>NW_024369151.1:2749806-3349806 GCF_014805655.1 Passer montanus
CCCCCCGCCGAGATGGATTGTGTGTGCAGCTGATTGCACATTCATGAACATGTCAGCACATGTGGAGGGCATTTGATATGGAAATGCAAAATCAGTAAATTGAGGTGGCTGCAAAACACCCAGAGCACTGCGAGGATGAATCACCTCGTCTTTGTTTCCTCTGGTGAATCACTGCGGGGTTGTGCTGGAGCTCCACAGCTCAGCCCTTGGCCAAGGCTGAAAAAGTTGTTTGGGTTTATTTTTTAACTGTGTTTGTTAGACTCTCTGTCCATTCAAGTGGTCCTGAGCAAAGGAAATGACACTCCAATATCTCATTGCCAACCCTGCTGTGAGGATACCTTTGGCTGTCAGCACAAAACACTCTTTTGAGGGAGATGCTGCCTATCTCCCATCTCTCATCCCAACCTCTTGGAGGGTTTCCAGGAATAGCAACGTTCTTCACTCATTTTGTTTCTCAAATAAGATCACTGGATAAAAATAGACATCAGACAGGAGGAAAATGAGGGGAAAAAGGAAAGGTTAAAGCTGCCACCTAGCAGTATTATCTCCTTGGGAAGCTGCAGAGGTTTTATTCATGCTGTGCTGCTGCCTCCTTGCTCAAAAGAATTATATCACTCAGGCTTGTAAGAATATGGAAAATCAGGTGTATTAAATTAGCTGAAAATTGGTTATGGGGAAAAAACACCTCTTGATACTAGAGTGGATGTGCACCATCCATCTCCTTTGGAGAGCAGAGGTGTTAGGAGAGATAATAAAATGCAGTAATAAAACAATACAAATGAAACAGTTATAAAAGTGCAATAACTTCCACAAATTTGTTAGAGACAGAATTTTCTCAGTGGGAATTATTGTCTGCTCAAACACACCCAGAGTCCTTCCCCTGTGGCATTTCCCAAACTGGGGAGCTGGAAAACCTGTGGTGCCTTTCAGCAGTATTTGAAAGAGTCAATCCAAGTGGAAAAGTAATTTCTGGGTATTAAACCCCTCTGCATTCAGCTTAATGGCCAGAAGAAAATAATGCATGAATTGCCAAGCTGGTAGAAATTGAATAATTAATATCATTTAAATAAAAAAATTGCAGTTATTCAGAATGAGATTTTCAGGCACATCTAGAGATTTCAAATCACTGAAATTCCAGTTATTCTTTATGGAACACCAGAATAACATTCATTTCCCACAAGGTTCTCATAATTTCTTGAAAACCAGGCTATTTCTGTGTGATTTCAGCAGCATAATAAAAATATTGAGCCATACAGAAGTATATTCAGACTCTCATGCATACTCTGGGATCTAATTAATTAAAAAAAATAGAAGATGAATTTGAAGTTCATTAAGAGAGAGAAAAATAGCATTTACATTTGCTGGTGGGAGTGGGATCTAATTAACAAAAAAAAGTAGAAGATGATTGTATCAATTTGAAGTTCATTAAGAGAGAGAAAAATAGCATTTACATTTGCTGGTGGGAGTGTGTCTCTTGGAATATCTGGGTACCTGAAAATCTTGGCTTGAGAAAATCCATGAGGTGGATTTGGGTCAGATCGAGAAAGGGCCCATGTATGGATTTGGGTGGCAGGAGAAAACAACCACTGGAGCCCAGGGGTGGGAAGGGAAAAGCCCCATTTCAGAGTGCTGGACAGGGGCAGTGAACTGGCACAGTGTCACACACACCCCAAATGGGCACAGAGAGGCAGCACCACCACAAAAGCATCACTGAAAAGGATCTTACCCACAAAATCTGCAGGAGAATATCAGGATTTAAGTCAGAAAGGGATTTTTAGATCATATAATTGGACACACTATTCAGGAAAGGACACAGAGTTTTATCCCAAACCCTGGAAAATGAGAATTCTGCTGAGCATCAGGTGGGGGCTGAGCTGTGGGGCAGGGTCAGACTGGAGCAGCATCCTGTACCTGCATGGGGCCCTGTCACCGACCCAAGGGACAGTGTGAGGCTTGTGGGCACCCAGGGGTGGGGATGAGCAGTGGCTTTGGAAGTGAGGACAATGGGAAGAGCAGCTTGGATGTCTTTGAGACACAGATCTGAGGGTCTGGGTCAGGACAGGCAGGGCTGTGGAATGGTTCAGCTCTAATAATCAAAATTTCCTCCTGTGTCAGTATGAGATATTAATCATTGGCCGTGGAAGGAAGTGGAACTGTGAACTAAAAGTTGGTCAGTCTGATTTAGGAAGAAGATATTATTACGCTCCCTGTGCATAAGTGTTGAAGCTTTTGATAAAAGAGAGATGAGCGATCTGAGGTGAGATTGAAAACAACCAAACCTTCCTAGGGACCACATCACCTCTGGTTACTGTTATTATGCTCCCTGTGCATAAGTGTTGAAGCTTTTTGATAAAAGAGAGATGAGTGATCTGAGGTGAGATTGAAAACAACCAAACCTTCCTAGGGACCACATCACCTCTGGTTAGACTTCACCGGGAGAGCAGAGTTACCTCACAGCTGAATTCACCTGGCAGCATGAAGTACCCAGATTAGAAATAAATCCCCTCCCACAAGCTGGCATTCAGCATTTGACAGCTCTTAAATCTCCTGTGTCCTACAAACAGGGTCTGCTCAGTGTGGCATTCATGCACTGAATCCTACTGGGAAATTATATAAGAACCACTGAAAAATCTAAGTTTCACTAGCTTAAGATGCAGTCGGTACATCAAGGGAAGTGCAGGAATGTGGGGTGAAAGTCTATTTATAATTCTGGCAGGTTGAAAGGCTTTGTTGGTTCACCTTTCTCAAAATAAGAAAGCTCCATCACTCTTATGCTCAGGCAAGAAACTGTGAAGTTGTTTATTTTTTCCAACCCCAAAGGGCAAATAAGGAAAGATCTTACAAAATTCCCTCTGTAGAGTGCCTTGGGTGCCAGGGCCACCTTCTGTTATTCAGTCTGGGGTGGAATTATCCCCACAGCAGCTGCTGAGGTGGGTCAGTGTTGGTGCTCCTCCTCTATCTCCCCATTAAAAGACAGAAATGAAGCCTCAGAAGGTGGAAGTGCTTCTGCTTAACCTCGGGGATTAAACACAGCTCTGCCCTCCAGTCTGAGGACCCTCTTTAGGTGTTTGTGCCCCTAAAGGCTCCCTGAAGCAGTCCTCAAGACTCTGGAGGAGTCCTGGGGATGCCATGATTGGCAGCCATGCCAACAACAGCCATGATTGCCAGGGCGTCACCACTGCCTGTTCATTTTCATAAGCCACAAAATGTATAAATCACAGGGGAACAGAAAAGGAAAATTAAAGTTGATGCAAATGACTCAGGAGTGTGAGCACACACAGAAAAGCTGCAGCAAAGGATGGAGTGCTGCCAAAATCCCTCCCCCCCAAAAAAATCCACGTTAAAAGAGGCAATATAACCTGTCTCCTCAGGGGGACAGAGCTTTCTCTCCAGATGTGAAACTAGTAAAAGTCTTAAAAATGATGTTCTAAAATGCCTGAAAGGATGGAAGTCACCTGGAGCTTTTTATTCATGGTGATTGGAACAAGCTCAGTTGAAGCTGTTGGGAACTTTTGGTTAAAATCTTGGGACACCTTCAAGCTGGAGCTACTTTCTTGGGCCCCCATCAACACAGTTAAAGACAGAAATCACCAGAAAAGGCAAAAGAGAAGCTGGAATTTCCCTCCTGGGAGCAGTGCAGCATTTGGCTGAGCAACATCTCCAAACAGAGCTGTGGAGATCCCAGCCCTCACCAACTAATGATCCTGTTAATTGGGGTGTGCCAATGCACAGCTCTGGACCAGCACTGCCCTGCAGGACTTTTTCACACTTGCTGGGCTTCTCACAGGCTCTGCTCATTCACAAGGGGCAGGATTCTCAAAAATATGAAGCATTAAATTATTCTGGGCTCCCCAGGTCAGTTCTGAAGGTGGCAGCTGTGTAAATAGACAGTGCTCTCTTGGTAAGTGGTTCATCCTGGCTTATCTGGCAGATCACTTTGGTAATGTTTGTAATTACCAATACCAGGGCTGACTACAGAAACAGCCCAGGCAAGTTCTTTGGTCTAGATGTTTCTGAGATAGAAAAAGGCAGGGAAAATTACTGAGGGCATTTAGGAGAAGGAGCTCATTTGGGAGCAGGAGTCTCATTAACAGGCAGAGGTGGGAGGTTAATTATTATTGCTCTTGTGAAAAATCACCCCTAAGTTTTGCCATTACACTTCTGAGGGTGGCAGTCATCAATTAAGCATAATGCACCCTGCCTGGGAATGAGATTGTGGAAGGCTGTCATGGAACAGGGATGATCCAGGCCTTGGGAGTCATCACACTCAGGTACATCCAGGGGGGAGCAGTGACAGTGGGGAAGGGAATTGGGGCATCGCTGTGTCACACAACAGCCATGATTGCCAGGGCATCACCACTGCCTGTTCATTTACATAAACCGTAAAATGTATAAATCACAGCAGAATGGAAAAGGAAAATTAAAATATTCAGCCTTGAGTGACAGTTTTTGTTTGTCCCTACAGAGGTATTTGTCAGGTAAAATCCTGCATCTGCCAGCATTTTCTCTGGAACAGTTACCCTGAAATTATCCAAAGCCTTTTCAGAGCTGTTTTTCCCAGTGACAAGAAGGACACGTCCACTTTGTATCCTGTTTGGTTTGCCCTCCGTGGAATTAAGTTTGGCATTTTTCTTTTATTCCAATCAGGGCATACAAAAGCTCTGTGAATTGCCATTGATATTCACATCATTTCTACTCCAGTTTCTCTTGAATTAGTGAAACCCCAGAATCTTTGCAATGTCACTCTCAGTTTGCAGGCTAAACAATTTAATCTTGCCCATTCTTGAATTCTGCCTCTCTCTTATTCCTTTCTTTGATGCCTTTGTGCAAATCTTTTGGGGCTTCTTGGACACAACACACAGAGCAGGTTTTGCTGGTGGAAAAGCAGGATTTTCCCCTATCCAGAAGAGCTGGGCACTGAGATGCCTGAAGGACACTCAAGAGAACCTATCAACACAAGCCACTGTACCAAAAAGCATTTTTCTGGCAGTTCTACTTTTCCAAACTTTTTCCTTAGATTTTCCACAGTGGAGCTCTGCCAGCCTACCTAGATCACAGAATGGTTTGGGTTGGAAGGGATCTTAAAAATCACCTGGTCCCACCCCCTGCCATAGGCAGGGACACCTCCCACTGTCCCAGGTCACTCCAAGCCCTGTCCAGCCTGGCCTTGGGCACTGCCAGGGATCCAGGGGCAGCCACAGCTGCTCTGGGCACCCTGTGCCAGGGCCTGCCCACCCTCCCAGGGAACAATTCCTTTCCAATACCCCAACTACCCCTGCCCTCATTTATCTTAAGGCCAGTCCCCCTTGGCTCATCGCCACCCATCCTCATGGAAGTCTCTTCCCAACCTTCTCATGAGTCCTCTCAAGCACTGGCAGGGGCTCTGAGATCTCCCCAGAGCCTTCTCTTGTCTCAGAAGAAGGAATACCACAAGGGGAAGCTCAGCCACACTGCTGAAATGCCACCAAGCAGCACTTGGAGACTCGTATGTTCCCAGGGCTGGCTGACAATTCCCAAGGAGCTGAAGCCCTGTGGGATCCGGGAGCTGTGGTTTTGTGAGTCAGCAGCAAACACCTCCCAGAGCAAATCAAGGTGATGCTGAGCTCCATGAGCAAACCTGGCCTGCGGTTTCATGCAAAGCCCTTTTTCTTCTTTTAGTCTGTGTGGCTTCATGCCCCCTAAATTTCACTCTCAGTTTCAGGTGTGAATGAATTCAATATCTTCAGGTTGTATTCAGCTAAGAGAAACTCCCCAGTTCGGACTGGTTTCAGTACAAACCTAAGCAAAACCACAGAATTGCTCATGGTCTCCAGACCAAACTGTGCAGTTCACCTTATTTTTTGGGGATTCATTAAGAAAATTTCATGGAGTCTGAAATACAATGGACACAAAACTTTGAATTTTTGCCTGTCCAGTTCTGCCTACTGGGGATATAATGGTTGGTGATGGAAATCTTTGCTGCCAAGAGACATTTCTGTGCTCCCCACTTGGTTTTAAGTGAAAATTGATTGATTTATTTGCCCTCTTTGGGTCCTGAGGTTTGACCTTGGTTTTGGCCCTTGCTTTGGTCCTCTTAGCATGGTTTCAGCCCATGTCTGGAAGACCAAAAATCATGGATTCTTCCTCATGGTGGGAAATCAGTGCTGGCATGGCATAGCCAAGCGTGTCTTCTGTATCTCAGGATATAAAGAGATTTAGAAAATGCTGAGACTCTGGTGTTGTTCTCTCTTACTGATTAACAGGGGATTCTTCCAGGGGAGATTAAAACTTGGATAATTTCTAAGTCAGGGGAATGATCAAGCACTTGGTAACTCAGGGTTTCACACACCTGTAAGTGTGGTGCACATGAAAGACAACTTCAGCCTTGAATTTGTGACAATCACATAGCAGAGAAATGAAAACATGAGTGAGATGGAGGGTGGGAAATACTGGAGAAAATCTGTAGAAAATTTGTCTTGAAGTATATCTCATTTTTAGTGATACACAAGCAGATGAGTGTATTTTTCCTGGGTACACCTCCAAAGGCTGTGTCTCACCTACTGAGCCAATTCTGTCATCCACGATACATCAGTGCTAATCCATTCTGCTGAATTCCTTGGGAATTACCTTATTGAGCACTACTGAACCAAGAAACAACTAGACTGGAAGATTTCATTTTAGAAGACAGCCGGGTTTCAGCTCAAAGGTGTCCAGTCAGGATGGACTTGCCACTTCTTTCAAGCAGTTATGACAATGTTTAACTTACTGCAGTCTGATGGATTTGCTTCTCTTTTCTGTTGGATTGACAGAGTCAGAGAGGAAAGAGGAAAATCTTGTGGATTATTTTCCCTCAGCTGTCATTATGTTGCATTTCCAGTAGTCAGAACTTTCTTAATTTTAGCCTAAATTCACATGAACCCAGGTTCAGATTTCCTTCTTTCCCCACCTGGAATAAACAAACAAACAAACCAACCAAATTTGTCAAATTTCTCTTAGTAAAGATATTTTCTAGACCCCAAATCATTTGTTCACTCCTGCTCTTGTTGAGCAGGGAAAATCTGTACCAAATTTCCCCTGCTCAACAGAGAGAGTGACTTCTCAAAACAAGCAGGATGGGAAAATGCAGCTTCAAAAGTGTTTTGAATGAATGAAATAAAAACAAAGCCAAAAATTGAAACATTTGAGGCATCCACTCAAATGCAAAAAATATCCCCTTTCTCTGTGGCCACTGCTAAATGGAACGAGGCAGTTTCAGGATGTGTCTTGATATGCTGCTTTTGGTTGGTTTGGTTGGGTTTGAACTATTTTCTAGAGGAGGTTGACCCGTGGGAAAAACCCAGACTGGGAGGAAATCTGGTTTCACATCTGGTCCCTGCCCAGGGCTGTGTCATGACCGTGTTCCACCCTGGTGGCTCTGGGAGAAAGGAACAGGGCATGACCTGGGAGGGTGTCAGCATTCCTTGGAAGTGGAGCATCATTTTAAAGGAGGTATTCAGGACTTTGCCTCGAGTTTCTTAGGTCAGGAGGCCAAGGGAAAAGAGTGGGAGAGGAGCAGTGACCACTCTACAGGGAGAGCCACCAAGATGTGCTTTGCACTTTTCTGCTGCTCCATGAACACCTGGGGAAGGGAGATGTATGAGCCCAGCTCTGAGCAGAAGCACCTGATAATGAATAATATCTACATGTCTAAATCCAGCTATTTTCACCCTGTGGTATTTTCTGACACCCCTGTCAAAGGGAGGAAATTATGAATCTGACTCCATGTTCTTAGAAGGCTAATTTATTATTTTATGGTATTATATAATATTAAAAAATACCGTACTAAACTATACGAAAGAATACAGAAATGATACAGACAAAAAGCTAGTAAGATACTAATGAAAAAGTCCTGACTCTCTCCTCCAGAGTCTCGACACAGCTGACCATCATTGGCCAATAAGTAAAAACAATTCACATGCAACCAATGAAACAGTCACCTGTTGGTAAATAATGTCCAATCACATTCCACAGCAGAAAAACACAGGAGAAGCAAATCAGATAATTATTGTTATCATTTTTCTCTGAGGCTTCTCAGCTTCCCAGGAGAGAAATTCTGGGCAAGATTTTTCCAGAAAATATGATGGTGACATCTCCCCACAGCTTAAATCCTGTTAGAAGCAAAGTCTTCTTGATTTTTTACCATTTTACAGACAGAAAACCTCAGGCAGCGGGTGGAGAAGTGAAAAATGGAGCAGAGACTCTCCAAAAACTTTGCTGGGTGAATTGAGTAAGTGATATCCAAGGAGCTGCAGTGGGGCTCTTCCCTGAATTCCAACAGGATCATTGGGCAGAGAAAAGCTCCAGAAGCATTTGTGACAGGGGTTTGTCCCTGTTGTCCCAGCTGAGCAAGACAAGGAATGAGGGAGGGATGTGGTGAAGATCGTGAGGAGGTGGTGATGTAGGTTGTGAGAGAACATGAAGCAGCTTTGATACGAGCAGAGGAAACTTCACATTTGGAATTTCAAAAAGTCGACTCGACATTTCTGCTGTAGCAGATAAACATCTCAGTCTCTTTTATGGCTGAGAATCGTCTTTTTCTGTTTATAAATAGAAAAAAACACAACGAGTTACCCGGCGTTATTTCCTCTGGGGCTTTTTGGGGGTGGATAACTGTGGGTGAGCCCACAAAGAAGTTGTTATTAATAATCAATGTGAATCAGGGGAGGGTGGGGGCTGAGGCTGGGATGAGCCAGGTTTGAGCTCACCACAAACCAAATATAGGTGAGGGAGGGATGGCACAGCCACACTGCTGCTCTGGGGCTGTGATTATTGGACACAGTCTCAAGCTGCATCAGGGGAAATTCAGGTTGGATATTAGGAGAAAGTTTTTCACAGAAAGAGTGATAAAGTTCTGGAATGCTCTGCCCGGGGAGGTGGTGGAGTCACAATCCCTGTTTAAAAAAAAACATGGATGTGGCACTGGGTGCCATGGTCTAGTTGTGTTAGGGCTGGGTTGGAGTCAATGATCTTGAAGGTCTCTTCCAACCTGGTCATTCTGTGATTCTGTGAATTGCTGCTTTGTGATATTATTTATATCCCTACCAGCATTTTTCTTGCCAAAAGACACCTTAGGCAGACAGACCCCAGAGTTTTGAAAGCCTCAAAACTAGTAATGAGCCATGGAGGCATTAACAAGCAGCTGGGCAGGGTGAGCAGAGCGCTTGAGGAGGTGTTTTAGCCTTGGCAAAGCCTTGCTGGTGTCATGGTGACAGCCAGCAATGGACACCTGTGGTCTGGGGTGCTGCACAAACACACTCAGAGGCAGTCTGGTGAGTGCAGCCTGGTCAGGTGGTGCAGAGGCTGATGAGGAGGAGAAATACAGCGCTTACCAGGCTCTGTGTGCCAGTCTGGAGTGCAGGGTCTGCCCTTGTTCTCCTGGAGCATCCCTGGTGTGGGCAGCAAAGCCTTCAGTGCTGGTCCTGCAGGGATGGATCTGCCTCTGGGGAGAGGGCAAGAGAAAAGCCTTGGAGTTGGGACTCTGAGGCACCCAAGGCATTTCTGCATGCCCAGGTGGGCTGTGGCCATGGGGGACAGTCCCAGCAGGTGCCAGATGGTAAATCTGTGCCAAGATGCCCTAAACCCCGTGGGTGCCGTGGCATTTGGGATGTACTGGAGGTACATCTGGCCAGTGAGGCTTTAGAGTGACCTTCAGGGCAACCTCAGCCATCAAATCTGAAACCAGCTGGAGCTTCTCAGGGTGCCCAGAGTAGCTGTGGCTGCCTCTGGATCCCTGGCAGTGCCCAAGGCCAGACTGGACAGGGCTGGGAGCAGCCTGGGACAGTGGGAGGTGTCCCTGCCATGGCAGCTCATCCTTATACGGATGAGCTGTTAGATCCTTCCAACCCAAACCATTCTGGGATTCTATGAAATATTGCAGTGCATTCCCCTCCTCTCAGAAATGCAGTTTCACTAAAAGCAAAACTGGATTTTGGAAAGATGATCATAAAACCATTCAGAAATAATAAAAACACTCCTTTCATTTTAATAAGCTTAAAAGACACAAGTTCAGTATTCGGGGAATAGAATGATTTCATTTTTCTATAAAAATGACATTTTGTTTTGAAACTCTTCACATGTTATTAATTTATTTATTCAATATGTTTATTCAGCTTGAAACTATGGGGAAAATTAAGCCTTTTGATCTATGTTTGCTACATTTTAGTGGTGGAGAAAGGGACTTTTTCTTGTGCTCATCCTTATATGGATGAGCTGTAAGGTCCTTCCAACCCAAACCATTCTGGGATTCTATGAAATATTGCAGTGCATTCCCCTCCTCTCAGAAATGCAGTTTCACTAAAAGCAAAACTGGATTTTGGAAAGATGATCATAAAACCATTCAGAAATAATAAAAACACTCCTTTCATTTTAATAAGCTTAAAAGACACAAGTTCAGTATTCGGGGAATAGAATGATTTCATTTTTCTATAAAAATGACATTTTGTTTTGAAACTCTTCACATGTTATTAATTTATTTATTCAATATGTTTATTCAGCTTGAAACTATGGGGAAAATTAAGCCTTTTGATCTATGTTTGCTACATTTTAGTGGTGGAGAAAGGGACTTTTTCTTGTGATACATTTCTAGGATTTTTTTTTCTTTGTAAATAGAATTTATTCTTAAGCTGCCTCATTACAAACCAAACACAACGGCTAATTAATTCCTGATGAAATATTTGCATCACTGGCAGTTTTTCAGTGATAACAAACTCTGTCAGCACTTCAATTCAGCAAGCCTTCCCTTACTGCCAATCTAATGGATTTTGTAGCACTTTGGAAAAGGATCAGTTTTGGTTATTTCCTGAAGAAACAAAGAATTCCTCAGTGCAACAAGAACTGGATGATGGTGCACAACAGGGGACAGGGACTTGCAGGCAGGAAAAATAGGTGGTTATAGGAAGAAGTGGAGAAGGAAGGAGCTGTAGGGATAAGTGAGGATTAGGTGGCTGAAAGATTTAACTTCTGGGTTCAAGGGAATGGGACGGATGCTGCCATGAAGTTTTCAATGGACCTGGGCACAATAAAAGGTGCCCATCCTTGCAAAGCACTGTCCCTGAGGATGGAGCCAGGCAGAGGTCAGGCAGATCCAGCAGAGCAGCAAACAAACACTGGTGACTCCCCTGAATTTCTTTAGGAAATTCTTTTGGGCACCATTTTTCTGATTAAAACCAGCAGTTGAATCAGGGATTCTCTACACAAAGAGAAATTTTCTATAGCAGCCTTTGAGACTTCTATAATGTCAAAATCTAAATATTTAGCCTGGCCTCCAGTTCAGTGTGCAGCACAAAGGGAAGGAGAGCAGCCAGGTGAAAACCAAAACAACGGAGCACATTGTGGACTGCAAGTCAGAGCAAATCCCAGTCAGAAGCAGAGTCTGGTGACCTCAACCAGAGGTTCACTGGGTGCAGCTATTGAAAGGCAATTCATGTATTGGATTAATTGAGAGGTAGAGGAGGAAGTGCCCCAAGAGCTCAGGTTAGCACAGGATGCAGACCTAGACAGCTGCACAGCCCACAGCCCAAGCTTTCAACGCTCCTACGGTGGAATGGGCTGTGATAGCCATCTCTGTGAGCAAAGAAATGCCTGCCAGGAGATGCTGGGGCTCTAAAATTGGGATAAAATCATTCAGTGACTCATCAATTCATTAGAAAATGAACTTTCAGGTTGACCAAGCCTGTTCGTGAATTTGAGTTGGGTTTTGCTGAATGGCTGAGGTGAAACCACAAGTTTTGGTAGTGCTGAAACATCAGAATTAGGCAAGATAAAGCAGTGGTTTAGATCCAAGATTGCTTGCTTGGTTTGGCTCTTGCCAAAACCTGAGACAGATGATGGAGGTATTTTTCCTTATCCATTACCAGGGTGATTAATTTACCAACGGGTGCCATAATAACAGATGTAATCTTCTCTCTGAGTAATTCAGAGCACAGCTTTGAGCAATCTTCCCCCATCTTCAAGAAATCATAACTGTGACAGCATGCACAAATTAGAATACCATAATCTGAATAAAAGCACAGGAAAATACATGATAATAATTCCATGAAAACTGCAAGCTAAAATTCCCTCTCTGGGACTCCCAGAATGAGTACATATAGAGGAGTCTGTGAATTCAACCACTGATGACCTGGACTCAGCAGATCAACAATCCTTTCACTATTAGTTGAGTAAAGATGAAACTCTGTCTTGGCTTAAATTTCTACCTTTATTTTTATGCCAGCAGCAGCAATAGACACAGAAAGGTGAGTTCCATACATACATAATAAATAAATAAATGAATACATACATAAATAAATGCATATATAAATAAATAAAACCATTCTGGAGCCCAGCAGGGGCAGATTGTCCAGAACCACCTAATCAATGGAAGCACAGAATGGTTTGGAAGGGACCTTAAAGGATCATCTGATTGCACCCCCTGCCATGGGGACACCTTCCACTGGAGCAGGGTGTTCAGAGCTCCATCCAGCCTGGCCCTGGACACTTCCAGGGTCACCACCTGCTGTCTTTGGTCCCTGCAATGAGCACAGAGCAGCCCAAATGTCCATCCAGCCCAGTGCACCATCAGCAATAACTGAGTGCTAGATGCTTTGGTAGAGAGGAAAAGCAACAGCTAAAATACAGCAGGCATTCACCTGAGTGAATTCCTGCTTGAGCCCAGTTACACCCTGTGACAGTGATATCCATGGTTTAATTGTGCAATGTAGAAAACAAGCATTCTTTTAATTTATTTCAAATGCTGAAGGGTTGGTTTTGTTTGAGCCTGTCCCCATGCTCCTTAGGTCTGTTGTGTTATGGCCTGGATTCATCTCTGGCTTCCTGCCTCCACTCAGTCAAAATTTAAGAGGGATCTTTGAAATCTCTTTATTTTGGAATCAAGAGAGTGAAATGGAACTTTTCCAAAGGGAAAAGTCCAGCTTTTTTTATGACTCTGGTTCAGGAGAGCATGGTTTATATCCTGTCCCTCCCCAGAGACTCCACTGCCATTGGTTTTGGCTGAGAGAGCTCCATCCCTGGGACACTTCAGTGTCTGGGCAAACACAGCCTGGCTGGGCAGGGCAGCACTGCCTGAAGTCTTAGACAAGGGAAAGAGGGAGGAAAATCGAAAGCAAGGTGTGGTCTTGATATGAATCCTTCAGGGCAGCCAGACCCAGAGAGCTGTGACCCCTGTGGGACAATGACAGAAAGTGCCCAAATTTCATCTTGGAGCAAAAGCCATTAAAAGTGGTGAAAGGGGAAGGTGTCTCTGCTGGTTTCTAGGATGAAGCAGCTGCAGGACCCTGTCCCATGGGGAACCAGAGCTGCATCCCATCCCCTGCATGAAGGGATGCAGCCCTTCCTGAGGCTAGCCCAGCTGGGAGGCACTGAGCAGCTCTGCTTGGCCTTGAGAGGTTTATCTGAGAGCAGAAAACTGAAATCATGAAGAAAAACTGAAATGAAATACTATTTGCTCGTTAAAAGAGCTGAGGCAGCTTTTTAGGTTTGTTTTCATTTCAGCGGATGCCAGGTCATTTTTAATTTTGATGTGTGTTCGTTCTCCCATCCCTACAGATGAGACACAGTAAGAACACACCTCAGGCTGCCTGACAGATTGCTGGTGTGGTTTTGTAAGGTTTCCTGAGAATCAGGGGACATTTCTTGTTTTGCAGCTTTACAAAAACCCACAAGTGCCTGAGCGCTGTGGTGCTCTAACAAACAGGTCAGTGCAGGAGAGGTTACCCAGGGGCACAAACTGGGGCTCTGCTGGCCCTGGCACAAACCCACACTGGGGCGCCTGCTGGCCCCTCAGGGGTTGGGATGTGCCAGTGTGGTTCTTCTGGAGCTGCAAGGAGAATGTGGTTTGTATTTACCAGCACCTGTGGCAAATTCATCTCAGAGCCTCCCACAGGGCACCCTGAGTGCACACAGTGCTGCAGAAAGAACAGGAGGGAGCTGTGTCAGATGTTCCCCTGCTGCTGGAGAGTTTAGTTTTGAAAGAATAAAAAAATGCTTTAAGGTACTTTCTGTTGGCTTTTTGATTTTTTTTTTAATTTTTTTTTTGTTTTGTTTCACTGAGGACATTGGGTGGAAATTATTACATTGTCTGTGGGCTGAGCTGAGCTCTGCCCAGCCCTGTGCCTCGAGGAGCGAGGATGTGAAGGAATGGGATGGCAGAGCAGCTGGGGACGATGCTTTGGGCTCTGGCAGTGATTTTCTCTGCTGGTTTGTGTCTCTGTGCTCAGCTTTTGACACAGGTGAAATGGAAATCCCCAGCATTTGGTGTGTTTGAGGGGTTTCTGTAGGAAGTGCTCTCCAGCAGATTTCTCAGTGAGAAGAAAAATTTAATGGAAGAAGAGGAATGATTAGGAACATTTATTTTGCCTTCCTTGCCATACTCACATGGACACCTTTATCTGGCTGTGCCAGATAATTTTAATATATAATTATTATATATATAATTATATTATGATAATATATAAAATCAGTTAAATAAATAATGAATTAAATTAATAATAAAATCTGTAAATAATACATTAAATGAATAATTAATAAAGAAGGTTAAGTAAAATATCGATATTATACATATAAGTATTAACATAAAAATAATTATAAATATTAATAGATAATTATAGTTTTGTAGTAATACAAGCGAACCTTTAAGGAAAGGCTTTTTCCATGAAGAAAACCCTCTTCCCTAGGTGGGAGAAAGCAAGGAGAATGCAAAATGCCAGAAAGGTGCAGAGGCAATGACACTGGGTGATTAATGAACCAACCCATCTGTCTTGCCCCAACCACAGCACCACACAATGGACTTTCACTTTCTCCCAGGGGCCTCCCAAACATCCTCACCCTGAGGGCCAGGCTGCTTTGAGCTGATGTTTCTGCACTCAGAAAGGGCTGGGCTGTCACTGCAGAAGGCACTTCTGTAGAATTTCTGGTATTTCTCTGTCCTGAATGATGTTTATGCCAGGAGCAGCAATAGACAAAGAAGGGCGTGTTCCATGCATACTTAAATAATAAATAAATGCATAAACACATAAATAAATACATGTCTAAATAAATAAAACCATTCTGGAGCCCAGCAGGGGTGGATTGTCCAGAGCCACCTAACCAATGGAATCACAGAATGGTTTGGAAGTCACCTAAAAGGATCCTTAAGCAGCTTTGAAAGACTGCAGTGTCTCTTACACTGCAACTTGTGAAACAGCTCTTAAGAGGATGAAGATGTGAAAAATAATCTTGTGACTCCTGCAAGAACTAAGGGTGTAGCTTTCAAATTATTAAAATATAAATCACACCTGTGCAATTTATTGCTATCCACTCCCTAGAAGCAGCGTGAGCAGTGAAATGAGAGCTGCCAGATGTGAAAACTGCCCAAAAATGATCTGATTTTGACAACAGCTCTATGTGTCCTGCTGGCTAAAGTCCAATAAACCTCAGAATAATGTGATGACTATCTTCAGCCCTACAGAAAGTCAAGTGGAGGTCCTGTATCTAAGAAAGAGCCCTTGAAACATCTCACCTTGGCCAGGTGGAAATGAAGGCTCCCAAAATGCCAGGTGTGGTCCCAGGGGCTGAATGAGAGCCCTTTGTGCCAGCCTTGGGCCTCTCCCAGAGGTCTGTAGACTCAGAGCTGTATGCAGTTTGAAATCATAAAAAAAGGAAAGAGTAATGGAATAGTAAAATAATAGATTAATAAAATCCCAGAATGGTTTAGGTTGGAAGGGACATTAAATGCCATCCACCACCATGGGCAGGGACACCTCCCACTGTCCCAGGTTGCTCCAAGCCACAGCCAGCCTGGCCAGGGATGCAGGGGCAGCCACAGCTGCTCTGGGCACCCTGTGCCAGGGCCTGCCCATCCTCATAGTGAGGAATTTCCTCCCAAATATCTAAGTTAAATTCCCCCTCTTTCAGTTTGGACCCATTCTCCTTGTCCCATCTCTGCAGGTCCTGATGAAGGGTCTCTGTCTGGCTTCTAGCTGCTGTGAGGTGTCCACACAGCCCTCTCTTCTCCAGAATGAACATTCCCAGCTCTCCCAGCCTGTCCCCACTGGGGAGGTTCTCCAGTCCCCTCACCAATTTCACACTCTCCTCTGGACCTGCTCCAAGCCCACGAGGAAACTTGAAGATTTTGATGCCAAGACTGCCCCATGGCTGCCTGTGCCTCAAAGGATGTTGGCAGCACCTCCAGTAAAACAAGCTGTGGCAATTTGAGGTCAGGGATTTTTCTTTGTGGTGAGGCCCATTGGGCAGCTCACCCACAAACACAGCCTTGGGACCACAGTGCCAACTCACAGCCCTGGATCACTGCAATTTCTGATCAAAACCACAGAAAAACCAAGGCATTAACATAAGATATCCAGGGGATTTGGCTCATCCCAGAGCCAGGAGGGGCTGCAAAGCTTCATAACAGGCCCAGCCCTGCTCAAATTCCTGATAATCAACACAGGGATATGACTGTGGTTAAGAACATCCTGGTGGGGTGTTCTTCTCCTTGACTACAGCATTGGTGCTTCCTTGCCAATAACAGATTTTTAGAAGTCCCAAATATGCTAAGAAAGAGCCCCAGTGCTGAAAACTGAATCTGGGAGCTGCTGGGGCTGGTCCAGTAAAACTCTGCTGGAAGGGTTGGTGGTCCAAAAATGCCTGATTTCCCCTGGGGAACCAGAATGCCTTATCTCTGTGTTGGAGGTACAAAGTTTTTGTTAGAAATAAATGGGCCAGTGGATTTTTTTCTACTTGAAGAGTGTTTGTTTTCTGTGCTTTAATTTTTTCCAGGAAGAGATAAC
Source organism: Passer montanus (assembly GCF_014805655.1). NCBI lineage: Eukaryota > Metazoa > Chordata > Aves > Passeriformes > Passeridae > Passer > Passer montanus. The sequence continues at coordinate 2,766,588 of NW_024369151.1, forward strand.
TGAATCTTAGAACTGATGCACTCCCAACTCTTACACGCTGGCACTGCTTATTAGCTGCTTGCTCAGTGGAGAATATTCTTCCTTATATAGGTCTTTCAGAAAGTAGGTCAGGGGATTAACGTGAGTACTGGCTGCTAAAAATCCTCTTTGACAGCCTGCCTTCCTTTATTATTTTCTCACTCTGCCCACTGTAGATGCCAACACCTGCGAGCTCCTCTGCTGTTTCCTCCTGGGGTCAGCAGGGATGACCACAAAAGGTTTTTCCACTCGGATCCCACAAACAACCTTGGCCCATTGTTTTTTCTGGCGTGTTTGACCCCTGACATCACTGAGCTTTGAAGGGAGAGAGATTGTTTTCCAAAGAAACGTGGCAGTGCCACACAGCCCTGGCACTGGGGTGGTTTGTCAGTGGAAAAACACCTGGGCAGAGATGGCCTTGGCCACTGAAGGAGGGAGCACTCAGACCCTTTTTGGGAGTTGCTGTTCTGAGAAAAGAGCAGCTGGGCCCAATGCCAGGCAGGGTGTGAGGAGCTCCCACAGCAGCCCTGCAGCAGCTTCATCTTCTAGATGGCAAGTGCTTCTAGGAAGTTCTGCAGGGCAAATAACAACAATCACCACCAAAGCCTTCTGTGAAATGTTTGCTCTCCACACCATGTACTCGGTTCAGTGGCTGCTGCTGATGCTGCTGGTGTTTGTGCTGATGGGGCATTTCTTGGGCTGTTTACAGGAGATACAGAACAGCTCTCTGTGACATCCTTACAGTCACACAACAGCCTGGGGGAGCGGGGACATTAAGGATCATTTCATCCCATCCCATTCCCATGGCAGGGACACCTCCCACTGTCCCAGGCTGCTCCAAGCCCCATCCAACCTGTCCTTGGCACTGCCAGGGATCCAGGGGCAGCCACAGCTGCTCTGTGCACCCTGTGCCAGGGCCTGCCCACCCTCACAGGAAGAATTTCTTCCTTAACTTAAATTTCCCCTCTGCCAGCTTAAAAACATTCCCCTTTGTCCTGTCACTACTTGCTTTTGTAGTGTCTCATAGATGTATACACACACACAAATATATACCCACACATATCCGCATAGTCATGTTACCAATAAAAGATCTGAAACCCATCTTTAGAAACTCATTTGTTTGAAACAGAAATAATTTATAAGACCAAGCCAAACACTGTCATCATATATTCACTTCACAGACACTCTTAACCTGAGTCTGTGTCTGTGTGCACACCCACACCTATCTCGGGAGATGTCTGAGGGGCCCTCAGTCCTGGGTGTCCCCACCCTTCTGTGTCCCAGAGGGTCCCTGAGTGTTCTTGGGTGTCCCTCTGTGTCCCTGAGTGTCCCTGGCTGTCCTGTCTGTCCCTGTCTGTCTGTCCCAGTCTGTCCCTGTGTGCAGAGGTCAGGGCAGGCCCAGGCTCTGCCCCAGGCCCAGCCATGGCCTCAGAGCCACGGGCAGGGCCTGAGCCCAGCAATTCCCCTGCCCAGGAGGCAGAACTGCTGCCCTGGGCAGTGCCAGCCCTGAGCAGAGCCCAGGGAGGCTGTGGGGTCTCCCTGACTGGGAATATTCCAGAACCATCAGCCCTGTGCCCTGTGCTCTGGGGTGGCCCTGCTGGAGCAGGGAGGTGGCACCAGTGACCCGCTGTGGTTCTGTGATTCTGTGAGCTAACACAAAGCAAGATTCTCAGTGAGGGTTTCCAAATCTCCACATGGCCATGTAACAGGCTGATCTTTGTGCAGAAAGGCCAAGTGCAGAACAGCCCCCAGCAATCTGCAGTACCAGCAGGACCCGGGCAGTGTGACCCTCTGGGAGGGAGCAAAGCCCTGGCAAAGGGCAAAGCCCTGGCTTTGGAGCTGGTCATGCAGCCTTGAAATGAAAAACAAAGCAGCTGGAGTTTCTTTGGCCAGGGACAGATGCAAAGCTCAGAGCTTTTTTGCTACAGAATCACTGAAGTCTCTCCATGCATTGTCACTCTGCAGTTGAATAAAAGCCCCTTGCCAGCCACTGCTGCTATTTCTTCTCCAGATCAAGGTCTAGCAAGGTGTGCACAGAGTTACCCTCTCTGATGTGGGCCCTGCTGCTCACACAGCTGAGTGTGCTCACTATTTGCTTTCCTGCTCTACTCCAGCTCCAAACAGCCCAGCCCTGGCAGCTGCCTCTGCTTGTGGTGCCTTTGGGATGGAGCTGAGGCAAAATCCTCATTTTTACTGCAGATGAAAATGGCTCTTTTCCTGTCCCAGGGGTGCTGTGTGTCCCCAGTTTTGCTGCACTGCAGCATTCCCTGGGTACCCACAGAGGTACCCTGATCAGGTGGTGATTATTCAGTGTTCAGCTCACAGGAGGAAAATAGATTTTTCCAGCAGCCTGGGTGTCACAAAGCCTCCAAAACCAACACTCTGCTGAGGTGAGAAATCTGTTGAGAAGTGCCAAACTGTAACAAGGAAAGAAGCTCTGAGGGCACAGATTGATGACATTTTTCATGGGAGATGCAGAACTTTCCAGACAGGAGCACTAAAGCTGGGAGTAGACCATTACTGTTCCTTTACCTTAATTTTGTTCACCACCTGCTCGAGCCTGAGGCACATGACACAAGCTCTGATCTGGCTGAATCCCTCCTGGGATACATACACCCTTTGGCTCTCCTTTTCTTTTCCTCTCATGTCCTTTGAAGCAGAGACATCAGTGATTTTACAGGAATCACAGAACTCTTACTCATAATCACACCTGAACAAGAAAGAACGTTATTCACTTACTAGGATGGAGTGGAAGGGGGGGATCCATCACAATATTTGGGAGTGCTGGTGATCCCTGAGTGCCTCAGTGTGGGGCTGAGGGCACAGCAGCCCCAGGGAGTGCTGTCAGCTCTGAGATCAGCACCTGCTGCCACCTGAAACCTCGGTGGTTTCCTCTCGCTTTCTAAGCTGAAGGAAACACTGACATTTCTGCTGAGCTGGCAGCACCCTGGGGTCTGAGTCCCAGTGGTGCTCCCAGACTGGAAATCATTATGGTTTTATAATTCTTGTAGATATTCATATGTAGTTTTATAGTTATATGTGGATGTTTGTGGGCAAACACAGACATGGATGGTTTTTACATGTATATACACACCTTTATACCCATATATCCTTTAAAGTTATACACTAAAGAATTGCTGGATTACAATAGATGAAAAATATAAAAACTAAAATCCTAAGGCATCGTTCACATCCCTCTGGAGGCTGTCCCTGTTTGGCAGCACACATCAGTGCCCCCCTGCTCTTGGGGCATCACTGAAACCCCAGGAGGCAAAGGCTGGCAGGTGGAACCCAGCCCCAGGAGATGCCTTTGCCATGGCACAGCCACAGCCCCAGTGATGCCTTTTTGGGCTATCTAAAAGCAGAGGCTAGACAAAATTAAGGCAATAAAAAACAGGTATATTTATTGAAGGGCCTTCAGGTACATTTTGGGCAGACAAAGCCCCTTAGGGGCTGCACGCAAAATGGACAACGGGTCATGAGTTTCACACTTTTATAAGTCTGGTCCATTTGCATACTGGGGGTTAATCTGCCAATTACAGCTTCAGATAATGAAGGAATTGACCCCAAGTTTGCTCCCCCCAAAACTCACTTTTGTTTCCATCTCTGGGGACCTGAGGCAGTGAGGTGTCCTTGATTGCCAGGCCTGGAGAGGAATTGTTGTGTCTGCCCAAAATGGGAAAGCAGCAGCTCCCACTGTGTGTGGAGTGTGGAGTTATCCACTAAAGAACTGCAGGGTTACTGGTCCTTCAATAAATAGAACTGCTTTTTATTACCTTCATTTTTTCTGGCCTCTCTTTTTAGGTAGCCCCCAAAAAGACATCATCACATCCAAGAGCTGCTTTTCCCTCCAATGTCAAGTGAGATGAGAAAGGTTTGGCATGGGGGAGATGCTTTGGGCTCAGAATTGCTCGGGGACACTGAAATTTTGGTGGTTGAGAGGCTTTTCCCCATTTCAGTGACAAGTGTTCAGAGCAGTGGCTGGAGCTGTGAGTGCTTGGAAAGCCATGAATCCAGGTATAGCCAGGGTTGGGATATCTGCACACAAAAGGCTTCAGAGGAGACTCCTCAGGGCTGATGGGAGACTGCCAAAGCACAGAGCTGCCACCTGTATGTACCTTTTATCATGAAAAAATTTCAATTGGTTTGACTGCTGCGCCAGTGCTGCATTGTGTGTGTGGGTAATTTCCAGGTAGTCTGGTTACCATAAAGCAGAGAATGCACATAGATTACACTGAAAACGAATAAAAATTATAATCTCAGGGGTCCAATCTAATTTTTACTATTTATTTTCTAGGGAAAAGTCAAATGCTTCAGCATATAAGGCAACTTAGAATATGATTTTTTAACTTTTGTTCCAATTTCAGCCATTTACACTTCTTTGGTTGATCACAATAGAGTTGAAACATTCAAAATAGTCTTTTAAAACCTTTTTCTAGGGAAGATCTGGTGGGTTTATATTTGCTGAGTACCTTCTTTGCAAGCAGCATTCTATTTGCATGAAAGCCTAGAATATCTTGTTAATAAAAAAGTCCCAGCACTTCCTGAAGTTGTGACTTTTACAATTGGTGTGATGACAAAGTGGAAATTATCTCTCAGACTAAATCTGGATGCTTGTGCTCTCTAGTGACACAGCCAGGCATTTTTTCTTTCACTTGGACAAAACCCAGCCTTTTTCACATTATTTCTCCTCTCACTTTCACAGAATCACAGAACTAGAAGGACAAGGCACGAAGTAAAGTAAAAGTAAAGAGGCAGAGGAAGGGCGGGGAGGAAATGAGCACTTTGAGTCCTGAAAGTAGTTTCGGTTTAAGCAGGTGACCAATTTTCAGGTTAGATGTTGCTTTTAACCCTCTCTGCTGCTCTAAAACAGAGGGATGTCTCTGGCAGAGGCAGCCACGAAAGTGGGAGTGAAAGGGATTATCTGCACCAAAATCGCTGTGTATTGGTTTTCCCCCCACCTCAATCTCTCTATCTGTGCTGGTGTCTTTCTCTCTTTCCTATTTGCAGCACAGAATTTACAGTAAAAACACAGGAAGCTGAATGATTTCCTCTGAGGAAAGTACCTGACGAGAGGTGAAGGAGCAGAGTCATCAGCAAACCCTTTCATCCATCCCTGCCTATGCAGTCAGTGATGCTTTCAGGAGGTGCTGCCTTGGAACCAGACACCTTTCAGGTGGTTTTTGCCAGGTCAGGCAGGCTGGCACAGGAAGATTGGCAATCCCAGAAAAGGGAGTCCTGAATTTGTGAGTAGCAGTTGGTGATTTGTGAATAACAGCAGATATTTATTTATTTGTGATGCTGCATTTTGTGCACCAAAAACCACTTAACCACAGTCACTCTGCTCACAGTGGTGTGGAGGCCCCTCTGTCCCTCCAGAGAATGTGAGATAGCCCTGAGGAGGGACAAAGAAGGCACTTAGGGAGGAACAGGCACATTTTTAGCTGCCATTCCAAACCTGTCCCTCCCAAAGGAGCTGAGCTGGGAAAGCCAAACAGCAGCACTAGGGAAGGAGACCTGGGCCCCCTCCATTGCAAGACTCCTTGGAAAACCTCAGCCCAGACTTCCAAAATTTCAGAGGTCTTGAAAGGGGACTTTTGCCCTAAAAATACCCAAAGCCTTATCCTCAGTGTCATCTGAAAGGGCACAAGTGAGTAACTCTGCAGATAGCATCTCAGAGAGACCATGAGCTCCCCCATTTCACTAGTGACTAAAGCTGAAGTGGATTTTTCAGCTGAGTGGGCCTAAATGTAGGAGTGGAAGGGATACAGCGATGGGTACAGCACCAGCCTCTTTATTTTGCAATAACTTCTCCTCTCCAATAACTCCTGCCTCCTCCAGGAAACTTTCCTTTAGCTTACACAGCTGTTGAAATGCTTGTGTGGGGTTATATTTTCCTGCTGCAGCCTCCACTCGGGATCTCATTGCCACTGCAAAGTGCAACAGGCCTGATTCATTTTGCAGCAGGAACATGATTGATGCAAGCCCGGATGGAGACTCATTCTCAGCCCCGTGGAAATTCCTCACCAAGGCTGCAAGTCAAGTGAAAACCTCACTGTACAATCATCAGGTTGTGTTTCTACTCCTAAACCTTTGGGATGGAGCCAGGAACAGCTTGTGAGCAGGCGAGGGTGACCCAGAAAGCCAGAGCAGTTCTTACATCATCTTTTATTCTGGTTTTGCTCTTTTTTTTTTTTGGATATTTTTTTGCTGAGAATTGTCTTTCCCTCTCACCTACACCAACTCCTTCACCTTTAGATTGAAGGCCTGATTAAGATGTGTGTTTTTCCAGGGCCGTCCAAGAATAAAAATCATCCGTGCTGTTCTGGCTGAGCTTTGCTTGTAGTCTCCTGCTGACAAACCACACCTTGTTTATCAGGACCAACATTTGTTGAACACACACAGAGCTGCTGGAGCTCTGAGCGCTGAGATTTCTGTACCTGCTGGGGAAATCACTGGGGGAAAGGTGGAGGAACAAAGACTGGAGCCGACTTATTTCAAAGAAAATGTTAAGGCAGTGCTGAACATGGGCTCCAAAGCTGCTGGGGGGGTTCATGTCTCCTTCTGTATTTTCATTTTACATTATTTTACCCACTTCTCATTAAACAAATGGTATCATTTTGTCAATTCTCTGTGTTTGTAACACTCTGTGAAGAATTATTCTCTGCCTTGACCTCCTGATGGAGTGCAGAGAACCAGCAGCAACCAGCCAAGCACCACCTCAGCAATCCCAGCTCTATTCCTGCGTCATCTTCTCATCCCTGCAAGTTAGAAATAAAAAGTGGCAAGTTACCTGTGAGGCTGATGCCACCTCCTTGCCATTTTTTGGGATCAAGCTACTGCTTGTTGATGACACTTGAACATTTCTATTCTGCTTTCCTTTCTAATCAAATTGTGGTAGAAAATGTTCAGTGAGTGAAGCACAAAGAGTGCTGAGAAGAAGAAGAAGAAGAAGAAGAAGAAGAAGAAGAAGAAGAAGAAGAAGAAGAAGAAGAAGAAGATGATGATGACGATGATGATGATGAAAAGGAGAAGGAGAAGGAGAAAAGGAAGAGGAGAAAAAAAAAGGAAAAAAGGTACTGCCCCTTCAGAGTTTAACAGCCCCAGGATTAACATGGCAGCTGCAAGAAGGTTTTTCAAGGCTGCAGTTTTGGATTCAGATAGTGAAGCCTGAGACCAAATGAGTCACAGGGAAAGCCACTGGATCTCTGTGTTCTCAATTTCTTGTTTTCCATGCTCTCTGACCCTCAGTTATGCTCAACTGCTTTTAAAGCAAACCAAGCCAAACTTGTAATTTGATTGAAGGGACATCCTTGGACAGGAAAGATGGGGAATTTGTGTTTTCTGTCACAATTCACTGAGCTATTTATTCACTATTGCAGGCTCAGGTGAGATTTCCTGGCTTTCTGGTGACATCCAGCTCAGCAATGGGTGAGATCAGTTCCCTTGGCTGGAATTGCATGAGGAGAGGAGGTGAGGGAGCTGTTCTCAGAGGTGATGCAGCAGATGTGGGTGCTCCAGTTCAGCTGACACCAAGGTGACACCTCTGTTGCAGAGGGAAGAATTTAAGGTATCTGTCATCTCCCACATCACTCTGGAGTGCTCTAATCACTACACACTCATGCCTGGAGTCAGAAACAACCACAACCACTTAGCAGTCCAAGTCTCACAAAAAGCCAGGGGATTGAATAACTTGAAAGCTGCCATCAGCCTTACTCCCCCAAATCATGCATCCAGCTGACTTCTGCCCACCTGGCTTGAAGTTTTCACCTCACTTAAGTAAGAAACCCAAGCATGAATTCTTTCTCAGACTGTAGTTAAGGTTAGGGCAGTGACACTGGAAAAGGAATTTTCCATCCACTTGTCTCAAAAATACCTCATGGATACAGTCCTAACCTCATAAACCCCTCTCATGCCCCCAGATATCTCCTTCAGTGCCTTTAGGACCTTAAATCTGACTGAGGAAATAATTTTGAAGCCCTTCCTCTCCTGCCCCCTTGAGGCTCCCAAACTGCTTCATCACGTTAAGGATGAACCCCGGCACTGAGGCTTGGCAGGCTCATGAACAGATTTTAAATCTGAGCATGTTTTTAAACTCTTCTCACGAGTTACAAACAGGAAAGGGGGAAAAGCCAGTGAATTTCCCTTCCAGGAGCCTGTAGTGGAGCTGCTGGTCTCAAATCAAGCTTGTGTCAGCTCTGAAGGGTGTTTTGGCAGGTCTGACTCCAAGGATTTGCCAGCTTCCCTCTCTCAATGGGGATCATGGAGAATACCAAGCAGGGCATCTGTCAGTGAGTAATTACAGGAAATATCAGCTTCCTTTTGTGCAGCGTGTTCGACTCCTGTCTGGGGCGAGGCACAAACCTGAGCCTGTCTCCAGGAGCTCTTTGGAGCTGCCAAGGTAAATGACACCAGAGGCAGAGCCAGACAGCTCTGGGATGTTACCAGAAATGAGGAAATCATCCCATAAATGTCACTTCTTCCCCTGACTGTCTGCAAACAGACTGCCAGAGCTTTCCAGCACCCAGAAACACGGATCCAGTGTCATTTCCTCATAGCATGGAAAGCATCTGGAGGGCAGAGCATCGTTACTGGATTTGTTCTCCTTTATGCTGACTATCATTTACTGTGATGAACACCTAGGAAGGGTGTTAATTACAGAGAATTAATTTAATATAGTGCTGCCAGTGCCCTGGAGGGTCAAAGGAAATTTATATTCTCTGTGCAACACAAACAATGTTCAGGAGTGTAACTTCAGCCAGGAGTGAGGCAAGAAACATTTACAAAACATTTGCAAAATGTTTGCAAAATGCAATCTTGAAGTAGGGCAGAGAGACTGGATTAAAACAAGAGATCTTTTATTGTCTTGAACTGCAGGGTGTGATACAGAGGAACTACATGGATTTTCATTCATATTAAAAAAAAGAAAAAGAGAGCCCTTTATTTACACAAGTGTTCAAACTGCCCATGGTACCTAACAACTCTGGGTTCTCTTTGTTTTGCTTTGTTAGTTATTCCCACCTAGATGGAGCAAGCATTGGTCAGTAGCACTTAGAAAAACATGGAAGAAGCTTTTGGGTAGGAAAAAAAAAAGTTCTCTTCTGAAAGAACCCAAATCCTCATGGGCATTTCACTGTAACAAACCCACCAGAATAATTACAACTAGTCACTGACAAAAGGAACAGTTTTCAGTAGGGGCTCAACACCTAATTCATTTCAGTCTGTCTTTATTTCCCCATCTATGTAAATATATCCTGGACATGCACAAACTCCACATGGATGAAAAAAAAAGGTAGAAATTTATTTAAAAGTAATTGTGCTTTTATTTATAAAAAAAAAAATTTACAATCAGACACTGTCCTGCTGTGTTTCCAAAAGCATGGTTCTCTTAAAAATGACAAAATGTAGCTTATTATTATTATCATTATTATTATTATTTCTTTGTGTTTATATTAATAATATTAATCTTATGCTTAAGTTTAAAAACCTACTGCTTTCCCTTCCCATTCCCTCCTCTGTGGTACTTGATATATATAGAAAAGGCATCCACACCACCAATTATTTTAACTTATATCTAATAATAATAATAATAATGATAATAATGATAATTAATCTTACACATTTCTGTGTGTAGAATGTGGCTGGTTCTAAAACAAACTACCAATGTACAAAGCTGTTCTCCCTCCCCTCCCCTGGGCCACCCAAGAGATTGTCAGATGTCGGAAGAACTATATCCCAGATGCTTTCTGGGAAAAAAAATTAAAAAAAAATTAATAAACCAACACAGAACCCTTGAGATCGTTGTCTTTGGTGTGGAGGACGTTCCTGGTGGGCAGCTGGAGCTGCTCTGCTGGAAACTCTGGGATGCTTTAAGGCTTTTTTTGTTTGGAATGCTGCAAAGCCTCTGCCGGGCCTCGGCTCACCGATGCTTTGGTACCAGTCCCAGCTCCTCACAGCCCCAGGCCAGCGATGCCCGAGGGTCTCCCCACACCCCCCTGTCCATCCCCTCCCCAGCCCCTGCCCGCAGCCCCCGGGCTCTACGCCCGCTTCCGACGCCCCTCCAGGTTCCGGAAGCTGGAGGGTCTCAGCTTCATCTCTGCAAACTGGATGGAATACTCGTGGCCCTTCCAGTGGAACCAGTTGACGCCCTGTGAAGGCAAAGGGGGAGGTTGGAGGTCACACTTTTATTTGCTGCCCCTGGTTCAGACTGAAGAAGTTTCTGGTTTGGGTACCGAGGCACCATGAAGTGGAGGAGCTTTGTGAAGCACAGGGGTTGTGGAATGTTCAATCTGTACAAACCCACCCACATGAGATCACAGAAACCTGGAAATACACACTGGATGGGCTGGAGTTGACATTAAAGATCATCTTGTTCCACCCCTGCTGTAGGCAGGGACACCTCCCACTGTCCCAGGCTGCTCCAGCCTGGCCTTGGACATATCCAGGGATCCAGGGACAGCCACAGCTGCTCTGGGCATCCTGTGCCAGGGCCTGCCCACCCTCATAGGAAAGAATTTCCTCCCAGTATCTCAAATAAACCTATTCTCTGTCAGTGCAAAGCCATTCCCCCTTGTTCTGGCACTCCAGGTCCTTACAAATCTTCCCTCTCCATCTTTCCTGTGGCCCCTTCAGGCCCTGCAAGGCCACACTGAGGTCCCCCCAAAACGTCTCCTCTCCAGGTGAACAATCCCAGCTATGCCAGCCTCTCCTCCCAGCAGAGCTGCTCCATCCTCTGATCCCCCTGGTGCCTCCTCTGGATCTCTGCAGCAGCTCCAGCTCCTCCCTGTGCTGGGCCAGGGCTGGGGCAGCTCTGCAGGTGGGGTCTCACCTGAGCCCAGGGCACAGGGGCACAATCCCCCCTGCCCTGCTGCCCACGCTGGCTCAGCCCAGGGCAGGGGTTCAGGGCTGGGGCAGCTCCAGCTCTCACCCCCAGAACCCCCAGGTCCCTCTCCAGGGCTGCTTCAGCTGCTCATCCCAGCCTGGATTGATCCTGGGCTTGCCCCAACCCAGGTGCAGCACCCTGACCTTGATCTTGTTAAACCTCTGTCACTCAGAGCTGTCCCTCCTTGCCTGGCTTTCATGGGAAGAGAAATATTTTTGTTTCACATGTTGAAAACTACAATTATTTCCTGCACAGTTGGGATACTCCCTTGGAAAATCAGACACAGCCAACAAGATTTCACCAGCTGATGTTAAATTCCTGTTTTGTGAGCCCATACATTTCCCTATGTTCCGGGAGAGTGGGAGGAGGGGATGCTGTGAGTTTTTGCTGGCTGAACAATCAGAAAATCTCGTAATTGCAATTTCCCTTCATCTCAAGCATTAGAGATGCCTTCAGAGCCAAACTCACCTGACTGTGGCTGTTGTCACCATATCTGCCCATCAGGTTGACTCGGTGACAGTTCTTGTACCAGAAAGCTCCTTTGTACGACAGAGCACAGTTGGTGATGGCAGAGTCGTGGTCCTTGTCAAAAGTGGAGAAAGACCTACCATTGTGGTAGGTCATGGAGTCACCTGGATGGGGGGGCAAAAGAAAGAGCAAGGTCAGTGGGTTGCCTGGTTTAGCTTTCATGAAAATATTTGGACTGTGCCATGCTCTGTCTGCATCTAAATTTTTAAAGTTTGACTTTTTTCATACAGAGAGAAAGGCACAATTTTTGGTTTTGCAGGCAGGTCAAAATATTTTTTCACGTGGTCTCTAATCCCCAGTATATGAAGTGGTTTTTTTTTCCATGCAGGCCAATTTCTATACTTCTTGCTAAAAGCTGGATTTTACAGTGTAGACAAGCCAAGACCAAAAAGGTGTTCACAAGGAAGGAATCAAGATCAAAAGAGTCTCTATACTCACTGAATCTTACTCATGATAGCTGTTACTACTACTCTGCACTAGACAATTTGCCTTAAATCACAGAATCATAGAATGGTTTGGGCTAAATTAAATGGACATTAATTCTGCTGCTGCATTTCCTTTGTATCTCTGCAGTCTGGGTAAAAGCTCCTGTGCTCGTCACAGGGCAGAGCCCACACCCACACCTCTGCTCTGGTTTATGCACCCAGCAGTGTGAAATTATCTCCTTTTAAGACATATTGTTAAACTGGATTTATCTCTTAATCCTATGAAGCCTTAAAAAAGACTCACCAAGGGCTGCAGGGTTTGCCCCAGTGTGATTACAAAAGGCAGATGATTTGTTCAGCAAAATCATAAATCACATTACAGCAGGGCTTTGCTGCAAATTCTACTGACAGGAGAAGAAGCTGTGCCAGGCTATTACTGGCTGTATAAATGACAGCCAAGATTGGCCAAATGAGATATATTGTGCTTTAATACACTTGTTTCAATGCTGCCATAATCAGGCCATTAAATATGGCACAAAAGTGCCTGGAGGATATAAAACAGAAACATAAATATATTGATATGTTTGATTTTTGAATACCTCACTGTCCTGGGTTGTAAGGTATGGTTTGGGGGTGTGTATTTCCCATCTGTCACAGCTGGGCAGTTCTCTGTTCATGGGGCAGTTTTTTCTTTCTCTCTCCCACAGCCAATCCTCCCTCCAGCAGATCTCTGCTGTCCATGGCCACTGAGTGTCCCTGCAGGGCTGATCAAATTCCAGCATCCCATGGGGAGATGCTGCGCATTTCCCATCTATCAGAGGTGGGGCAGTCCTCCTCTGTTCATTGGGCAGTTTTTGCTTTATCTCTCCCACAGCCAATCCTCCCTCCAGCAGATCTCTGCTGTCCATGGCCACTGAGTGTCCCTGCAGGGCTGATCAAATTCCAGCATCCCATGGGGAGATGCTCTGCCCAGGGCAGGAGCCAAGCATTCCTACCTGGATACAATCTGAGCCTGGAACAGCACAGCAGCCTCTGCCCACTGCATTCCCAGAGGAGCAGCTTTCTCCTGCCCTGCATTCCCAGAGGGAGAGCAGGCCCATCTCCAGCAGCCCTGGAGCTGCAGAGGAAAACTCCCCCCTTGTGCAGGATCCCTGCTCCAGCAGAAGCACAGCTGGCACTGCAGGAGGGCTGAGCCCCCATGGGATGGGACTGTGCCACCACCCTGACCCACAGTGGGCAGGGCCTGTTCTGACTCTGGCAGTGTTGTTTTATATTACTGTATTGTTTATTTTATTTTTAAAATTTTCTTCCCTAATAAAGAACTGTTATAATTTCAAAATTATAATAACTTGGACAGAAGGTTTACATTTTCTATTTCAGGGGAGGCTCCTGCCTTCCTTAGCAGACACCTAAGACACTCACGCAGGAGAGGCACCTGCTGATCTGCAATATTCACACAGTTTCCTTGAGTCAATGGGAGGAAATGGGTCATTAGAAGGAGGAAAAGTCAGTTTTTGCTCTCACCTGCTGTGCCACTGTAGCCATCCACGCGCAGGCGGTAGCGGCTCTTGGCGTCGCCCACGCTGAAGCGATCATACACGGCATAGGCCGTGTCCCCCTTGTCCCTCAGGTCCACCCGCAGCTCATACTGGCCCTGAGAAGTGATTTTGTGCAGGTTCTCCAGACCTGTGGACAGGAAGGAACGTTTGTCTTGATGCCGAATGGTTTTTTGCCTTTTTTCTTTTCTGAATTCTCTGTATTCTTTGCACACATATTTGGAACTCTGTAGCCTATTGCTGCATTCCTATTTTGTTTTCCCAGTGCTTTTCCCTACCTTTTCCCTAGGCAGAAAGACAAAACACATTCCAAAGCCCCTATCCCATCTTGGTTCTCCCTGGGAACCAAGGCAAAAAAACCCAACTCTTTGAGACTCATTTTCATCAACAAAGTTCAGTTCCATCTGAGGGGGGAGGATTCAGAAGGGGCTTGAACTGTGGGGAGATTGCATCACCACTTGCGGTCCTAATTGGTGATTTTTTCAATTATGATAATTTGCTAAATTTATAAAAACTGTGTTCACCCCCTGGTGGAGGGGCTTTTGTGGACATTTTCCATATTCACCTCTAGAGGCCTCCAATAAAGATCAACATTTGCATTACTCCTATACTAATGTTACCTCGAAACTGTTTTGTTTGATTTCTAGGTTTCTTAAGGCATCAGTCTCTCCATGTTTTTTTCTTTTTTGTGGTGGGTTCAGTGCTGGTCACTGAACCCAAAGCCATTCAAAGATATTGCTGAAATAGAGAAGTGGCCAAATCTCTCCCTCCCATGCAAAACCAGGACATTTGCCATGCCATTATTCCATAAATGGGACCCTACTGGACTGTACAAACAGAGCAGGACACCAGCACTGGTGAGGACACTGAGCTGGATCAGCTCTAGGGTGATGTCAGCACAAAAGCAAATAAATAGTTCCAAAGTGACTGGGAGAGCTCTTCCCTTCAAATAATGGAAACAGGTTGGGCAAAACAACCAAAGTTGTGTTGTGTGATCATCATCAATCATCATCAATCATCATCACCATCATCATCATCATCATCTTTCATTTACAACCAGAAAAATGCAGCACAACCTTTGAAAATGTGGAGGGTTTACTTCTGTTTTTCCAAAATGTGAATTTATGACTTCTATTTGCCTGCTTTTCCTCTCTGGATCATCAGCCTTTGCTGCTGAGGGTGTCCCAGGAGGACAGGAAGCAGAACGTGCTTCCCAGGTCACATCTGACTGCTCCCAGAGCCTCAGTGAGCACTGGATGGGTTCAGTTGGTGACCCCAGCATGGCACCTTTGAATTGCAGCTGGAGGACTGCCTGAGCCTGGCCCTTTCAGTCTCCCTCATGTAGGGTGTCCATGGCTCCTTTTCTCCTGTTCCCCTTTACAAATATTCCTGCCAGCTAAATGAAGGCCTCTCAGTAGCTCCTGGACTTTTGGGCTGTGCTTCTGTTTTGTTTGTTGGGTTTTGTTGGTTTTTATTTCAAAAATACAAATTTGCAGCACTTACCTATCCAGAATTCATCCTTAGGATCTCCAAACCCTGCCACGTAAGTATTCCAGTTCTTGTAGAAATCTTGCTTTCCATTCTGACGCCTCAGGAACACCTAAAAGCAGGAAATGTTATGGACAGACTGCCCTGGCCAGAGGGGAAGAGCTTTTACAAACACAAAGCTCAGCATTGCTCCTGCCCTTCCTTTACCCCTCCCAGCAGAGCTCACTGCAAGGACTGAGTTGCACACAGGTTTTTGGATGCTCCATGTATTTTTTAAGTGTCCAATTTCTCTGTTGGGTTCCCAGGCTCCTCTGTATGACATGGCCTCTCAGTTTCTGTTTTCTGCTCCTTTAAACCCATCCTGCAGCTCTGGATTTCTCAGCCAAGGGTTTTTCCATCCCTCATCTCCCAGCCAAGCATTCCTCCAGCTCCTCCTGCCTTTCTGTGCCCTGGCTCCCTTTGGCATGTTCAGATTTGGGGATGTCAGTGTGGAGAGGTGGCGTTTACTGCCATTCCTTTGTTGGCTGGGTGGGATGTGTCACTTGCACAGTGCCTTTGGAAGCCACTGCACCCTGTGGCTGCTGAACAAATGCTTCCCCTGGGCCGTGCTTTAACCTCCCTCACTCTCTCATTCAGACAGAGTCAGTTCACCCTCCCCTCTCCTTGGTGATTATTTAGATGATGTGTTATCCAATATGGTCATTTCAGCAGCCCTTCCACCAGTGGAGAGAGATCAGGGCTGAAACCAGGGGTGTGACCCATCCTTTGGAGACACCTCTCTTTCCTCCAGCTACAGACAGAGCTGGCAACCCTGTTCTGGGCACTGGGGCATCCTACTGTCAGAATTTTTCAAGAGGGACTTCTCTGCCTAAGTGAATTGAAGAAAGACTGTTTTAGAGGTGGTAAACTGACTGGAAATTATAAGTTTTGTTTCTTTACATTGTCAGTGCAAAAGGAAAGGTTGTGGGGGGAGGAAAAGTGTTCTGAAGGGTTTGTTTAAATTCTTACTTTTTTTCTTTCCTTTTAGTTACTGTTAATAAAATTTTCTTTATAGCCTTTTAAGGTCTGGAGCCTGCTTTGCCTTTCTCCTAGTCCTACCTCACAGCAGGAAGTGAGTGCAGTGGTGATTGGCCAGCACCGAACCCACCACACTCATTGGAGCATTGGCTGGGAAACCTCAAAATCGGTGAAATCTCAAATTGGCGAACCAAAACCACTACACCTATCCAGGACAAAACTCCCCAGATTTACAGACAGGCCAGCCCTACTGTGATAATAACACTATTGTCCTACTGTGATAATAATCCTCCACACTCATTGGTGCGTTGGCCGGGAAACCTCAAAATTGGTGAAATCTCAAATTAGTGAACCAAAACCACTACACCTATCCGGGACTAAACTCCCCAGATTTACAGACAGGACAGCCCTACTGTGATAATAACACTCTGAGGGTGCCTGGGATGAGCAGGATGGGATGTGCTGTCCCTGCCCCATACTCACGATCCAGCCGCCCCCATCCTCGCCCATGTCACAGAACACTTGCAGAGGCTGAGCCTTGTCCCCGTTCAGGTAAATTGTGTAGAGCCCAGAGGTGGCTTCTCCATTCAGCAGGGCCTGGGAGCAGTCCTTGGGGTAGGGATAGAGGAGCCCAGCTGCACACACAGGGAGGAGAAAGCATTCCTTAGGAAATCAGCAGTTACAAGGAATGTGCCCAATGCAGACGGCTGAGGAAAATCCCTTGTGGGACAGCTACAGATCCCAGGAACAGGTTTGTAATTGCATCCTGCATATAGAACATCCACAGGGTACAGCTGGTCAGCTGGTGAGGTGAATTCTTCTTTTGAATGTGGTTTTTCACAGCTGTCTACACTTCTGGATGTGCTAGGAATGTGAGATAACTACTCCCTGCTAGGATGGCAGTGCATCCTCCAGCTAAAAGCTGAAATTCAGGAGCTGTGTTACAGCAATTTTTGGGGAAAAACAAATCTACCAATCTCTGCTCATGTGACAGAAAATGGAAGGGGGATATAAAGACAGGACTTCAATCAAAAATAAATTAATTGTGAGTGTTTTGCTAGCAAGGACAATATTAAATGTGTTATAAAGATACACTCCTAAAAAACTAAACAAACAGCAACATTTGAAACTACAGGAAAATGTTGTTAAGCTTTTCTTTCTGACAACAAGGCAATAAAATCATTGCAGTCAGAACAATTTCTAACCCCCCTAAAAAACCTTTTCTTTTTTTTTTTTTTTTTTCCTTGACTCAGGTCATTAAATTTTTCAGCCAATTAGATGTTGTTCCAGGTGTATCCAAAGAAGAGTTTTTACCTGCAGCTTCTCACAGAGTGGCTTCTGGTCCTTGCCAGTGTTACACATCCCTGCCTGTACTTCAGCTCCAGAGAATTTCACAGAATCATGGCATTGTTAAGGTTGGAAAAGACCTTTAAGATCAAGTCCAACCATTAGCACAGTCCCACCATCATGTTCACCACCATGTACCCAGGTGCCACCTCCACGTTTTGAATACTTGCAGGGATGGGGACTCCAACACTGCTTATTCCAATTCTTTACAGCTCTTTCCATGGAGAAATTTTTCCTATATAGAATCTAAACATCCCCTGATGTGACTTAAGGCCACGAAAGTTTCCACCAGCTTTGGGATTTGGAGAAAAGTGATTCTACAGAGGGCTCCTTCAGTGTTGCTCTGTCACTAAATAGACACAAATGTATTTTTGGAGTTAAGGCCAGTCTCTGCCTGAATGAGTCTGACGCACATGGCTGAAGGCACCTGGTCAGTCCCTATTTGTGATCAATTTGCCAAACATCACCTAAACACACCCAGATTTAATTCCTCTCCTGTTTCTGGATGTGTTGGTGAGTTCATCCTGCTCTGCACAAGCAGTAACAGGGCAGACTTGGGGCTGGGTAACTTTTGTCAGTCCTTGGGCTGGAGTTGGTGCCAGCAGCAGGAGGGGAATGGGAATGACTGAAGGTCCTGCTGGGCCTGAAAGGCTGAAAACTGGGAAAAATGAGACAAATGACAGGCAAAGTGTCACAGCTAGTACAGAACAACTCCTTTTTTAATGTCAGCTGTGAAGTGACCTTCAGAGAAGCCAATTTATCCTTGCAGAGCTGTCCTGTTGGGCCGGAGCTGACATGCAGAGGGGCTTTGAGACAGCCCATCTCAGAGAGAGGAGAAAAACCTGCCCAGAAATCCATCTGCTCAGCCCCCAGCACTGATTTGTGTGTGCCTTTGTGGTTTGCTTCATTTCAGCTCCAAACTCTGATTTGTTTTCCCTGCTCACTGGAATCAATACAGGGAGAATTCTAAGTGTCAGCTGGATTTTAAAGAATTCCTGCTGATATTTCACATGGGCAAGGAAGGATGTTAAACCAGACTGTGAGGGTGATGTGGATGGATATTGGAATTTCATCCTGCCAAGGAAAAACAGGTCTGGGGTAACAGGGACTTTGCACCAACACTACAAATGGATTAAAATCTTGTGTGGGGTCTGTGTGTCCTCACAGCAGAGCTCAGCAGTATTTAGATTATTTTAGATTAGTATTCAGCATTATTTTAGATAATTTGGATTATTTTAATGTCCTTACTGGTGGTGAAAATGGTCTGGATGGTTTTGCTCCGCAGGGCTCTACTCAGGGCCTGCAGTTTCACTGTGTACTGCGTGGAGGGGCTCAGCTCTGTCAGGCTGTAGGAAGTTGTCTCGGGGTTTAGGATGACTTCCTGTGGAGAAAAGAAATAATACAGGAAAATCTCAGAGAAATAAATCATAATGACCAGAATGGTTACATATTTTAGTAGTTTTTTTTTTTTTTTTTTTTTGTCATAATCATTGATGGTATCTTTAACCATCTAAAATAATTAATATAAAGCTACTCCTCTAAGATTTTTACCAAGCTAATCTTTAAAAGTTCAATAAAGCCTGCCTGGAAATGAATGTTTACCATCATAACGTACAGGCTGGGAGGTTTGAAAGCAAGGCAGCATAAATGTTTACATGTCCTGAATGTACAGATTGTGAAATTAATTTAAAAAATGGGGAACTCATCCTTTAGGCCAGGGAAATGTTGCAATACAGGCTTTAAAATGCAGTTTTGCTGTGACATTTTTTAATGACCGATTTTCGGTGTGCTTGAGGAATTTGCCTTCCTGAAAATTAGAATCCTCTCCATTGATCCAGGCTGGGCATCCAATTTTTTTTTTTCTGGGATTTACCTGATTTACATTTAAGCATTTATTGTTATCTAATTACGTAGGAACTAATTAAAATTATAGGAGAATAAGAATTACTTCCACAGGCAGTTCATCCTTCCTTAGACACCCCTTTATGTTGCAGTGTGTCGTCATGGTGTGCCTCAATTTCCCTGGTTTCTCCCTGAAGTTTCCTTCCCCAGGTGGTGTGTCAATCACCTCTCCCTTCCTTTACCTTGACACCTGCTGGGCACTGTCTATCAACCCAGAAATTCCAGGGGAGCATGGAGTGATTGGCAGGTTCAAAGGATGCTCTCCAGCCCCTGGGGGGCCATTGGCCCATGCAGGTGTCCCTCTCACCTGAGACCCGCTCCCCCCATACCTGGTTGGTGGTCCTGGTGTTCCCTACCCCTCTCTTCTGGGTAAAATGATGGGCACACCATGTGCTTGAGGAGTCCTTGTGGACTTGTTACTGCATTCAGAGTCCATGCGGCCCGGAATAAAAACTCTGGATTAACCCTCCATCAGGACCGACTCCTTCTTCACCATCACCTTAAAAGGTTTCTCCAGCACAGGGAGGCCTCAGGAGTGACCCTTTTCTAGCAGAAAGCCCCAGCATGTAAGAAGTGGAGCTCGGCATGCCCTGACTTGTCCCCACGTGCTCATAGCATCTCTGGGGTGCAAAACACCACAGGTGCCGCTGTTTGGTTCAGCAGCAGGGATCAGACAAGCCAAGGTACATCCCTTTCAGTAATATTGGTAAAAACCAATACCTTTGCACAGGGATTCCCCTGAGTTTAGAAAAGTGAGTCACATCCTTTTGGGGTATGAGTTTACTCCATGATACAGGTCTGGAATGAAGTAAAATGTTTGTGCTTTTATCTGTATTGTGGAGGGATGAAAGGCAAAATTCAGTCTTCAATGGAGCTTCTGTTTCAGGGTATAAAGTAAGAAAGACCTTTAGGAGGTTTTAAATGCATCTGTTTTCAGTCTAGCACTGAAAGAGGCAGTGAGTAGTTTTAAATTTAGTGTTTAAATTAAGGCACAAAGTTATGTTGCATTGCTGGACACTTCAGAGCCTCTCTACTTCCCAGATTTGAGACACAGCCCCTCAGGTTTATTTACCTTGACTCTGCCATCGATGGATTCATAGATCAGGAGATATCCAGTGACTGGAGCACGGGGAGGCCTCCAGCTCATCACAGCTACTTCTGACTGCACCTCGGTGGCACTCAGATCCCTTGGAGCATCCAGCCCTGCAGGAGACACCACAGCAATTACAATCACATCCATACAAAGTGAATTCCACAGGTTATCTTGTGGGCCATATATTAAAACAAGCCAGGAAAACAAACCTTCTCTCCAGAGAAATTTGAAATGAAAAAAACATTTCAACCTTAACTTTTGTGGTTAAGAATTATTTTTCTCGTTGGTAATTTAAAATAAAGGTGTTAACTTTATCTAAGTTAAAATATTGGCTTGTTCCAGGCACCTTATTTTATGAGCAGTTGCACTGAAATGTCTTTTGAGACAAAATTGTGCATTTCATTATTTCTCACAAGAAGACAGACTGGTATTTACATATTCCCAGGAAATAAAACTCTGGTTCCAGTTATGCTTTTTTCAGAACAGGAAAACTTTTGAGAATAGGAAACCTTTATAGAATAGGAAAACTTTTCCTGCTTGGTCTGGTTCCAATCTCCAACTTCCCTTCCTCTCTGTGATTACAGGACTGGATTGGTGTGGCTCCCTAATTAATACCCAGGGACAAGCCAAGGCAGGAAAATGAGAAACATCCCTGATCCCAATGATGCTCATTGAAAGCCATGAGTGTGAAACCAGCTGGGCACCTTCAGTAGCCAAAGAAGAGCTCCTGCTCTGTGATTATGCAGAACTGGTGAGCTCATATTTTTATAAGTTTTGGTCCATTTGCATATTTGGATTTAATTGTCCAGTTATAGCTTTAGCTTATCAAGTCCCCTCCTGCTGGTTTTTCTCTCTTCACTCCACCATTATTTATGCTCTTGGGCCTGAGATTTGGATCATTTGTCCTTGGTCCCTGGCACTGTTGAGTCAGGGACAGAAAGACTCCAGTCTTTAGGTGGATCAGAAGGCAGAAGTGTTTAATGAAAGTAGCGGGTCTTTAATAATGTGACTCGTTAGGGTGAGACTTGATTGATTTCAAAGTAGAAATATCTCACACTATTGGTGAACTATGAATAGCGCACTGTGGAAAACTATAATTATAAAAAAATTATTACAGAAGGAGAGACAATAATTGTTTTAATTCTTTCCTCTAAGATTCTCAGGCTGAGCCTGGGAGACATTATCTCTGTTATTCCCTCAACTGAACTGAGAATATCCACAGGTCCCCAGCTAGAGAAGGAATTGTTTTGCCTCCCTGCTCTGTGAAGAGCGCTCACCATCCCGTAATATGAAGACCAGACCCACACACCAAAGCAGCACAGAATAGGAAAAAAGTAAAAAAGTTAAAACCTGAGGCATCAGTGACAGAAAACCACCTCTGGTCAGCCCCAGTGGAGAAAGGTTGATGCAAACACTATGAAAATTCAGGTTTCCAGTGAAAAAGGCACCAGAGGAACAGAGAGCAGGTGGGCCTAGGAGGGCTGGCAGCTGTGGGTGGGATGGCACCTGTGGTGAAGTGGGTGGAGAGGCTCTCGCTCCTCTGCGTGCCCTGCTGCGCGTGGACGCTCAGCGTGTACTCCGTGGCAGGCTGCAGCCCCTTCAGGTCATACTCCACCGTGTTCCCGGAGACCAGCTGGGTCACTTCTGGCTCTGAGAACAGAACACAGCAGAAAAGGGGTGTTGATTTCATTCAGACACATCATGATGTGCTCAATTCCATGCTCCACTCACTGATTTGTTTTATTCCTAGCTGGTGCAAATGCAGAATGGTAAAAGTCCAGGGCTGTGCTGGCACGTCTGCTGAGTCTGAGTTCCACCAGAGCCCTTTCTCTAAAACTGTGAGCTCTCTCTAGTGTTCACAGGGATTATAACACCACCTCTGCTTCCCAGGAATCTCCCTTGTGTTTGTTCACGGCTGAATCGAGAGTGCTGAATTAAAACGATCAATTCTTAAATGCTTCCAGCAAAGCCCCTACTCCAAATTACAGCCCTCAGGCTGCCAGAGCTCCAGGAGCCTTTGGACAGCGCTGCCAGGGATGCCCAGGGTGGGGTTGGTGGGGTGTCTGGGCAGGGACAGGGGCTGGACTGGATGATCCTAATGGGTCTCTCCAACTCTGGATATTCTGTGATTTTCCTAGAGTTACAATCAGCACCTCTTGAGAGCTTTAACCCTTCAGCTCCCACATTCCCAGGTCCTCTCACCTTCCTCAGAAGAGTAGGACACCACGTAGTTATCCACAGCAGCAATTGCTGGCTGCCAGGTTGCCAGAGCCTCAGAATCTGTGATGTTCACCACTACCAGGCCTGACGGGCTGTCCAGAGCTGGAAGAAAAACAGATTGAAGGAATTTGACAAACATTCTCAGCTCTGTGAAATGCTCTGCTGGAAATTCATGAGAGAAAATGCCCAAAACTCAGTGCAGATTTTATGACTCCCTTTGGAACAGTGGAGCTCTGCAGGAAAGACGTCAGTGCCTATGAAGAGACATCAAAACCTCCACTGGAAAGGGAGGTCAGTGCTGGAAGAGATGAAATTCTGGGAACAAACAGACCTAACCATGTTCTCAGATCACTCTTGATACCATCAATCTCAACAGCTCTGTCAGAGCTGACATATTTCTCTTAACACCCTAAAATCCGGGTTGTTTTTTAGAACAAATTCAGAAGACAGAGCTGGGAAAAATAACCAAAGTGACAGCAGCTGATGGCCACTGTGACCTTCCAGCAGCTTGTTTGGGACAAACCAATCCCACAGCCAGCCAGGCATCCAAAATCCCCCCATGTCCTGCTTTGCCTCCTCACAGGACTCCACTTTTCACACAGGTTTATCCTCTCCCTGAATTAAGATGGATCTTTGCCTCCAGAACAGCTGGAATGGTTATAAATCTCCTGTCATTATCCAGTACTCATCATCTTGCTCTTTGCCTCAGCTCTCTGAATGTTTGTTAGCCCCCCAAAAAAATACAAGGAGGGGTCAGCAGGAGCAGAGGAAATGAAGCCTCATTTCCTGCACAGATATTTAAAGAAAAAATCAGGAGACAGAATACTAAAAAAATATTGAGAGAATATGGAAGGAAAAAGTCAGGAGGGAGAATCTTTTTATGCTTAGGACAGTCTGGAACCTGGGACATGTGAAGTCCACAACAGAAACTGGCCTGAACTGCTCAGCTGAGCTGGCCCTTTTCTCCCTCATCTCAAAACCAGCATTAATTAAAAAAAGAACCAAACAAACTTCTGTTTGTCTTTTTTTTTTTTTTTTCCTGGTGAATTAGAACGGTAAATACATGAATTGTCTCCCTCTCACAGGTTTATTTAGCATTTAGCAAATGGGAGCCTGACCAAATTTACAAGTTCCATCTTTGTGTAAAATGCAAGACAAAGAAGGAGTGGGAAAAAGAGCTCCTTACAGTTTCTGTGGGCAGCAAAAATAGAATCTTGGTGGGCCTGCAGCTCCAGTCCCTGAGTCAGATGATCCATTTAAAGAGCTGCTGTTTCCTGCTTTTACATTATTACCTGTTTTCAGGATGCCAGAGACAGGCTCGCTTTCTTCAAAGCCTTTCACGGAGATGACGCTGACGTTGTAGTCCACACCTGGGACCAGCTTCACCAGCTTGGTCCTTGTCTTGCTCCCTTCAACTGTGACAACATTTGGAGTACCTAGGATGAGGCCAAAAGCCAAGGGATGAGTGACACAATACTCCAGGAAATCCTTGAAGGGTGTTTTTCAAGTTAAAGACATTACTGCCACCATGGATGTGCTTCTACAGCAGGAGATGAATTTTCCCAGTTAGTTACAACCACTGGTGTCAAATACGGTTGCCATAACACCT
Organism: Passer montanus; assembly: GCF_014805655.1. NCBI lineage: Eukaryota > Metazoa > Chordata > Aves > Passeriformes > Passeridae > Passer > Passer montanus. Next base: position 2,790,673 of record NW_024369151.1, read on the forward strand.
AAATCTAAATCACTGGTTTGTATTCAGTAAGAAAAATCAACATTTTTAGTGGAAGGTGTCCTTGTCTGAGACAGGGAGTTGGAATGACATCAGCTTTAAGGTCCCTTCCTATGCAAACCATTCTGTGATTTCTGTTCAGAAAAATACAATTTCCGAGACAAGGTGTAAGGAGAAACCCCAGCAGTTTCTGCCTGGGAGTTCAAACACCTTGAGGACAGGACTTGCAGTTTAGATCTGCCTTGTTTGTGGTGAGGGCTGGAAGAGTCTCCTTTACCCACCTCATTTAGAATAAAGATAAATGTTTTTTTAAAAGGTGCTCTGTGTGTGGCTGAGGACTTAGCACCCATATTTACTCCAAATCCTGGGTTTATTCCAGGAAAGCACTTAGACAAGTGCCTAACTTTATGACTGGATTCCTGCTCTTCTGTGGGACCACTGTATTTAAAGCTGCATGTGTGCTTTCAGGCTATATTGTCTCAAGATCTAAATCTTTCCCTGTCTCAGCCAACAGCAGCAGGTTTTTGCTGCTGATGTCTTTAGTGTTTGTTCTTTAGCTGTTTCTCTTCAGAGATGTCCCTAAATTAGGTTAAAAATCTGTTGAAGCAGAGGAAGTTTCTGAAGTTGGACACTGAACCAGAATGAGACTGAGTAAATCACTGCCTTGAAACTTGATTATAACCATGGATTCTGATGATTATTTCCAAGGGCCATCTTTTCCAGTGTGCTCAGCTCATGAAGTGCCTACAAAATAATGACAGTTTGGAAACTAATTCTTGCTGAGGAGGCTCGGACCGACACTTCCTAGGAGTACAACCACTCCAGCATCCACTTCTGAGCTGCCTTACAAGTTCTGCCCATGGGATGTGGACACGGTGTCCAGACAGAGGTTGGCTGCACTCCCTCATTCCTGAGGAAGAAAAAGAGATGATCTGTGCAAGATCACCTGGAGATGCACTGAAAGGAGGGATGGTAGCCCAGCAAACCCTTCCTGCTATCCCTGGCACCCCCTGTCCCTGCTCACCTCCTGTGACGGGGACGTAGGAGATCCGGAAGTTTTCCACACGGGAGCGAGGTGGGGTCCAGCTGACTGTGGCAGCATTTTCCGTAATGTCAGAGAAAGAAATTCCCTTGGGAGAGCCAACCACTGTTGGGGAGAACAGAGAACACACCACACAGGAAGAAAAGGTAAATAATTTGTTTGTCAGTCCTTAGTGCTGGAAAACTGATTTGTTTTATCACCCTAAACCATGAGCTGGTGCTGTCAGTGTTCTGCTCTGAACAACATTAATGCAGGGGGTACAAAACAGCAACAACCTCTTTGCAACAAATTTTCCTTTTTTTCAGGACCATTCCAGTATTGCATAGGTTAAAAATACCCAATGTGAATCTACATATAAAAATAAGAGAGATTTCAGTGCTCTAGAAAAGCAGGAGGAGCATGCACAGAAATTACATTCTGCTACCCATGGGATGCTGTATTTAAGGTTTTTTCTATCCCAGTTTCACTTGGAGGATTTTTAGACCTCCCATTGAGCCCCAGAGCTCCCTGTGACACACAACAGTGACAGCCATGGACAGATCTCTCTTCCTGAGCACAAAGTTCCTAATGCAGGATGCTCCAAAGAGACCTGGCCTCAGGTGTGGGAGCCCATCAAGGCTCCTCTCAAGGACTCACTCCTGGAACTTCTGTTGGCTTCAAACCAGAATTAACAAGATTTTCCTCGTGGAATCTCTGTCTGAGCCCATGATTTTTCTTTCAAGCACATCCATCCAGAGAATGTCCAAGTACAGCCATCATGAGGAAGGCACTTGCAGCTCTTTGTCATAAAACTCAGCCTTTCCTGTCAAAACCTGAGCACTGCACTTGCCCACATAAATTAAATCAGTAAGCTGGGCAAACAAAGCCCAGATTTTACCAAAAAGAACCCAAACTTAAACTCAACATGTATCTGAAACATTCTAGTTGGAGGCTTAATTAAGATCCTGCAGAACAAGCATGGAAAGGGCTTTGGAAGGATGTTGTGAAGAGAGCTGCCACTTCCAGGTTTACACTGAGCATCCCATTTCCAATCTTTCCAGCTTTTTTTGGCTGTAACCAAAACAATCCTGAGGTATTAAAAAACAAACAGCACACACAGAGGAAGCCATTAATACAGAGAGGAGAGATCCCAAACATCAGCCACTTGAAGAGGAATGGAGACAGGCTGAGAGCAGGGGAAGGGGGGCAAGAGGAGGAAAAAAAAAGGGATTGGGCTTGAAATAGTCTGGAAAGAACGTGCCTGCGGGAAAGGAGTCAGAGGCTGTTTGTTCCATGTGTCCCCAAAGCAGCAGGGCACTAAATCAACTCAAAGACAAGGAAAGAAAAACAACTGAGCTCTCAAGAGAAATGTAAATTATGTCTCTGGAGCTCGCTAGAAGTGTTGTGTTGGTGGGGTTTGCTCACATGGATAAGCCAAGGGAAGAAAAGAATTACAGATCAGAAGGGAAGCTAGGTAGGGTTGGAAAAGCTACGTGGCAAAAAAAGGTGCTGCTGATTTAGGTACAGGCTGAAGGAAATCAGAGAAAATTTTAAAAAAAGGTAGGAAAAAATAGAGAAATTAAAATTAGGTTGGTTTTGCTTTACTTTATAGGTGGCCTGAGAGACTGAAGAAAAAGGGAAGTGGTGGTTTTGGAGACCAAACAGATGGACCAGCACTTAGTGTGCATACACATGGAGAATTTCAGCCTTTCCCAGAAAATAAAATCCCCAATCCGTCCCACTTGGACTCTGCTGTGCACATTTCCATGGGCCTCAGGCTTGTTTTCTGCTCCAGGTGAGCTGCATGACAAAGAGCAGTAAGAAGAGCTTTGATGTGAGTTTTCCACATCCCCAAGTCCCCCAGCTGCAGCTTTCCTGGGAGAGAACCTGGCAGGAAATATAATAGACCATCAGAGCATCTGTCCTGGAATGAGTCCCAGAGATGGGAGAGATTTGCACCTTTGAGCACAGGGAAATGAAAAAGAAGCAAATGAAATAATCTTCTTGGGCTACCTGAAAGCCAGAATGAAGCAGGCATGGAAAGCAGCCAGTGAGCTCCTGGCCTGGCCCTCACAGAGAACCTCAGGTCATCCGTGGGTCAGGCACAGGTGAATTATCTTTGTCCTCCAGCATCATCCCCAAAGAGCTGTATGAGAGACAGGGAACTCTCCTGAGAGGCTGCTGAAGCACCCAAGGTACCTGGGAGAGGCTGTTTTTTTAGGGATTTTTTTTTGCTAATTGTTCTTTCACTCCTAGCAGACTAGAGGAGGATGTGCCCTGGCTTTCTTCTCCCAGTCAACAGGAAGCAGCAGGTTGCATTTATCACAAATCAAGAGCATGTGAAGTGTTTTGTGATCATCTCAGGAAAAAAATGCTGTCACATTGTGGCAAAACAGCACTGGAAGAAGAGGAAAGGAGCAGCATGAGACTCACACCTCCCACAAGGATATTAATTGGACCATAGATGTGTTGTGATCTCCTAGTGGGGGTTAAATTGCACCTTAACTGAGATTTTACAGATAAATATCTAAAAACCACCAACTCTGAGAGCAGCAGTGGATAAATTCCCTCTTCAGGAATAGAAATGTTTCCTTGCAACCACACTGGAAATGCTATAAATATCCATATGTTTGTGCAATAATCCACTCCTAAAAAAGAAATTATTTGGCTGCCTTGGCAGCCGCCCACCCAATGTGGTGTAACCTGCAGCCCAAATTATTTAGCTGGGTTTTTGTGGCTCTATTGTCCATTATTCATGGGCTATTTACAGCTGACAAACATCTCTTGGGCTATTGGCTCCAGTAGGTGACATGTGCTAAATCTCCCTGCAAAGGCTGCACAGGGATGTAGTCATGAGGAAAATGATGACTCTCAGTGGCTTCCCATAAATATCCTGGAGCCTCTGAGGATGGGGACCTGCTGCTAACAAGTGCAGTGGGATTTAAACATCCCTCTCCATTAGGAGTCAACGAGCAGGAGCCTGGCCAAGGGGGGCTGCTGATGCACCTTCTGCTTCATGGAAGTGTCTGGGGGATTGTGAGGGTGGCCTGGCTGTTTATGGCAGGGATGTGATGGCAGGAGTGCAGCTGAGCCCACAGGCAGCAGGGTGGAGGATGAGGAAGAAGAGAAGGAGAAGCTGTTCAACACTGAGGTTTTGCTGCCTGGCAAACGCCTCCTTTAGGCATTCCTGTTGCTTTGCTCACTCGTGGAACTTACAATCATATCCTGAGCTGGAGGGACTCACCAGGATCACCCAGCCCAGCCCCTGTCCCTGCCCAGACCCCCCAGCAACCCCACCCTGGGCATCCCTGGCAGCGCTGGCCAAAGGCTCCTGGAGCTCTGGCAGCCTCGGGGCCGTGCCCATTCCCTGGGGAGCCTGGGCAGTGCCAGCACCCTCTGGGGGAAGAGCCTTGCCCTGAGCTCCAGCCTGAGCTGCCCTGGCCCAGCCCCAGCCGTGCCCTGGCTCCTGTCCCTGTCCCAGAGCAGGGATGGGAGCTGCCCCTCGGGAGGAGCTGCACCCCTGGTGAGATCTCCTGTCTCATCCTTTTCCTTTCCTCCCATAATTAATTTGATTTCAAATTACCCCATTTTCACATCAGCAAGCTCAATATTTTTTAAAGACCAAATTTGGCTCACAAGACTTTGCATCATATGCTTCAGGTTTGAATGTGCTCCAGAATGCAACCACGATTTTGGTGTGGAAAAAAAGATTGGAACACTTCATTCAAAAGTGCCAAAATGAAACGCTTCAATTATGAACCTGAATCAAAGCTTTGATTTTGCAAAGAAACTCAAGTAAATTTGAATTACCCAGCACATGTTGCTCCTGGTAAGATCAGTCTAAATTAATGGTGCTTAGGCCTTTGCTGATCAAACCATAAATAAACTTCTCAATGGCCCTGGTAAATTCATTTTGTCATAACTCTTTCCTAGGGAGGTAAACTGTTGTGCAGAGCTGGGATGTAATTAGTCACAGAAAATCACTGAAAAGGCTGATGCACAGACAATATTTCTTGGCCCTCAAAGACAGTGTTTTAATTGCCACACTCTGCTGCCTAATTCCTGGTCATTAAAGTAATTCAATTAGACCATATTAAATAGACAGTGACGAAGCTTGGGAAGCTGGGACTGATTACAAATAACCACACCACACTGAAGCAGTGACTTGGACAAGAGACATGCAGGAGCCAGTTCAGGACACCTCTGGAACAGCACGAGCTGGCTGTGAAAAGAAGCAGGGAATGTCACACTTTCCCCACTGCAAAGACAATACCTGTGGATGCTACTGTGTTTACAGGCTGGGAACGTTGTCCACTGCTAATTCCATAGAGCTCAATCTCATATTCAGTGCCCTCTTTCAGCCCTGTTATATCCTGGGTGCGCTCATGGCCTGGCACTATCAGCTCCAGGGGGTCAGATTTCCTTTTGGTGTCCCTGATTTTTAGAACAAAGCTGTTGAAAACCCCCTCATCTGCAGTCCAGGAGAGACGGAATCCATCTGGGGTTGCATCTGAAACCAGAAGGTTGTCGACCTCGGGTTCTGCTTCTAAAAAAGGAGAAGATAGCAGTGGGGGAAAAAAAATAAATTTTAATCAGTTGATCTGAGACCTGCCTGAGGTCTGGCTATAGCACACTGCAAGAATCCAACCACAGTTCAAAGCAAGGGGAACAATCTGCCAGCTATTAAAAAAAAATAAATATTAGTGTTATACAGAAGAGATAAATGTGAGTGTGTGCAGGCCCATTCTAATTTTCACTCTTGAACAGCAAACCACTGCACGGACACACAGGTTTGTCTCCCACATGCAGAGTTACACATGCTAAAGGTGAGTTTCCTGGGCATTTATCCCTCCCTACCTGTGTGACACATTTATGGCAATGAAAACAACCTCTTGTTACAGAACTGCATGTCTGGAACATTGTAAGACCTCTCTCTGCTAGGAGGACAACATAGGAGCCTCTGAAAATTCTTTTTCTCCATGCAAACCCCTTATTTCATGCACTTCTGGCAGCTGTGATGATTCTGATCTGATGAATCCCTTACTGTGCTCCTAAACAGCAAAGGGGAATAATGAAAATTCCTCTCTTAAACAGCACCCTTCAATCTAAACACAAGAGCTGCTGCCTTTGGTTAATGAACCCATTCAAAAGGATCCCAAGGGTTTTAAGTTATTAATTACCTGCAAAACACCTCTAACTCTTATGGTCAGGCACCATTAGCTAGAGAAATGCTGCTGGAGTGGTTATGTCCTACAGCCCCTCCAGTGCAATCCTTCCTTCCACACACAGCCATTCCTATTTATTTCCTCTCAAACCTCCCACCAGATTCCCTTTCCCAGCTTCACTGCTGCCCAGACAGGAATGTGCAGATGAGAACTGATGGTTCTGGGGCTGGAGAATCAGCCTGCAATCATTTCTCAAGAAAGCTCAAGTGCTGCTGGAACACAGCAGCTCTGATGTGGTTGGAAACAGGAGCTGGTTTGAGGAGAGAGGTGCCAGCTTTGGGGTGGCAATGATCCCACTGTGGGTGGAACCCAAATGGAGAGACAAAGAGAGGAGGCCATGGGAAGAAGTCCACGGCTCTTCCTGAAGGTCCTGGTGGCTGGAACGTGGGAGAATGCTGCTGTTGGAGAATGCTGATGTGCCCAGCTGTTAACAAGACGAGCTCTGCATGCAGCCATTCTTCTTTCAAGACTTTGTTAGAGGTACCTGCAAGACCAGAACTTTCACCCCTCAGGCCCCCACATGCTCCTTCACAGGATCCCTCAGAGGGAGACATCCAGTTAAAGGGAACAGAATTCCACTGGTGAACCCATCAGTCACGAGGAGTTACGTGGAGCCACGATGCAGAGAAGGATGCAAAAGCCAAGGTTTGCACTAAACATCTTCCATGTGAGAAGGAAAGTGAGAGAGAAAAGAGTGGAAGGGAACAGTTTGCTCACATTGAAATACCTGTAACAGCCAGAGCGCTCAGGGGCTTTGTTTGGTGCCCCTTGGCAAACCCATAAAGCAAAACCTCATAGCCAATGCCAGTAATTAGGCCTTTAAGCTTCAGTTCTCTCTGGGCTCCTGAAAGGAGGAACTCCTGTGGGTCCAGCAGCTTGCCAGAATCCACCACGACTACTAGAAAGTTGTCAAAGGCATTCTCCGATGCCATCCAGGACACTGTGAACCCATAGGGGTTCATATCAGACACTGTTAGGTTTTCCAGTGGGGGCATGGCCTCTAAAAGAAGGGAAGGTGCAAAAACACACACACACAGACAAAAAAAGAAGTGAAAAACATTGCAAATTAGAAAGTGTCACAGATTCCATCAAACAAAAATCACATTTCCCCCCCTAGTGTGGATCTAATAGTCAGGACCACAAGATGAGGATTTTCAATGGAGCTCAATTTTGAATTTTTCTCAAGGCTGTCTCAGCACCTCCTCTCACAAGCTCCACTGGAACCCCTCCCAAGTTCTCTTTGTAAGCAGATTTCTGCTGCTACCCTTGCACTGTAAGAAAGTTATAACCAAAACTGCTTTAGAAATTATTCACATAAAGCTTTCAATTATATTTTTACTTCTCTCCACCATCAGTGCTTTAGGGACAAGCCTCAGTTTGGGCATTCCCAACTCCTGTATTTTGCTTTTTTACCTATTGCATGTGAGTATCTCCAGTGTTAGTTTTCAGTTCTGGAGGGGTCAGAGGTGCCAGAACAGGAACATTAATCACTCAGGGTCACAGCCAGTGCAAATCAGCTGCTGCTGGACTCTGTTGACAACTTAAAGAAATTCCACTGAGGGCTCCTTTTTCACATCAGTGTGACATTTGTCAAAGTGAAAAGATGTGGAAAACACTTCAAAATGTATCCACTAAGTCTCAGCAAAAAAAAGGCCACAAGGTTCTCAGTGTATTTTGTTCACTCAAAATCTGACAAGTCAAAGAGGAAGATCAGGTGGCTCTGCTAAGCCCTGGCCTTGATCCTGGAGCTCAGGCACTGCTTGTATTTCTCCACAGTATTTGTCCAGCCTTGCTCTGTTGGCTCAGAAGCTGATTCAGCCAACCTTCCAACCACTCAAAATCCCACTCACTTCAGAAAACACCAGTGAGTTAAAGGCAGAACCTTCTCCTGAAAAGGGCTTTGGGCTTGCTTTTGACATTTCACAAACACTGAAATGGATTTTGTTAGAATTTGGCATAAAAATTCCCCCATGAAGAGTTATCATTTGGAATTCCTTATGTGTTAATATTTACACATTTGAGTACTCATTTTAGAGATATTTTTGCATCTTATTTACTTCTAGTCAAGCAATCGCCAATATTCATATTTTGGGTAGGTCTCTGGAAAGGAATATCCTGGGACAGGAGGTGTTCCATGAGCCAGTCCTGTCTGATGAATTTCTGAGCAGCAGGCAAATTTCTCCCTCAAACTTCTGGAGTTATAAAAGATTATTAGACATGGGAGAAAGGCTCCAGAGGGGTCTTAATGACAGAACCATGGAATCACAGAATAATCTGGTTTGGAAGGGACCTTAAACTCATCCAGTTCCATGGGCAGGGATGCCTTCCACTATCCCAGCTTGCTCAGAGCCCCATCCAACCCAGCCTTTTAACTCCCTTTAAACTAATCCTGCTCCTGGGAATTTTTTTAAGGTCAACATTCCTGTTCTGACCCCTCCTTGCAGCAGGTTTTCAAACAAACTCTGTGCTGTGGAGGTCCTTTTTGGGACACACACATTTCCCTGAGCCAAGAAAGGGACTCGAAAGCTTCGAGGTACCTGTGGTGACAAAAGCAGTGAGGGGCTCAGTGTGGACACCTGCCCTGGTGGTGCCCTGAATGTGAATGTCATAGGCAGTGTGGTCTGTGAGGCCTGAGATGTGGGCACTGCGGGTGCCCCCTGGCACCGTCAGCTCCTGGGCTTCCTGTGCCGCCAGGGAATCTTGGATTTTGATAACAAACGTGGCAAAGGGCCCATCTCGGGTGGTCCAGGACAGGTTGAAGCTGTCGGGGGTAATGTTTGTGAGGGAGAGCGTGCCCAGCTGTGGCTCAGCCTCTGGGGGAGAAAGGAACACAGGTGAACAGGCAGCTTTACTCAAGGGGGTGGGGGAATCAACAGAGTGGGGGTTGGAGGTGCTCAAAAATAATGTTTTAGGCTTGTTTTGCTGTGGTTGAATAAAAATAAATAAAAGAAAATTTTTTTTTTTTTAAAACAGCATTGCAAGAGCTATTTTCTCAGGTTTTGGAAAGAAGCCACTGAAATTAGTGCTGACTTTTATATTTTTTCATTAAATTTTCTTAAATAAACTCAGCTTGCCTAATGAAATCTGGGCCTGGTTTACAGAAGCACCCACCAACAACATACACATGCAAATTGTGGAAATTCCACACTGGGAATTTGATGAGAATACAGACCCACAGCAATTCCAAAATAGAGAAAGTTGGATTCAGGCAGGAATCCTTGAAATCACAGTCCAGGTTCTGTTTGGTGTTTCTGTTGCCTGGAGTTGTAGATACTTCTATTTTTGGACTCTGGGGTTTATGAGGGATTTCAGGGATTATCTCAGCACTAATCTCAGGCCAAAACCTCCCTGGACTCCATAGATAAGGTGTTCCTCATACTCTGATTAGGCACAATCAGAGAATGTCTAATAAACAATAAGCTCCACAACACTGCTCTTGCTCTCCTTCCTGACTGTTCAGTGGTCAGGGCACTTCCATAAGAAGCCAAAACTTTCATTTTCTGCTGGAGAAAATTCAAATTCACATCTTTTCCCTGCCAGGAAAGAAACTTATCCTTCACGAGAGGGAGAGCTCCTTACCCATTCTCTTTTGAAACTCTTACACTTAGCACAAAAATCATTAAAGTTTCATTAAAGCCCAGAGAGAGAACAAACACAACCCAACAGTCAGAGGGTCAGAGAATCCTGTGTTTGCTCTCTGGGCTGATCTGCTAATTTTTATGTTGCCAGTTGAGTAGGAACCAAGAACACCTTGAGAAATGCAGCCAGTGAGACACAGAAAAATAATGATGGAAGAGTGATCCATGCTGGGAAAGAAGTCAGAGAGGGGATCCCACCGACAGAGAGTGGTGAAAGAGTGAAATATTTTTCTTTGCTAGAACAAGTACTGCTGCAAGATGTTCCAACTTTTACTCCCATCCCTCATTGCAAGACTTTTAAATAATAATCCACCTCCTTCTCTGGAATTGTCTGGGAAGAGGTGAATGGAAGTGGCCCCGATTAAGGACACAGATGTCACAGATGGCATGCTATCAACCAGTGACCATGGATGCCTTCATGGCCAGCAGGGAAAGGAAAGTACCACCATGGTGCTCTTGAAGACAGGCAAGGAGATGAGAAAGTATCCACAAAGCAAAAAGGCTTGGGTGGAAAACCCAGGAAAACTGAGCCCTCAGCCCCACATGCAGCTCAGAGAGGGCAAATGGAGCCTTTCCAACCTCAACATGGCATGGCCACATTCTTTCACATGCCACCTGCATCCATGGTCAGGCACATTCCCATCATGACAGCCTGACTCCCAGGAATGTTACATGCAAAATGAGGTGGAATCATATCCTCAGGCAAGTCTTAGTGATCTCCTGCCATCCTGGAATCACCACCATCCAGGGAAACAAGACAGGCTGTGGAGACTCAAAGGGAGCAATGCAAGGGACACAGTGGTGGGCTGACCACCAAGAAAAGGGGAATTTGTTTTTTGAGCCCTGCTCTGTGATGAGAACATAAAAATCCTGGGCAGAGAAAATATCAGAACCAGCAAAAGGTGGCCAGACCACTCCATGCAGTTTGGGTTGATCATTTCACATGCGGCATGAAACGCCTACCAGAGATGCAAATGCCTTGGGAGACATTTGGGTTTAAGGAGGACAAAACTGACATGCAGGAGCCTCTCCAGGCTGAGAACCACATGGAGGCCTCTCTCCTACCCCCAGCAAAGCAAGTGAGGGTGGGATGAACAACTTCATTCAAGATCAAGTGCAAAGATGCTGAGTGAAACACATCAACCATCTGGAGCAAGGCAATTATATATACACTGAACTTGCAGAGAGGTGTGTATATATAAGGAAACCATCACGGTTTACTACTGCCTCCCTTAATGCTGGGGGCACTTTTCCAGCCTTTTCCATTGCCACAGATCTTTTTCCAAGCCCTCTCAGTGCATTTCAGCCTCCCCTCATCGTTGGAAGGATCCATACTATAATTCTCCAAGGGAATGATGATAAGTTGGAACCACGTTCTAGAGCAGTTCAGTGAACAGCAAGAGAAAGGAGAATAAAAAGCAAACCTGGAAGGTGAAACAGTGAAATACCTGTGGTTGCCATGGCTGTCAAGGTCTGCCCACCTTGCCCATCAATTACCCCATGGAGCTGGACTGTGTAATTAGTAGCAGCTTTGAGGTTGGTCACTACAGAGTGCTGGGAGTCCCCTGGCACTGTGAGCACCAGGGAGTCCAAGGGGAAGTCAGAGTTCCTGACTTCCAGAATATAGTGATCAAAAGCCTTGTCCTGTGCCTCCCAGGTGAGTGACAGGCTGTCTGAGGTAGCATTTGATACACTGAGTTTGCTAAGGAGAAGTTCCTCTACTACAGGAAGAAAAACAAATGGAAACATATCACAGTTATTAAAAGCCAAAGCAATAAAATAAATTAATAGAGAAGTTTGAATTCACAGGAGCACGGGTCACAAGGGTCACCCAGCCTTGTGTTTCCCTATGTTTCCCATACACCTGCTGCCACCCTGACCCTGCCACTCATCCTCAAATGAGGGTATTTACAATCTGCTGCTGGAAATTGATATTATATTATCTGACAGCTGAGATTTGATATTTTGCTTTCACTGACCACATTACTCCATTCCTATGACAAATCACTATGGCAACTTTTCCTAGAGGGGCAAAACTTGGTGGAGGTGTTTAACAATCATAACATGAGCCATTATCTGCCTACAATAACAATGTTCTGTTTCTGTAGTCCAGTCCTCACTTTCTGCTCTCATCCTGAACATTTGACTTCCCTGTCTTTTCTGGGAGAACTGTCAGCTGTAAAACCTTGAAATGTTCAACGTGCCAACAACCCAGTGCCTGCCTATTCCTTCTCTGACATCAACTTAAATGGACTTTCAACATGCCAACAACTCAGTGCCTGCCTATTCCCTTCTCTGACATCAACTTAAATGGATTTTTCAATCTCTCACCCAACACAACCCGAATAATGAAGCTGAATTCAAGCAGTGAATGTGCCTCGCAGGATTGTGCTGGCACAGACTGAAACGTGCCTGACATCTTTTGGGAGAATCGGGGTAAATCTGTGTCTAGAAATCAGCTTTTCTGAGAGAAGCCGTGTCCTGTCTGAGCTGTGGGACAGATGCACACACAGGTTGAAAGGTGAACATAAGGAATCATCTCCCACTTTGTTCTTGGGATATTTGCTTTGCTTCTCCTCTGCGTCAGAGGCTGCCTCAACCTTGATGTCTAGACTCATTGTGTGAATGAAATCCCAGCACGATGGGATTGCCTGACTTTGCTGGATGGGATGGTGGCTCAGCATTCCCAGCTCACAGTGTCCCCAGCTGGTCTTCCTTGGAAGGTGTAGAGGCAGAGGGTTGGGAAATGGGTGGGTTGTGGGGTAGCTGAGGGCAGGGAAGGGGGCACAACCTGTAAGGAAGAGTTCAAAAAAGCAGAGTTAGTGCTGAGGTAGGTTTGGTGTACCTGTGGTAGCTGCAGCACTGATTGCCTGTGTGCGGAACCCACGAGAGATCCCGGAGAGGTAGACAATGAAATCAGTGCTGGGAGAAAGCCCTGAGATATGAGCAGTCCTTGAGTTGCCTGTGAAGTTGAACTCCATGGGCTCCAGCAACCTGTTAGAATCAATAATTTCAATGGTAAAGACGTCGAAGTCCCCGTTGGAGGCTGTCCAGGAGAGGTTGAAGCTTTCAGGGGTAATGTCGGAAACCATTAGCTCAGCAACGCCGGGCTGCTCTCCTGGGGAGGGAAACAACACCGTCAGAAGGGCCCCCGACCTCCTCCTGCTCTCAAAGGCTCCTCTCTGCCATGCTGGCAGCACTGCCAGCTGGGGAAGGGGTGTGAGTAAAAGCTTGCTACGAGCAGACAGGTACTAAGGGGAGGAAATCAAATTAAAGCATTGCAAAATGTTAGATAAGGAAAAAAAAATTAAATAACATTTAAAACTATGGTTATTTCCCTTTCCCTGTGGGAGCAGCCATGTCTTTGAGGTCGGAGCATGAAAGCAGATGCAAAAAGACTGTCTAGAGTGCCCCATGGGCATTTGGAAAACACAGCTTCCAGTTTTAGGAGAAGCTAAAACCAAAGCTGTTACAAAGGGAAATCTTGTGTTTTGTTTACTCTTCTACTTTCCCTTTCAGCTTAAGTCTGTGAAAGCTGGCTTGTAATTTTAGAGCTGGAGCCAAAATGCAAAACAGGGAGAGATGCCTTGGGGTTTCTTCCTCTCTGCAGACATCCCTGTAGCGTTACAGGAAGGTTCAGATATTTTTTAACAATTGGAAGTCCCCTGAAGGGAAGATTTTGAAAAGCCGGGTGCTGAGCATGACCCAGAAAGGGAAGGGAAAACCTCAGCAGGGCTTTTTCTGCTGTTTTCACGAGTGTAAAGGAAGGGAGCACATTGCATATTTAGGCAGGACACCCATGATGAGTTTCCTGCTTTGTCTCTTTGTCCAGCACATTGCTCTGTTCTCCACAGGCATCTGCTCCCATCTCCTGGTGAGGACTCTCAAAGCTCAGCACTTTCCTGGGACACAGCACAGCCATTCCTGCCCAAGCCAGGCTGCCCTAAGCACTACAGAAACAAGCAAGCTCTGCTGCTCTCCATGCTGTAACTCCAATTAGTTCTCACAGGTGCTTTAATCCCTGTCTGGGCTGGGTACCATGTGCTTGGGGGGGCCTGGCGCAAGCCTGCTCTGGCTGTCTCACAGAGAGAGGAGGTTGCAAAGGGCTGCAGGGGAGCCCCGAGGCAGCAGAAATTGTCTACAAGAAATTATCCGAAGGCAAGGCCACTGGTGCCCCTTTAGTGCCTATTAATTCACACTGCTCATTACAGTTATCATAGCACCTGGGAGGATCAGAGAGCCACACAGCAGAGGTGTAAATATACATTTATCTCTCATGGTCAAAGCCTGTGATAAGCTCTTATTTCAAACTGTTGCTGTTTATATGACGAGCCAAAAAATTATTTTGGGGCCCTTGATGAGCTTCATGCAAACTTCTGATGGCACAGAGCTCCCCTTCCTCCTGTCAGGCCAGTTTTATGCCAGGGTAGTTCTGCTGAATTTAATTTTTTGCATTATATCTTTTTCAGGCCAGACTGTTTCATGATCTTAGATAACTTAATAAATTTTATTAGTCTTATTAGGAATTAATTTGTGTCCTTTCCTATATGAGAACATATGGAAGGTGTTTGTCCTTGCCCTGAGTCAGGCACACACAACTTTACTGAGTCTGAATTCACACAGAAGCTACTGAAGTATTTCAGAGGCAGCTTCTGAAGGGTAAAAACTGAACACACTCTCAGACTTTGATTATCTGGGCTGGTAGAGGAATGATTTTTATAACTTTAACAGGCAACCTGGCCTTCCCCAAGCGGGTACAGTATCCAGGTGGGCTTTGCTGTTAGTGTCAGCCAGGTAAGTGAGGAAAGGGAACAAAAAAGCTGTTCTGAGATGGGTGGAGGAAAGCAAGGAGGGAAGGGCTGCACCAGGGCACTGAAACTCTGCTGGGAAGCCTGACCATGAGGCATTTCCATGCCAGATGTGTTCAGCCAAGCTTTAAGGAGCTCAGGGCTGGGCATGCAAGGCTGTCCCAGAGAGCAGGACCTGCCCAGCACTCGCAGGAGCTCGGGCTCACATCTCTGTCAGAAAGAACGTGGGGCTGCAGGAAAGGTACCTGTGGTGGTCTCAAGAGAAAGGGGCTTGCTCCTGTAGCCCCGAGTGAGCCCCTGAAGGGTGATGGTGTAAGAAGTGTTGGCCTTGAGGCCGGTGACGTTCACAGAGCTCAGTGTCCCTGGAACTGTGACATTGCGGCTCTCCTCGGGGCTGCCAGCCTCCTGCACCTGCAGGACAAAGCTCTCAAAGGCCCCGTCTGGTGCTGTCCAGGTGAGCTGGAAACCATCCCAGCCAGGCTCTGACACTGACAACTTCCCCAGCTCAGGTTCCTGCTCTGGATAAGGACAGAGAGGCAATCTGTTACTTGGGTTGCAGAGTGGTGCTGATGTCGGATTATTTAATGAGGTTCTGTGTTAATGAATTTCACATTTAATCATGGCCACAGAAATGGCCCCCCTGCCCTCCTACACTTACATTATCAGCTGCCTCAGATAACTTCAATAAAGTCTCTTTGGAGACATGACAAAACACAACAGTGAGAGAAGAATTGTAATAATTAATAAATATTGAGAGGCTGCCCAGAGAAAGCAGCTGATAGAAAATCTTACAGCTATAAGTGCTTTATCAACATTAATTAAACTCCCTATGAGCTAAGTAGGTATTACTATGACAACTTTACTCAGTGTGATACACTGAGCTGTGAAACAACTTCACTTCTGTGCCATTCTGAAGTAACTGTGTTGTAAGGGTAGGAAAGGGTATGGTTTTGAGTAGCTGGGATTCAGATATTTATGCTTTTAATTGCATCCACTTGAAGGATGCTGCTTATGCTTCCAAACTATTTCTAATGCAAAACAATAAAGAAGAGGAAAATGCCTCCATGTCTGTATGTCTTTAATGGATTTGTCTTTTAGCTCATTATTCTACACACAAAACCTTTCTGTGGGTGGAGACAGGACTTCCACAGTTACTGATATTAATCTAAAATCAAAGTGTTCATTCACAGGAATTAATATTCTCGCAAACCCCCACAGGGGTGGCCAAGGAGGTTGGGAGCCATCAGAGGTAATTCTGCTGCTGTTAAATCTGAAAGCTGAGGTAATTTGCTCAGCAAGAGTGGAAAGTTCTTTGTTACAAAGGAGATACAACTGATTCCTTAACATTAACAGTCAGAGGGGAAAATGAGAGAGCACTGCCTGGTTTTTCTACCTGGAAACTCTTCTGTGCTCTATCACTGACCTGTGGCCTCTGCTGAGTTTCTAGCAACCTTCTGATTTATTCGAATTGTTGCACATAAGTGTTACAGTAAGAACAGAGTGTCTCTGAATACTCCATTCTGCATGACTGAGAATTGATAAGAGATACTGCATGAAGGGAAATGGATCTGATTTGTCAATTGTAAACTTCAACTTTATGCATATTGTAATACAGAAGTTAAGGGGGCACTGGAATAAATGAAATTTAGGATCAGCAGCATCACTCATATAGAGTTTCTCCCTGTAAAACCAGAGTGATTATTGCATGACTGCTCAAAGCCTTAGGCAGGCAGCTGGGGCTGGATTTTCAGAGCTTGAGCACTCATAGATCATAACAATCTTCAGTAAAATTCATTAACAAATCAGTAAATTGCTACTATTCAGGAACAGAAGTTCTGTTGAGCTTTTCCCATCCTGTTAGAAGGAAAGAGATTGTTTATGACATGATGGCAATGTGCAACAACAATAAAATAAATGCATTAATCCAGAGCTGTCTTCCTTTATCAGAAACAGAAAGGAAACTCATTGAGATAAAATATGAATTCTGTCAAAACAGGACTGTAGTCTGGAAAAGAGAAAGCAGGACAGAAAGGGAACTGGTTGTATCAGAGATCTGTTGGTGGCAACAGAAACAAATAAAACAAATTTGTTTCCTTAAAATTAAAGTAAAACTAAAATTATAGTGAAGGTAAATATTTTAAATAGAAGTTTGGTTATAATAAGTAATGCAGGAACCATCACAGGTTGAAAGCAATCCAGATTTTTCTGAAAATGCTCAGTTTCATTCTCCTCCACGATGCAGAGCCCCTTTTCCTGCCATTTGTTGTTCATGCATGTCTGACAGAAAAGCAAACAACCCTCTCATGCCCTCCAGGGACCAAGGGATTCTCCTGTGGAATCATGCACCAAACAGGATTGCTGGGGATCTCCAAAATCCTCAGCCATCCAGCATCCAACACAGATGACAAAGCAAGCACAGTGTCATGGTAAAGATCAAGGGATGATCTTTCTTATTAAAAAAACCCCAAAACCAAAACAATAATCAGAGAGAACAAACCATGGAGAGGTGAGGCTGTTCTGGCTCTGTGAAATAATCTTTGTGTCTCTACATGAATAGTTTACCTCGTGTTGGGAATTTGGTTTTGAGGGATGTGCAGTCCTTAGTCTCCAGATCTGAGCTCACACCCTGGTGCTTTGGTCATTACTGAACTCAGCCCTGTCACCTCATGAAATTCATGGAACAGGGGTAAGAGGTGGCAGTTTTTAGAAAGGTCTCACAATCTTTTTTTCTCTCTGACATCATCACTTCCATGCTAAACTCTTCCTGTGTTCAAGCACAATCCAGACAAGCACGTGCAGCATCTCTCTGTTCCCACATGCCTTATCAGCAGCAGATGCATCAACGTCTCTCTTTGCATGCAATTTGAAAAGAGAGATTTGATGCTGCATCACCTTCAGAACTGCATGGGGCATTGTCCATGCTGCAGCACCCCAGGCTCTCATTCCATATCTGTAGGAGTTTCATCCCATGCAAAAGTTAGAATAAACCAGGCAAGAGGAAAAGCATCACTCACAAAGCCTATAATCTGTACCAAAGCCATATGGAAATGAAGTTCTGGATTTTGAAGCAGGAAAGGAACACGTGGCTGTGAATCCATGGGAAATACCTGTAGCAGCTAGAGCTTCCAGGGACCAAGAGGATTGGCATTGGGTACTTCCATGGAGGTTAATGTGAAATTGTGTGCCAGCTGGGAATTTCCCTTTCTCAAAGATTTCCCAGCAGAAATATTTCCTGTGTTCTGTTCAAAATGAACAGTCCTTTCAGGGTGATAGGGAACTGATCAAATACCTCATCCTGTGCTGCCCAGGACAGGGTGGAGCTACTGGAAGTCCTGGGGGTTATGTTAAGGTTGTGAAGAGCCCCAGTGGCTTCTGAGCTGGGTGAGTGAAGGGGGAATAAAAGCAGAGCAGGAGGCTCAGGGCAGGGGGATGTTAAATAACTGAGCTGGGGAGGTGCAGGGCTGGGAGGATCAAATGGTGTTTCACTGATTGGTTCTCCAGGTGTGCTGGCCAGAAGTGCTAAAATTTCCTGATAATAACCACCCAAACAACAGCTGACAGGTGCTTCAACACACTCCGTGTGCTGTGCACTGGGGGCTCTGAAAACAAATCAAGCAGAGGAGTTCTCCTGGTTTTGGAGACTGAATCCAGGCCTTGAGCAAAGGGAGCAGCAGCACACACAGCCTGGTTCTCACAGAGCCATCCTGAGCAGCAGATCCAGAGCAACAACCAGCAAACAGAGAGGAGCTGGAATGCTTCCAGCAGGGAGCTGGCACATCCTCAGCTGATGGAAATCAGTTCTCTTTGATTATTTCCAAAGAACTTTGCTCATTTACATCACATTGGAGTATCCAAACATGCCCTTTGTCTCTCCTACACCCATCAGTGACTACTCCTGATACAAATCATGAAGGGAATTCATGCTGAAAATCACAAACACATCCAAACCCAGGCTGAGAAATCACAGCAGACACATGCTAAAGCTCCTCACATCCTACCAAATACAGGCTTGGAGGAGTTACCCATTGTGATACATTCAGAAGAAAGTGGAGGGGACACACATTCTTGCCTAAAAACTAGGATAGAAAGAACTTAAAAAATATTGCTTATAGGAGACTTAGGAATGGAAAGGGGAGAGCCCTGGCTTTCAACATGCTGAGTGATCTGTGGATATATCCTGTAGGACAGTCAGATTCTGGAAATCTGAGAGCTGTGGAGGTCACAAGCAACGTGTTTCTGATGCCAGCCACAAGGCACCAGGCAGAGGATTTCTCTGACATGCAGAATTATCTCCTCATTAGTGGGAAGCCACATCATTTCACACCTCGGTGACTTCCTCGCTTTCATGCTCCACTTGCATTCAATAAGAGAGAGCAAGCCATCCAGCACCATCCATCAGCTCAGCACAAATATCTACTCAGGATTCATTACATGTCTCCAAATTCACACATCCATCACAAAGAAATACATTTTCAGAGGAGCAAAATCAATTAGAAATGTTTTCAAATAGATGCAGAAATGTTATCTTGTAACTATGCTCTCAGGTAACTACAGGTGTGAAAACATTGTTTTCTGCTCACCTCTGGGAAGGAGAGAAGCCTGTAAGGCAAAGACTGATTTATACTTATATATAATATGAATATTTATATTTACATATGTCATTGATATTCTTGATTTAGGTAAGAACTGCTCTTAAATCCCCCCAGACATGACCTGAACAGGCTCTACCTGTGCTGCAACCTGGAGATAAGCATGTTTCCATCACACCAGCACAGCTACAATGCTCACCACTGCCATCATCCCCTCTTTCCCAGTAAAACACTGTCAAAACTGTTATCTGCCTGCTCCAGGGCTGCTCGTGGAACAAAGCAGGAAGGTTTGGAACCATTCTGCAACTCCCAGCTGCTTGTGCATCAGCAGGTGCCAAGCAGGTCTTTCCTGTTCTGGGAACAGGCAAAAAATTGCAGCATCAGGAGCGATGGTACTTGTTTAGTCTAAAAGTTGTTCATTTAACAGGCACAGAGATGGCTGGGCTTTGCTGGGCTGGGCCTTACTGGGCTGGGCTTTGCTGGGAAGGTTTCTGCTGAAGACAAGAGTGGGCAGCCCAGTGGGGAGGAGAGGGCAGCAGTGCATCCCATGGGGACATCTCCCCCTGGGAAACTGAACCCTGAGCTGGAAACTGAAGATAAAACCTTCCAAAATACAAGAGACAACATAAAATAAGAGTGGCATTTCATTCCTGATGTACTGAGGGTGTGTGAGAGAACCCTGTGTAAGATCAGTCAAAACTGGCCTCTCTTTTTCCCTCATTTTCCCTCATTTTCCCTGACCACCCCAAATTTCTCTCACATCCCTGCCTGTTCTTGCACAGCCATACAAGGATTTGGTGACTCCAGTCTGGATGGAAAATGCAGCAGCAGTTCAAGTACATTATAAAAACCTGAGGGACCAACCACCTGTGTGAGATTTAAATCCAGAAATTTGCTGGATTCACAAGTGAATTTATTTTGTTGTGCCAACTTTGGCAGCTACATGGAGGTTGCCATGTACAGGTTGTCCCATAGAACACAGGGAATGTAATTCTGAATATTGCCTTGGGCTTAATTATTCCACAAACGAATTTGTGGGTGAGAAAGAATGGTTTTCCTCTGCCACAGATATAAACACTCATATACCTCACATTAAATTCATGTGTATCAGGGGAATATGTGGCTTTGTACAAACAAACAGGAGATGGACAAATGAAAATGATATGAATACATGGAAAATTCTCTGATACCACAGAAATATCAGTGTTCTTTGTTTAGCAGGCAGAATGTTGTAACAGATAATGGAAAATCTGGAAAACAATCAAACTGTGGAGCTCAAACACTTGATTTAACAATGAGGGCAGAAAAAACAGAGAGCTCTGGGAGCTTTAGGTGGGTGGGTGGGTGACAGCCAGAGAATGATTCACAGTGGTGAGATGAATGAACAGAGATAGAGGTTGAAAAGGGAAACTGGATGGATAACAAACATACTCTCTTCCCAGGCTGGAATACTTCTTACTGTCAGCTTAGGAAATAGCTCAATATCTCTTGGTAAAACATCCAGGCTGAGCCTGGCCTGAATATGTCTGTGGAATGGTGTTGGCCTTTTGAGGAATTCCACTGGAATGTTTCTCTGGTGGTTTTACTAAACAGGATACTTGTGACATTTCCCCAACTCCTTGGGATACAGCAAGAAGTGTTTTGTATTACTTCCTGCTTCTGAATCTGGGATTTTCAATTATTCCCCAAGAGGGGCTCTCAGCCACTTTCCCAATCTTGTGTGAGACATGATGACCCAGCAAGGTTTTCTTTTCTGTCTTCTATGGCTAAAGCTCTTTCCCCTCTCTTAATCAGCTGATTGAACAGTGCCTGTGAACCTCTGTAGTTCATGAAGAAACCACTGCAGCACATCACAAGCCAGAAATACTCCAGAAATGGAGTAGCTGCCTCTAAAAACCCTCATCTTGAACTCAGGCTCCAGGTGCTCTCAGAGGAGGAGTCAGCTGAACAAATGGACAATCTTCCCTGGCAAATTTAGTTTCCCAGTGCTCAGCACTGCACTTTCCCATGGAACTGGCTCACCTAATCATTCTTGCTAATGTTTCTTTGAGTTTGTATAAAAAAGGGTGGCGCAATCTGAGCCTTGGAGAAGCCAGGAGAGGAAGAGGGGCTGACGCACACCATGGACAAGAGCCTTTGGTAAACAGCATAAATCTTGTGAAAAACATTCAGCAGAATGGAAAAGTCACTTCTCCAAGCATGCTCTGCTGTACAAGCTCACTTCCAGAGGCAGGACAGTATCACATCCACGATTCATCAACAGTTGCTCCACAATCTGGATCCTTCAGCAGAGGAATTTGAGCTTGGCTCTTGGTTTCTCTAATGCTCACTCATTTATCTCCCCAGGCCTCTCATGGCTAATGGATTGCCATCCATCCTGCTCCAGGCCCCACATTGTGCTCTGCAGGCAGGGCTCCAGAGGCAGAGCAGAGAGAACAAAGCTGCAGTCTGAGTGCTGGGCTGCTCAGAGCTGGGGACGTGCTCACCCTACAGATGAGCTGCTCATCTGCTGGGACATGCTCAAGGCAAGGTCCCTCCAAGGAGTACAATGGCTCCTTTTCTTTAATTTCTGAGTCAAACCTTCATGCAGTGGCAGGTGGGACCCTTGTGATACCTTCACTAATAAGAGAAAGGAGATTCCTGTTGGAGCCACAGCTTCCAGAGGAGCAAAGTGCTGCTCTCCAGCCCATCCACATACCTTGGTTTTTAGGAAATATTGGTTTGGAGGCTGTCAGTCCCAGCTCCCAGGGCTTCTCTGGGCAGGAAGAGCTCTGCTGTGACACTTCCATGACTCTAACACAAAACTGCTGTGACTTCCTGTATTCACACACCACAAGACACTAAAGCTGTGTGGTCTGTTCCCCTCAGGACCACAAAGTCCCTCATGGAATTCTCCTGCATTCCTGAAGCCTCTGGAGCAAAAAAAACCTCATTCCAGGGAGCTCCTCTGGGTCAGGACCCAATGCTTACATTAGGATTACACTACATGGAGCTACAAGAGACAAACAAGCAAATGGAAATGTGAACTATTCAGTCTTTCCTTTTCAGCAAAATTTAGCAAACTTCACTCTGTAATTTTTTCCATCCCTTGAGTGCAGGATCAGGGATATCATTAAAAAAGACTTTGTCACTTGAGCTATACTTCATCCCTGTGAAAAGACAGAAGCAACAGTGGCTTCCATCCTGTGTTATGGAAGATTTTGTGATGTGTGCTTTGCTAGAGGTTCACAAGTTCTGGATTTTTCAGCTTGCCTCCACAAGAGAGGGCAAAATAAGATTGTTTGGCTTTAGCCTGAGGACTTGGGACCTCCCAAGTCCTGGAACATGGATAAAGAGGAGTGTCTTGAGGGTAGATGGAAAAGCAAAATTTTGGAAGAGACCACTTGTCTTGTTCTGCCCAGGCTTCCAGAGAATTTCTGCTCCCTGTGCTCTGTGTTTGGATTTGTCCATTCCTACGCAGCAGAAAGGTCACAGAGCCAGGTTATGTCAACTGCTGCTCCCAGGAGCCCACTGCAGAGCCCTCTTTGTTTACTGGTGCTCTGAGTAAAGACATCAAACAAATACAGCAGCCAGACTAAGGTATTTTTAAAGAGAGGGGAAAAAAAAAAAAAAGGCAAACTAGGAAAAAGAAGCCTCCTTGTGAAGCTTTGGGAGCTGGTGCTGGAAAGACCAGGCTGTGAGATTCCACAGCACATTGTTTCTGCCTCTTCACCATCTCTGCACACTTCCTTGAAACCTCTCAGTCTTCCAATAGAGAAAGCTGGGAAATGGAAGCCTGCTCACTCCTGCCACACAAACCTATGGCTTCCTTTTTTCTGTATGTGCCTCAAGGCTTCCCAGATTTTCGCTGCAGTGGACACAGGCCTGACTTAGGCATCAAACAACTCATTCAGGACTGATAGTTTCCAGACCATGTAACTCTCTGATGGATTGCTATCTCTATAAAGCATTCAGAGGTTGTGCTGGAGTGAGCACTGCCAGGGAACATGAACCCAGCTTTGATCATTTAAGCTGTGTAATTATTAATTTGTAAAATCCACAATGTCTGGCATGTGCTCACCTCATAGATAGTCTTTGGGGAGAAAAGGATAAGCACCTCGGTATCTGCTAAGGGCAATAACTGTAGCCCAGATGATTGTGATTTCCCTGTCTCTGTGTGCTTAGTACAGTTAAGGCTTCGCCTCACAGGATATAGGCTGAGAAACCTAAAGATTCAGGACTTATTTGTGTTCTATGCTGAGATATAATTCTCTATGCAACAAACTTGGGCTCAAAATGTTTCACAAAGGATAAAACCTTGTTCAGTAAGTCATCTGATACTGGTCAGTGGGAGTGGTTTGCACAAATGGAGATGGCAGAGACAGAAAAATATAAGTCACAGTACCCAGTGGAAATGGTGGCTTGCATCAGACTGGGAAAGGAGCCTTTTCCCCTTTTGGACGAGAAAACTGAAAGAGGGCAACATCAGAGCCCCACTGGCCCTGCTGAGGGATGATGGTCTGCTGTGAAGAGAACAAATTAGGCAGGAACAAACCACGTTAAACACATTCTGGTTACTCTTCCTCTTAGGTTTTTGGCTGTAGAAAGCAAAACACGTTAGAAGACGTGATATACAAAAATACCCAGCCTAGCCTAAAACAAAGAATGAGTTCTACATCCATGCAGGACCAGTGGATGAGCTCTTTGTGAGGCCTCTCAAAGGATGAGCAAGAAATCATTGGGAACATGGAGGTGAACACAGCAGGGAGGGACACACAGAGCTATCCTTTACTCTCATGCTGGCAGAGCTGTCTGCTCTGCAGGAGGTTCCCCAGACATGGAGAGGAAATCAGGTGAAGTTATCCCTGGGCTAGTCCTTGCCCAGTGACCACCATGAGCTGCTACTCACCCGTGGAGCCCTTGACAGTGGTGGGTTTGCTCTTGTGCCGTCCCTTCTCTGCCAGCAGGCTGATGGTGTACTCCGTGCCTGGCTCCAGCCCCCGCAGCAGGAAGGAGGTGCTGTCCACTGGGATCTCCACCTCGCTCTTCTTCCCCGAGGGACCGGTGTACACCAGGCGGTAGTGGTCAAACTTGGCCACCGGCCTTCTCCAGCGGAGGGACAAGGTGGTCTCAGTGGGCTCGCTGACTTCCAAGTCCTTGGGGTTATCAAGATCTGCAGGGTGAAAAACAAGCAAAGTTGAGGTGTCTCTGAACTGCCCTGAGAGAGTTTTTCAGGCATCTGTAGAGGAATATTGTGGGATTAACATTCTCTGAACCTGAGAGGAGCAGTGAGAGAAGCAAAGTATGATCAAAACAATTCTTATCTCATTTGTTGTGCCTGTGTTGTGCCAAAGTGAAATACAATATGAAAATTGTTTACCCAGAGTGATGGGGTTTTGTTTCCTTGGCCTATCAGGGCCAAGTGTGTGTGTCAGAACTGTCAGCTGACAGTCATGAGATGAGTGCAGTTGAGTGCAGTTAAGTGTTTAGCAAATTCAGTTTAAATGTAATGTAATACAGTGTAATATAGTATAGAATAATATAGTATAATAAAGTAATTAATTAGCCTTCTGATATAATAGAGTCAAATGCATAATTTCTCCCTGCCACGGGGGTCACTTTAATTACTATAGAATATCTCCATTGGTAGTCTGGCAGCAGCTCAGCATCTGCCCACCTTTGGGACCCTTTGAAATGGGTAGAGAATGATGATGTTCTCCTTTACAGAAAAAAACAGAACAAATCTCTCCCGCTAACACTTGAGAGGCAGAAGTAAAGCCTTCAGATAATTCACCTGGGAAAAGGGGGCATTGTGTGAAAAATTCTGTATTGGGAGGTCAGTCAGGAGTACTGCAACCTCTCTTTGTCACATCAACATTTTGGCCACCACCATGCCTGCCAGAAACCCTCACAGATAGAGGATGGCCAGAGTGATCAGTGCAAGCATAATCATCATTAAGAAGCTCACCTGGAGATGAAACTCCCAGAACATTAAGAGGAACAGGAAAAAGAAGTCAGATTCAGAGGTCATGACCCCTCTGGGAATTTTTTTTTTCTTTTCCTTGAGGTGAAAAGTAGCAAAATGGAATCGAGAACTTTCTAAAATATCTCTTCCAGCATCTCTTAAAAATGAAAGAGTGGCTCTATCTGAATGGCTTCCTCCAGAGCTGTAATGGGATCAGGACACTCACCAGTGCCAGCATTGATGGTAGCAGGAGCACTTTCCCTGTCATTCCTCACTGCTGTCACTCCAATGCCATATTCAGTTCCAGGCCTCAAACCTATAAGATGAGAAGAAGAAATATGGGTTCCTGTCATATGAATATGCCTGCAGGTATTTATTGGAATAAGGAAGGCTGAATGGATGCAAAGTAAGAGATCTGCTTTCCTCTATGCAGAGAACTGAGGTTTCTGTTGACCCTCCAGGTGACAAGCTGCAGACTGGCACCAGTGAATCCCACCCCTGGCACATGAAAATGCCTCTTGAGGGATGTGAAGCCACTCCCACAATGCTGCTTAGAACTAGGGGAACCGATTCATTGGATTCAGGGATGCCTGTGGAAGTGAAATGGTTTCATATCTTCTGCTGGCTGGTAAATCCATTTCACATGGCTTTCAGTTCAGTTTGGTCTACTCAAATTATAGAATCATGGAATAGTAAGAGTTGGAAGGGACATTAAAGATCATCTCATAATTTCTAATTTGTAACCTCTTGTCCCAAAAAAAAAGTGCTTGAGATCACTGAAAACTTGTTTATACCTCTAATGTATAGTGACCTCAAGGACATTTTTTCTCCATGTCCGTGCCCTGGGGTGACAAAACCAATGTGACATTAGTGGCAATCTCTCCATTCTCCTACCTGTGAGTGTAGCTCTGGTTGTGGCCTGGCTGCCCTTGGGCACCGTGATCTCCACGTGGTCCCCACCAGAGATGGGGGCAAACTTGATTCGGTAATTATCGACATTGGCGTGGCTGTTCTTCCACTCCAGGGTGATGCTGCTGTCCGTCTGGGACACCCGCTTCAGGTTCCTTGGAGCATCCAGGTCTGGAATCAACCAAGCAATAAATAAATCGTTAGGAATATTTATCTTCTGACAGCAGTCTCTTGTGACAGTGTTTTTTAGAAGGTGAAATGATCCATAAAGCTCCTCTCACATTATCCTGTTATGTCTTAACTACAAAAAAACAGAGGTTTTCTAGCATGAAAATCAGTTCACCAGCTTCAGTTCAAGAAATTTAACTTCTATCTCCTGAGACAAAAATAACATTTTCACTTGTAATAATTAGCTTTTATTACAAAATGGGTTTGTGGAAAAACATACTTGGATGAGAATAGTTTTCCTTTACAAATAATTTAATTTCAAAAAAAGGTGAATATTATGGAGAAATTAAATGAACTTTCATTTTTCACACCTGCAGTAGCCTCAAATCCTGCTCCAAAATAACAACTGTATTTTAGGATTGAAAGGGATGTAATTAGCAGGTTTCTTAATGCATCAAGCCTTGATAACCTGCTCCTCAGCTTTCAAAAGGTAAAAAGAGAAAAGAACTGGTCATCTCTAGAATTTCTGTTCAGTAACGTCTTGCATTCATGGCTGGAAGGATCTCTAAGTCTCAAAAAAAGGTGAATATTATGGAGAAATTAAATGAACTTTCATTTTTCACACCTGCAGTAGCCTCAAATCCTGCTCCAAAATAACAACTGTATTTTAGGATTGAAAGGGATGTAATTAGCAGGTTTCTTAATGCATCAAGCCTTGATAACCTGCTAAAGGACCCACACTTTCCAAAAACATTCCCGGAATCACTGAGGAACACAGTAAATTTATAAAAGAATGGTAGGAAATATTTGCAGAACCGAAGAAGAAAAAAAAAACCAGTTCTCTGCTTCTAAACTAATTAGGCACCTTAATTGATGCTTGACCTTAATGCATCAAGCCTTGATAACCTGCTAAAGGACCCACACTTTCCAAAAACATTCCCGGAATCACTGAGGAACACAGTAAATTTATAAAAGAATGGTAGGAAATATTTGCAGAACCGAAGAAGAAAAAAAAAACCAGTTCTCTGCTTCTAAACTAATTAGGCAAAGACAAATAAGATGGAATAGGAACTATGGAAGATATTTAGCTCATCAGACAGACAAATGATGCAGAGGAATTTGCTTTTTGAAGAAGGGATTTAGGGTAAAAGACACAATAACCTAATTCCCATTTTTAAAATACATTTAGGTTCTTGTGGGAGGGTCTAAATATTTTGGTGACCCAACAAGACATAAAAGGCACAGGAAATTATTCTCTTCTTTCATGTACCTCTAAGATTGGGCTGATTTTGTGTTGATCAGTAACTGCCAACTCCAGCAACAAGACACAAACAGCACAGGAGGATGGGTGGTCCCTGTGGCACCTTCCCAGCCCCTCACCTGTGACAAAGACTTCCTTCACAGGGTCGCTCTCCATGTCCCCTCGACGAGAGACGAGCGTCACCTCATACTCCGTGTGTGGCCTCAGGTTGCCAATGGAGTATTGGTTCTCATCTTCAGAGAGGTCAATGGTTGTCCTGTCCCCTGGAATGTCCTTGGGGCCATAAGTGAGCTCTACACCTTCAACTTCAGCCAAGGGTTTGGACCACGTGATGAGAGCCGTGGTGTCAGTGACATCTTTGGCCTCCACCTGGCTGGGGGCATCAAGCTCTGTTACCAAGAACAAGAGAGGGGAAAAAGGGCTTTAAAAAGAAATCTTGCCATGAAAACCACCCATATTCTTATGCTTTTAATTGATGATTCTGGAAAAAGTTAAAATTAGTATCCTCATTTACGTTCTTCTTTGGTTCCTATAGTTTTAGACTCCAAGTGGAATCAATCCATCAGAAGCAAATCCATCAAAACTCCTTCAAACCAGGATATGCCAAAGGAAAGACAAGCAGGAACCTTAAGATCTTCCCCACCTTCACACACTCTTCATGCAAATATCACCAGGATGAAACAAATTCTAGCAAGAAATTCTCGTTCCTGCTGATGTACATCTTGAAAAGGGAATAAAAGTGCACACTGCCTGCTACCTTCTAGCTGGACATAAATTTCCTTTCTGCTTCAAACAGGTAATGTGGAGAAGAATTATTTTTTCCTCATGTATTCATTAGCACTATTTCCTTCCCCTGCTCCCATTAACTCACAGTGTAGAGCTTGACTTTCTCTGTTTACAAAACCTCAAACAGCAGATGTTTTGTTGGTGGCCAACTAAAACCAGACCAAACACAGGCTGTGCTTACTTGTGGTGATGACTTTGGACAGGCCTGGTCCTCTGGTGTTGTTCTTCACTATATGGATGGACACATTGTACTGCTGCCCAGGTGCCAAACCTGGCTGCATGTAGGATGTCTCTGGCCTTTTCAAGCTGCTGGTTATGTCACCATTATCATCTTTTTTCTGGAACACATGGGACAATTGGTGAGTAAAGACATAAAAATACAGGAATTTTCACTCTATACATGAAACTGCTTCCTCACCATATTATGGAAGACCAGCTCCCAGCCATCAAAAGAAAAGTTCAGAGGGTCCCACTCCACCTGGACAGATGTTTCCCGAACAGATTTGAATCTCAGACCTTCTGGAGCAGGCAGATCTGTGGCAGAAGAAAGATATTCTCACATGAGAGCAAATTCCCATAAATGGGGCACTGGGGTAGGACATCTTTCCACTTCTAGAAATATCTGCCAGGTGGGGATCTGTAGTTGAGGTGGTTAAGCTCTCCTAAGATCCAACTATTGTGGCTTTGGAGAGATGTTCCTGAGCTGGTTAAATGTCACCTTAGAATAAGAAGAATTTTACCCTCAAAATCTCTTTTTTGTGCCCTCTTGAAAGAAGCCTGTTGTTAACTTTGGAAGTCAGGAGAAGTAAATCCTGCCCCAGCTCACCAGAAATGAGCTCAGTGACAGAAGTCAAAGAGCACATTTTAATATTTGGATGTTTAGATATGACAGTGATGTGCACAAAACAAAAAGAAGATGAACAACAGAAGTACAGACAGGCAGATAAAAGGTAAGACGTAGTAAATCACAGCAAAGATGCATAACAAATATAACCTCTACTTTAGGCAAAATAGTTTGAATTCAAGTGATTTCATATTGCTCTTGTATATGCTGCTATATTTTTAATTTTTTTTTCAGGAAGAATTACCAGAATTTTTTTAAGTTAACATTACAGTAAAGAAATGTACATTATAATAAAGAAATGTGCATTTTAATAAAGAAGCCAAGGTTAATTCACAAAGACACCATATTGGGAGACATTGAGAGCAGAAGAGCTTGTGAACTGTGCTTCTAACACAGTCCCTGGCATTGGAAAAAAGTGCAAAATGGAAGTGCAGAAGGCTGTTTTCTCCAGGCCAACATTTGAATTGGAAGTAGAAAATACAAAAGAAATTATATCCCAGAACTGGAATGTAAATCAATACATCTAAACCGAAAATAAAAAATGCAGAATAAATACCCCTAAGAAAGGAATGCAAGCCAACACATATGAAGTGAAAACAGAAAATGGAAATTAAGCAACACCCCAAAAGAGAGATGCAAATGGAGTGGACAAAAGGATGAATACAGGGAATATTAAACTCACATGTGGCTACCCTGGCGCTGACTGGAATACTCTTCTTGTTTTTCAGGATTGCAAAGACACGGATAAAGTACTCCACCCCAGGCTCCAGCTCGTGGATGGTGGCAGCTGTGTGGTTCCCTGGCACCGTGAACTGCATGTCCAAGCCGCCACTGCTGGTGGGGACGTAGGTGATAAGGTACTCGTTAACGAGGTTCTCATGCTTCCACTCCAGATTGACAGTTTTATCTGTCACGTTGGTCACAGTCAGCTCAGTTGGAGGAGACACTGGGAATGGGAAAAAAAAAAAACCAACACAACAAAAAACCCCAAACCTAAGTTATAAGAAGTTCTCAAGGCTAAGGAAATAATGACTTGCCCAGTTTCACATTTTCCCAGGAGCGGTTCCTAAGGCTCATCTCACACGCAGGGAATGGGGAAGGTATGTCCCACAAATTAGCTGCTGAGGAAAGGAATGCTCAGCTGATGGAGACTACAGACATTTCCAGAAGCCAATTTCTGCTCTCACACTTGCACACAACCTCTGGCTGACTGTGTTCCAGCTGCTCCTCTCATGGCTGCAGCACAAGACTGCTATAGCTGGGTCCCGAGGGATTCAGATGTTTAATTCAGCTGCCAGCAGCATGTGATTGTAGAGCTAGAAGTCCTGGGATGTGCACAGATTTTCCAAAGTAAAATAAAATATTATTATTTGAGTAAATACTTGCAATAGATCTGACTGTGCAAGATCACAAAGTGGGGCTTAGGCACCTTCCAGAAGGAGGAGATGAAGGATGGGAATTTCTTTTAAAGGGTATTCATTGTCTTTTATAGTGTTCCCAATCCCAAAGTACTCTTTCATTACCAAAATTTAGTTTCACAATTTCTCCCCCAGGATCTACTAAAGAAAATGACCTCATTTACGGTGTATTGCCTGTCATTATGAGGCTGCCAAAATTTTCTATCAATTTCCATAGAGTCACTGGTCCTGGGAAACCAAGCATGTGACTTTATAGCTAAGTTTCCACTTCAGGTGATCCCATGATTTTCCTCTGAGCTTCTGTGAGATCTAATATACACAACATCCATATATATACATATACATATATGCATATATATATATACATATACATATATAAGTACACACACACTTGTGGAGAAGACTATGGACCATTTCCCTTTTCTCCTTAGCTAGAACAGCTTCCTTCAGCTTTTTTTCCTAGCATCAAGAGGTACTATGAGAAACTGAAGTGTCATGGTGACAAATCCCAGCCAGTACTGGCTACAGCATCGTGACATTATGGTGGGAGCTGACATGGAGGTGACAAAGGCACTTCAACACCATCAGCAGCCTGTTGTATTGATGACCACCAAAAGCCACCAGAAACTACTACACTACTTGGCCCTAATATTTCAGGATGCCAAGAGCTACTGGTGTTGTTGCATCCCTGATCCTGCTGTTTGGACTATGTTGGAAAAGCAGCAACAAGGCCCAGCGCTATGGAAAACTTCCACAAAGTGTTCAGGCTATTGGCCGGCCCAAGGGGAAGCAGTTCAGAGGGACACTGCACCTACCATCAGAGCAGTCATCCCCGATGTAGCCATCCTCGCAGACACAGCGCCCGTCCACGCAGCGTCCCGCGTTGTTGCAGTCATTGGGGCAGGAGCGTTCCCGGCAGTCCTCACCCACGAAGCCCTCATGGCACACGCAGCGCCCATCAATGCAGCGCCCACGCCCGTGGCAGTTGTTGGGGCAGGCCAGCTCGCCGCAGTCGTCCCCTGTGAAGCCGTTGTCACACTCGCAGCGGCCCTCCACACAGCGCCCGCGGTTGTGGCAGTCATTGGGGCAGCGCAGCTCGGCACAGTCCTCGCCCGTGTACCCCTCATCGCACACACACTGCCCATTGACGCACAGCCCGCGGTTGTGGCAGTCATTGGGGCACCGCAGCTGGCCGCAGTCATCCCCGGTGAAGCCCTCATGGCACACGCACTGCCCGTTCTCACAGCGCCCGCGGTTGTGGCAGTCACTGGGGCAGCGCAGCTCCCCGCAGTCCTCCCCGATGAACCCCTCGTGGCACACACACTGCCCGTTCTCGCAGCGCCCACGGTTGTGGCAGTCGTTGGGACACCTCAGCTCCCCACAGTCCTCGCCCAGGTACCCCTCGTGGCACACGCAGCGCCCGCCCACGCAGCGCCCGCGGTTGTGGCAGTCGTTGGGGCACCTCCTCTCGCTGCAGTCGTCGCCCACAAAGCCCTCGTAGCACACGCACAGCCCGTTCTCGCAGCGCCCATTGCCGTGGCAGTCGTTGGGGCAGGTGAGCTCCCCGCAGTCCTCGCCGGTGAAGCCCTCCTCGCAGAAGCAGGTGCCGTTCACGCAGCGCCCGCGGTCGAAGCAGTCGTTGGGGCAGATGAGCTCGCTGCAGTCCTCGCCGGTGTAGCCCTCGTCACACACGCACTCACTGTCCACGCAGCGCCCGCGGCCGTGGCAGTTGTGGGGGCACAGGGGCACGCTGCAGTCGTCACCCACAAAGCCCTCGTGGCACACGCATTGCCCGCCCACGCAGCGCCCGTGGGCGCCGCAGCCCTGGGCGCAGAGCTCCTGGCTGCAGTCTGGGCCCGTGTAGCCCTCGAAGCACACGCACAGCCCATCCACACACTTGCCCTGGTCGTTGCAGTCGGAGGGACACGAGGCCTGGCTGCAGTTGGGGCCCTTCCAGCCTGGCTCACAGATGCAGCCACAGATCTCGATGCTGTAGTTGCCGTGCCCGCTGCAATAGGGCGTGGTGTCCAGGCGACCTGTACCAACGATCCCAAAAGCCATTACTCCCAATGGCACTAGGATGCCTTAGGCCAGAGTGGCACATATGACCCAAAAGGGCTCTGATTTTCCTAGTCCCCTACAGGACATCAATTTTTAAAGTTTTTAAATGAGAATCTCTCTTTCTTTCTCCAGCTAGATTTACCTTACCAGGAAAGCTTTAATTCACGCTAATGCCAGGGCAGATCCCCTGCCAGCAACTTTGTAATTGAGCATGCTGAATTCTTCCTCCCTTCTCAAAATCCTCTTCCACTGACTGAGCAGCTTTCCTGACTGCTTCATTAGGGCATGCACTATGGAACATCATTCATCCATTCACCCCAGAACACAAAAAGTCAGGGAGCACATTGTGTCATGAGCTGTATCAGCAACTAGGAGGCTGCTCTGAGCTCAGAGGGACACATTGCACTTAATAAGACTTGTATTTCTTCTTTTACATGACTAACCCCTTCCCTCAACTTAAAAATCAACCAGACAGACACATTTTTCCCTCTTCTATAACTATTTGTGCTTGTCTATTGCTTTATGTCCTGCTGTATTTTTATTGGTCTCTACTAAAGAAAACTTGGAAGGAAAAATAGTTACATTGGCAGCTTCCTCAAGGGGACAAAAAGTGGAGCCAAGAGCTTGGACTGTGAGTTTTAATCTCAACTCCGACACAGATTTACCATGTCCAAGTGCTGTCCATGCTCAATGCCACAGCTACAAAGGGTCCCAGACCAGCTCCTGACCCACAGATCCATAAAGCTGTGTAACTGTGAATGAATGTACCTTGCACACTGGCCAAACACATTCCCAGGTTTGATTACTCATTTCAAATTTAAGAGGTTGACTTGTGCTCCTTCTTGAAAGAGATTGGAGTATCACTCTAAACAACATCAACAGCCAGCACAAGAATTTCCCCCAAGAGCAGCTCCCCAGCCTGCCTTACCTTCTACTGCCTGGGAATTAGGACAGCATCCAGCCCCGCTGGCACACTGCTCCCGCAGGGAGGAGACCAGCCCCTCCAGCTCCTCTAGTCTGCTCAGCAGATCCTTAATGTCTGGGGCAGCTGCACAGCCACAAGCCCGGCGGGGAATGTTAATCCTGTGTGTAAAGACAATCTGGTTCCCCTCATTCACCGTGTGCTCCTCGTAGTTCTTGACGGGCTCAATTTCTGCCTTCAGGTCGGAGTCTCCACTCGCTGTGTCCAGGTCTACGGAGCAGAGGGAACCAACGGGCAGCTTAATGTTGTAGACGTGGTTGAAAACCACAGGATGATTATCCTCTGGCAAGGTCACGTTCAGCCCAGCCTCCCTTTTCTGCCGGATAGTTCTTTTGATGAGTCCCCCAGTGACGTGCTGGGACAGTAAAACAAGGATGGCACAGGCCAAGACCCGGCTGGGGAGTCCCATTGTGGTGCCCGGTTCCCTTTTGAAGCTGAGAGAATCTTAGGTCTTCTTGGCCTTTGTAATCTGTGGCAGAAATTGGTTTGAGCCAGCACAAACCAAGCTGGAGATCCTTTTTTTTTTCCCGGTGTGTTTGTTCCCTGAAAGAAGAAGGAACATTGTAAAGGATTAACAGCAGCTACACCAGCCAGAAAATGTGTGACACTGCTCGTGTGCTGCATCCTCAGAGAACAGGACCATCACACTTCACCCAAGTGAAGTGTGCTCTGCTGAACTTTCTGTGATGTATCATTAACAGCCCTTTTCCAGGATCTCAGTGTGATTCTGAAGGAAATGACACCAGAAATGAAGAAAGCTGCTGTTGTTTCCAGGTTAGAGCAAATACAGTGGGTTGTAGAAAGTTTAACTGCCTCAAGCAGAAGACGGGGGCAAAGATGCCTGCTGAATCTCAGCTCAACTGAAAACTGAGGTAGATAAAATAAATATGTGCTCTGTTATGATTTAACCAACATTAAACTGTGTATTTCCTTCATCCCTCCACTGCTTGAAGGCTGCTCAAGGTTGGACCATGCAAGAAACTTGAGACATTGTCAAAAGATGCATCCATATCACCAAGCTCATTCTATCCCTTTACTATATGTTTTAAATTACTCCAAGATTGCTGTGGAACTGAACTCCAGGGCTTGTAGCTCCATAGTAAGTTCCACTATACGATGATTTATCAAGAGCATGAAGATAAATGGAACTCTCTGCAGGTGGAAGTTTCTGGTGTCAGCACTTGTATCACAGGGATATTTTAGTATAAACGTAGTGAGACTCAAGAGAAGCAGAGACTTCAACAACAGAGACAGCAATAAAACTACATGTGTAAAAATGCCTTTTTAGCAGCCAATATCCCTTTCCATTAGGCAGCATTTCCCACTGTCTGATCTTTCCTGAGCTGCAGCACAATAACTCGTATACAGTTACAAGCACCTGGCTGGGCTCTACAGCTCCTCCTGAAACTCATTCCTTTTAATTAGCTCCACTGTTTCCTCTTCCTCCTCAGTCTGTGACTGTTCCTTTTCAATGGAATGAGCCAGGGGAGTGGAAAGACATCCATTGCCTTCCATGCAGGATCAGCCCCTCAGCACGTAGAGTGAGGAGCCAGAGCAGTAATGGACTGCCTGAACAAGCACACCTAATAAATGTCATCTCAGCATTTGTTTTCCTTCCCACTCCCAGAAGAGCTTGGTTTAATGGTTAGATCAGTGACTGTGCTTTCAGTGGTTGCAAGCTATGAAATGCCAGTAATGGAGGAAACAGCAATTTATTCTCTGAACATCATAGTTTTGATGCTAATTTATTTGTCAGATGAGAGACCAGCCTCTTCCACCCTTCTGATTCCCCCAAAGTGGTGGGATTGTTTTTCCCATGCTATCCCAGCTGCTTTTGTGAGGGAATGACAATAACACATCAGACACTTCACTGAAGTTTAGTGGGTTTTGTAGGGAATGTTGAGCTCACAGAGGGCAAAATTCACCCCTTTATACTGGGGAATAATTCAGAAGTAAACAAGCAGCAAGGAAGATTTTTTTCCTTGTTACAGAAAACCATTCAGCTTTAAGGCATTTCTAACACTTACCCCATTTGCTCAAATATTTCTGCAAGCTCTGCCTGCATCAGAAGAGATCACAAGGTTATTAATAAAGAATAACAGAGATAGACATGGTCCAGGTCTCATTTCTGACTCAATGCCTAAACTGGGTTGCCAGTTCATGAAATGTGTTCACGTTGGTATTTGAAGTGGGATTTTAGTGTTGAGCACTCCACTTGGGCTTTGCAAAGTGCTTGCCATGTAATTCCATGTGCTGCTATGCACTTTTTGCCCTACAACAAGGTCATACAGCTACAACTGGTGCCTGGCCTTCAAGTAGTCATTGAAGGGGCAGGCTGCTTGACAGATGGATCACCAATGGAAAATGGAACAAACTGGAGGCAGCTCTGCATCTCATTCTCACTGAATTTTAGTGAAAGTTGAGCATCCATTTCCTTATGGTTTCTGTAAATCCCAACCCACAGGAATATGGGCTATGCCCAAACCAAGGAAATTGTACTTTTTTCTGCTGACCGGTGTGAGCTGACAAATCACTTAAAAATGGTAGAAACTTTAATGATTTCTTTAATATGCTTAAAAAATGACAAACCTGCTGTGGCAAGAGCCACTGTCACTGTCATCTTCACTACTGGTGAAAGCCACATGAACCCCAGGACTCTGAGTGGACACTTGCTGCATTAGAGGCAGCCAAACCTCTCAGCTCATAGATGAAACTGGAAGAATTAACATGTCTGAGCTGACACCTTTTGAAGTTTCTGAAGAAACATCGTGGTGGTCTAGGAGCAGCATTCCTTGCCAGCTCTGTGACCCCTGTGCTTTGACACCTCGTGTGATGTCTGAGCTAATGCATCCCCATCAGGTGTTTCCCATCCCATCTGCCACGGGCCCAGCATGGTTAGCTGAGCTCCACTCCTGCATCTGACATCTACAAAACAAGACACCTTCCTCCAGTTCTTTATACGTCAGCCATGGTCTTGGCAGGGAGAACAAAGAGGACATCCTTCTCTCCAACCCCAGCTCCTCAGACACATCCAAACAACAGCTCTGACCACAATCGACCACCCGGGAGCAGGAGAGAAATGAAGCCACAGCGACTGCCAGGCTCTGTTGTCCCTTCATTTTCCCTCCTCCTCCCTTCAGAGCAGTTTGTGTAGATTGTATTTTAAACCTGCCTCTTGGCGTAATCCTCTTGATATTTTCTTTGCAGACATCAGCTGCTGGATTATTTAGGGGCACCTAAAAGTCTTGCAGCAAAGTTTGGCAAAAAATGACCCTTCCCAGCATGAGTTTGGCCTTGTGGTCTGTAAGAGGAGCTAGGTGATGTCTGACATCTCTCAGGTACTTTGAGAGGTTTGTATGACCCAGAGTATGTCTAGTTTTGCAAATATTTTCTCTAACAGGGAACACCTATCATCTTAATGAGCTGAGCCCTCAGGTCTTTCTGCCACCCTGATTACAGAAATCCTGAACATGATGATGTGGATGATCTGCAAAATGTTCTGCTTGTCATGCAGGATAATAAATCTAGAGCTTGTGTTGTTCCCATCTGGACACTGGTACCTTCCCATCTTCCCTGGGCAAGAGTTATCTCCTGCTCTCCTGCTCCCCAAGGCACAACCTCAATATAAATAAGAAAAAAATATATTGTGGCCTTTCACACATCTAAAATATCTGATTAAAAAATAGAGATTATGAATTGAGAAGCAAATTGTTAGCATCTCTGCAGCACCAGATGGAGGAAAAGGAGATTCAGGCAAGAATTTTCTTACATTAACTTTAAAAGTTAGGTTTTAACCAAAGAGCAGAAAAGGGCTGTTTCTAGAAAACACTCCTTAAAAACTTGATCACTGCCTGGTGATACATTTAATATGTGGTGGAGGTAAGGTGGACTGTCAGTAGCACAAAGGCAAGGAATAATTTTCATTTGCACTGCAGTCCTTTCATCTGAAGATCTGAAAGCACGTCACAGTCTGGCTGTAAAAATGTTATTAAAAAGGGTTATTTCTTTGTTTAGACATCCCCCCTTCCCCTCACCCCCTCCCGGCATCATAACTTTTTCAGGACCTTTCCATTTAATTAGAAATTTGTTTCTTAATAGGAAATTTTCAATCAATATTGAAAAAACCCCCCAGGAATCCTGACTCCTGGGGAATACTAAGCAAAGGTAATGCATGAATATTTCCCTTCCCCAAAGCCATATTTGCTGGAAAGCAGCAGGTGTGAGAAACTAAATTAATGTCTGCATACTTTAAAGTCCTGGTGTAGCACTCCAGTCTCTCCTGAATGTTCAGGAGTGGCAGAATTGTGAGATGATTTGTGGGTATGCGGAATGATAAATATGCAGATGAGAGCCCTGTGCAATTTTAATCAAAACAGATTGCAGCAAGGAAGGAATGGAGGTGTTAAAAAGTATCTCAGCTGTCCTTCCTAACGAAGGCAGAAGGCTGATTAGATTTGCTCAGACACCCTCTACATGTCATGACTTGGAAATTAGACATGAAAATGGCAGAGAAAAAAGAGGTGTGGGGGGGGGGAGTAGGAAACAATTCCTGTCTAAGCAGATATTTCCTACATTTCAGCAGGAGGGGATCAAATATTGTCAGCACCATACTGGATTCAAGAATATCTTGTTAAAATCTGGGTAAAATAGCAGCAGGCTGGATTGTGACAGGGAGGAAGACTCAGTTGGAGAAGAGCCAAACCCCTCTCCGGGGAACACAACAAGGAGCATTTTGAGGTTTGTAAATTGCTAACCCCAAAACAGCTCTCTGTGATCTGTGAACTGCAGGAAGTTCATGCTTCCAGGGCTTCCACTAAGGCGTGGTCCGTGTGCTCCCTGCAGCCTGGAGTGCCCAGCAGGACATGTGTGGAGGCACTGACACCACGTTATCACTGCCCCCCTCCTCAGCTACTGCCACAAAGACAAAAAAAGAATTATCTCCTGGGGATATTGATCTGACCTGGACCATTCCTGTCTGCAGACATGGGGAACTGGGGCATTTTCTGCAAGGAATGCAGGCAGTGCTGTTCCACAGGACTCCTAAATTGAGACCAGAGGGCATTTTCACAAGGCAAGGCCTCAGAAGATGCAACCCCTCACAGCCGGAGTGCTGGGCTGGTTTTACCAAGACCCAGTGACTCCTGGGGCTCTGGGAATCTACTCCAGAAAAAGTGGATTAAATCTAAAGTCAATTGAAATGTTCTTAAAGCAAGGGACTGGGGGGCGGGCCTGGAAGTTTTGACGTGTCAGGCCAAAACATGAATAGCTCTGACTTCATCATCTTCCACTGCTGTTTCCACACATTCATAACGGCAGAAAATAATTTTCTTTCCATTCCCAATTCCAACAGGGTGAAGGAATCAGCAGGGATACTCAGTGCAGGTCAAACTACATTAAATCACAGTAGAGAGCAGAAATTCATAACAGTCCTAAGCCATCAGGCCTGAATCTTTTCAGCAGAAATGATCAAAGCCAAATTGTTGCCTTCACCACACCCCCCCCCATCTTCTTTATTTACATTTTATGCATTCTAAGGAGAGGAATTTTAAGGCAGCCGAATTTAGAGTAATTCAGAAAATCCACTGTGCTCCCCAAGGCTCCCAGAGAATGTGTGTGCAGAGAAGTGTGGCAATTGTTTCAACCCCAATTAGACCCCACAGATATGAACAGGCCCTGAGGGTGTGCAGCTCCAGAGGGAAATTTTCATAATTCAGGGATTTTCTTTAAAGTCTTAATTAAATCGGCTGCACAAAGAGTTGAAAAGAGGGTCATAACTTTCAAAGAGGACAGGAGGAAGCTGATTGCCTTTTTCTCAAATGGTTCTAACAGATAAAGTGCAGAGTGATAAGCAGGAATCCATCCAGGTTCCAGGCTGAGGACTTACCTTGAATTTATGTTCAGGCAACTTCACTTCTACCTTCACGGCCAGGTCACAAAGAATAAAAACCCTTCAAATGTTCTACAGTTTTCTAGATGAGAAATCCCACATCTGGGAAGCCCACACAAAATTATAGATCCAGGCTCGGTGACATCCCTTTAATAAATAGCAAAATGTGAAAGCCCTGAATAAAAAGCCTTTGCAACCCCACCTATGCCATATTTTCAGACTAAAGCTCTTCCTGGAAATGACAAAGGGAGATAAGCATTAACCAAAATGATCTGGCTGGTTGTGGGAGTGCAATGAGAGTGAAAAAGAGGGAAAAAGCAAGAAAGGATTCTCTGGGAAAACTCCATGGAGAAAGGGGCAGAGAGGAAACAACTGGAAGGAAATTTTAAAAGTTGTTTAACTAGAGGAGTTGAAATGTAGGGATACAAATGACACAAATGCATTTTTTTCTATCATGGAAGGGACTCAGTGATGTTCACAGCCCCACAAGAGGAGCCTCATGGCATCCACATGTGCTGGAGGAAGGCAAAGAGCCTCTTCTCTGAAAGCTTTTTGAAATAGAATGGGTAAGCAAAGCACACTCCTCCACTTTAAATACAGAAAACTGGGACATGGAGAGGCTGACACTGAGGCTCCCAAGCTCCCCAGGAGCCTCTGCCTTTTTACTGAGGTATTTTACCCACTGCAAGCCAGAGGAAGCTGATGCAGCTTTGCTGAGTCCCACCACAGTGGTTCAAACACCTCCCAGAAGGCATTTATGACTCTGAAAGCACATAAAAGCACATTTTCCTCTGGATGTGCCTGCCTTTGTGACTTGAATCCTTCTCATTCCAGAAGAAGCCAGCAGTTTGTGTTTGATGTGGGTGAGCAGCCACAGCTCAGGGCTCTGGATGCCCCCTGGAGCCACCTGTGTCCCATCTGCTGCTGGCACTGCACATTTCAGAGCAGTGGAACTCTGTGGGACTGAGGAAAGACACGACCCAGAACACTCTGAGTGCAGAGATGGGAACTGCTCTGCACAGCTAATTCAGGATTGACTCCTGAGCTGTCACAAATGACAGTTTCCAAGCCCAGAGTGCATCCATCATCCATTCCAAGGGCTTTGCCCATGCCACTGGAATTAGTCATAAGAACAATAGGAATTTTACATTATATTAAATCCTATGAGAGGTCCTGTGATCACATTTATGCTTCAGACTCTTTCAAAGAACTGCAATTAAAACAATTCATGGGTACTTTTTGCCCTGTGCAGACCCTGAGATCCTGCATTAAATATCACTCATCTAAGCCTGAGCTCTTCCCTCCAGCTCAGTTTTCACCTTTGGCTCTTGGATGATGTTCCTGTCTTGGGGAAGCTGTAGGGTCTCTGGTTCACAGATCCTACTGCACAACATCATGGAATAAATCAACGTGGATGCATTTTAGCTTCCACCCATTCTACCTTGGCTGGAAAGCAGCACTGCCAGGGTTTTGCCAGGGCTGTTTTGGAAGGAATTTTAATTAATTGCTTTGTGTACAATTTAGAATTTAGCAAAGGCTCATATTTCAAAGCCATCAGCATGACAGTGCCACAAAGGGGAAGGAGAAATAATCCACTGAAGCCAACATCCATAAAATGTGAAAGAGCTCTGGTAAATTCTGAATGATAAGCATAAAAGGAGACCCATGAGAGACTAAACCTTCTGTTGTACTGTGACTATTTTGAGGTAAATTAGCATGATTATTCCATTATAAACTACTTTTGTTTCAGAAGTTTTGTCCTCTGAGCCATGGAAAATCTCTCCAGGTCTATCCTTGTTCAGGATCTCAGAGAGAGAACAGAATTTTCCAAACTAAACAATGAATTTGGCTCTTTTACAAAGCAGAGTAAAAATGCAGGGATTGGAGGCGGTCTTATTCCAGTATCACTGACATCTTTGATCAATGAAATATTGAATATATTGAGCAAATCTCATGAATTAAATGAAAAGCAGAGATACAGCTGGGAGAAAATGACTGCTGAAAACATGTAATAATTAAAGAGAAGTGAAAAACAGATTATGTGATGCAATAACAGGATATGGAACCCAGCAACCAAGAGGTGCCTTCCAGTTTCTGGGTCCTACAGGCTCTGCTGATTTATGTTTCTTAGGAATTACCTGGCTGATGATGAGAAAAGCAAAGGAATACTGCCTGAACATTCCATTGCTATTGCTATTCCATCAGGAGCAAAGCAGCAAGAGCTCAGGGGAGAGCCAGGAATGTGGGAATGGCACTGATCTGGGACTTGGGAGAGCTAAGATCATCCCTCAGCTCTGCCATTTCAGCCCAGTCAGTTCTCACCCTGATTTCCAATAAGTCTAAACAAAGTACAAATAACTAAGCTTCCTAATTCTATGTTTGCAACTGCTCTAGAAACATTCCTCAGTTACCCCAACAAAAAGGATTCCTCTGCCCTCGATTTCTCTGCATAAACTCTATTATGCTCTTCATGCTAGAATGTCTTAATTCTTTCAATATATCACCTGGATTAGAGGTAGCCCCAAGGGTGTTAAATAAGAGGAGCCAAGTATCTACAGCTCTTAATAAGGTTTAATCACAGCCACCCTCTAAACAGGTCACAGGTGGGGACAAGATTGATGGTGAAAAGGACAAAGGAGAACTTTGGAAATGGTACAACTTGGCAGGAGCAGAGCTGCTCTGACACCATCACTGTGGTGTTTAGGGCAGTACTTACTCTTCAGGCTAATTTATTTGTAGAATAAACTCAAACCTTGAGGCTTTGCAACATCTCTCTCCAACAGGTATCCCAAGCATGATGAAGAATTCACATTTACAGGAGCAGAGCCAAGGAAATGGCATCTGCTGAACCCTGTGATATCCAGCTTGCCTTGGCTCATGTCAGAGCCTTGCAGCTATTCAAGCTGTTTAAATGGGAAGCATCCAATGTGGCATTATGTAATAATTATATATAGGCAGCCAGCCTCAGGAAGAGACCACACTAAAACCAGGAACCCAAAGCTCTTGACTCATTTTTGGTACCACTACATTTAATAAAATTATCTGTGTTAAAAATGAGTGAAGGTAATTGCTGAGTGACTTAGAAACATGGTGCAGAATTAATCAGACCACACTCATAATGTGGCGTTTAATCTTTCATGTAATTTGCTGCTAAATGTGCATAATTAGAAACAAATAAATGATACATCTCAGTGTGAGCCACAGATGTGCTGCCTTCCAGCATGGTTATGAGCTCCTAACTAGGGATAATGACCCAACCAGGTCTCCAGCTGGGGACTTGAAAGTGATGCCTCAGGTTTAACTTTATTTTTTTCAGTTTCTGTACTGCTATAATGTCTGGGTCTGGGCTTCATATGAGGGGATGGTGAGCTCTCTGCACAGAGCAGGGAGACAAAACAATTCCTGCTCTAGCTGGGGACCAAGGACAAATGATCCAAATCTCAGGCCCAAGAGCACAAACAACGTGGGCTGAAGAGAGAAAAACAAGAAACATGGGACTGCATGGGCTAAAGCTGGAACTGGACAATGAACTGCAATCTGCACATGGAGCAGAGCTGATCCCAGGGAGAGACCCCGGGAGCGCTCGTGCATTTTGGGACCATTTTGGTTCATCTTGGGTGCAGCCCTGGCTGGGGTCTTGTGCTGCCCAAGGTGGATCCATGGAGGAGATCCTTTTAATCAATCCCTGCTTTATTCTGTAGCTCTGTCCATCTCTGTTCTAGGTCAGCCTGCACAAGGCATCAATAGGATTTTGCCTTTTAGTTCATTTTACTTCAAGAACTGCAGGAGTCCTTCCTACATCTCCCTGGAGACTTTGTTCAGCAAAAGTGTGCTGGGGTGGGGAGCTGCTTACCACGTCCTCCTCTTCATCACAGGGGTAACAGGAGCTAAATCTTGAACTGAGATCCCAAAGCAGCTGGCTGGAAACCCACCAGCATGGATGACATCCTTGATATCCTTGGCATATTGGTGCTGTCCAGTGTTAGGTGCTAAAGGCCTTGAGAGGACCAAGACACAACAATGCTGATGTTGCATTCACATTCTTTGGAAAAATCCCTTCACCCAGGAAATTTCTCCTGGGAAGACTGAGAAGCCTCAGAGAAAAGAAAAAACATTCTTATCTCATTTGCTTCTCCTGTGTTGTGCTCATGTGGAATGTGTTTGGAGATTGTTCACCCACAGGTGATTGTTTCATTGGGTTCTGCTGTGAGATGTTTTCACTCTTTGGCCAATCAGGGCCAAGCTGTGTCGGGACTCTGGAGAGAGTCACCAGTTTTCATTATTATTTTTTTAGCCTTCTGTAAGTATCCTTTCTGTATTCTTTGGTATAGTTAGTATAGCATTCTTTAATAAAATACAGTATCATAAAATAATAAATTAACCTTCTGAGAACATGGAGTCAGATTCATCATTCCTTCCTGCCACGAAAGTCTCTGCAAATTTGATATGGTGTCATTTCTCATCCATCAGGGAGGGATTTGTGCCACCTTTTTGCAGAGGGGGAGTTTG
Organism: Passer montanus; assembly: GCF_014805655.1. Lineage (NCBI taxonomy): Eukaryota > Metazoa > Chordata > Aves > Passeriformes > Passeridae > Passer > Passer montanus. The sequence continues at coordinate 2,834,720 of NW_024369151.1, forward strand.
GGGATCGCTGTGTGTGACCCCCAGAGCTGCTTCCAGCTGCCAGGGCTCTGAGCATCCAACAAAACCCCAACACACAAAGGGAGCTGGGAGTGAAAACCAGTCCTGCTCCATGAGTGCATCCCTGTGCCAGGGCTGGCTGCTCCTGCAGGGCAGTGGCCCAAAGGCAGCTCCAGCCAGCAGGGCAGGCTGCTTGGGAGCAGAAAATCTGAATTTCCATAAGCGTTTCATCCCAGCCACTGAGGAGGACATTGGCAAAGTGTATGCCCAGCCAAGAGGAGGTGGATAAAGCACTTCCCAGCAAAGGTTTATTTTGGGTGTGCTGGAGGCTGAATTCCCGTGCTGGAGTAATCCTGGGGATGAGGTCATGTGTTCCCTGAAGGGGTTGCTTTGTAGTGCATGTTAGTTAGCAACGCTTTTTCTCTTATCAAGCATCTGATTAAACTCACAAAAGAATGATCTTTAAGAAACAGGCTCAGGCAGAATTTAGAAGTGAATAAATACATTGAATCTGGGTTTTTTTTTGGTTTATTTGTTTTGGGTTTTTTTATTATTATTATATTTTGAATTTTGCCCAACAGTAAAAGCAGACAGGAATAAGATGGGAAAGGGGGGTAAGACACTGATTCCTTGTTCTGAGATGACAGAGCAAAGATCTTCATCTATTTTCAAGATTTCTACAGAGGCAGCCCTGTAGCAGACACCAGTTACACCATCCATGTGGTAAATGTCACCTGGGAGAGTCACAGTGCAGCACCCAAAGAGCACAAACCATTCCACACCTCTCCCTGTGGAGTGACCCAGCACCCACCTTCTGCAGCAGTGAAACCCTTCACAAACCGGGCTTTTGATCCATTTTGGAGGAGGTAAACTGAAACTGGACTCCAATTTTTATTTGACCTGAAGAAAGACTTGGCTGGTTTGCACTGATCTCTCTGTAAGCACTCAAGGATATTTATAAATTATATCTACTGTACTTATTAGAATTACAGTATTTCAAATAAGTTATTTGGTGGTATCAGTGGTCCCCTATATTAGAAGAAAACATTTCTTTTTGTTCCTCTCACTTTGTCTAATTTCATTCAGTGTTTCCCTCCATTGAGGGAAAGTTCCAAAGGAACTGGAGCCAAGTGATGATAAATTAACAAGTACACTACCTGAAAGTTTTTCACAACACATATTTGGTCATTGAAAGGCGTCATTTTTCATTTGATTCTGAAGACTCAGCAAGAAGGAAACTAAGAGGGACTCAGCAGCATTTCAGGAGTTCCTATTCTTGAGGAAAAAATTCCCTGACAAATCTTTTTTTGCAAATCTTTGGAACCAGTAATGGCTTGCGTTGAACCAAATGGCTTGTTGGAAAGAATACCAACCTCAATCATTTCTTCAAAGGATTCCTGCTCCCTTTTCTAATAAAAGCTGGAGCAGCCTGGCCTTCAATTACTGAGTGAAAATTTATCAAAGTGAACCCACAGTGCTCATGCTCTCCTGCACCCCAGGACAGAAAAAAGAGAATTAATCTCATGTTCATCCCACCTCTAAAAGCTCAGAGTCGTGCCCATCGGGGAGTAAAACATGTCAGTGCATCTCAAGCACCAAACTGTATTTTCAGGCAGCAAAATACTTCAAAAATCCTGATCCAGGAGCCAGAGGGCTCCTTATTGCTGGCTGCTCTGCCCAATTACCTTCAGCTTGTTACAATCTCAAAGCACAGGGATTCTCCTTTTCCCAAGACAAATTCTGCTTGTTATCCACCAAAGGGTTGTAACTATGGATAAATAACACTCTCCTGCCCCCCAAGATGTTTGGCTGAGAGTCAGCTTGGCTCGAGATGTAAAACAAACAGCTTGGAAGAGAAGAGAACAGAGCTGGGGAGGGGCAGCAGAGGAGACAGACAATGAGATTTCTCAGGTTTGGGATTTGATGGTGCTGCTCTGGTGTCTTAGACAACTCCACTTCCCCTTTGCCTCCACAACATGTTAGACCAGCTGGTGGATTTGACCTGTTGGCACTGCAGGGATTCACAGCAGCTAAAAATATGTCTGTGTGTTATGTTTTTTAAAATCCTGGTTTTGTTGGAGGCAAAAAAAAGGGATAAGACTATGCAAAAAGGATGCTGCTGAATGAGTACAAGGGAATCATGCAGCTTGGAGTAGGTTGGCTGAAGTAATGTCTCACTCATGGTTTATGTTGCTCTTTCTTAGAGGTGCAAAGCCCAGGAAATGAAAAAGCTGCATCTATAAAAAGCAAAGGGTTTTTCTTACAAATTAGATCTATTCCCTTTAGGATGTGAAGAGATGAAACTCTAAATGCTGAGCTGGAAAAGCCAAAAAAAATGCTCATTTGGAGTAATTTTTTTTTTTTTAGAATGTATTTCAGCTAACAGTGGCTCACGTATGGGTGTGATTTTGATCCTCGTTCTCATGCAGCATAAGGAAAAGAGCAAATTCCTTCTGGATTTCTCCTGCAGGCTCCTATGGAAGGTAATGGATAGGAAAGGGGGCACAGAGCTCACCTGTGCTTTACCACAGAGCCTTGGTTTGGCTCTGTGACCTTGGCTGTAACCTTTCTGGAGAAGATAAAATCTTCTTTATGGAATCTGGGAGTACAAATTGCCAGTTTGGTTTACCAGGGAGTCTCCTGAATAATGGGGAAATCTAAACTGGGATAAAGTTTGAGGTGAACCAATAGGGCAGCCAAGGAATATGTTCACTTTGGAATTAGAGTTTAGTGGAATGGTGAGGAACAGAATTAAGGTGTCTTTGCAAAGTGGGAATGAACAGGTCTCCCAATGAATGGATTCCCTGGGCTTGGAAAAACTACATCTCAACAATAAAGGTTGAGATAAAACCTTCCTGACTGAGGGTCTGCCATCCCCAAATCTTTTCCATAACAAGAGAAATGGACCCATGGAATTGCCACAAAACCTTGTGCTCTCAGCAGAGATTCCAGGAAGTGCCCACAACCCTGGCATTAAAGATGTGGTCCCATGGTTGGGACTGAGGACTGAAACTCAGGCATCCTGCTCTGAAATTATTTCATAAATCATCTGCTGGGCCTCTGCTGAACCTCTGGTAAAACCTCACAGGGACCCTGTGTGTCCCTGTGAATGAAGTATTCCAACAACCTCACAGGAAAGGTGCTGTTAAATCCTCATTTCCATAATTAAACATCTTCCTGAGGAGTGCTGTAAAATTGTCAGAAAATACATCATTAAAAAGCATAGAGCTGGAGTGTTATCCCTGCAGTGTAGGAGGGAAAGGGAAATCTGCAGAGCTGCCCCAGCCCTGGCCTTGGGAGGAGCTGGAGCTGCTGCAGAGATCCAGAGAAGGCACCAGGGGGATCAGAGGAATGGAGCAGCTCTGCTGGGAGGAAAGGCTGGGACAGCTGGGATTATTCACCTGGAGAGGAGAAGCTTTGGGTAATTACAGCTTTCCAGGTCCTGAAAAAGCCAACAAGAAAGATGGAGAGAGACGTTTTACAAGGGCTTGGAGTACCAGGACACGGGGAATGGGTTTAGACTGACAGAGAGCAGGAATACATGGGATATTGAAAAGGAGTTCTTCCCCATGAAGGTGGGCAGGCCCTGGCACAGGGTGCCCAGAGCAGCTGTGGCTGCCCCTGGATCCCTGGCAATGCCCAAGGCCAGGCTGGACAGGGCTTGGAGCAGCCTGGGACAGTGGGAGGTGTCCCTGTCCATGGCTGGGGTGGTAGAATGGGATGAATTTTAAGGTGTCTTTCAAACCAAGCCATTCTATCACTGCTTAATTATCTGAAATTTTTTTCTCCAAAGAAGAAAATCTGACCATATGTGCAGCACAAAAGCAAAGAGCCACAGGACAGCCTGGAATTCTGGGGTAACCATAGAAAACTGCAGCCTTACTCTGAAGCCAAGAGGTTGTGCCAGGCCAATTACCAGAATGAGAGGATGAATCCATGGAAATAAATTGTAAGGTTACCAAAACCCACGGGGAAAGACACCAGAGAATTTGAGAAAAATCTGTAACTGACCCAAAATGCACGGGTCCAGCTCATTCTCTTACATCAGTTGAAGGTTCTTTCATCTCTGGAAGTTTTATAGGATCTGAGGGATCATTCTCACACATGTGCACGATCCTCCTGCACCTTGGTGTGCCAATGTTTGCTGCTGTTACACAATGCAAGTGATTCACCCCTGTGCATGGAAGTGCAGGAGAATCCTTCATCCAGCTCTGACCACAGAAGGAATTTTACAGCAGCCACAAGAAACAGCCTGGTTATTTTATAGAGCAGATCATTCAAATGTGTTGCATATGAAGTAGAAAAAAAGAGAAGCAGCATTAGAAGAGGTAACCATGGGAGAACTCACACCAAACCCAGCTGGTCTAACTCACAGGGTTTGGGATGAGGCACAAGTTAACAGGGAAGTCAGTCTGCCCTTGGAGCTTGGTTTTTTGTTAAGGGCTCGGACACTTGATCATCAATTTCTGGAAACGGGAGCTCAGAAAAGAGAAACAAAACGAGCAGGTCAGTGGGGTGCTCTGGAGCTGCATTCAGGCTCCTGGCAGGGGGCACAGCAATCAGCCAAGTGGAGCAATTTGCTATAAACTCGGGAGAGGGGAAGAAAAGCCATCTTCTAAATACTTCTTTCTCACATCTGCAAAGCAACCTCTGTTCTTGCTGTAGCTGTCAGAAGGGAAAGAAAAAGTCCATGGCAGATACAGCCTGGACAAAAACTGTGGATTAGAAACAGCAGGGCACACCAGAGATGGGAGCAGCAAAGGCAATAATGGATTCAGAAAAACTGACGCTGTTCTAAAAACAGAAGCAGAGCCGTGGAAATGGGTCACATCCAAGGGACTCATGGAAAGCAGAGTGGATGGGTCACACCTGCCTTGTGCCTGGTTTTTAATCACCTGGCTATCATGACCAGACACATATTCTTAGTGAAGATACTGCAAAGGAAATATCTTTCTCATACTTTTGCACGTGGGTTTGAGTTCAGAGCAGCAATTCTTGGCATTTCTACTGAAAATGTTTTCCACTCTAGGACTGATTTACAAATATAAAGAATTACTTGATCCTTCACTGTTCTATGAAACATGTATAGTACTAATTTTATAGCTGGGTAAACCAATCAGGAGCATATTAAGGCCAAATTTATAAAAGGAGAGTATGCTGCAGCTTCCTTTTCTTTCATATGAAGTTACGAGCTGAGCATTTTCAAAACCAGGGTTGAAGAAACACCTGGTTTCTGCCTGAACCCCCTGTTTGCATTTCCAGCACAGGAGTGACTTTTACCCTCTCTGAGGACACAAGCAGAACTCTGGGCTGCTGAGCAGGGAATTGAATGCAGGCCATGGCAGAGCTTCCACAGACACAGAAGCCTCAATTAGTGCCTTTTCCAATATTAAAAAAAAAACCCCTTTCACAGCAAAAGCAGCTCCTGTGCATAACCTCCCAGCAGAAACCACTGCTGCCTCTTAAGTACGTCCTGTACCTTTTAATAAAGCCTTTGCTAATAGCAAAAGCATTCGCTTGGGCTCTTGGCTTTTCCCTGCTCGCAGCAAAGACACGGAGCTGGAAAAGATCGACGGTTTTCTAAACTTGGCTTTGGAAAGTTTCTCTGCCAAGTTACACTTTGTCAGGAGCTCATTATTTTCTGGAGGCTTCACTTTGAAATACTTTGAGGGCTTTGCTGATGCAGTGTCAGACCATGAGGTTCGTGTGCTCACTCGCATGAATCATGGCAACTCGTGTTCCTTCCCCACACACAGCTCTGCTTAATTTCCAGGCCCTTCTCCATGCTGCTGCTTCCAAAACCACCTATAAATTTTCCAGAGCCCATTTCACAAAGTTCTAGGTGGTTTTGGGATGAGATGGGAAGAGCAGAAATTCAAGACTTCTGAATTTTTTTCCCACTCCTTTCATGCCAAGCAGGAGTTGCTGAGAACAAAGGAGCAGCCAGTCCTGGAGATGGGAACTTGGCCAATGTAATTTGTCTCACAAGTTGATGATTTAGGTATCAAACATTATCTTTTTTACGGATAATGACAGGTCCTACCTTATTTCCTAAATAAGCCACCAATACTTTTGATAAATATAATCACAATAGGTGAAGGAATACCTGATCTGCTATAAAAAAAACCAGATGCCAAATTAATACATTTACCAAAAATACTGGTGAAATCTGTGCAATAACATTAAGGATCATTGACAAGAATCATAAACTACTGACATATTAAACAAATACACAGTGAACAGGTACTGAGACAGCACTGCTTTGTACAGCACCTCTGAGGAAGCTGCTTTTCAAATTTCTCCTGGAGGTCAGGAGCAAGAGATGAGCCAAAATTCTTCTCCACATGCCCAACCCCACACTTTTCCATATTTAAAATCATTTTAGCTGAAGGAATGTCACGTACAGAAGCAAGAGAGGTGGAATTCTTCTCTTTTAACAGCTTTGCTGTAAGTAAGAGCACGAACAATTTACATTTATATTGGTCTGGAATAACGGAAAGTATTTAATTGTATGGATTGCTGCGGATGATGTTGGTGAGCAGGCAGCGGGGTACTTTCAGAATCCATTGTGAATATTTGCATGTGCTTTATAATTTTACTTTGATTTAACCATATGCTTATTCAAGCACTAAAAATTATTCAGAACTCAGCCATAAATGCCTGCACTACTCCTAGGGACCAGAATTATCATTCCTGTCATTAGCAGACTTCAGGCATGGTTTTAAAAGAAGCTGAGGGAACAGAGGGGTAACCCTTCACCAGGCAGCTCCTTGCTTTTAAACCAATTACGAGTTTCCCTGGGCAGCTTTTCTTCCCTGCTGGAGCTCCTCTGTCCTTGGTACTAGCACCTCAAACACATAAGAATGTGCACATTTTTCTAACTCACAAGACCACAGAAGGAGTTCCTTGAAATCTGACTTCCAGTAATCGCCCCCGGGCTGCAGATCTGCCTGGCCTAGTTCTGTCACATGTGGTAGCATCAAGAATTTACATCTTTGGCAACCCAGGGAAGGGTAGCAAACTCAGAGTAGAGCAAAACACTTCATGAAGAGAAGATGGAATGAAATCAACCATGGCTTGGCAAGGCAAAATGAAATATAAATGAGAGGCACAAGATATGAAACAAATTGAGTGCGAGGCGTTTGGAAAAAGAGAGGAGGCTGCTTCTGAAAAGTCCAGTCTGGGGTTGTTTTGCAGTGCTCTGATGTAAAGCAGAGGCACTTATGTAATGTAATGGAAATTACAGCCATAAACACAGCCCTGAGCAGTGATTAGTGACTGAACTCGGACAAAAATCTGCACTGCTGCCTCAAATGTCAACCAATTGGGCACTGCCACATTAATGGGAGGCTTGAGAGACCTCCACCAGCTCTGACCTTGTTCTCTTAACCCACAGTGACTTGAGCCCTGCCTGTGCTGAAGCCTTGGCTGGCAGCAATTTGAGCCCTGGGATGGTGAAAGGAGGGACATGGAGCTCAATTATCCAGCACCAGATCCCCAGTGAAATCAATGCCATTGTGTCACATGAGAATTTGGCTGGCAGCCCCTGAAGTCTGCCCAGGAGAAACCCATCCCCTCAGCAGGGCAGGCTGGAGGGGCCACGGGACAATGCAGGCAAAGAAGGGCATGGAAAATGCTCCGTGGGTTTTAATTTCCCCTCTGGCAGCCTGGATTTGGCCCTGTGCTGCTCCATGACCTATATGAGCACAGACCAAACTGGAGCAGCCCAAGGCATCCTCTGCACAAAGATATCATCAAGGCAATGGGTGTTCTATGGACATCCAACACCCTGCACCAAAGGGAATTCAATATTGCTCCTGTCAGCAGGAAAACTCTCTCCCAGGTAGAGCTTCACACCACAAACTAAATTTTTGGTTAAATTAATTAATTTATTTTAGTTGAATTAATTAATTAAATTTTTAGTTAAATTGAGGACCCCCTTTTTTCAGCTTATTACTGGGACAGTAGGATACAGGATTACAGGATATATAGGGCATAAATAACACAGAGAGGCTGTGGATTCCCCATCCCTGGAATTGTTCAAGGTCAGGGATCAGAACAACTAAATAGGTCTCCCTGCCACATGGCTGGTGGTAATAAACTGAATTTCCTTGTTTCTGACAGCAACCCTGGCAAATCCCAACGTGCTCTTGCTAAGACAAATAAACAATATATGAGGTAACAGCCAGAGAAGGACAAATAAACAACAAATAATGCTGATGTGTTTGAGAATGGCACTCTGTGGTTGCTGCAGGCTTTCCATCAAGCCTGGAGCTGCAGCACTTGGAGTGCTGGCTCCCTGTGATTGACTTGCTAACCTGTAAAGTGGCTAAGTCGACATCATAATTAACACTTGGCAGTGGAAATATAAATTCCCTGGCTTGTAGGTGGTATATCCTCCTCTAAACACTCCACTTGGCCACCAAACTGGAAAAATAGATAGGACATTCATAAGGAGAGCTCACCATGGGAAATGCCAGAAGGTTTTGTTTTTTTTCCTGGAAACTGTTTACATGGCCAAAATCCTTCAGTAAGAAAAATGATCTGAGAACTTTCCCTTCATATGTATCCCGTTCTCCTGTGCCTTGTGGCCCACAGTGTGCAGCATTCATCGGGAGTCAGCCCTGAATTACTGTGCTACAAGCAATGCAGGAGGGAAGTACAAGCCACAAGCAAAGGGAAAATATGCATTACACTGGCTCTGGCCAAGAGGAATGGGCTGCCTGCAGATCACAAGCTACCTTTATATCTTTCTTGGCATAGACCTTTGTCCCGAAGCACAGAGAAGCTATTTAGGAGGATTCAGCAGACCCAAAAGAGGCTGGCCTTCCAAAGGAACCAGGAGAGACAAAGAGCCAGTGCAAAGTGGCCACTGAGCTCCTTTTGAGAGGCCAACAAACGGCTCCTGACAAGATGAAATCCGGAGGAGGGAGATAACCACCAAGGGTTGGTGCTGAAGTGCTCAGCACACGCTCAGAGTGACCCTTTGCTGTCCAAATAAAGGATTTTCTTCACAGCAAAGAGGCAAAAAACCACTGTCCCCAGAGTCCTCAGCCCACAGCCTCTTTCACCTGCATCCTGTGCCTGACATAAACCCCAAAGCAACCAACAAAATCTGCCTCTTTCCAGGTCTTTTGATTTCTTGGCAAGGGAAAGTGAACGTATGTCTTGGAAATAAAGCTTTTTTAGCCCTTTTCCAGCCTTTCCTTAATGGTGGAAATAACTCTTTAACCAGTTCTGCTGGGCACACAGGGAAAGGATCTCACAGTTTGATTTTCATGGATAAGAAGAAATTTATGTTCCCTTTTAGCTTTGTGCTGCCAACATGGTGGAAAAGAAGATTAATTTAAAGAAGTATCAAGACTGGTTTAGATTAATATTCGGGTAAATATCCTAATTCCATAACAAAATTAGCATTTGCAATTTTAGGCTTATGAGCTTAGCAAGTTCTGGTGCACGTTGGGCAGAGTTAAAGCCAAAATCATTATAATGGAATTTCCCCAGGCTCTCAGTTTCAGCCTCCTGGGGGGCTCCTGGCCAATATCTATCCACACATAGTCAATGCTCCAGCCTGCCATGGGAAGAGACAGCCACTACAATAGACCTTTGTTGAGCCCAGGATTCAAGCAAGCACTTTAGGAAAAATCGGTATTTAAGGTTTCTGTCCTACCACCCTGCACTTTCTCCTCAATCGCTGAAGAGAATATGTTTTCTGAGCATGAAACAATATCATTTTTGTGAGGAGTTTGGAAAGCGAGCGCTCGTATGAATCGAAGAAAAGCTTCCTTTCTCTGGACTGTGCGGGGTTGGGTTGGGGAAAGGGCTTTCTGTGTGAGTAATCTTTCAAAGTAGGAAGCAGAGCTCCCCCATTGCTTGGGAAGAATGGACCTCCAGTGGGCTAATATGTGATGGATGACTGAATGCAAACTTGGCAGCGTTGCCCTCCGCTCCCCAAAGAATACAAAATGCCACTGCCTATTCGGGCACCGGGACTCTCCCCTTGGAAGTGCTGAAAACTTGGCACCATCCCACCTTGGTTTAATTGAAACTGCAGACAATTAAGGATGGGAGCTTGGAGAAATTTCTTGTGACGAGATCAGCTCAGGATGGATTTGTCTTGGGTGATCGGCTCATGCATAAGCCAAACAAGGACATAAATGGGGAGTTATTTCCCATTGACTCCACAGCCTGAGCAGCAAAATCTCACATTACTTTAGGAGGGGTGTGTTGGGAGGTATACCTTATATTAAGAAGTAATATTCAAATTCTACATCTGGATATGCTCTCTAAAGCTATAGGTGGAGGTTTTCTGATGTTATTTGGTCAGCAACAGGACAGGCACCATATAGGAGAGAGAAACAATGCATTTAGAAATCCAGGAAAATCTTACATTAAAGACAATTCTAGTTATAAAGGCACATCTATCATTCATTCAAAGCTAATAAGTAACACAAAATCATTCAAACTTTGCCTTTTTAGCAGAAGGATCCCCATCTATTCCTCTTTTCAATGCCCAGACACTTCCTGCAGGCTCCAGAGCCGCCTCTTGTCAAGCAGGATCCCATTGACTCCTCCTCCCAGTCTGCCCATTCCACACCGTGGGGTTACATCATGCGCTCAGGGATTTCAGGGGCTGGAACTATGCCCAGTCTCTAACTTTTCCCACATGTGGAAGGCTTTTAACTCCAGCTCTGACTGACCAGAGGGTCAGACACACGAGTGGACATCAAGCACTAAGGGAGAGGAGGTTTCACACTTGCAGAATCCCTGAGCTCGGTGGAAACTGCGACAATTCAAGATTGTCCCTCAGGGTTCTTCATTTCTCTGCTTTCCAGCAGTCCCCTTCCTCAAAGAACTGCCTCCTTATATCCTTTTTCTCTTTACTATACAAATAATTTTTTGGGGAATGGCTAATAATAGGAATTGCAGGTTCTCTGTGGCAGAAAGCATAATTTATTAAACCACTCCTCATACAGTGAGGCTTTAAAATGCTGGAGCAATTATTATAACATCAACCAAGTAAAGACATGGACAACAAGTCCTCTTTAATATCAAGCAGTTTAATGAACTAAATTGCATCTTAAAAATTCATAAGCAATCTGTACACATTCCTAATTTTGAGCTCATGACCTCAGGTTATGGTGTTTCCTGTCCAGAACTCATTAGTTACTAATCCTATAATTGTTTGCAGTTTTGAAGATTTCTGAGCCTGGTAGATGACAAAATATTAACTTATTTCACTTAGATTGCTGTCTTTCTTAGTTTCCCACTTCAGCAACAATGATTTTTTTCTGTAATATGACATCAGCAGCTTCCTTAAAACCACTAAGGGCAGCAGCTATTTCATTTTACAGTAGTTTCCGTCTGCAGTTTATAACCACAGGGTTAGATCAGAGCTCAGTCTTTGAGCAGGGTGTGCTAAACTCACACCAGTAATTAAGTCTGAGAAAGCACATGTTGGTAAATCAGAGACCAGTTTCAAAGCCCTGTATCTCAAACTGACAGAGTTCAAAACAAATTCTTTTTATTATTGGAAAGCTGAGATTTCGCAATTTCCAGGGATGTAAATCATCCACTCTTAAGCCTGGAATTTTATGAGCCACTAGACCTTAAAACTGTCAGTGGCCCTTCAGCTTAGCAGACTGTGATGGCATGAGGCCAAGGAGGAATTTATCAAGTCACAGGCTTCAAATGAGAGTAATTATTTAAGCACTCTGGATTTCTCATGGCACAGAGGTAGGACAGGTGGATGTGTAGCTGATAACCAAGCAGATACCACCCTCTGCATTAATCTTCTTTCCAAAGGTTATATTCCTCCAGGGATACCAGGGCTCTCTAAGGGATACAGGGCTGGATGGGAACTGTTTCTCTCTCACATCCCCTTGCACCAGACACCCATTGTCTAACCCAGGACAATTAAATGCCATCAGCACCACTTAAACCTCCAGACACAACCTACAAGGCTGGGCAGACAGAAGCACTGTGGTGTTGTACCAGGAAAGCAGCACGGAACTGGCCAAGCTGGTTTACCAAATTGTTTCGCCAGGAGGGATGAAAGGGTTAAAGCTCTGGCTCCAAAGCAGCATCACTGTTTCACAGACACTTCTGCTTTTTAGTTCTGCCTGACTCTTGAAAAGGATGAGAGTCCCAAAAGGCACAGACCCTGCCATTTAATCTCATTTTCTTATCAAAAAGTGAGACAATGCTCAAGAACAAACTTTGACAGTCTCTTTATAGCAAGTCAGAACGTCTTCACCCATGAATAGTCTTTGGCTTTTTTTAGATATTTTTATAAAAAGCACTAATATGAGAAAAAACTGAATGTCAAACACCTTTAGAAATTATGTTAGAGCAACATGATAGTTAAGTTTGACTGAATACTGAGGAGAAATGATTCAGTTTTAAAGAGATGGGATAATAAAAGAGTATGCCTTTCAAAAAATCTCCAGCTAACAGTTATTCAGAATTTGTGGAGCACATTTTAGCCTGTGTTTAGGGATTTTCCCAGAAAGTTTTAACACCATTAAGCATCACTATTTCAACAGGAGATTTGGGTCTGGTTGTTTGTCTTTTCCACATGCCCATGACACTGTCAGTGATTTCTGTAGCAGAGCTGCTTTCTCTCCAGGTGAGACCTGACATTCTCATCTGCAGGCTGGGGACTTTGCAACAGATCCTTTGGCTCTTCCAGGGCTCTGGAAACACTGATAAAGTAACTGTAGTGACAGGATTAAGGGCTGGGACTTGCAAAGAAATTTCTCTGGGCTGAAAGGAGCCAGAGGATAAAATTAATGAGCAAAAAATATGGGAAGTAAACGGCAATTTGGTATTTGGGAGAGTGAGTGTGACTGGGTCAGTGATGGGAGGCACAGTCCTTGTCACTCCTGTCCCATCGCTCTGCTCAGTTCAGGAGCAAATCCTTTCCTGGACATGGGGCAGCACCTGCACTGGGAACACCCTGACAGCTCTTCCAGCTGCTCCCCAAATTCCCTGCCAAGGAAGCTGAGCTGCAGACAGACCAGTTATCTTCTCTTGGCTAAGCACTTTCACCTGGTCAAACTTCTTCAGATTCAATTTGCCCCTGCGTTCCCAACAACCCCAAAGCCATCACATTTCTGCAAGTTTCCCTAGGATTCAAAGGATGGTCCCTAATCCCCATTGTCCACCTCATTTTTGGACTCCAGCACCCCTAAACTGAGCAACCTGGTCTAGTGGAAGGTGTCCCTGCCCATGGCTGGAGTTTGATGATCTCCAAAGTCCCTTTCAACCCAAACCATTCTGTGATTTCACAGTTTTAAAAGGCAAATGCACAAACCCAGCACAATTAAAGAACCCCCACATGTCACATGAATCACAAAGTGTGTAAAATGAATTCCCAATATGTAATATGGTGTTAAACAATTAAACCAAGAGAGAAAACCAAACGCAACAGCTGGACAGCAAGGCTTTTACCCAGACCATAGAATCACATCTATCTCACTGTCATCTGTTTTGTCATGAAGAAAAACTTATAAATGTTTTTATTTTGCTTTTTAATTTTATATTTCCACTGTGCAACACAACATATCCCCAACATTTCAATCTGAACATTCTTTTCCATAGTGTGAGACCGACTTTTCAGAAGTTTAGATTAGCTGCCAAAAACTCTCTGTCCTGGTAGCCAGACAGAAAATCAGGCAGGGAAAACTCTGCAAAGGTGATGTAACACAAAGTCTTGAGTGAATGAGTTTAGCTCCTAAATGAATCTAAGTGTGTTCACCTTCTCCCAGCCAGCTTCTCCTTTTTAAGCCAATTTGAGCCTCACTGGTAAGTGCAGACACAGTCATGCAGAAAATCTCAGTGCACCAGGGAGCAAGGAGCTGAGACATGGAGCAAGTGCCTCTGTTTTTCCATGAGGATGGAGAATTTCACCCTCCCACTCCCAGAACACACTCAGCAAAGCAGGAGTAATAAAATACCAGTTGAATCTTCCTTTGTGCTTTGCTCCCCACTGCGGGCAAATCACATCTACCTCATTGTCATCTGTTTTGTCATGGAGAAAAACTTTTATAAATGTCTTTATTTTGCTTTTTAATTTTATATTTCCACTGTGCAACACAACACATTACCATCATTTAAATCTGAACATTCTTTTCCATAGTGTGAGACCGACTTTTCAGAAGTTTAGATTAGCTGCCAAAAACTCTCTGTCCTGGTAGCCAGACAGAAAATCAGGCAGGGAAAACTCTGTAAAGGTGATGTAACACAAAGTCTTAAGTGAGTGAGTTTAGCTCCTAAATGAATCTAAGTGTGTTCACCTTCTCCCAGCCAGCTTCTACTTTTTAAGCCAATTTGAGCCTCACTGGTAAGTGCAGACACAGTCATGCAGAAAATCTCAGTGCACCAGGGAGCAAGGAGCTGAGACATGGAGCAAGTGCCTCTGTTTTTCCATGAGGATGGAGAATTTCACCCTCCCACTCCCAGAACACACTCAGCAAAGCAGGAGTAATAAAATACCAGTTGAATCTTCCTTTGTGCTTTGCTCCCCACTGCGGGCTAATATTACCAGACTTTTAAAAGAAACTGGAGCCCAGTGGGGGCAGGGAGGAAGGTGACAAAGGCTTTGGTGCAAAATAAAAAAAGTGTGGGGACAGCAAATGACCAGCGGGAAGGGCCCGGCTCTCATCAGGTCACAGACAGGAGCACAAGAAGAGTTGTGCCTGGGAGGGTTAAAACCTGCAAGTGGATTTAGTCTGGTTCTCGAGATGAGGCTGGGGGAAACATTTACAGCACTCCAGGAGTCAAGAAGAAATCCCAAATCTGCTTTCCTGCCCTGCCTGTCAATCTGGGCTCTGTGTGGATGTCCAGCACGCAGCCAGCTCCTGCTCCATTCATTCATTGGGTCGGGTGGATGTCATCGAGACATTTCTGACATTATTGCACTGGACAATGCTGACAGACTTCGAGGTAGGCATGCTCCAATCCCAAATGATTCCCTAACAGCATCCCTGCCCCTTGACCTGGCAGTCACAGCCACGAGGGCAATGCCAGAGCACGGGGTCACTGCAAACTTGTGTGAGAGAAGACTTTTTAATTCAGGGAGGAAGCAGACTTACCTTAGAGACTCTGACAGAGCTTAGATCCTGCTGTGAGCAGCCTCCATGAAATAAATACGGTGTTCAAAGCCAGCTGGGCTCTCCTGACTTAGTTGCCGTCCTGTCAAAACTCGGCGAAGTTGCGTTGTCCGGTGCCGTGTGCGAGCGCAAGGCAGCGAGCTTTGACAGCAAGGCAAACTGGTCAGAGCAGCCAGATTCTGCTGGGTTTATATAGCTGAGCTGCAAATCCTGATCCTTGGCTCGTTCCACTGTAATAGGACGCCTGAAGGCATTTTTTTTTCAGTTTTGCTTTAAAGGAACAGCCTCTCTCTCTCTCTCTCTGGCGTGGCTTCTGAAAGGCGCGCACACACTCACGCTGTCATCCACAGGCACACACACACACACACACAGGAAAAGAATTTGCATGCAATTTATGGCTAAAGAAGGAAACCCCCTGAACCATTCAAAAAGAAAGTCAGCTCAGGGCAAATGACTCAGAAAGCAGAATATTTTCCCTACAGCATCAGCAGAGTGCATTATCAGGAGTTTTTATCCCCTCACCCCCATTATTTGAACGTTGTGAAATAGTAGCAAGCTTACATGAAATCAGGGGAATGACAAGCAGGGTTCAAATTCTAGGGACTCCTACAGAAATTAGTGGGTTTAATGTTGGTGTAAATAGACCCCACTCCACTGGAATCAACTGCAAAATTCAGATCTACACAAACAGAGGATCCGGCATATTCCCATTTTTTCAAGCTGTGATCTCTTTTTCATCTTTTTGCCCTCCTGCTTTGAAGAGCTGGAGGTAGAAACATGGGGAATTAATGAGAAAAGTGAGCAGAGTCATTGCCTGAGTCTTTGTAAAAAAAAACACAAACAAAAAAACCCCCAAACTAAAATAGGATAGATAAAAGCCCAAAGAGCACAACACAGAAGGGATTCCCTTTCTTCCCAGATCAGATAAAAAGAGATTACGTGGCTGTCTGTGTGTACAGATAACCCAAGCACTTCTGTGAGGCTCAGGGCTTCCCTGCTTCCCAACCCGGAGCTATCAGTGACACACAGAGGGCTCAGCTGGGACCTTTACAGGGCTCTTTGTTGTCTCTGACTACCCTGGAACCTGAGGCTTGTGGCAAAAAAGGAGATCACAGTTAAAGAATTCTCCCCCTAACACTAAAATCCTGTACCCCAGCCTGCTGTGCTCTGGGTTTCTGTTTCCCTTGGGTTCTGCTGTTGGGAAGGTGGTGGCAGAGGAGGAAAGAGGAAGATTAATCTTGAACTTTCAGGTCTGTCTTCCAGGATGAAAGCTGAAATCACTCTTCTGTTGGATGGTTTAGAAAGTAAGACTTACCCAAACATGTCTGAGGGCCATGAAAACACAAACCTCTGCTCCTGAGATCCTCCTCAGGAGCAAAGATGCTCATAAGGATTAAAATGGATTGCCTGGGAATTTTGGGTGATATTCCTCTCTGAACACATCTCCTCCCAGCTGGCCTTTCCCCGGCTCCACGGGCACATCACTCTGTGAAGGAATGGTGTGAATCTGTGTCAGGCTCAGGCTGGAGCTCAGGGCAAGGCTCTTCCCCCAGAGGGTGCTGGCACTGCCCAGGCTCCCCAGGGAATGGGCACGGCCCCGAGGCTGCCAGAGCTCCAGGAGCCTTTGGCCAGCGCTGCCAGGGATGCCCAGGGTGGGGTTGGTGGGGGGTCTGGGCAGGGACAGGGGCTGGGCTGGGTGATCCCTTCAGTCCCTTCCAGCTCAGGATATTTTATGAACGTGTGGTTCAGGATTTATTTCTTTTTGCTCCTCCACAGCACTACCAATCAGCACTATCTTTAGAAAAGGATGAGGGAATCCCCGATGCTGAAATTCTGACTGTTTTAGGAGACCATAAAATGCAGAGCTTTTCTGCCCACTGAGCTACTTAAATTTTCCTTGCTGTGGCTTTCCTGTATAGCATTGACCCCCTGTGTGCCTCTTCTTATGTCTGATTATATCACTGAGCTCACCTCAAGCTCCCCATGCACAGCATAAATTTTAGTCTTTTTCAAATATTAACACCCATTTCCAATTTCTGCATTAATTTTGTGAAATGCTGTGTTTCATAACAGTCATGCCCTCAGAGAAGAAATGAGCCTGTGATGAAAGGAGGGTCGGAAATGTTACTTAATCCCTGCTAAAGGCATTAGACCCTCCTTGAGCACTGATTTCTTAGAAGAACAGCTTGTTCTGGGCATCTCCACCAACCCCAAAGGCAGTGGGGTTGCTGAATACAGTCATCAGCAGGTCTCCAGTTTTTGTGTGTAATTCTCAGAATCTTCTCCAGCTGGTCCTGCAGCCAGACTGGGCCAGCTCTGCTTCAGTTCAGGGTGTGAAATAACCCTGAGCTTGTTTGATCCTTCACTTCAGAACTGGACTCAATCCTTGTGTGTCCCCGCCAGCCCAGAATATTCTGTGATTTAAGGGAGATTTCTAATTCCATTAAGTCTAGTGTACTCAAGACCAAAACCTGCATGGGAGATGTAACACAATTTTTCCAATAAAATCAGAATGGGACTCGGGAAATGATAGTTCTCCATACAATTAACCATTTCCTGTCTCTTATTTGAGTAGATCTTTCACAAAACACTTTATTTCCCAGTCCATACACTCAGGCTCTACGCAAGATAAAGTCAAACTGAGGGAAGAAACTTGTGGAATTTATTTTGGGAGCATTTACTAATGCCATTTTTTCCATCAACAGCTGCTGAATCAAAAGTTAAACTAAATTTTTCTCCAATAATTCACCACCCACTTACCTGACTTAAAAAAAATGCTACAGGAGATAAGTTCCAGGTAAGAGTTCAGGCTTGTTCTTGTTTTATCTTTTTTGGGCTCACCCATCCTTAATCACAGTCTGTGGCAAACATTGAACCATCGGCTGAGTCAGAAACAAATGATAACATGAAAGAACAGGGAAAATGTATTTTAATCAGAAAGTTAGCTCCAGGTTGTGATCTCTAATAAGCAGGACCAGCACTGGATTCTGTGCCCTCCGGTGCCCTCTTTCATTAGATGAATGTGGATAGAAATTGATTTTTTTTTTAAATGAAAGGAACAGGGAGAAATTAAATGAACACTGAGCTGAATATGCTGGAGTTCGTTGCTGCGGATTTATGGGCTTGCAAGTCAGTGTTAGGGATGAAATTCAAAGATCTATGGAAATTAATAAATTATAAACAAATCTAGGAATAGTTTGATATTTATGAAAGACTAAAAGAGAGCCACTAATTGTTTGGGGAAATATTAGTAAAATGCAAATAACCTCCTCATTATTACCTTGGGACAAAATCGTTACAACACAGATAATTTACAGGTAAATTACACAGATTTAGTTCCAATTTAATGGCTGTGCTGGTTTACCCAGCCCTAGGAATAATCTGCTTTGTAGCAGAATATTTGAGAGTGAAATCTGCCCTGAATGTGAATTAACAGCACCTTAGTGGAGCCTGAGAATCTTTTGGCATGCACAGAGTGCAGCCAGTTTCAGGAGCACACAGATAGGAATGCGGTGAGCCACTGGAATACAACATCTGAAACATTAATGACAGGACTTGAACAGTTTTAGGAGCATTCAGTGCTTGTGGCTGCAAGGAAATGTTTTTATCAGAGAAAACTCATGTTAGAATAGAATCACACAATCACAGAATATACTGAGTGGGAAGTGACCCAAAAAGCTCATCCAGTCCAACTCCTGTCCCTGCACAGACACCCCAACAACTCCACCCTGGGCATCCCTGGGAACTCCTGGAGCTCAGCAGCCTCAGGGATGTGAGCACAGAGCAGGACAGGGCACAGAGCAGGTGAGAGAACAGCCTTTCCTTGACTCACCTGAGAACAGCCCCAGCTGAATCAAGGAAACCATCCCTGCTGAAAACAACTCCTTTAACTGCAAGAGGAAGAGGAAAAATCAAGATTTAAAGAGAGACTCTGATATCACAGGGCTGATCCTTAAGGAGACTTTAAGATCCTTTCTGTGCCCCATTTTTAAGATTGATGATTTTAGGTCAATTTCTTTGACCCTTTTTCACTGAGTATCCTTTCCCTAAATTTTCTGTCTTTCCAGACCATATTCGCAAGGTTTTCCTGGCACAGAACCAAGATCAAAATGCTTTTGTCTTTCCACCTGCATTGCCTTCATTCCTTTACTACTGTAGCCAAATACAGCTCAGTTAATTGTGGTTCATATTGAGCAATATTCCAGCAATCCTGCTAAAACTCTGGCTCTTGGATTACCACCTTATCTGCTACTTTTCTGTTGGTTTCTCAGGAATTTGCAGAAAACCAGTTGCTGCTTCTTCTTTGACAATTGTTTGCAAACAAACTGATTTTTATGAGAGCATTTCCTTACAACCACTTAACACAATTAAACAAGACACTTCAGGTTACTTCCCCAGAAAACATCTCAATTATTGCTTTAATTATCTGTTTACATTAATTCATGTTATTTCTACACTAAAATTCCCCCTTTTCTGATGTGATGTCTCAGAAGGGCTTCTAAACTCTGCAGACTTTTGGCCACTTTTCCAGTGGAAACACTCATTTGTATAATTATAATTTATATAATTATATATTGATAGAGCTTTCCCAAATACTGTGAGTAGTGGTCAGACTACCATGCTGAAGACAACATTAATTTGGAGAGAGATTGATCCTGACAATTGCAACCCATGTTAAAATGTTCCCACAGGTTTGGGATTAGAGAATGCAGAAGCTCATTCTTAACCTTGGAGAAGTCTGAACTAAAGAAAATGTAGAGAATGAGGGTGCAAGTTTACAGCTGCTGCAGAAGTAAAAACCTGTAAAGGCAAATGTCCCATAATATTCACTGATATATTAAATACCATACTAAATACTAAAAACACAAAGAAAAAATACTTGACAATTTTGGAATTTTTAAGCGATGATCTCCAAAAAGGAGAAGGAAATTTCCTCTGTTATTTGTATTTCTTGTTTGTATCAGGGCATTTCCCAGGGGCTGCATTTGTTCCCTGAGTGAAGAAATAGGAAGCAGCTGTTGGGGACAGTTCCACTGGGGCTGTGCAGTGCCTGGGGTTGGGACAGACCCCTCTCAGCCTCTCCAAAGAGCTGACAATGTCCTGGCTGTTTTTGCCAACCTGGGAAGCCACAGGCTTAATGACAAACAAACAGGAATTGAGTAAATATTGGTGTTTAATAAAGTTATTTCCATCTCTCTGGTCACATCAGTGTCCCAAAGCTAAGGGACACTTGAGAGTGGGACCTGACCTTGATCCTTCCTTCCCCTGATCCATAAAATAAAAGTCCTTTGCAAGAGAGGCATCAGCACACTGATAATCACCAGACAAAAGAATGTGTTGTTAGTGATATCACAAACATTTACAAAGATAATCTCTGGGCAAAACTCCCTCGAGGAAAATTAAAATAAAAAGAATAAACAGACAATGACGACTATGCTGGTACATAAATATTTTCCATGCAAACTGCTGGTGTCAGACTTGGTGAGACAGAGTGACTTCTTTGGCTTTTATCATATTTGCAGTAGATTTATTAGAAGTTTATGTGACAGAATATGGCTTTGGCTATGCACCAAGGTATGAAAACTGACAAAGAAAAGAACATCAAACCCCTGAGGACTGAGGGAGAAAGTGAAGCTCAATCTGTGGGCTGGTGTAAAGTTTATCAGCTTGTTAGCATCAATCTAAGAGCCTTTAATCCAGAGATGGCACAGGGAAAACAACTCAGCTGCTGAAAAGGTTTTATCCTGTGCCACAGCAATTTGTACCCTCTAAGTGCTTGGCTTCATAAAAATGCTCAAGTGCTTCTACACATCCCAAAATACTTACATGCACTTTACTGCAATCATGTTTTTAAGATTGTTGGTGTCAAAATTGCAGCTAATCATGTTAAACATATTCCTAAATGTCTTGCAGGCACAGTTTCCCTACTGACGCTTAAGTAAGGAAAACAGCAAGGCAGAAATCCGTAGTTTTTTATCCATTCCAGAGGAAACAGGTTCCAATATGATGAAAACCAGCATGTGCCCCACAGGGAAGAGGATTCCTGCTGCTAGTGAAGGCCAAAGAGTGGATAATTATACAGCACAAACAGATGTGAGCACACCTGAGCATCCATTTGATAGAAAACCTGATGGGAATCCAGGTTCTATCAAATGGAGTGGTTTGGGTTGGGAGGGACCTTGAAGCTCATTTCATTCCATCTCCCTGCCTTCCACCAGGCGAGAGCTCCATCCAGCCTGGTCCGTTCCAGCCCAAAACAACATGGGATTCCTTGTTTCTATTCAATTCACTCTAATAAGATCAGAAAGGACCTGTCTGTCTGGCTGTCTATCCTTTGAGTCAAAAGAAAAACCTCCCCCAGCAGAAAGCCATCTGTGCAATGCTGAGAATCTCTAGGTGTGGCTGAGAAGAGAAGGAAAATCCCCAAAGAAATGAAAACCTGTTTGGGTTGGCCTTAGACACTGAAGTCTCTGGCCTTCAAAGCATATCCTAAAATTGTTTTAAAGCATTAAGCCATGGTCATAGATTAGGAAAAAAAGGGATATTTAACCTCCCCATCCAGCAGATAAAGCCATCAGGGGAAGTCAGGAATTTGCTGTGCAATTCTCAGCCTCTGCAGGCAGCAGAAGGTGAAGGGGTCCCAGAAAGAGCAGAGAGGAGCCAGCAGAGCTGTGTGAGCACAGCACTGGCACAGGAGTTTTGTGTGGAACTTGAAACTGGTCTGTAATTTTCCAAGGGAGAACTAAACTTTGGATGTAGAACCTCATGTTCAAGAGCAAAATCCCAGGAACAGAGTCAAGGGGCTGGTTGAAACAATAGATGAATATAATAATGACAAACTGATGAATATAATAATGACAAAAAACATAATTTTGGCTTCCTCAATTACCAGTGAGGTTTTTATGGCTAAATTTTCCTGATTATTTCCTGACTGCTTGATAACACAACAAAAACATGGTCAAGAAAAAGCAGACTTGTGGGAATTTCCACTGTATTTCCCAGCTTCATCTTGATTTGGAGTGGAAAGTTTGAAGTAGTTTCTCTGTCTCTTTATCTGAATTTCCCCCTGTCCATCTGGAATATCACATCCAAATTGCTAAATATTGTCAAGATCCAGCTCACGATCATCCCCTCTCCCTCACAGGAGCCCTCAGAGCTGTGGGGACTGAGGAGCTGCTTATGTCCAGGTGTGAAGAGAGGGGAGCACAGCCCAGATCCTGCTGCTACCCCATTTATCTGGGATTTCAGAGGAATCAGCAAGGGGAGAGGAGAGGCTGTGTG
Organism: Passer montanus; assembly: GCF_014805655.1. Taxonomy (NCBI): domain Eukaryota; kingdom Metazoa; phylum Chordata; class Aves; order Passeriformes; family Passeridae; genus Passer; species Passer montanus. Next base: position 2,857,111 of record NW_024369151.1, read on the forward strand.
TTCCTAGAGCTCTGACTCCATTTCCCTGGCAGTGAGGTGTTGAAGTCCTGGATGCTGAGAATTTTAAACTTTCTGTGCTGAAGGGCACAGACCTGCAAGAAAATTCTGTATTTGAGGGGAAGGATGGAGGTTTTAGGGCAGTGGCTGGTTATTCTTCTTTTCCTTCTTCTCCATGGGTTTGGATGATATTTTGTAATTGGATAGAAAACTCTGCATTGTGGACTTTGACTCATTAGTTATTGGGTTAAAAGCAAAAATAATTTAGCTGTCATTTCTTAATTGGATAGTTTAGCCTTAAAAGACCTTGTAACCAGAGTCAGTTAGCCATTCTGTAGCTTGTTCACAGAATCACAGAGTCACTGGTTTGGAAGAGACCTTCAAGACCATCGAGTCCAACCCAGTCCCAGCACCTCAACTAGACCCTGGCACCCAGTGCCACATCCAGGCTTTGTTAAACACACACAGGGATGGTGACTGCACCACCTCCCTGGGCAGCTATTCTGGAACTTTATGACTCTTTCTGTGAAAAGCTTTTCCTTAATATCCAACCTGTATTTCCTTTGGCCCAGCTTGAGGCTGTGTGCTCTGGTTGTGTCAGTGCTGCCTGGAGACAGAGCCCAGCCCCAGCTGAGCACAGGCACCTTTCAGGAGCTGTGCAGAGTGATGAGGGCACCCCTGAGTCTCCTTTTCTCCAGGCTGAGCACCCCCAGCTCCCTCAGTGGTTCCTCTCAGGGTTGGTGTTCCCAGCCCCTCTCCAGCCTCGTTGCCTCTGGATGCTCTCGAGTGTCCCAAGGTCCTTCCTTGTTGGTAGAATGCTATAGAACTCACCACTAGTAGTATAGATAAGAAATAATAAACACATAAGCCTGAACACAAAATGCCATCTTGAGAGCTTCAATCCCTCTTGACAGAGGTAGAAAAAAGAAGCTGAAAACTGGCAGTGAGGGGACCTGAATGAAGCTTCTTCTGCCCTCCCCTCTCAGCTCACTGCTTTTTGTAGTTGAGACAGTCACAATACAAAGCAACACACTCTATTTTCAGAAGGCTTCAAACTGTTTTTATTCTAGCATGCATGCCTTTTACACATTCTTACAAACTCATCAGCTTACACTTTACTCATTGGTCACAGAAACAAAGTGCTCATTGGAACAGGCAGTTGCAGGTTTCTCTTATTTCTCCTTTCTTTCTTGGTTTCTGTGTCAACGACCTTGGTAGAAGATTCTTCCAGGGGTGAACGTCGATCCTTTTATCAAATTTCTCTCTGGCTCACAGAAGTTGCTGTAAAACCTCTTCCACAACAGCTGAGGTCACGTCACCAAACGAGAGCAGAGGAGCAGAGGGAGCCCCTCTTTCCTTGCCTTTTCCCCCAGCATTTCCGGAAGGAGCCTGGACACCTCTGCTCATATCCTGCATTTGCCTTCTTCTGGGACCAAAGGAAAACCTCAAAGCAGATGGGATTTAGCTTACTTACATTCTCTATAGCTAACTCAGATTTTATTAAACACAGCTGTAATCCCAGACTTCTTCGGATGCGTGAGCTCACTGCTGACGTCACTGCTGGGCCTTTGGAAATCCAGCCTAGCAAGAATTTTGAGGGGGAAGAAAAAAAGAATGAGACAGAGTATTTGTCATGAATTGAGCAAAAAACCCTGGAAGTTTGCAACTGAGCCCAGAACAATCCTTTTGTTCTTCACATCCAGCTTAGACTGAGAGCAGAGTCCATCAAATAGCACAGAAAAAGACCAAACCAGGATAAGGCCTGACTGACTTCTCCTTATACCAGCTGCCTTCCTTGTATTCTCCAAACCACAGCAGCACCCTGTGACCTCCTCACAAATCTGGGGCTCTCTCAACAGCACAAGAGCAAATTTAGTTCAATTTTTTTTCTTGTTCATAACCACCTTTCTCAGCCCACATTTAAGTTTATCTTTGTTTCAGAGCCAGCAAATAAAGCAAACCTCCAGGAGAGAATAATCCAAATCATTGCACATTAAAACAAGGTTGATTTTATGACAGTGCAACAATAGACATCATGTAAGCTGTTTTATTCTGAATACAATCCTTTTATCGCCACATTGTTTGAGTGCCAATGGTATGATAGTATTGTACAAATACTCCTCCTAAACTTCATTTACAGCATTGAAGTTGACTGAGTGCACAAGTTCTGGCACAAAAGAACTGACAATTCCTTTTTTAAATTTCCCTGCTGATATTACACATCAATAATTTAACAATATCTTTGTTTCCAAATTGACCAAGACAGAGCAGAAAAGTCTTGTTGCTGTAAAGTGGTAAAATCAAGGGGTTTTTTTGGTCCTAAACAAATGGCAAGCATCCAACTAAAATGTGGATCTGTCCTGGGGTGACTTTATGATGCTAAGATCTTTAATTTAATTTTTCCCCTCCAGAACAACCATGATTTGTGAGACTGCAGTTTAGTTTTTTCATCTAAAATAACTTTTAGGACAAATGTCTGCATATGAGGGTTTTAGTACTGCTGTTGTTTTAAACTGCATTTATTCTGGCAAAGGCAGTGCCTCCCACAAGGCTGAGACTGATGTCTGGAGAACAGAGGGAAGTCAGAACCTCCATAGGTATCAAATTCCAAATATTTTATTTCTCTCCTAAAAGCTTTTTACAGAGCCCGTTGTGCAAGGAGCTTTAGAAGCTCTTGTGTAACAGCCAGAACTTTAGTATCCCAAAACGATCCTGTCCAAGATTGCTCATTACAGTTAGGAAGTGATTCCATTCTGTAAAGCCAACAAAAGATACTCCCATGTCATGAATTCCAGTCAATTATAGCCAAATTCAGCCCATGGCCTCCTACTGGAGTTTTCCACAACCTCAGCATGGCAACAGAAAAGTTTGTATCTCACCATGTGTTGCTAAAATAAAAATAAACTACAAAGAAAAGGAGCAGTGGGGTGGGAGCTCAGCACATCAGGAGTCTGGGATTTCAAATTGGCTTTTGGCCAAGGTTCAGGAGCACTTGGGGACTTCATACGGATTTCTCTGATAGCATTGTGACTTCTGTTTTTATTTTATTTTCATTTCCCCACCCCATTCTCTTTACACGAGCAGAGCCTGTTCCCAATTTGCTGTGTAATGCAGTGGCCCAGAGTGTAGAAACATCCCTTGGAACAGAGTACCAGTCCCAGTGCTGCTGGGGACACTGGTGGGGACAAAGACCAGGCAGAGTCTCTGTAGAGGGCTGGGGGAAGAGAGTGAGGACACATTTTCCACACTATAGCCAGAGGCCCATCTTACGGGAAATTTCAGTCAGTAAAAGCAAAATGTTACTGGAATGTTGCCTTCTTTGGGCTCGCATGGAATTTTTTATTATGATTGAATTTGGAGAAACAGGTGTGAAAAATCCATCCCGATCCCAACTGGGCTGGCTGGGATGATGGAGGTTGTGAAGACTCTGCTCCTGCCTGGCCCAGTTACCTGCAGACAAATCCCTGTTCCCAATCATCCACAGGTGCTCCCCTGCCTGCCCATCCGAAGGCAAGCCAGGAGGAAAACAATTGGCAATTACAACGACATTATGTGCTCAAAGAACTGCCAGATGGACTGGGGAGCTTCCTTTTCCAAAGAAAGGCATTGTCCTCCTTTAGGACCCCACCTCTGAAATCTGGACATTATAAGAAAGTGAGCTGGAGCATCTCAGATCCTTGGAGCAGCCACAATGAAATAAATTTTCCTTTGTAGCAGAGGATGCTCAGCCCCACCAAGTGAGCACAGGACCTGTTCAGTCCCTGCTCTTCCCTCAGCTGAGGCAGCACAGAGAGGATCCCCCAGAGCCAGAGGGGATCTTCCCTGCCTGTGCCCCCTCCCATCCCTGCTCCCCACCTCCAGGCAGGGCTGCCAGGGGCAGATTAACCCTTGGTGCACCCACTCTGCCTCTAGCACGGAGCCAGCAGAGTGCAACATTACTCATTCCAACACTCTGTTTCAGAAGGTTTAATAAAGGTTTTTAATGAGCCAAGAGTGAGCAGGTGTAAGCAAGCCCATGTCCTGTTTAGTGGAGGTGCCACAGTCCTACAACACTGGAAAACATCAAAGTAAGAAGCTCCTCAAGGAGGGAGCCAGACAAGGAATTGGGAAAAAATGTGGCTTTTTTATTCCCTAGGGCTCTCAGTTGTGAGCTGTGTTTGTTTAAAGACATTACAATTGAGGAAGGACAGAGTAAGGTGCCACAGTCCTACAACACTGGAAAACATCAAAGTAAGAAGCTCCTCAAGGAGGGAGCCAGACAAGGAATTGGGAAAAAATGTGGCTTTTTTATTCCCTAGGGCTCTCAGTTGTGAGCTGTGTTTGTTTAAAGACATTACAATTGAGGAAGGACAGTGTAATAGAATTTACTCCTTTCAGCAGCTGGCTCAGACAGCAGAAACTTGGATTCAGGGGGTCTCAGATCCAGAAATTAGATTTAATGAGTACAGAGAGAGTAACAAGCAGTGCCTCAGTGAAGCAATTTGCATGGGCAAGCTAATGGACACTTGAGGAAGTTGTTAAAATATAATCTTGGAAGTGACTCTTGGCACCTGTGCCTGTTCCAGTGCTGTGGTACAGAGGAATAAAATAACCCACAGTAAAAGAGGAAAAGGATTATTTTACATTCTTTGCATCAACTGACAGACAAAAGCAAACAGTCCAGTAATGAGAGCAGGGAACATACAGAACGTTCTGGGTTTTCCAGCTTAACTCATGTCCTGTCCAGGAGCTGGCTGCAAGGGATGCAGTTGGTATAAGAGCAATACTGAGAGGAACAACAGGAGTCTTTCAGGATTCCTCTTCTGAAAGCAATCCAGGGAATTAATACTTTCTGTATTATGTGTAAAAAAAATAAAAGAAAACACAAAAAACACCCAGAAAAAAAAAAACCAACAAAACTTTCTGGTTTCAGTCCTTTCACCTTTTTTTTTTTTTTTTTAAGTGCATCTTACCAAGGTGAGAATGAATAGGATGCCCTCCCTACAATGGGAATTTTCTCTCCAGACCCTGGACTGAGGGAGTTCTCTCAAGGCAGCACTCAAAGTGAGCTATTTGTTCCATAATTAACCATTTCAGAGACGCTGCCTGTGCTGCTGTCTAGACCTGGTCTGGCAATTCCCATTTCCTTGCAGAGTCTAATGGAGTTGCTCATGTATCACATGTCCTTTATTTCATTTTACTTTTTTAACGGTGAAATTAAATCTCTTACCTCATTAAAGAAGAATCTGATGAAAGGCAGATCTATTTCAGGGTGAGTTGATATATTTACCACAATGGTCTAGGACTGCCTGACCTCCAGGTTGCTGGGATTTAATGTGGGAGCTACAATAACTCCAATGTTTTAACTGGGCAGGAAGAGGCTGAGAGGAAGGAGAGCACTCAGGAGCAAATTCTGCTCTTAAAGGCGTGTAAATCAAAAATAGCCTCACTGAAGAAACATGTCATTACTCAGGTTTTGATTGGTGTAAATGAGTTTTGCCTCTAAATGACAGGTCAAGAGTTAGTGAGGAGGGGAGGAAGTGGTTAATGTTTCACCGCGCTGTAAAAATCCAACTGTGTCAATAGACTGAATTCCACCTGGAGACAGAAACTTTCTGAATGTGGTCAAATTTGACATCAGAAATGCAGAGCTGCAGCCTCCTCTGCAGAAGGAGGAAACACAAGGCCAGACAGAATTCCTTGCAGGGGTATTTTTTCACCTCGGGAATATGAATAATGTGATCATTGAAAATGTGGCTCAGGGACCCTCAGGACTCGGGGTGGGTTATTCTCAAATTCCTCTGCAGGTTAATAGGTCTGTTTGGAGAAATGTCAACAATCTGGCCTGTTCTACAAAGCTTTCTCCAAATGCCCCCTGTCAGTTTGGCTTGGAAAGCAGGCTGGGCACAGCAGGACCCCTGCTCTCCTCGGAGACTGGTTGAGCATAATTTGAACGTTCCTTGTCCTTGAAAAATGCAAATTACACTGGAGGTTTTGAGCATTTCATAAACATGGCGATGAGTTATTTTTCCAAGGATGAAAGTTCCTGATTGCAGACCCATCCTGGAGTTAATTTTTTTGGGGAAAAACCAACCATTTCCATTCTGCAGACAGAGTGGGCAAAGGATATGAGTTGACACCCTCAAGGTCATGGAAGTCTGAGTGCACACCACCACATTAGAAACCACTGGGCTCTTAGTGTGACTTCCCAACTCTGGACAATCATGGAATATCATATTAGAGGACTTAACTGTCCCTCTCACCAGATCCTGGCATCATTATCCACAGAAATAATGTCTTCCAGGTGCAAAAGCCTACATTAATTCTCATTATCTATCTCTAAAATCGTCTTTATCTCTGGGAATAGACTAAGACTCAGAGGTCTTCTTCTCTCCCTGGAGGCACTGGGTCTCATCACTCTTCTCCCTCTCTCTGTTCAAACTTCTCTAGATTAAAACTACTTTATTATCTACTTATTTTGGCATGGAGGCCCTTTGCTCCATATCAAATTGAACATTTTCATCTTCCCATAGTTTCATGCGTTATAGGGAAAAAGAGTCTCCATATCTTTACAAGAGGATTTCAGCCCCAAGATCAAGGCATCTCCTCATTCCTCCCATCTGAGACTTGACTTCTTTCTCTTCTTCTTAACCAGCAGGGTTGAGGAGGGAAGGAGGTTTTAGAAATCAACTCTACATCTCTGTCATTCTCAGGACCAATAGCTCTCCTATTAGTCCCTGGACCTCCATGTCCTTGACGAGCCTTTCCAGGATGTGCAGTTGTCTCCAGACTGCTGCCAAAATCTGCTCAGAGAAGTATCTTTCCTTGTTCATTTTACACTCTTGGTTCAGACGAACCCCTCTGGTTCCTCCCACCTGCAGTGGAAATGAGAGCTAGAGGAGCAGGTCCTTGGTACCTTTTGTTCCCCCAGCCATTTGTCTTCTCTTTCAACCTGAATTTGGGATCCAGGGAGAAGGTTAGAAACAGCTTGTGAAGGTCTTCATAAACTACCATGATCACACAGAGCTCTTGCAATCAGCTGCAGCCCCTTCATTCCCTTTAAAAGATGTAACATGGTTTGATGTCCAGGCAAAATGCAATTCAAAAATTGTGAGAGCAGCTGATGCCAACTGGTTTTAGTCTGGATGTGAGTGGGTGTGAGGGCACAGAAAATCAAGTTTCTATATATATTATTTACTAACATTTGCCTCACATCACAGGTGTGTTTCAGAATCCCAGGAGTGTTCAAACCCCTCTTTGAGCACCACAGAACTGGGAGTTTATTTGACTACACTTGAGCCAAGGTTAAACTTCTCTCCCAGCACTGCCCTGCAGTACAGACATCCCCAAAGGCTCCATAGACGTGTCTGGCTCTTTCAAATAAAAAGAGAAAAATAAAAGCTAAAAGCACTTGCCAAATACCAGAGACTCCCAGCAAGTGAAATATTTTTGGGAGCGACATTTGGGCTGAGCTTTCCCCTTTTGCCAGGGGTTCAGGCTGCACCTTAAGCTCTGTGTGGGTCCCTGCCAAAGCAGGCAGGACAGCTCTGCACTGGGCACAGTCCTGCCTGACTTCCAGGGAGATTCCACTTCCCATGAGCATTCCTACCTGGCTGGGGTGACTTCCCTTGAATTACTGAGCACTTCTTTAAGCACAAAGGAAAGGAATATGACAGCTGAACTGGGGACTGCTAATAAATATGGACTTTTTTTAAAACTCTCAACAGATTGTAAAACTCATCCCTTTTTATCAGCTGGGAGAAGAATATAAATAACAGAGTAGCAGAAATTTTCTAAGAATCTTTGCTGGGGAAAAATTTTCAGCAATATGGAAATTTTTATATTTACATTTAGTGAGTTCTTTAGAGATCTGTAACATCAGCTCCTTTTCAGAAGCTCCCAGGTGAGCCCTGCCCTGGAATAAGAGGGACCTTTGGCCTTGCAGCAGTGTGATCTCTGCTGCAAAGGGTCCTGTTCACACACCCCAACACATTTTTGGGATGCAGTTGCACAGCAAAATGTAGATAAATCTTCCTATGCTGCCGTCACGTGGTGACACAGATAAAGGCTGTGATAAGGAGGTCGTGCTGGGATTTGGCTACAACTGAAGTTGCCTTTGCGGGTCTGCTGGAGACTGTGACTGCCCAGTGCTAAAATCTGATCTTATTTTAATGGTCTTTACTATTCAAACCTCCCATTTTGAAGCTTACTTGGAAATCCTGCCCTTTGATGGTTTTTGTTTATCAGCTCTTTGTTGTGCTGGCCGGTGTGAGGGCAGAGAGGACAGGTGGGCTCTGAGTGAGTTCAGTGCAGGCTCCTTTTAAAGCAGCTGAGGCACAAAATGACATCTACAGGCACTCTGCCTACAGAGGCTTTGTGATTCTGTGACAGAAATCACTCCATTGTTTAAATGGGTAATGAACCACAAAGTAACAGGCTCGCGTTGGAAGGGACCCTTAAGGCCATTTCATCCCACCCCCTGACGTGGGCAGGGACACTTTCCACTAGACCAGATCCTGTCCAGCCTGACCTTGGACACTGCCAGGGATCCAGGGGCAGCCACAGCTGCTCTGGGCACCCTGTGCCAGGGCCTGCCCACCCTCACAGGGAATCAATCCCTTCCTCTCCCAATGGATCCCCTCCCATAACTCTCACATTTCAGATGTATTGATAAACACGACTTTGCTCCCATTTGCACTGTCTGGCCAGCATTTACTGCAAACCAGAGCCTGGCAGACAATCTTGTGCCATCTTCAGTTCAGAGTTCCCTTGCAGGACGAAAACAGGATGTAGGATTAATTGCTCCTACACCTTGTGAGCTCCAAAGTAGGATAAATCCTGGCGGGATATTGCTCAATGTCACGGGGTCAAGCAGCAGCAAGAAAAGTGATCTCATCAAAGGCATCAAGTCACTGCTCGGAGACATTTGGATGCAGAGGCTATGTGGGGGACTGATTTCATTTTGTAGGAATCCCAGCTATAAACAGTTTAGCAAATTATTGTGACAGACAGCGAGCCCTTCGTGAGAATGTTTACCAGCAACTTCCACGGGCCAGGCGCTGGCCAAGCCTTCATCCAGTGGTCCAGACTTCCAGGAATCAGCTGAGGAAGGTGCTGCAGACAGGCTGGGAGCTGAAGGATGGCTGTGGAAAAGGTGGCAGGGGCGTGGGGGGATGACATTCTTCCCGGGCTCTCACTGCAAGAATCAATTCTGGCAGCCAAGGGACACTGAGCCAAGGAGCTGAACACATCTGGAACTGCAGGGGTGACAGTCAGGAGAGCCTGACAAATGGAGCTGTGCCCAGAAGCCCAGCCCCAAAGCTGCCAGATTGGAGCTCTGTGAGGGCAGGTGTTTGCTGTGGGCTTCATCTGCTTCAGGTTAGAAGCATTTTACATTTAGGACCTCACCACACCACTCGTTTCTTAGTGTCCTGTGAGAGCTCCAGAACCTGCTGTGTCTGCTGCAGTTGTTGAGGTTTAATTATGGTTTAGTTAAAAAGCCCCTTCTGTGGCAGCTTTTTCCTGCAGAAAGTTATTAAACTATTGGAGTTGTATAGTGAAAAATGGGAATATTTGTAGAGGTAGTTTTCCTAAAGGAGAAAGAATAAGTATTCTGGGATACAAAATCTTATTCTTCCTGGTGTAGCAAACAGCACAAAATCCTTCCTGCAGTAAGTCAGGGCTAAGTTTGAAAGTTGTATCTGAAGAACAATGATTTGTACATACATCTATTCCTTGTCTTTCCAAAATCCTCTGCCTGGTGCCCACTCTGTGACACAGAAAGGGCTGCACAGGGTGTCTGTGACAGAGCCAGGAGCAGCCAGCTCTGCCAGCACCCAGGAGCATCCTCAGCCAAACCAAACCCTTCTCATCACTTCCCAAGACTGCACTGGAATGTGGCTTCTGGGCAAGGCAGAACCAGAAGGAAACGTTCTTTGGAATGGACATAGCTGGGAAAAAAAAACATTTCAGCTTTTCCAAAAGGAAGACAACCAACCTAACAATCCTTTCCCATCTTTTAAAAGTTACTTTTTCCTAGTGACTCATGGTGTCTGTCGCCTGAGCTTGCAGACATACTTGCAGCTACAACCACATCATGAAATCTGCTGCACTGGTGTCATTGGCTCACTGGGACCACAAGCTCTAGACTGAACAAAGCTTATGGATTATTAGAGACAGCAGGGAACAAACACGTCACTGAAATCAAACTTCTACCCTCAACAAACCCAAACACTGCCTCTGTTTCTTCAGTATGCTGATATCAACACAGGAATAATCCTCAGCCTGAAATGAGCATCTGCATCACTGCAAAGCTGCTCAGCTGTCCAGAGCTTCAGAAAGGTATCAGAAATGTGGGCAAGTATATAAATTTCACTGGCCCCCAATGTGCCTGACGAGCCTCAGCCATGTTTGCCCTTTCCATTATTATTAATGCCAAGAAACAACGCATTCCCTACCAATGATGGCTGTGTTCATAAATATTTACAACTGGCTGAATGAAATCATACTTTGTTCCATCCACCCATCCACACTTAAGTGTGTCAGAGAGCCTAAACTATTGCCCTGCCAAAATGCAGAGAACTCCATGAAATATAAAGCAGCGCACTTCAACTGTGCTCAAAGAGAGTTCAGCCAATTTTCCTCAGCTGCAGATCAGGGTTTGTGTATATTTTACATTTAGGACCTCACCACATCACTTGTTTCCTTGGTGTCCAGTGAGAGCTCCAGAACCTGCTGTGTCTGCTGCTGTTGCTGAGATTTTCTCATGGTTTAGTTAAAAAACCCTTCCTGAATTCAGGGGGTTCTCACTTACCCCTTCTGAATGCCACACCTGGAGCTACTCCAAAGGTGCAGCTCAAACACAGCTCTGCATTAACTTTTTTTGGCCCAGGGCTTAGGCTTTTTTCCCCCTTTATTACAAGGGGTTCTTTACAAATGGATTATTTATAAATGGTAGGGAACTTTTGGATGGGAAAAAGAAGGCTCTGAATCTGCTCTCATTTCATCTTCCTCACAGAAAATTAAACAGACCTCAGGTCTCATCACTTACTCTGCTGCAGGAGCAGCAGCAGGTTTTTCCCTAAAATATCAATTTGTAGACAATGAGGCTCTACCCTTCTCAGTTTTGTCTCAGTATTTCTAATTACTGATAAGACTTTTTTTTTTTTTTAAATACAGCTATTAAATATAAATAGAGTAATTTAATTTCAGCAGCTCCTCCAGTTGCTGCTTCTTTGTGTTTCTGCCCACTGGACACTGAAATTGCCACTTAATGAAGGTTTTGGCTTGCTGCATTTATTCTCATTGATCCTGAATGTAAATAAAATTTCAGCTTGTTGGATTCCAGTTGAGTATGTGACACAATGTTCTATTTCACAATATTCGGAGAGGGAAAAAAAGGAGAGAAATCAAGGAAAAAGTGAGTTCTCAAAAAGACAACAAGTAATGCAGGAATTCCCTAAACCAAATCTGCTGCTTTTCCAAGAAATAGCTTTGCCCTAAAAAGGGTCACTCATTTTCATGTGTACCTATCCCTTGCCTTGCCTTGACTTTGAAATAAAAGTATTTCTTTGTTATTCCCTGTAGTGGTAATCCAGCTTCTCAAGATTTAGATGAAAGATCCTTCAGAGGAGGGCATGCTGCATCTTCAGTGTACAGATTTTATCCATTTCAGGTTTACTTGTGCTTTCTTTGTTGCTTTTGCTTGTTAAATCAAAAGGCAAAACAGATCAATAAACAGAATATATTAAATATGATCAAAGTTCAGAAGAATGTGGAAAGGCAGTCTTGCAATAAATGCCCTGATAACCCCCAAGACACAGAAATATAATTCATATTCTTTGTGCCTGAGTTTCCCCATCCACTGATATCTGTCCTATATTTCTTCCAACTTTTCAGGTCCTCTGCCCATAACACAACAGATTAAAGCAGGGACTGCAGTAAGACAAGTAACGAGTAAAAACAGTGGAATTGAGGACAAAATTAGACAAAGATTGCTCAGGAAATATGCTCCATCTTAGTTCTTATATACAAGGGATCAAATCAGAATTAAGTTCAGTGTCAAAAAGAAAGAATCAACTCCATAAGCCTCCATTTTCCACAACCCTGGGATTCAGTGACACATTCACGTCTGGGTTTAAGGCAGGACCCTACTGACTGCACACAGAGTTGCAGCAGGTCCCTGTCATGGGGGTGTTGGAATACCTCCTCAATGTCCAGCCCCTGTCAGGCGAATTCCCCAGGCATTCTGAGGGGTGACGAGGAGGAGGAGGCTCCCTGGCTGGCCTAGCACAGCCTCTCCATCACTTTCCTCTCCCTCTTTGGAGGGAATGGGAGCTTTCCAAACATCTGCAGGCAGGAGAGGCCATAAGTCCCAAATCTCCTCAGTGATTCCTGCTCCCTCCCCACACAGCCCTGCCTGTGGCAGTTCAGTTTCTGCAGAACCTGCAGGTTTGTTATTTGCCCTGCAGTGTTTAAATCTGCTGTGAGGAAGCCCAGGGGATGTTAAGCAGAGCTGCTCCTTTCCTGTCAAAATATGTAAACATGGACAAATATGGGGCCTGCCTGGAGAACATCAAAGTCAAGTCACACTTAGCCCAGCACAACAGCCCAGAGCTGGGGGGACTGAAGTGTGAAAGAGTTCTTGTTTTACATTGCTGCTGGGAAACGTCACCAGCCTGGGCTTAGAGCTTGTGCTGGCTGGGATTCCACAGCCTCAGCCTCAGCCCTTCTTCTTCTTCTTCGAGCTGCCTGGAGCCTGATTGTTTCAACCTTTTGTTTGCTTTCAAGTGTCCTGTGCTGCTCTTCTCCAAACATCCCACGCCCTGCATGCCAGATGCTGCTCGTCCTGCTCTGCTGGCTGGAGGCACATCCTGGCCTCGTGGGGAGGGAGGAATCACTGCTTTAATGTCACACAGGACAGAGACAAATGAAGTGGCCACAGCATGCTCCCAAACTGTGTGGGGATCCACACAGAAACATCTGCTGCTGTCTCAGCCACAGACACTCCAGCTCCAAACGCTCCAGGGCAAAATGGCCCTTCCCACATCTCAGAGCCCTGCTGTGAATTGATAAAGGTGAAATTGTGGGGCAAATGTCAGTCTGTGCTTGTGCGAACAATCAAATTAATAAGTCCTGTATTTATAGATGATTTATGTCTATAAATAGTTATATAGTTTCTATTTTCTTACCTTGTCTATGTAGGAAATACTCTGCTTGGATTTAAACTTTTCAAGGATACGAAATCCTCTAGTCTAAATACATTGCGCAGGTTTTGGGATTCAGGGCCACAGCTCTGTGCTGATACAGCACAGCAGATTTTGGGGAAGCCATGCTGAGTAACAAGCTGGTCTTCCCTCATTATTTCATCATTTTGAGTTGCCCTTGCTATTTTAAAAGACCTGCCTGAGGTTTCCCATACCAGAGCTGACCTCCAGGCTGCCCTTCCTCTGCAATGACACAATAATTTCTACTTGCAAGCCCTGAGAAAATCTTGTAAGAACCATTGGACCATTCTTGATCAGCCTTCCCTCACCCAGTTCAAAACACTTGGCCCAGTGATTCTGCTGCAAAAATCAGCTAGAACCCTCCACATCTTGTTTTTACAGCAGCAAACCTGAATACACACACCACATCTTCACTCCAGATGGGGAATTCCTTCTCTCCAAAGGTCTATTTAAAGTGTAAATTGGCTGTTATGTTATAAGAAAAAGGACAAGCTGCTTTCCTTTAATCCTGCCTAAAAACAAATTATTTTTCCCCCACAGTGCTGCTGGGTTGCTGCATCCAGCAGGTGTATCTGGCCGTCAATAACATTGTTAATTCTTTGCAGGAGTCCACATCCCTCTGACAGAAAAGTCAGGCTCTCCACCAATCCTCAATGGGCAGCATGGACAGAAAAATCCCCTCTGACAATTTTGTCAAAGCTGTCTCAGAAGAACTGGATCTCTTCCCACATAAATATGTGCTTCCTTTACCACTTACTCTCCCAGGAATGAAGAACACTTTCATCAGAACATGGAAATGAAGGCTCCTCTTGCACCTTTTGTGTATCTTTCACTGGAAAACTCAAACCACCAAAATAAACTCACTGAGTAGTAGCTAATGAGCCATAACTCCATGTACAAACCCACTTTCCTGCCCAGCTCCAGCACCTCCCTCTCCATCCACTGCTAAGTGTCCCCTCCAGAGGCAGTGTGCTGACACTGTCACACCCCTGGTGTCACCCAGGCACTGACAAGTGAAGAGAATTCCCCTGTGAATAGCAATTCCTGGAATAAAAGAGCTGTAGCAGAGGGATCCTACATTCATTAGAGTTCTCACTCTAGAAGAATAGATTCACTTGAGGGTTGGGGTAAGTTTTTGGTCCTATTTTGCCCTTTAGTCTCTCTTGGCAATTCCTGAAATAAAAGAGCTGTAGCAGTGGGATCCTACATTCAGATCTGCAACAAATCCACTTGAGGGTTGGGGTAAGTTTTTGGTCCTATTTTGTCCTTTAGTCTCTCTCTGTCTTTCCTGCAGGCTCCTTAAGGTCACAATGAGGTCACCCCAAAGCTTCTCCAGGCTGAGCAATCCCAACCCTCCCAGCCTTTCCTCAAAGCAGATGGGGCTAGATGCACGATTGACAAGGGATGGAGGGACAGGACACAGTCAAACTTTTCCATGATTGTAACAATTTACCTCCAAAGGCCAACCAAAGGTTGCAGCCCAGCAAATCCCCACTGGGACAGCAACATTAAACCCGAGCCGATAAAGCCTGGCCTGCATGCCCTGGGGTGTCAGTGCCAGCTCTGAGCTCACCCTGGTCAGGTCTGTGTTTGCCTCCTCCTGCTGCACAGCCACCACCAGGCTTCCCTCACATGAGCTGAGACTCATGGGGCACTCAGCAGAATGTCCACAAGAGACCTGACTGGAAATAAAAGGAAAATGAACTTGAACAGCAGTAGTTTTACCCTGATTGATCAGCCCTGGATCCTCTGTCCCCTTCTCTGCCCCAGCAGCCAGGCAGCCACAAACTCTTTCTCCTCTGCCTCTCTGGACAAGGTCACACTACAAAACCACTTTCAGTAAATCCTTATGAAGGCATCAAGCCCCAGCTACACTCAACTCAAATTTTTTTCTGCTCTACACAGCAAATTCCACCCCCCCTACAGATCCATGACCTAATTCAGTCTCAAAGGCTCCAGCAGAAGCAAACAGAGACAAACCAACGAGTGCCCTGGAATTGTGACCCTGCATCCCTCAGACAGGACTTAAGCCATTCCATCCTGGTGTGTTTTTGTTCCCCCCTCAGCTCCCTGCGTGTGATTTGTGGCACGAGGCAGTGACACAGGGCACGGCTGAGGGAGCCTTGGAGCAACAACTGAACAAATTCCTGTTCACAGGGATCAAGGCAAAGTGACATTTGCAGAGAGCAGGATTAAGCTGCTTTTGTGTGATGCTCCAGAAGGCTTAGGAGCTCTTGACAATTGTTTGGAAAAGAGTGACTTTTT
This sequence comes from Passer montanus, assembly GCF_014805655.1. Lineage (NCBI taxonomy): Eukaryota > Metazoa > Chordata > Aves > Passeriformes > Passeridae > Passer > Passer montanus. The sequence goes on from NW_024369151.1 coordinate 2,872,578, forward strand.
TTTTTTTTTTTCCTCTTGAGGAACAGATTCTTAGGGGGGGAAGTGTGTTATCAACTCATACACAAACCAGGCAGGCAGAAATTCACATCGAAAAGGAGGCAGTGATGGGGAGTGGATGCAAACATTGGGTGATTCCAAACCAACAAAGTGGGGACACTTACCTGAAAGGGAGTGGGGACATCTCCCAAAAACCCTCTGCTGACTTGACTTGGCATGTGCTGGTGGAACTCCTGAAATCTTCAGTGTTTAAAGACAGGGCCTTCAGGTTTCATGGAGACACTGTGCTTGACAGTGAGACAAAAGCTCTCTGCACTCACCACTAGTAAAAAAAAAGAGAAATCTAATTAATTTTTTTCCATCTTGCTGTGCAGCACGTTCAGCTTCTTGATTTGGAAGACAGAACAGACTGAATGGAAAGCTGTTGTTCATATATATTTTAGGAATCGCTTTCCTGCACTGACAGCTCCCAAGAGAGTAAATTCCCAACATTCCTCATAGAAGAAAGCAACTTGCCTCCACTAATTGTATGAGACAAAGGAAAACTAAAGTCTAGGTGTACTGAGGTGGGATGTCAGCTGAATTTGGGCATCTTAAACAGCTTCAAAATCCCATTTAACTTTGTTGTTATTGATACTTTTTCCCACCAAATCTCATTTGATGTCTAAAATTCTGTTATTTTATGTCACAGGAGAGTTCATGCAGTTCATGTGCTGGGAAGGGCTTTTCTGAACTTTGGCACTGCTGGGAACCATTCCTGTAGGAAGAGAACCAAACAGTTGTTGAGTTGACAGAGGAAAGCTGGACATAATTTATGCATTTTATATTAAACTGAAGTAAATTTTATTTAAAATAAATTTTTTATTTTATTTAAAATAAAGTTTATTTTATTTTTAAAATAAAAAACTGGGACAATTCTATCAAACTAAATAGGACTGAACCTGTATAAGGAGTTGCCCATTTCTGAGGCCATGAGCGCATATAAATCCTCTGTATTTCAAGGAAAAGGCATCAAGTTAAGCTGTTGGAGGAAAACTAATTTAAAAAAAACCACCAAAAACCAGAATAAACACCAGTGGAAGACAATCTTCCACCTTGGGTCTCCTTTTTGCTGAATAAGGTGCTAAGCAATAACTCTGCTGAGGCTATAAAAATAAATAATGTGTCCCTGACTAAACCTCAGAAGTCACAGCCTGGCATCTCCTCCACAAGCCCTGAACAGAGGAGCTCTAAGAGATAACATTAAACTGACAGAAAACCTTGTCAAATTGAGCCAATAGGTGCTGAATTTTCTTCTTCTTTCCTCCTTTTTCCATCTGATTCCCCAATTAAAACCTGAATTCCCCAATTGAAACCTGAATGTTTTTCCAAGAGTTTAGTGCAAGTCAGATCTCCTTTATATAAAAATGAATATATTCCTGCAATGATGATGATCATGATGATAATAATAATAATAAGAATAATAAGCAAACAGCAAAGCATTAAAAGACACTTGTAACTACCAACACAATCAACTCCCCAGTAGATTTGAAGTAAACAAGTGAAAAATGTCACAACCTTTGGAGGTGAAATGCAGTCAGACACAAGGAAAGAGAGAAGCACTGGGATTCTTCATCACTTCATCTGAAATTTTCAGCCACATTATTTCACCTGACAATTGTGATGATTTCTGAATACACAAATTGTGTTTTGCTTGCAATTTCTCTGCTAAAATGGCTGTGTAGATCACTGAGACAAAACAAACAGGATTCCAAAGCAATTCTATCGGACATCATGAAACAACTCTAATAGCTCTAATATTCTAACAGAACTCATTTTCCCAGAGAACTCCAAGTACCACGAACCAATTTACAAATCCTATGGACAAGCCCTTTCTGTGGAGCTGTTTTTCCTGCCTGCAAGGCAGAGGACCTGGTGAGAAAGCACGTCCAGAGGGCTGTGCCAGACCACCTACTGCCCTGTTCAGCGCATGCCAGCAGCTGCAGGATGCCAAGTGGGCCAGTGGGTTTCTCTCCCCAGATGAACTGTTTGTGTCCTGGCAAGGGCACCAAGTTCAGCCCCAAGACAAAGGCCCATTTCATTTCTCCTGCTTTCCTGCTCCACTTTTGTGGCTGCCTCTGAGTGGCTGTTGTTAAAAGCAAATGATTAATTGAGCACTGGGGAGCTGTCAGTATTATTTATTATTTTTTTTAACCAACGGACTTTCCTCAACTCAGATGCAAAGTACTTAGAGGTATTTGGAGCTTTTTTTCTGGAACTTTTATGCCCCTAAATGCATAGTTTGCTCTGGGTTTAGTTGTTTTTTTAGGATATTTTTTGTGGTTTTTTATTTCTTAAAGGTTCTTTATCAGAATTTGTACTTGATGGAGCACACAGTGATCCCTTACAATGTGTGTTAATAAGGCTACAGCCAAGTCTCTCTCCCTAACTAGTGTAAAACCCAAAATCATTCTTTTCACTTGTATAGAGAAGAAGTAAAATTAAGTACTGCAGCATAAATTAGAGTCACATTAATTCTGCTGAAATGGATCCCTGTTCCTGGTGAGGGGGTTGCAATTAGAGGATCTTTCAGGTCCTTTCCAACCCAAACCATTCTGGGATTCTGTGTTGGTTCCACCACCAAGGGGCTGTTTTATCTCTGAGGGAACCACCAAAATTGAGGTTTGGACCTGGTGGGACAGGTGGGGAAATGCTCCATCCCATCTTTGTTATCCAACTCTGTGTGTTTCCAAAAGCTGAACAATACCTGGACCAGCCACAAATCCCTTTATCCCCTGCTCTGGCCTGGCCTGAGGGACAGCTTCAAACAGACTCAGAGTCTGAGTGTATGGAAAAAAACCCTTTGCTGTGCCCTCCTTCGAGTCTGCCTCAGTTCAGAAGCTACAAAGCCTCCAGGATGCAAACAGATGCTTCTTGTGCACTTGGGCTGTGTTTGGAAGTGCCACTGGGACTCAGCATCACTCTGGGCAACAGAGCCTTTTCAAATGTCCCTTTAGCCACAGCCAGGAATGGTAAAGAACAACCAAAAGCACAGAAGTGAAGTTCTCTGCCCACAGACATCAATGGGAATTCTGTCCTTGACTCCACTGGAGCCAGGCTCTCATCCAATGTATTTGCACTTTAGGCTTCCCGTGGTGAATAAATAGAAATGAGGAGTGCTGGCACCAGGGCTGTGAGTCAGACAATCAGGAATGTGTAGAATGCATTTCCCTAAAAGAATCAGGCTTTGAGGGCACTGCTGTGGAGATAGCCAGGGCTGTGGAAGCGTTCAGCCCCACAGCAGGACCTGGTGAGCAGGAGCAGAGCCTCCTGCACGGATTGCAGACAGGAAGTCAGCGGGGTTATCGAGCCCAGGGAAGATCCGCAGGTCCAGAACTGCTCTGGGGAGCTCACAGAGCAGCTGGGAATGCTGGGGAAAGAGGGCTGTGAAAAGAAGTTTGTCCAAGCTGGGATAGACCTTGTTGAATCAGATATTGTTGTATTGTGTTTTTGTACTTTGTAATACTTTGTAAATAGTTTTGGTTTTGTATCCCCTTATTTTCCCCAAATGGTGTACCCCTTTTTGTACCCACTTATTGTCCAGCTGAGATAGCCCTTACTGAAACCTGTCAGATATTGTTGTAGTGTGCTTTTATACTTTGTAATACTTTGTAAATAGTTTTGGTTTTGTATCCCCTTATTTTCCCCAAATGGTGTACCCCTTTTTGTACCCACTTCCTCTACCTGTGTAATCATTCTCCTATGTTGAGATCATCCCCCAAATCCCTGCCCTGGCTCTCTGTCAGTCACTCAGCATCCCATCCCCTCTATCCAGAACTTTCGGTCAAAGTCATCGAGTGATTAGTTTGAGGCCAGGGGTCAGCTCCCCAAGTATTATTTGATACTCTCTCCCAAATGTCTATCCCTAAGATTTCATCCCTGAAGGGTCTTTATTGGTGAACAAATGTATCTACCTTAAGTTTCCTCCCTCCCTTTAAATGTAACCTTGAGATTCCTTTTGTTTTACCCTGAGAAAGGCACCCACTGAGGAGTGGGGCTCCCTCGGGAGCTCTGAATAAACCTTGGGCTGTTCCCTGCTGAGAGTCGGCCTTTTACCCCCTACCGATGTCTCCAGTGTCTCTTCTGATGCAAAGGTGACTGGCCTAGCTGCCCTCAGTACCCTCGGGGCACCAGAGAGTGTCCCCCCGCTGTTGGTCACTTCGGGGCTGCCCCCACCCTGTTTTCTGCCGACCCGGGGCTGGCCGGGGTTCCTGCGAGGCTCCCAGAGAGACACGTTTTCTGCCAACCCGAGGCTGGACGGGGTTCCTGTGAGGCTCCCAGAGAGACAGAGACAGGGTATTTCAAGAATTTATTTTTTTTTTTTCTGTTCAATAGTAATTACATATCCTCTGAACAGAGACAGACATGGTTCTCCCGCTAAAATCCTGGGAAGCTGTGTGAAAACTTAGAGGAAAGAATTCAAATAATTATTATCTCTCTTTCTGTAACCATTGTTTATAGATATGATTCTCCAGAGTGTGCTCACCGATAGGCGAGAGAAGATTCCTAAAGGCCAGTCAGGTCTTAGGTCCACCATTGTTTCTAGAAGAACTGTAGGTTTCTAATAATAAAGTGTTTTTCACGCCTTCTGATGATGGAGTCTCTGTATCACCCTTGGCTGGTCCTGATACCCCTTTGGTGATACAAGAGCTATTGATCTACCTAAATAGGCTAATTAGTTTTTTTATGATAACTTCAGAATTATCAGAGTTCTTCCCCACTAAGACAACAGAAACCTGTGATGGAAATACAGCTCTCCATGGAAGGAGAATTTGCTGTTTTATTACTCAGAGTTTATTATTTTATAACCCAGAGTTTACTATTTTATAATCCAAGTCAATATTTGGTGCCAAATAAGACTTTTTCCCCATGACCCGTCTGAAAGATTCTGTCCTTCAGAGTAACTTACAACACTAAACCAAAAAGCATTAGGGAAAGTATTTCCACAATTTTTACAATTGTTAATTGTTACCATGCTTTATAAACATGTGTTTGTCACTTCAGAATTTCTCTTCACATTCATTAACTCTGAGCTGTTTGATGCTACACTGTAATTTTCCATTAGGAGTGTCTGACTGGAAAAAAAAAATCAAAACTATGTGAGGCTGGTATTAAAATCATATCTGAAAATATTTTATGCTGCTGCTTTTGTTGTTTGGTCTATCTTTTATCTGTTACATGTTGGAAAAATACACTCTCCCTATTATGTGTAAAAATTCCTGGTTTTTTTCTTCTCTGATTTAAACAGGTCCACAGAATGCTTTATTTTGTATGGATCTGCACCTGTACCAACTGTACCAGTCTGGGGCATGATTTCAGAATAAAAATAAGTGAAATATTATTATCAATGTTCAGAGTAGTATTTTTAGCATCTGTAGAATCAGAAACATTTTTCTAATTACTTTTTATAGCTCATACCGTCTCCTATGCAAAATAAACCCCATCTGCTTTGTCAGATGGATGGAGGAGACATGCCATTAAAACCAGGTTAAACTGGCATTCAGCAGTTCTAAAGCCAGGGTTTTCCTCTTTTCTCTCTATTTTTGGTTGGGTTTGGTGTTGTTTTTCCTTCATAAGCCACAGGTCTGTGAGAATTGTCCTTGCCATGTGTGTTTGAACGCTACCAGTGACCTGGGAGCCACCAGAGCCATTCCAGTGCTGCATCCACACCCAGCACAGCTCATGGACACCAACAGGAGGGCTGAAGGAGCCAGACCTGGCCCAGCCTGGCACTGATGCCACCAGGAAATCCCAAGTTCTCCAGATGATGAGCTGCTCTAAGAGCTTTCAAAGGAGCTGTGTCAGAAATCCAGAGGCTTTCCTTCTCTGGGTCATCCTCACCTCCCTTTTCTTCTTTGCTTCTCCACAGGGAGCTTGGGTCTGTGCTTCACAGACTTTCCATGTCTGCAGTTGCTCAGATTCCCTTGTTGTGGTTTCTTGGGAGCATTCCTGAACTGTGAACTCGTTAATTCTTCCAGATCCTTCCAGCAGTGAAAGCAGTCCAAGAGCCTGGTATTCCCCCCCTGTTGAGAGACAGAGCTCAGCTGCTTTGCATGTGGAGCCTGAGCTCCCGGCAGCTGCTGATCCTACCCCAGCAGGATCTAACTGCACACTTTCCTGCAGAAACATCATCACTCCAGAGCTCCCCAAAACAATCCCAGCAGCTGCTTTCCTGGCTTTGTTGATGCAGATACCCCAGAGTAAGATATATGGGTGCCCGTGCCCTTTTCCTTCCTCCAGACTCCTTTAAAACCCATTTAATCCTGTTTACTGTTTTCCTCTTTAAGCCAAACTATTTTTTCAAGCATCTCAGCCAGCTGCCTGTATGAGTTTGGGGGAAAAGTATGTATACACACAGCTAGGGAGCTGTTCCCTGCCCAGCGTGAGGGCTGAGCATGCCCTGAGCAGGGAGGACACCATGCACAGCCCATGGACCACAGCTCCTGATTCAGGGTGGAGGTGTTGTCACAGTGACAGAGTTTGCTCTGCCTGTGTTCAGGTCAGACAGAGCTTCTGCAGGTGTGGATTTTTCATGGAATCACAGGTTGAAAGTGCTGGAAGGGACATTAAAGCTCCTCTCATCCCACCCCCTGCCATGGCAGGGACACCTCCCACTGTCCCAGGCTGCTCCAAGCCCTGTCCAGCCTGGCCTTGGGCACTGCCAGGGATCCAGGGGCAGCCACAGCTGCTCTGGGCACCCTGTGCCAGGGCCTCACCCTCTGAGTAAACAATTCCTTCTCAGTATCCCATCTGACCCTGCCTTCTGTCAGTTTGAAGCCATTCCCTGTGTCCTGTCACTCCAGGCTGCTGTCAATAGTGTCTCTCTCTCTCTCTTTTGGCTCCCTTAAGGCATGGAAAGGCCACAATTAGGTCACCCCTGGTCTCTTCTCCAGGCTGAACAATCCCAATTATCTCAGCCTTTTCCCAGAGGAGCAATTCTCCTTCTCTCTGATCATCTTGATATCTCTGCTCCTTTTGTCCAAACTAATGAGGTCTGCAGAGATTTGGCGTGTGCTGGCTCAGGCACAGAGTCCTGCACAGTCCTGTGCCTTTTGGTCACTTCAGTGCTGAATAAGCTCATATTTAACCACACAGGCATAATCTTAAACCCCCTCCAAAACGACAACCAGCTCCTCATTTTCCTCAGGCTGATCATGTTAAGGTTACTATTTGTTTTGATGTCACTATGGTGATTACCTGGGCAGGTGTCTCTGATTCAGATGATGTGGTTTAAAAGTATTAGCCCAAGGTAACAATATATTCTCCTCCAGAATTAGTGTTTGTAGTGGTGCTCACCAGGCTTCCAGCTGTGCTTCCCACAGACCTCCCAGGCTCTTGGGGAGGTGCAGCATCTGCCAGGGCCGTGGGCACGGGTGGCTCTTCTGAGGAAGATGCTGATGCATCAGTTCTTCCTCAAAAGATTCTGGTTACATGGCAGGAGACTGAAAAAAACCCTCCCCCTCCTCAACAGGCTAGGGGAAGAACACAAGATGGAAAATGTGTAGGTTGAGATAAAGGCAGGGAGATCTCTTAGCAACTGCAGCCATTGGCAAAACAGATATTTAAAAAAAATGTATTGCTGATTAAAATATGTTGAGAAAGAGGAATTAAAAGATCTTTGCCTCCCCCACCCCTGTATTCACAGGCTCAGCTTCACTCCTGGCTCCCCTGCTCCCCCCAAGCCCTGCACAGTGCAGGCAGCCAGGGGATGGAGGGTGATGGTCAGTCCACAACTCTTCCCTGACTCTCTTCCCTCCTTACATTTTACACCTGTTCCAGTATGGGTCCTCCAGAGGCCACAATTCCTGTCAGAAAACACCAAACACTTCCCTGCTGCAGCCTGGGCCCCCTGCAGGGTCCCTGCTCTGCTGTGCTCCTCTCCCCAGGCTGCAGCAAAATCCCTGCTCCTCCTCCTCCTTTGCTGACCTGTTTGCAGGGCTGTTTCCTCACCCTTTTCTCCTCACCCTCATTGCCTGGCTAATATTTTGGCTCTTTTTAACTCCCACTTTTCACCGAGGCACCCCTGATGTAACTCCCAGGCTCAGCAGTGCCCTGCTCTGAGGAGGCTGAAAAGGCTGTGGTGGGCATGGGGCAGCCCTGGCCTGTCCCCAGAGATTCCCCACACGCTCCCCATACCTAAATCATAACCTTAACCATGCCCTAAACACCCAGCACACACTTTTAAAAGCTTTATTTGAAATGCAAGCTGTTTTTTTTTAGTTTGGGGTCTTTCCCCCAAAGCACAAAAATTCTATACAAGTGAAAATGCTCATGAAGCTCCCTCGTTAAAATTTTTCATTCATTATTCACTCCCAGCCATGAGAATTTTATTCAAGTGCCCTTGAGCTCTGAAAGAAGAGATAAGCCTACAAATATTAATGACTTTCTGATGATTTAATGAGTTTTTATGTAGTTCTCACCCTCTCTTCTGATGACCCCTGTAGGGTCAAGGCCTGGAGCTGCTGGAGAAGTACCTGGAGACCACTCTGGCATCTGTTTCACTGAGGGTCAAACACAAGTGCTGTTGTTTGTTGGAATAATTACTGAATGAATCCATAACTAGCTCCAGTTTTGGCTGAGCCACATTGAAACTGGATTGTTTTCCTCCCTCTCTTTCTCTCCCTGTGGGTGCGTCAGCCTCCACGCTGCCGCTCAGACAGGGAGCAGCACTTCCCGAGCCTTATCTAGATTCCAGCTGAATCTGCCTCCTGCCAAGGTTCCCTGTTCCACAGAAACACCCTCGGGACGTGTGGAATCCTGCAGGAGAGCACGGACAGCCCGTGCCAGCCCGGCCTGGCTGGTGATGAATAACCCAAGATCCACCTTCCCCCCACAGCTCCCAGCCCGTGAGTCAGCACCCCGAGTCCTGCTGCCGTTCCAGCAGCACATGCTAACACAACTTCCACTGCTTTTTAAGGTCATCCCGAGCTGCTGCATGGCCAGAGGCCAAATCACATTGCAGGATTTAGCCAAGCCCTGCTCTGAGATGATCCCCATGCTCCGCTGGCTTCCTCCTCCTCCGCCACCTCCACGTGGCACTCCTGGGGCAACACGGGACAGCTCTGTCCCAGAAGCACAGCTGGAGCTCGGCTTCCAGGGCTGGCAAGGCAGGGAAATCACTCCCCAGCACAGCTGGAGCTCCAGTCAGACTGTAACTGGGGAGTTTGGGCCCATGCTGATGTTTCCTTCAGCGTTTGAACAATGTTTTCGCGTGACTGTGCATCCGGTGAGAGCGTTGTGGCCGTCGGCGTGGTGCAATCTCCTGAGCCCCCATCAGTCACCCAGGCCTGCTGACTCACCCTGCCTGGGCCCACCGAGCAGCCCCCGGCCAGGAATGCTGCTGGGTGCACAGAATGGAGATTTTCCTCTCAAGCTCACCTCAGAATCTCTCACTTCATTGCAGTGAAGACACAAGAAGATGTTTCTTACTCTTTTTGCCCAGGGATAGAAATAAAAGGGATTTTAATGTCAGCCTTGGTCACATCTTTCTTGCTTAGCACACTTCTTATCTATCATCAGTTCAGTGATACCCCCATTGCTAATAAAATATTAAAGAGCAAAGAAAACCCAACCCTCAACTCAGCAATAACTTGAAATATCAATACATGACTTCAGGAGGGGTGGAAAACTTCAGCTGAGAAAGACAATTAACAGTACAGGATTCAGCTGTGCTTAACCTTCACTTATTTCTCTACTCCCAAATAGAGACCTCACTGCAGAAATGAAGGGATTATAAATAAGGGTACTTAGCTAAAAATGTGTATTCAACAATTTCTCCCCAGCCAGAAACCCTGTGTGGTTTCCTGCCACTCTTTCTCAACTGGGAACCCCCAACCTCCATCCTGCCTTACAGAGGTGCCATTAGGAGATGCTCTTTTAATTTCAAACCCAATGAAATTTATATTCTGATTTCAGAGCAAGAAAAGCAGACAAACTTCTGGACAAGCAGAAAAATATCCCTTTAAATTCCACTTCTGCCTCAATTGTAGTTTTTCAATTCCACTTATGTCAACACCTCATTTACCCCTAATCTATTCATGTCTCCAGCTGCAGCTGAGGTGAGAACCTGCACATTTAGAATAAAAACCCCTCAAAGAACTGAGTAAATAAGGACAGGTTCTTGATCCTATGCCCAGCCAGTTGGGATTACTGAGTAATGCAAACACTCCATTAATTATCACTGTAACAAAGGAGGCCTCTCATAACGTTTTGCAAGAAGACACCAACTATATCAAGCAGCAGATCACTGAGATTTTAAAAACAAGAGAGAGGTGGAGTATGAAGAAAATCCAGTGTTTAATTCTGGACTGAAACGAATTTTAGGTTTTTTTTAAATTTCAGGACTGAAAGGAGATATTTCTCAGAGGCCATCAGTGCAGGTGAATCCCATCTCCCACAAATCCAAGGAAACAAGTTGTGCTGTCCTCTTCCACTCAAGGCCAACAGCCAAAGCCATTCAGGGTGAAGGAGACTCAGGACCAAGACCCAGAGTTGCTGGATTTGGAGCAAGGATGGGAACCCTGGAGCCCAAGCTCCCACAGCAGCCACTAATTATCAGCTGGCAGCCTCTCAGCTTCTCCTCATGAACTTGCTCTGTTTTGTGTCACTGGCTAAATATTTATTGGAGCAAGGACAGGAAGCTGTTCCCATATTTTTATCATATTTCATATCAAGTGGAGCATTTGAAATTGGAGGGCAGCTCACCCCAGATGAGCTGCTAGACCAGACTCTATTCAAGTCTTTAAGCCAGGCAGAAGAATTTGCCACTGGATAAAATGGAACACTCACCTGAGCCTTTTTCCCAGCAGGTCAAAGCACTCTCAAAGTTCAGCTGTTGAATCAGACACACAAGAGAAGGCAAAACCTCTGGTGTGGAAAGTGCCTGAACTTACCTGTGAAAGAGCTGCCAGCTTCATTAATGTGGTCAAGGAGGAGGAGAAATGAGCGGAAATTAAATCACTGTTGATTTTAGGAGTTAAAAAAGTTGAGAGATTTGAGGTACATCAGGGCAAGCTGGCAGCTGAGTGAGAACATAAAGAATAACTGCAGTATATTCCTGTGTTCAGAGGGGCACACAAGGTCCTACAGAAAACCTTACTCTCCTGCCTGGAATTGTAAAATCAAGTTCTCCTGGGTGTGCAAAATCAGTTTTCTCAGGATTTCCCCATTGTGAGAGCAATCATCTGTCCTAATTTCAATAATATCAGAATTCTAAGAAACATTGTGAAAACATTTTTAGTTCTTATTTCAGATGAGAAACTAAGAGTGAAAAGTATGTCCTTGACACCACCCAAGACTGAGTGGGTAAAAATGGAGCAGAAAAGTTCACTTGTCATGAAGATCCCACTTTTATGTTGCTCCTCAAATCTAGAAAAGGACAGTGAACTTCTCTAGAGTTCCCAGTCTGGGCACTTCTTCAGTAGCAGCAAAGCAACAATAAAATCTGGTGGAATAACAATATGCTGGCTGGATTTTTATGAGGTTTATTTCTTAACAAGATGTTGATACATTTGTAAATTAAGAACATGGTTTGTTGTGTAACCTCCTTTTACACATCAGTCAAACTTCAAATGGAGAAAATTAAATAGATGGCTCACTTACCAAGGAGAGAAGATCCTCTTTCACTTAGAAGTTGTTTTGTCTGAGGGTTGGGATTTTTTTTTATGGTCCCAGCATATCACAAGTGTGCCAAGAACATATAAATAAAATACAAACAATATGTATTTCAACAAAATAAAAAGCCAGGATTTGGTTTGAATTTAGGACAACAAAGAGGTGATTCTTTCCGTAGTAGTTGCGTTACTCACACGAGTTCCACACCCACCACAAAACTCTCCTGGTTTCTGCTGGGCAGAGTTAATTTTCATCCTAGAAACTGGTATGGCAGTCTGCTTTGGTCGAGGATGGGGTGATGTTGATAACTCACTGCTGTTTCACTTGTTGCTTAGTAGAGCTCACACCAAGTCCAGCTCTTCTCAGCTTCCCACGCTGCAGCGCCAGCGCGGGGCCAGGAGGGGACATGGCCAGGCCAGCTCACCCAAACCAACCCCAGCTGACCCAAACTCACCCCAGCTGACCCCAGGGATATTCCTTGCCATCTGCCCTGCTCAGAACCCAGAGCTGGGGCAGCTGCTGGGGGTGCCAGCCTGCTCCCTGGGGACTGTCTGGGCATCCCTCAGGAGAGCAGGGAGCAATTGCAGTGTCACTTGCTTTGTGTGTTCTTTTATTGTTTGTGCACTCTTTTATTATTATTTTAACCCCAGGGATATTCCATGCCATCTGCCCTGCTCAGCACCCAGAGCTGGGGCAGCTGCTGAGGGTGCCATGCCTGCTCTTGGGCATCCCTCAGGAGAGCAGGGAGCTATTGCAGAGTGTCACTTGCTTTGTGTGTTCTTTTATTGTTTGTGCACTCTTTTATTATTATTTTATTTATTTGATTTTCCCTTCCTTTCCTGTCCAATTAAACTGTCTTTTTCTCACCCTGTAAGTTTTACTGTTTTCCCCAATTCTCTCCCCCATCCCACTGAGGGGGAGAGAGTGACTGTCTGGGTGGTGCTCATTGCCTGTTGGGTTAACCCTCACCACATCCTCAGACCCCAAAAATTTGCACACTTAGGTTTGCTTGCACAGTCAGAGAAAAAAGGAGGCATATTTCCTGGGGTCAGCCACCAATCCTTATTTCCCAGAGAAAACAGCCTCATGCTTCAGGCAGCACAAGTGACTTATCCAGAACCTGCTGCAGGTTTTTCTCCCTGGGTTCTGGCCCTGCTGCCTGAGAACAGCACAGCTGCAAGGATGAGCTGCAGCAGGACTGCAAAGCTGCTCAAAGATGCAAAATGGTTTAAATCTGAAAGATAAGAGGTTCAGAGCAGATGTCAAAAATAAATTCCTTACTCAGAGGGTGGGCAGGCCCTGGCACAGGGTGCCCAGAGCAGCTGTGGGTGCCCCTGGATCCCTGGCAGTGCCCAAGGCCAGGCTGGACAGGGCTTGGAGCACCCTGGGATGGTGGAAGATGTCCGTGCCCATGGCAGGGCGTGGAATGCAATGAATTTTAAGCTCCCTTCCAACCTAAACCAGCCTGGCATTCCATGATTTTAAGATATACCATGAAGGTTTATAATGAGGTGTAAACATCCACCTGCCTTCAGCAGCTGAGTGCAGCAAAACAAGTCATTTATAATGTAAAGATGAAAATCTGCAAATTGTGCAAAAGGTCTCAGCAAAACCTCTGGAAGGGCTGTGAAAACTGGGTTGAGTTTCCTGTAAGCTGCTATTACACTTGCACTGAAGGGCTGACAAAAAGAAAAATCAGCATTTTGGGGGGAAAATGTTAGCTCTGAAAGAATGAGCACATTGCAAAACAAGCCTTGTGGAAATCTTAATGACACCAGAAGCAGCTCCTGGTTAGGGGAATGGATAGCACAGCTCTGTGCAGCACTCACCACCTGCTCCTGCTCTGACACTCAGGGTAATTAGGCAGAACAAACTGCTGGAGGGAATGGAGCAAAGACATGCAGGAGAACATGGATTTCAGGAAACACAGAGACAAAGTGATCTTTATCACTCCTAAATTAAACCCTGAGCCCAGGGGTACAGCAGTGTGCACATTTAGCCTGATTTCTCTTCTCATTGAAACAAAAAAATGACTTCCAGTAAGGTTTTCCATTAAAAGGCTGGTTGTCAAAATCACTTTGGTGAGGATTACTCAAAGGCTGCCCCTACTATGACTTTTTGTCATTTCAGGAGCCTGAGGTTTGTCTGCTGTTGGTTGAGCCCATTAGAGTGGCCCCATTAGAGCTCAGGAAAGCAGAACTCATCTTCCTTCATTGCTGATCCCATTGAAGAGCTCACAGAGCAATGACATTTGGAGTGACTGTAACCAATGCAGTGTTTTGCTATGAAGGGGACAATCCTAAAATTTTCTTGAAATAAGGTTTTTGTCTCTGTATGTTTGCAACACTTTCATCTTCCTCATATTGTCCCATCTGGCTGCTAATCCTTCTCCCAGTTTTGATTTTACAGAGGAATGAAAATGCAGGGAAGCTCTGGTGTGTCTACACAACGTATCTTCTTCGCCTAAATGGAATATTCTTGGTTGTTAAAACAAAAAAAAGTCTTGCCTTAAGAGAGGAATGAAAATGCAGGGAAGATCTGGTGTGTCTACACAATGTATCTTCTCCTAAATGGAATATTCTTGGTTGTTAAAACGAAAAAAGAGTCTTGCCTTAATCCTTTACCCTCATTTTCATTGTTAGTCAGGTGTGTACAACTTTCCAGCAAGGGATGCACAGTCCATCGTGATTTTAATTGGATCCACACATTTAAAAATATCCTCTTTTCCCCCAAACCATGCCTCAGACCTGATTATTTTTGCCTTCAGGAGGAATCATGCTCCTTCTGAATTTCCTTCTCTTTACAGCCTGTTTCTTCCTTGCTCACTGGGGTAGTCTAAAAGCAAAATTTTGAGCAGAAAAACTCAATTTCTTTTGACTTCCTTTCTGTAAGATACTTGAAAATTTTTCCTATTTCATAAAAATGCTGTAAAAACCAACTAGGCTGTCGCAACACTCAGAGAATATTCTGCCAAATACCTCAGAACTTACAAATCTCTGAACCAAATTAGTCCAGCATTAATTCTCCGAAATGCTCTGCTCTCTTCTAGTGCCGAGCAGAGCTCTGGCCCATGTTTCCATAGGAGGCAGACAGGAATGATTTGTAGGGGCAATGAACGTCACTGTGAATTTCTGAGAGTCCGACTCAGTGCGAAAGCCAGGCCAACACCAGGATGTTTAACACATGAGAGCATTGGGGCTAAACCGAGTCAGGGCTGCATCTGCACAGGGCATGGATCCCACTGACATCCTTGGGAGTGCGAGTGGGACCTTGGGAGGAGGGAAATTCACGTCTGCCATCTGTGCCCAAAACAGGAGTGTGGGGCAGTCCCGACACAGAGGGAAGTGGAACACAAGATCTGAATCAGGGGAACATCTCACCGTGGTCTTCAGCTCCTCCCGAGGGGCAGCTCCCATCTCTGCTCTGGGACAGGGACAGGAGCCAGGGCACGGCTGGGGCTGGGCCAGGGCAGCTCAGGCTGAGATCAGGGAAAGGCTCTTCCCCCAGAGGGTGCTGGCACTGCCCAGGCTCCCCAGGGAATGGGCACGGCCCCAAGGCTGCCAGAGCTCCAGGAGCCTTTGGCCAGCGCTGCCAGGGATGCCCAGGGTGGGGTTGTTGGGGGGTCTGGGCAGGGACAGGGGCTGGGCTGGGTGATCCTGGTGGATCCCTTCCAGCTCGGGATATTCTGTGATTGTCTGAGGATGGCACTGCATCAGTGCAGTGACTGTCAGAGCTGTTATTTTGGACAGTGAGAAGTGGCTGAACAGCAGATCCCAGAGGGTTGGAATCAGTGGCACAGGGTGAGGTTGGAGTCCTGTCACTGGTGCTGTCCCTCAGGGTTCAATACTGGGCTCAGTATTGTTTAATGAATTTATCTATGGCTTGGATGAGAAGTCGGTGCCTCCTCAGCTGCTCAGTGATGACACAAATCTGGGAGGAGTGGCTGACACCACCAGTGCTGAGCAGCCCTTCAGTGGGACCTCAGGAGGGACAGGGAAAAACTGTCTGAACTTCAACAAGTGCAAATAAAAGTTCCTTCACCTGGGGAGGTTCCACTCACCAGTACAGGCTGGGGGCTGACCTACATTAATCACCACATTCACTACATCTCACACCTTCACCTGTGCTCTGTAACATGTTCTGAAGTTGCAGCTTCACCAGAATATTCTAAAGCTGACTGAAAAAAACAACCCAAAACAAAAAATTAATAAATGATCCATCTTAGAGAAAAGGTAAAACTTCAAAGAGATTTTTATTTCATGCCAAATCAGGATGAAATCAAACCATTTTAGTTCCATTAAGGCAATGAAATCAATGAAATAAAATTTTCATCCTGTTCAAACAATGAAATATAAGCCCAAGACATCACTAAGAAATTAATGGCCATTTCACTCCCAAGAATTGTGCTGAAGTGGAATCAATTCACTGCTCAAACTGTCCCATGTCAGGAGAGTATTTTAATCAGCAAGACAGTAAATATTTCTTATCAGAGCTGCACCACTTTTAGGTAAGGAGCTGAACCTGACCTGATCACCCTCCCAAATGGGACTGAGTTACCACAGTTCACCTCTCCAAGAAGAGAATGGCTTGAATGTGACTTCATCCAGTCCAGCCTGGGACACTTCTCTTCCCTTGATTTCCACCACTGGTTCTGGTTAGGGACAAAGAACTCTTCCAGATATATTTAATCAAAATTCCTCCATTTCCAAGAACAACTTTGGAAATCGACCAAGGTTTTAAAAATCTCCCAGTCACCCCTCAGCCTTCTTCTCTTGGCAAAATGACTCCCTGCATCAAACTGAACTTTATGTTTATTAGAGAATCCCAGCAGTGTTTGCAGCTTGACTCTGGGAAACTGAGCACTGACACTTCCTGCTAACACCAGCAGCACTGGATGAATTTGAAGGGGAATTTTTGAAGATGTTGCTGCCAACAGGAAGAAGCCATAAGGCAAAACAGACCACTTGGAAAATCCCATTGCAGTAAGCCAAAGAACAACTGTGGCTATTTCCACATCTGAAGATTAGTAGAAGTTCTTCTTATGATTTCCCTTTGGGTCTGGGTTTTCATTGGTTGTTTGTTTAGGGGTGGTTTGGATGGTTTGTTTGGTTTTAAAGTGCCTTTTTAAAGCTCAAATGCAGCTGCTGAAATGGAGCTGTCTCTCCTCTGAAGGTCTTCAGAGTGGACCTGCAGCAAGGGCAGCAGGTCACACTGCCCAGCAAATCCCTGCACTTGGACAAATCTGGGTTCAGGAGGTCAAAATGTAATTGCTGCAAGCTTCCCATCTGAAGACTATCAAGCTGCTTTATTATGATTTCAGGTTTAGTTTATTTTGCTGTCTTTAGAAGAACCAAGTCTCATTTTTCACATAATAAATATATTAAAGTCTCTGGGAAACAGCTCATTACCAAAACAAAAAGGAAAAAAAGAAATCAAAAACCAATCAGAAGCCATTTGTACAGTATCTTCCCCTGAAAATTCAGTGCTCTTAATTGCTGTGTTACACTGATCATTTTTCTTCATTAGCAGGGAAGGAAACAAGAGTCCCATTTGTACCCAAGAGCAAAGTTGATCCCAATGTCTACATCCGGCTACACGCTCTGACACGCCACCTGAACAGAGTTGTTTCATTTTCTTATTTCCATTAAAATAGGAAGCTGAAAACCATGGTTGTTTGTCACTGCCTGGATTTAGAGTGCCTCCCCAGGAATGTTTTCTCTCTAAACAGTTTGTAAATAAACAAGTTCCGACTGCAGTTGTTTGCACCACAGTAAAATAAATGAATGCTTCAGTGCATCATCATCTGCCGCACAAAAAAACCTCACTGAAAATATAAACAGATCCATACTCATCCCTCAGGCCATTAATACCTCTGTCAGCAAACACCTGAGGCAGAGATATTACTGGGGAAGGTTCACATTTTAGAATTTGGTTGTTACCAAGACCTGCTAAGCCCAGCCTAAAGTGGACTTTTGTTGTAGTTGGGATGGTCACAATATAAAGCAACACACTCCATTTTCAAAGGGCTTCAAACGGTTTTATTATAGCATGCATGCTTTTTTACACATTCTTACAAATTCCTCAGTTTACACTTCACTCATTGGTCACAGAAACAAAGTGCTCATTGAAACAGGCAGTTGCAGGTTTCTCTTATTTCTCCTTCTTTCTTTCTTGAATCCTATGTCAATGGCCTTGGTAGAAAATTCTTTCAGGGGGGAATGTGGATCCTCTTATCAAACTTCTCTCTGGCTCGCAGAAGTCACTGTAAAATGTTTTCCACAGACTTTAACAGAAGACTTTTATCAAAAATGCACTGTCTCAGCATACTAAGTTGAAAAATACCCTGGCAGATGGTTGAGCATTATCTCTCCCCAAATCTCGCCCATCACTAACGCTGCTGCATTTCTGCCACTTCTGTGAAAGACAGTCTGAAGTGACAATCCAAAGCACAATTCTGTTAGCCCAACTGTGCTCACAGAGCCTCCCAGGGAACACCACAGACTTCCCCAACCTTCCCCACAGGCTACAGCAGCTACTTGAAGATTTTTGGGGAAGAGAGGGGAACTCACTCACCCCAAAGTGTTTCTGTTACTATTTCTCAGCTCTTTTCCCATTAGAGTGACTGAGAATCTGGGACAGGCTCTGAAGTAGATGATGGTGTAGGTGGTGACTGATGTCAGGAGAACCAGCTGGAGCTTTGGGGTTGGATGGGGATGAACCAGCAGAGTAGAGAAGACGTGAACTTGGATGGTCTCAGCACTGTGTCCTCTTTAGCTGATTATTTAAAAATAGAGAGCAGAAAGCAGTTCAGGCAAGCCAGGGCAGCTTTTGAGGAACATAGCCCTAAACTGCTCACTTGTCCTTGGAGCAGGCAGGCAAGAAACCACAGCTTTCCTGCTAAACCCAGAAATCTAAGTGATGCTAAGCATGAGAGATTTTTTTCCTTGGAAACTCAGAGGGTAATTACCTTTACAGTGTCTTTTACCTCCTTAGGACGGATTGTGAAGCCTTTTAGTTGTCTGGTTTCTGGGTTGGTCCACAGCTGTGTTTGGTGAAAAGGCCAGAGGCAGCAGCTCTTCATCTTCCTGCTCCTGCCCACTGTGCTTTGGTCAGAACAATTTAGAGGGATCTGACAAATACAGTCAGGGGGAGCAGAGTTTCACCATGCCCTGCTTTCCAGGGAAAAGGCCTGAAACTCAGGTACCACTTTCATCCTTCACATCATGAGGGTGGGCAGGCACAGGGTGCCCAGAGCAGCTGTGGCTGCCCCTGGATCCCTGGCAGTGCCCAAGGCCAGGGCGGACAGGGCTTGGAGCAGCCTGGGGTAGTGGGAGGTGTCCCTGCCATGGCAGGGGTGGCACTGGATGAGTTTTAAAGTCCCTTTTGACCCATATCATCCTGTACCTCTCTGATTCACTTGGATTTGGCAGGGATGGGTTGATGGTTGCAGTCGATGACCTCAGAGCTCTTTTCCAACCTAAATGATTGTGCAGTTCTAACCAAAGGGCTGCCCTTCAGCCATGTCATGCCCTGGCTTTTTGCTACTATTACATTCCCTGCAAACGTGTTTAGGCTTTCCCACCTTTTGTCACACCTGGAAGCTAAACATTTCCCTCCCCTTAAGAGAAAATTACCCAGGAGTTTCTAGAACTGCTGAACATTGTTGCATCCATTATTATTTTCTGCACAACACACAATTTCAACAATTAAATTATTTTTCCAAGGAAGACTCTGTGGTGTTTGCATTAATAACACAAATCCCTGCAAAAGCTATCAAGTATCTGCAGTGATCCTGCTCCCTCCTGAGATGTTTTTCTGTTAAAGACATTACTGTCTCACAGGAAATCATTACCTTTCATCCATACACTACCTACCTCATACTTTTTTGGTCATATTACTATCAAAAGCTAAACTCAAAATTATGCCTAAACTGGGATGGTCATTACCTGTTTGTACAGGCAAGGTACCCTATTCATGCACGACCACACAGAGACATCCCCCTGGAAAATGCAAACACACTGGAACTTCCTTATTTCCTTTAAAAATAGGCTGGAATAAAGGGCTCCTTCATTCGAGGGAAATACCGAGGAAATCGGAGCATTTTGTGCCCCCTTCCTTTGGATTACCTGCTAACATCTCAATTTCATTCTGAAAGCTGCCTTAGGTTTGGGCAGTAAGGGATGAAATTCCCCTTTTTCCAGCAGGAAAAGCAGCAGGGGTGTCCAGGGATTAACCCGAGGCTGTGAGCACACCTGGAACCTGCAGGGCAGAGCAGCTTCACCTGCACAGCCTGTCCTGGCCAGCACAACTGCTCTGCTTTCCCTCCTTACCTCAGCACGTCTTGGCAGGGGAGTGGTGAAGAAATGTGGAAGAGGTTTTACCGTGACTTCTGTGAGCCAGAGAGAAGCTTGATAAGAGGATCCACGTTCACCCCTCAAAGAATTTTCTACCAACGTCGTTGACACAGAAACCAAGAAAGAAAGAAGGAGAAATAAGAGAAACCTGCAAATGCCTGTTCCAATGAGCGCTTTGTTTGTCTTTCCTGACCAATGAGTAAACTTCTGAGTTTTGTTAGAATGTATAAAAAGTATGCAGGCTATAGTAAAAACCCTTTGAAGCCTTCTGAAAATGGAGTGTGTTGCTTTGTATTGTCTCCATCTCAACTATGACAAAGAAAGTACTGAGAGCAAAATGCAGCTCCCTATCCACGGCAGCATCACAGCCTGTAACCAGCTCAGTCATTTCCTACACAAAAACAAGGTGTGGAAGAGGGGAGAGTCTGAAAACCAGACTGAACTTGGTGAATCACAAACGTGTCAATAAATATTCATTCCTTCATTCACACATGTAAATGTCATGTATTTTGTCATATGTACTTAGAATTATGGAATGGTAAAGGTTGTAAGGAACCTCAAAGCTCATCCCATCCCTCCCTTACCGTGAACAGGGACACCTCCCACTGTCCCAGGCTGCTCCCAGCCCTGTCCAGCCTGGCCTTGGGCACTGCCAGGGATCCAGGGGCAGCCACAGCTGCTCTGGGCACCCTGTGCCAGGGCCTCATCTCCTCCTGAGTAAATAATTTCTTTCTTATATCTAAACCTGTCCTCTTTCAGTTTCAAACCATCTTGTGCCTGAGCCGTTCTGACAGCTGAGGGGCAGAGTCATCCTTGCTCACCAGAAGACAGAGCTAGAGAGGTTCAACGTGAGGCACAGAATTGCCAGAAAGGCCAACAACAAATCTTTACTCCTAAATCTGTTCTTATGTAATTTACAGATGAGAAAGGCTGGGTGGGAACAAGCAGTGAAGAGTACATTCTGAGTTCACTTCTTAATATTTCCATTCACGTTCACCATGCTTTGGTAGAACTGGGCTGCAGGAGAGCTGCTCCTCCCTGCAACATCCCAACTCCCCTCAAGCCCTGGAGCTGCACCACATCCAACAAGAAACCAAACCTTTGAGATAAATCAATTCAATACCCACACCAGTGACGAGCTTGTAAATCAAAACGCTTCATCATGTAACAGAAGTCAGACTGCAACGGTCTGCCAGCTCTTGAAATTCAAAACAGCCAGAGGACAGATACAGAAAGAGAATAAACCATACTCTTTAAAGGTTTCCACTAGAGAAGAAACACTGCAAATAACTGCCCACCTTCATTAAGTATTAAAACAAAGACTTTCTGCCACCTTGCTTGCCCCTGCAAATCTGTTCCATCAATAAAATCCCTCCCCAAAGCACTGGTGACTTCAGCAGAAATACATTCACCCATTTTCCTATCTATGCAAGTGAGCCAGGGGAGCAGCATCTCATTTCTCAGCTTGAGAAACACCTCCATGAAGAAGAATAAAATCGATTTCTGCTAAACAGAAAACCAGTAAAGCTCATAAATCCCCGCCTTCACAGTTTCTAGGAGACAGAACAGGAACTGGAAATGAAAAAGTTTCTTATAAAGATCACAAGTCAACAACATTAATTATTGTAGTACAACATCAATGGCTCATTAAGAGAAACACGTTTTCTCATCCAGGACACATTCAGCATCCTTTGTATCAATCACTACGAAACAAAGAGAAAACCCCAAATGGTCAGGTTCTCGTTGCCGCCCTGGCTGAGCCCTCCTTCCCCTCTCCCACTTCTTTGTGCCTCGTTCCATCTCCTTTCATTGCCCTTTAGGGCAGACACCAAACTCATCTGTAGGGTTTGCAGCTGGAAGTCAGAAATTCGGAATCCTCCCAGGAACATCCCCACATCCCAGTGATGACTGGGGCACTGTTCAGGGGAGCCAAGGGCAGCCCTGGGCGGGGGCAGATGGAATTTGTGTCCTTTTGGGAAGCAGAGGCACACGGAGATGTCAGACCAGGGCTCCAGTGAGTCATTCCAAAGCCGGAGGTTGGGCTGGGAGCCCCGGGCCCTTGTTCCTCTGCTCTAATCAATTAACCACTTCTCCTCTCCAGGATTTATTTTGTCTCTCTTGGCCCATGACTCAGCTGCTGTGTAAGGAGGGCATTATATCCTACTCCGTGATGAGGGGCTAATTCCTCCTTGACGCTCGCTGGTGGGTATAACATGACCCAGTGCTACCGAGATAATCAGGTCATTGTCTCAGCGTGTTAATTGAGACAAATGGCGGTAATGAGTCACGTTTAGGTGTCTGCTTGAGTTTCCTCTTTGTTTTCTGCTCCCAGATTAATGCCTCGTTCCTCGGAGGTGACTGCTGATGTTCCTCCTCTCCGAGTGCTGTTGCTGAGACCGTGCTGTGCTATCTCACTTGCAAAATATTCTGCTTATTCAGATTTGCTATTTTCAGAGCCTTTCTGGAATTGTTTTTCCATGCCAAGTGGTTTTGAGGTTAAAAGCAGACGAGAAGAGCAGAAAAAAACAGCTCCTCTTCCGCCCCCACTCTTTACACGTGAATCAAAAATGTGAACCCATCATTTACAAGATTTGCCATTTGGGATTCTGTTTAAATGAATTTATCAGCCAAACATTAGGCAGCTGTTAGCCAGTGGCATTCCCGCCTGAGGTTGCAGTGTGGGAGCCAGGAACATTTACTTACGGTGGATGACCAGAGGGCAAACAGAGCAAAATCAGTGGTACCTCAGTTGTCTACAGCAGAGTCTGATATTTGGGATAATATCTTCATCTTTGCAGGGGAATCACCTCCTCACAAGCAGCTGCCTGGAATAACACCACCTAAATCACTCCTCCAGAAAGCAACCCCAGAGCTGACAACGCAGGCAGTTAAAATTCGAGCTAAGACCCTAAACCTGAATTATGTGACACTTCCTAACTAATGGATTGCTGAAACCTGGGATCCACTTTCCTTCCTCTCTCAGTCCCAGCAGGCTGCAGTGGAAGGATTGCTTGGAGCTCTCTGGCTGTGTCTCGGGCATCTCTCAGTGCTGGGGGTCAGCAGAGACACCCAGAGAAGCTCTGGGATTTTATCCCACACACGGGACCAGCACTCACCCTCTTCACCTGCATTCTTTGCAGGCTCATTAAACTCATTGCAAGCAGCCATAGGTTCCTGCCCATTCTGAACCTGGATGTTGGGTGGGGCTTGGAGCACCCTGGTCCAGTGGAAAATGTCCCTGCCAATGAGCGAGATGATCTTTAAGGTACCTTCCAACCCAAACAATTTTATAATTCTATTATTCTAAGTTTCAGGCTGGCTAGACCTGAGCCTACTCCAGGCTAATATTATCCTGCAGAGTCTTTTCCATGCCCCTCCAAGCCCCAGGCTTGTTGCCACCTCAGCAGGGCTGCTCAGCTCCTAGACAGAGGCCAATTCATACTCAGGTGACTTCAGCAGGCACTTAAAACCAGCCATAAAGCCATAGAGACAGACTCTGCTTCTCTTCAGAAAGATCTATTTCTCTGTTTCACCAGGGGGGAGAAAGGAAATAGCCTTTCTAGAGATCCCTGCCATTTTTCTCTTCAAGGGCTTTATAATCCCACATATCATTTCAGCATATTCAGCAAATGTGGCCGAGTTTAACAGTTGCACATTTTCCCCTCAGAGGTCAACAAGTTCTCCCAAATCAAAATATTTTTCAGTGTTAAAAGCAGAAGCTAAACATGATATTAAAGCTCGAGGATTTTTAGCACAGTGAAAGGCATTGAGAGAATGCCTCCTATTCAGTAGAAATTAAAATCTTCCCCAAGACATGCCATGTGAATTAAGCCAAAGAATGCATAGAAGAAAAATCTCCCACAGAGCTGCACTGTAACCATCCATGGCCATGCTCAGCATCAGTAAATTACTGCACATCAGACAGAGCCTCGAGGGAGTTCAGCAAATGTTGTTAAAGGATTTAACAAAAGGACACAGATCTGTGTTTAGACAAAGCTCAAAATTGGGCTTGAAGAGTCAGTAGGGTGGAATATATTCCCAAAGGCAGTGCAGAGGTGGTGAAAACCTGTTCCTTTTGGCAGCTTCTAAAAAAATTACCACATTAACCTTTGTAAGATCACAAATGTCATCAGACACTTCTGTGTCCCTACCAGCCACCTGCAGCTGGGGTTTCCATAGGGTCCCTCAAATTACAAGAGTCACACATAGATGGGAGATTTGCTTATATAGAATGGCTTCAAATTGCCAGAGAGCAAGTCTGGATGGGATACTGGGAAGGAAATGTTCCCTGGGAGGGTGGTCAGGCCCTGGCACAGGGTGCCCAGAGCAGCTGTGGCTGCCCCTGGATCCCTGGCAGTGCCCAAGGCCAGGTTGGACTGGGCTTGGAGCAGCCTGGGACAGTGGGAGGTGTCCCTGCCCATGGCAGGGGTGGGATGGGATGAGATTTAAAGTCCAAACTCCCAGCCCAAACCATTTGAGGATTCTGGGATACACGCCAGGATCTGTGTGGAGCTGAGGAAGAAAAAGCAGCAGAGGGGAGCTGAGCACTCCTGCATTTGGGTGTAAGCAGGATTTAACAATGAGGCAGTGATGCCTCAGGTTTTAGCATTTCTATTTTTCAGATTCTGTGCTGCTTTAGTAGGGAAGTCAGCAGCTGCCTTCTGGGTGTCTCTTTGCTGGCCCCAAGCTTGTGGTTTCAGTCATTCCCTTTGTAACTGATTGTAATTTTGATTTGTAACTGATTGTAATTGATTTGTAATCCTCATTAGGATTTTGTTTCCAGCCTGGAAATACAACAAATTAACACAATCCAATCATATTGGAAAACATTCTGATGAAAAAAGTTGTTCCTTGGTATGCGATTAAACTGTCACCAAAATATTTGGCTGTCACTGTAAATGAAGGGGAATCCCCTCTACATTGGGCTGGCTAAAATGGACACACAGCTTTATGGGTCCCTCCTAAATAAGGTCACAGCAGGATATTCAGTCTGAAACATGCAGAAAACACTTTCTCCCCCTCTCATTGCAGTTTCCTGCAATTTCCATCTGACTGTTTCAGGCTGGTCCTCTCTCAGGACATAAATTCCCAAGGGAAGCTCCAAATATCCAGACATAGCAAATAAAATATCTTTGTAAGACTATTATTGAGCTGTTTGCTGTTTTTACATAGCAGAGACTAACCCAGGCCTTTTACTGCCTCAACAACCCAACTCTTTCTATTTTGTCCCCACAACCGTACTCCTCTTGCTTTACGAAGCTAAAAGGCTGAATTGTTTCAAAACACCAAACTGAGTCTGACTGCAGCTGGGGAAGAGCAAACATCACAAGAATTGAACTTGAACTTTATAAAGAGCAAGTGAAAGGTCACAGCTGCTATTTGACACCTGGAGTTTAATCAGGGGGGATGAGGAAAAGCCAGATACCCTCACAACCTCTCCTTCCTTCAGCCATTCCCTCATGATGGGCTTCAGCACACACAGCAAGCAGGGCTTGGGTACAGAATATTCCAATTCAATTCCCTAAGCCTTGAGTGGAGATAAAAAAAAAAAAACCTCATTTCTGTGTGCACAAGTGTTTTTCTTTATGAATGCGTGGCCAAGAGTGCCCATTGAAGACCTTTCCTTCTTGCTGCCAAAACAAACACAATTCCTGTTTATTGTTTGAAGAACAATCAAATTATGCATTTTTCAGTTTTCACTGAATTTATCTGACACTACACAATGGATTTGAAAAAAGGAAACTGCTAAAACAAATTAAACCAAAGGATTCAAAGTGAAGAGATTAAACACAAGCTGGGCAGATGAAATAAGAGTTTGAAGCCAAGACCAACATTAGTTGGAGAAGTGAAGGAAAAGTCTAATCTGTCTTCTTTTAACTGCTGCTCACCCCTGCCTTGCATCCTTCCCTGCCCATCACAAATCTTCCTCTGGCATTCCCAGACACAATCCTGAGTGTTTCATTGAACTTGGAAATACTGCAAAACCTCTGCGAGGACCACTGAACATCCAAGCTGAGACCTACAGCTACAAGAAAGATTTTTTTCAAATCTGAAGCCCTTCAGAACCCCTCCAATGCCCCTTTTATTTTCTTTGTCTGTTTTCAATGCAGAAACAGTTTTCAAAAAACAAAGGGTCCAGTGAATGATTTAATAAATTCTGGATTAAGTAAGAACTAAACTATGTCATAGACTTAATTTAAACAGCTGGAATACATATATACATCTATATATATATATATATCTTTTCAATGGTCTCTAAGAGGGGAGGAGGGAATTTAGAAAGGGAAGAGAGAGTGTTTAAAGACAGCAAAGCTCTGCTGCAGTTTTCCATGAGGAAATAGATATCCTCTAGAGGAAGGTGGATGAATGGGGACTACACACAGAATAATTTTAGGGTGTGTGGCAGGGGTGGTGGAGGAAAAGGTGTTGGGTAACAGTGGCAGAAAGGGAAGGAAGGCTCCAGGGAAGGGGAGATGCCCAGGCAGGCGCTGAGCGTGGCTCTGCAGAGCAGATGCAGCGATTCCTGCCTGGTTTTGTAATCGGGCATTGCCCGAGGGCTCTGCACACTGCGCTCTTTGTGGTCCTGTCTTTCATGGTCTCCCATTCTTCCCGGGGCTGGCAGCGATGCAAAGGGCAGGGAAAGACGGCAGAAATATTTCAGAGGGCTGAGAGACAGAAGGGAATCACAGCAAACCAGATTTCCCCATGGGCTGCAGTGCAGGAACACAGCAGAGGTTTGAGGGGAAGTTGAATTGGGAGACTGAAACTCAAAGCAAGACAACATTTTCATTTAGGGGCTCAGCCTATTTACATTCCAGCTGCAGCTGTGAATGGGCCTGGATAACCCCCTGCCCCAGAGCCCCTCCATCTTCTGGGGCTGACAGGCTCAGCCTGTGCCAGGCAGGAAGTTAAAATGTCATTTATTTTCTGCCCCGCTGTCACTGCTGTCCCCAGAGAGGCTGAGTGCAGGTAACTACTCTGCCAAGCTCACCAAAGAAAATGCTTTATCTTTCCCACTACTTGAGATCCAAATTCCCAGCTGTACTTCTACACTGCCTCAATTCCTTGTGTTTTTCATCCCAGATCTTATTTCAGTGAATTGGAGGGTGACAGAAGCCTGAGGTCTCTGTTAGGGGTGCTCACCTTTAAGGAGAGCTTGATAAAATGGATAATCCTGTTGCAGACTGCTGGGAGGTTGTTCAGGAAACCTCACTCACACCTTGCTGTGTTTAGGCTTTTCAGCTGTTCACATCCCATCATTTTCATCCTCAGTAAATTCTGTGAGACATTTTGATAACAGATTAACTCAGCTTGTTGCTCTTTTTAAGGCACCTGTGCTCTCTGCTGCCTTCTCCCAAACCACCACCTTTCTTAAAAGCATTCAGAACAACCCAAAAAAGAAAATGTGGAAATAGGAACGTGGTTTCCACACCCACCAGCAATAAATCACTATCAAACCTGGGTGCTGTTTGACCTAAGGATGCACCAAAATTCCTGGAGGAGCTGATCTGGGACAGTGGGTTCTCATGAGTCAATTTGCACCATCAGGTGCCAACAGCAAAATTTCGTGGTCTAAGGACACACCTAAGGCTGGAGTCAGATCCTGTCATGCCAAGTCCCAAATTCTTACAGAAATTCCTTCTTTGACTTTCTCCTGTTTGGACAACACCTGCCTTTAATTATTCTATCCTTTTCTGAGAGAAAAAAAGAGCAAAGTGTGTTCCTCGGGAACACTGAAAACTTCAATCTAAGGATCCAAAGTTTAGTGAACTTCATCAAACGGTACCAGCTGAGGGGGAAAATCCACATAAATTCCTTTCCTAATGTTTGTTCCCCTTTTTATATTTGTCCACAGGCAGCTCAAGGGAAAACAAACACACGAGGATTTGCGGTTCAGCAGCCTTGCCTGGGCTCCTGTTTGAAGTGGGACTGAACCCCTCCTGAAATGCCTCTACATTCACCTGCTCAGCAGCTTTTCTGCTTGGGAATGTTCCCTGTTCCAGCAGAAAGAAAACTGCTTAAATGTTACAGCCTCATCATTGGAGTACCTGCTTGGAGTGCCAGAGGCACAGGTTTGAGTATTTCAGGGAAGAGGAAACTGAGCCAGAGTCTTACACCTGACTGAATGTCCCAACTTCTAAAAAAAAAAAAAAAAAAAAGGTAGGAACATATCCTTATGATTTTGTTTGGTTTTACTTGGACCGAACTCTGCAAGTACTTGCAGTAAAATAAATTTTTTAAAGGATGGTTTCATTCCAGACAGAAATGGAAAATACTGAAAACATAATTTGATTCAAATAGGTCTCTAAATTCAGGCAAAGAAAAAAGAGGAAAATAGTTGCTCAGACAATTATTTAATCCGTCCTGTCCCTGGTTAAAGTGTCTTGGTTTTTTCTTTACTTCCAACCCAGTTTCCTTCTCCACACCCTTCTCCCAACGCCCTCCTGGTGTTCTCTCATTCTTTCAGCTTCCTCCAGGGAGCTGGGCCAGACCCTCACAGCTGAAAATGATGGGTTATACCCTGCAATGATGCAGTTTGCTGTCCTGGAACAACCCAGGGCTTGCTCATGGATCATGCACAGCCTTGACCTCCTGATCTCCTGAAGCACTGCAGAATCTGAGCAGCAGGAACCTCCCACTTCACTGGACAGCTCAGTATTTTATTTACAGGGACTGATGTCAGCTCGAACATGTGGCAATTGGAAAGACAACATTTGTGCTCTGGGAACAGCAAAAGCTGTTTCCTTTGCTTTGAAATGAGATCTCCAAGCTGGCCTCAGCCTTGTGCAGCAGGAAAATAATTTTTCTGAGCTTCCATCTTGCCAGTGGAGATCAAGGTCTGTCAGAATGTTCTAAAACCAGTCCTTAAGCCAATTTTGGGCACAAATCCCAAGACTTACCAACAAGTGGATCACAAAAGAGTCCAGCAGTGTTAAACATGACATGAGAACGGGATAACACTGCATCTCTAGAGTGAGAATGTGAACCCTTTGGAATCCACAAGCAGGGATCAGCTGCACCTTTGCCCATATTAAATCATGACATCAGGGGCTTCTGGCTCTTTCCACCATGCTGTGCATGTCCACCAAGAAGTCCAAGCATCCTCCACTCTCCAAGTCCCAGCTTCCCAGCAGCCTGTGGAAGAAGTCAGTGAAAAAGCCTGGATGTGGCACTCAGTGCCGTGGTTTGGTTGATGAGGAGCTCTTGGGTCATAGGTTGTGTGATAGATGAGTAATGCAATGACTGACTGTCACAATTAATGGACAAATATAATGTATATAGGTTAAGAAAAGTTTATAGATTTATAGTTATGTTGTACCTCCTTGCATGGTTATCAAGGGACAATGGGAGTTGTCTGAGAGAGTCAGCTTGTCACTGTGGTGACATCTGACCTCCAGTCAGGATTTGAGGGAGAGGTCTTCACCACTGAACAGTGAAGAAGGGGTTGATGAACAGAACTTTAGGAAGGGTTAAAGTATTAAAAAGGGAAAAAACTCCATTGAGATGGGGCTAAGCACATGGCAGGGAAAATCTTTTGCTCCCAGTGCCGTAACCTTTTTAACCTTTTTTCTTCATTCAGTCTTCTGTTGTATTTTTGATAAGGTTTAATAAACCTTCCTAAACTATGAAAAGTGAGTAGCTATTTCTCACAGTTGGACATGATGATCTCAAAGGTCTTTTCCAGCCTGATTAATTCTGTGATTCTGCAGAGGGACACAAACAAATCCAGAGGTTCTTGGTTGTATCCCATGCAAAGTGTGGGTGGTGCTCACCTCTGAGAGCTACAATGGACACAAGGACAGCTCTACCAGGGAATGAATCTTTTCTACATTTTGTTCCATATTTTACAATAAAAAAAAATATTCTGCAAGCTCTGGCCTGAAAACGCTTTTCAATTCCAAGTTTGCTGTGAAATATTGAAAGACCATTGCCAGAGCCAATTCCCCCATTTTGTAAAAATAAATCTCAGTAGGAAATCCACATGGACTCCATTTCCTCCTGGGCCATTTTTCCCCCACTGGGAGCTAAAACAGATTTCTGAAATTCTCCCAGCAGGAAACATTCTGTTATGTCTCTGCTCTAGCACGGCACCATCTCATCAGAACCCCCACAGTCCTCAGGCCTAATTTTATTCTACCAAAGTTTATTCATAGAACATCTTATTTTCATCAAGGAAATCCTTGAGAGCAGCTCAGCATTGGGAAATTCAGTCTGAGACTATTTTCCTCAATAAACTGTCTTTAATGTCCAGGACAGAGCTGTATTTGAGGGTTTTTTTTAATCAGTGGCAATGCAATTCTTCATCAGGCTGCACTTTAAACTGGGTCTGTGAAGTGATCTGCAATTAACTGACCTAATACATGTACCAGGGCTAAATCCATACTGCTCCTCTTTGTGATTCTCCCCCTGCCCACACACTTCCCTGCTTTGTTTTCCTGACCTAGTTTGGGAAATCTTTGCCACCAAAAAGTTGTTCAGTATCAGCCAGGACAAATTTAGCAGATTGGCAGCATGTGGAGCTGGAAAGTGATTTTATCATGGGCTTTCCTCTGAAAGGAATCTTAGCAGTAAATCATTCAATTATCTTGAAATTTTGAGATACTTTGAGAGGTTTGGGTCTATAATTTATGGGCACACAAAATAAGTAATGACTTATTCCTCATTAATAAAGCAAGAAATAAGAATGAGCAATTGTGCTTTGACAATTTAGCAGGAACATTTTGAGAAATGCAGCAATTAACTCCAATCTCAGAGTGCCAAATGTTCACAGTTTTTCCTAAAATAAGATTTCTGTTTTCCTGAGAAAAGCTGAGATTTCAATTAGAAAGCTGAAAACTCCCAATGAAATTTTTAAATTTTAAGTTCTTTTTGAAAACACGTGGTTCTTCCTAGAGAATTTTATCAGGGCTTTTGAATTACATGAGGAAAAAGCTTAGGTGGAAAAATACCTGAGGAGAGCCAGTAATGACACAATCTGTCATTAGGAAAATGCCACACCTGCCATCTACAGCACCTTGAACCATGGTCTTGCTCCTGCTTAGGGAAGAAGCCACTCTGAGAGGTGCAGCAACAATGCACAAAAAAACCCACCCAAAACCCACCAAAAACCTTCCCAGAACCATAGAAAGTAGACAATTCTAGTTTTTGATGGATAATAGACCTCACAGCTGCACTTGTGCTGATGGAAGAGATCTCTCTGGAGCCCCTTTTTGCCTTTATCAGGAGGTTTTATAAACAGCTGCTCATTGTTGACCACACATTCCACTCCAAGAATAAATTTGTAAGGGGTGAACATTGAAAAATTAGTTTATTGTTTTGTTTCCTAATTCAAAAGGGGAAAAAAAGATCATAAGAAATAAAGGGAACTTCTCCCAGCCACCTCATTGTGGACTGAAGACAGGGCTTGATTTTGACTGCATCATTTATTCTTTACTTGATTTCATGTGAAGTTAAGTAAAATAAAGCTGAGAACACCCCAGCCTGTTGTCCTGTAAATGAATATACACCCTACAGCACTGGCTGAGCAACAGGTTTGAAATCAGAAGGCAGGAACTTTGCTCTGAAGAAATGGGAGAAAAACCATAAATAGTCAGCCAAGACAAGTCAAATTTGGGAGTCTGTTTGAATTTAAAAATCTCCGTGCAACTATTGCTTCAGATCTCTGGAAAGCAGAGCAGGAGGACATGAAGAGAGGGTCTGATTTCAGCTCCCTCCAGCAGCTGAGGCTTTAACAAGGAACATTTCCTTGCCCCAACTTGTTCTGGGGTTGAATCTCATTAGTTTGTGGGAGCACAGAGAAGAACAGCGGTGGGATTAGAAATGGCCCAAGGTATTGTATTTGTGGGGTGCCCCAATGAAGGAATGATGAATCTGACTCCATGTTCTCAGAAGGCTAATTTATTACTTCATAATAATATATTATATTCAAGAATACTATACTAAACTATACTAAAGTATACAGAAAGGATACTTACTCAATGCTAAAAAGATAATAATGAAAACTGGTGACTCTCTCCAGAGTCCTGACACAGCTTGGCCCTGATTGGCCAAAGAGTGAAAACAACTCCCAGCAGAACCCAATGAAACAATCACCTGTGGGTAAACAATCTCCAACCACATTCCATATGAGCACAGCACAGGAGAAACAAATGAGATAAGAATGGTTTTCCTTTTCTCTGAGGCTTCTCAGCTTCCCAGGAGAAAAATCCTGAATGAAGGGATTTTTCCAGAGAATGTGAATGCCACCTGAGGGTGTTGTAAGAACAGAACAAATCAGCCCAGACAAGGGGAGGACAGATGCCACAGCAATCCCTGAGCTCTTGTGTTGCTTTGGGTGGCAGGAGGGGAGCAGGGGTGTTGTGGCACAGCCACTTTGTCACAGGCAGAGATTAGCTCATCTTGCAGTGACAGACAGAGCCTGGCCCGTGTTTTCTCCCAAACATCACCTTTCCCAAGGCAGAGAGCACTGAACAATGAGTGTCACTTCTCAAATGGAACCTTCTGGCAGCACTTCCCTGGAATGACAAGCAGCTGGAGGGGAGCAGCACAATGACGCATTGAGGAGGGAAAGGAGAAAGCTTTTTGTCCAAGGCAGTATTACAACTCTTTCTGAAGCTGAAGGAAAGGTAATTAGAGGTCCTGGATAATCCATTCCTCTCACGTCAGTGTAATGGAAAAAGGATCTCCACAGCTTTTCCACGAAATTTCTCCTCCTGCTGGAGACTCCCTTTGCTTTAACCACATCATATTCCAGTGCAATCCTCGAGTGTGAACAAAGTGTGAAATAATTGCAGCACTGGAGAACTTTTGCTGTACAATGACTTCACCGATTTTTGGGTGTTTGAAGTCCATCTTACTCAATGTCTTTTGCCACAAAAGCAAACTGGTCAAACTTGGAGTGTAAGACATTAAAAAGACCTGACTGCTCTTGTGATATGGAATTGAATAGTCTTAATCTGATTTTGAGTATTTTGGGAACTGGTCAAATTTGGAGTGTAAACCTCAGGTCAAACTTGGAGTGTAAGACATTAAAAAGACCTGACTGCTCTTGTGATATGGAATTGAATAGTCTTAATCTGATTTTGAGTATTTTGGTAAAGGTACTGACACAACAAAACCCCAACCCAAATAAATAGACCTGTTTTAGCATCCCAGACTGGATCTTTTGGAGTAAACATCCGAAATAAAGTTGTAAATTGAAGTTAAAAGACAAAACGGACAAAAGCCACTTTCACCTAAAAAGCCCTGCTGTAATTAAAGTCTGCAAAAAGTATCATAAAGGGAGAAGTTGTCCTGAAATGGGAGGATATCAATCATGGTGGGAAAGGCAGTGGTCCTGGGATGAAAACACTTTAAAAAAAAAGAGGCGACAGAAGTGATGAGTGAAGGAAAGCTAAGGAAGCAGTGGCTTATGGCACACTGAAAGTGTTTGGTATCTGCCAGGCACAACAGGTGTGTGTGGGAGAACGATGTGTTCCCTTAAATATAAAGAAGAAGGGAAGAGGAACAAAAGGCAAAAAAAAAAAAAAACCAAGAAAAAAGACAGAAAACATGGAGCTAGAGCAGCTTTCAGTGCTTCCTGCAGAAGCAGCAGCAAGCTGAAGTGACAGATCCCTCTCAAGAACTTTTAAACACATTGGAAGTGACTCCATTCCCAGCAACTCAAAGTCTGAGCAGACAAGGCACACAAAGGAAAGGGTGGAAAGGGAATCATTATCCAGAATTCATGGTGGGGAACAAAGGGACTAAGTTACTTGTCACACAATACCTCTTGCTTGAAACACCTCATGTCACAGGCTGAGCAATAAAGACCACCCTTTCTCCTGACAGGGTATTTTTAATTGCACTCCATTCACAGGGAAGGAAGGCTCTGACACTGAGAAGTATTAATCCTCCTAATTAAGTGGAGTCCTTGAAAAGCAGTCAAGAAAACAAGTGAAGGAGTGAAAGGAGCTGAATCCCATCAGAAATAAACACTACATTCTTGCTAAATATGACAGAGCCCCCAGGGAGGGCGGTGCTGGAGACAGATCAGTGTTTCTTGAGGATCATTAAAAGCTTGAGGAGCATTTTAATTGTAAGGGTATAAAAGCACCATGGAGTCCGTCTGGAGTGGGGCACAGCAAGTGGGAGGTCTGAATGGAACCTTTCAGCTCCTGCTGCCTGAAGTAATTCCGGGCTCTTTTCTTGGCTCAGCATTCACAGGAGAAACAACCAAAATGGAAAACTCACCTAGAAATAAGAATCGAAATGCAAGACATGGAAAAATCAGCAAACATTTTATAAATGCTTCACCCAACCCATGAATTAAGAGCATGAAAACCACCACCTTCATGAGACGGAGGACAGTTGATGGCAGACACAGCAGTGGGATGGTGCCTTGGAATTCAGATACTTCAAAGCTCCATTATCAGAGCCCTTGCAGATCAGCAGCTGTGTCAGCACGTCACAAATTAGAACCAAGGTTTCTCCAACTTGAATGGGAATAAACATTTCCAAAAAGTGTTTTATTGATGGTCTTGGGGTCTCTTCCTCTACACTCCAAAGCACTTGGGATCGCCTCCTTTGTACTAAATATTCATGGTACCTATGGTGGCAATAATTTGGGTCGAATTCTCCAAGTTAAGTAAATTAAGTTAATGTCTTCAAGTCACATTTTTAGTCTTCATTGTGAAGTTGTTAGATTTCCTGGTCTCATATTTTGGGGTTTTTGTCCTCCATCTTATCAAGCTTGGTTCAAGCCTTACATTTTACACTTTTCCTTTTACTTCTCGGTGTCTGCAGCAGCTTTCCCCCAGTTCTTGGGTTCTGCCATTGAAGATGGCTCAATCACTACTACTCTGAATCTGGATTCTTTATTTTACCACTTGCATTCATCTATTAATCCCTTTACCTCCTTTTCTTTGTTTGTTTGTGGTTTTTTTGTTTGTTTTTATAGGTTTCTTTTGTTTGTGGTGGTTTTTTTTGTTTTTATGATACATTTTCCTCATATCTTTAACATTGACAAATTCTTGTCCTCTCCCATACTCAAGTCTGACCTCCACAACCACAAGTTCATTCCCCACTTCCCTTCAAATATCTATTTCTTTTAAAACCAGTTCAGATTCACTTTTGCTTCTTGTATTACATCCCAAGTGCCTGAGAAAATGGAATTGCTCAGAAACTTTTCTGCAGAAGGCATAAAAGCCTTTAAGTCCTCAATTCCCCTGTTCAAACAATGGAATAAGGAAAGCCCTGTTGCCTCAGCACTGTAAAGGCAGCAATTCACAAAATTACAGCAGGGTATGAAGGTCAGTAATGCAGCCAGTCCTCCTCAGCTGGAATTCCTGACACACAGGAGTCATTGTCCATCAGAAATGAGCAAAAGAGAATTACTGAGGATTTCTTCCTCTCTCTGAGTAAACAAGGTCAGACACGACATCCAAGAAAACCCCTAAGTCAGCAAAACAAAAAGGGATTTGTGTTCTTCCAGGACAAATATGGTCAAAAGGAAAGGAGGAAAAGGCCTTTGGACCATGTGAAGAA
The DNA here is from genome assembly GCF_014805655.1 of Passer montanus. Classification (NCBI taxonomy): domain Eukaryota; kingdom Metazoa; phylum Chordata; class Aves; order Passeriformes; family Passeridae; genus Passer; species Passer montanus. Next base: position 2,908,106 of record NW_024369151.1, read on the forward strand.
AGAGTTGTCAAAGGCAACTTTTATTTCATTGTGATGCTATTTCAGCACAACTCTATCCCGGCATTTCTAGAAGAAAAAAAATTGAAAAGCCAAATGATTGCCAAAGAATTGAAGTTAAACAAACAAAATACTGATCCACATTCCCAGAAATGGATTTCAGTAAACTTTTTATTTGATCCTCTGAACTTTTAAAACAAGAAAAAGTAGAAAATTGTTCAATTAACACATTCTAGACTTTTGAGTCCAGTGGTCCAAAAGTACAGAATATATTTAATTATAATAATTCATTTAACCTCAAAGACTTGGTTTCATCAGCGCCTTATAAGGTTTTTCTTTCAGAATGTGTAGCTTTATATTGGAACCTCTATTATAAAATGAAATGTTAAAGCATTGTTTGGAAAGTAACAATGCCTTTCTAAAACAGATGTTCCCCGAACAGTGTTGGTTCTCCTCATCTGAACAGATAATCAGGGAAAGGGTCTGTGCTTATTAAAACAACTCAACATCAGAATGAGGAGTTGAGATTATAAAAAACCTACATTTTCCACACACTCAAAGAAAAATCTGTAGCTGAAAAACAGCGTGACACCACTGAAAAACTCAACAGCCTTCAATTGCTGGTATTTAGTTTGGATTATTTTTGTATTATCTTTAAATGCTGCTAGAAAAACCTTTGGGAGATGTGGGCTGAATTTCTATTTTTCTTACAGAAAGTCAATTTAATCAGCCAGGCAGAAAAAGATCAAATTAGAGTACAGCATTAGCAAAAATTTAAATATCATCTTTCTAGCATAACCTCATTTCAGAAAGCAGCACTGCTCTCCTCCCAGGAGGGCTGACATTTAAATATTTATAGGATCAAATGCTAATGACAGAAGATTTACTCAACTTTCTTTCCTTGACAAAAAATGACACGGTTCCAGAATGTCTCTCCCAGTATTTTAATTGTGCTTCCTTTCAAGAGGCAATAATCAGGGATTTCTCCTTTTTGCCTTTAGTGGAGGTCAGCAGGCCCAGCTCCATGAGGTCATGGCAGGGGCCTTGTCCATACCCTCAGTGTGGTTCAATCCAGAACAGGATGAGGGGTTTTACAATGAAATATATCAATGAATCCACAGCTTTCTAGTAGCTCATTATATCAGCTCCAACTGCTCCTTTGGGTCACATTCTCACTGACATCAAACTCACATCTCAGCTCATCTTGGAGCTTCCTGACACTTAACCTGATTTTACACCGATTTAACACAATTCTGAATAACCTGGGATTGCTAAAACTTCAAATGAGAGCTCAAGGTTGCTGTTAGTAAATCAACTACTAAATGAATCCTTTAGCTGTCAAGCCTTTGAATGTTAATTTAAAGACAAAATCAAGTTTTAGGAACACACCTTCACAGAATCATGGAATGGTTTGGGTTGGAAGGGACTTTAAATGTCATCCAGTGCCACTCCCTGCCATGGGCAGGGACACCTCCCACTGTCCCAGGGTGCTCCAAACCTCATCCAGCTTGGCCTGGGACACTTCCAGAGATGGGGCAAATTCCTTGGTCCCTCTGAGCAAAACACAATCTTATCCTAAAATTAAGACTGCAATATTACACATATTCAAAGAGCAAGCCACAGCAGATGTTGGGCCAGCAATTCTTCTGCGCTGGAAAAATTTGTGATTATCATCCAGGGAAAGTGAGTTCACCCCACAGGGGAGCTGTTGCTGTTTAAGGTGATTATGTCCCATGAACTGGCAGGGTTTGATGTCTCAGGGCATGGTGGATAAACTGCTCCTTGGAAAATGACTTCAGCTTCACCTACTGACACAGTTAAGGTGACACAACCCCCTGTGTATCAATGCATGAACCCTTTCCTTGCCCAGGGCAGAGGAAAAGAAACAGTCAGCTCCCTGCTGATGTCAGTAAAACATCATCATAATTCAAGATTTTCTTTAAAACACTAATTTCACATGTAATTTTTACTTTTCTCTGGTTGTTTCTGCAGGAATTGGAAATCTACTGATAAAACATCATCATAATTCAAGTTTCTCTTTAAAACACTGATTTCATATGGTAATTTTTACTTTTCTCTGGTTGTTTCTGCAGGAATTGGGAATCTACTGCTACTCAAGTCCTCTGATAGAGTCATGCTTTATATGGCAAAAAAAAAAGCATCAAATATTTGCAAGAAGCACTGAATGGATTAAAATAGGCAGGTAAAAACTGCTGGAGTGATTCCCTTCTCTGATCACAACTGATCCCTTCTTGCTTTCTTCGCTTAGTTCTTCAGCAGCACTGCCAACATTTCTGCCAAAACAACAACCTGAACTGAAACAGTTCTTAACCACCTTCTCACCATCCAAAGCAGAAAATTCAGCCCCTAAATATCTCCAGGGCCCTGAGCTGGCATTCAGAGGTGTGCCCAGAACACCTTATTCAGCTGAGACCACTCTTGCCTGTGAGTTTTTATGGATCAAGTCACAACTCTGGGTAGAAAAACTTGCTCATTTATTCATCTTGAGCATTGTGATTTACCAGGCTCTCAGTGTGTTCCTCATTAGAAGGGATATTTAAATTTCAGGGGGTGGTGGATGCTGCTGCTTTGTTTTCTGCTCTATTTTATAGCCATTTCCACTGAGTTGTTTTATAAAGTGATTTTAGTGTTTGATGTGTTTAAGCAGGACAAAATGTATAGTAAAATTTATGAATGTAAATGTATATATCATTTCATCTTCCAGAAAAAGCCACATATCAGCATCCACTGTTCATTCTAAGCACAAATACGACTTAATAATCAATAACAGAGGCAAAAGAACCCAACAGAATCTACCTGGCTATATTATGGAGTAAATAATTGTTCCTCAACACCCCACACACAAGAGGAGCCTTCCCTCCTCTTGGCACACCTCAAAGGAGGCCTTTTATCATGAGACAGAATGTCAAAGGGTTTCAAATGAACAAATCACAATTCTTCCTCCTTCCCCTCCCCCAAAAAAGATTAATGTAAAGCACCTTTGGATTTGTCTGCATAAAAAGTTTGGTACAAAATAATTGTTGTAAAAACGTTTGACAGCATTTGTCAAATGCTGTCCTTTGAATAAATGACATCTCTATTAAAACCCCTCTCCATCAGGATTCCATTCAGCTTCAGTAAATGGGAAGTGTCAGGCAGTCACAATATATTCCCAATTGATGCAACTAAAAAAGAATCTAATGCAAATTCGAGCAGGCTGATTCCAGCAGGCTTCAGATGCACTTTTAAAACACTTTCCTTAGAGCCTGTTTTTTTATTTGCTGACAGATGCTTTCACAGACCTGCTAAGTTCTGAAGCTGGCAGAGAGTAATCACTCAGCAGAGGCTGCACGGGCAGAATAAGCACCAGTGAATAAAATCCTGTGTTTTGAATGAAACTTGAGCACTTTTGCCAATATCAACAGGTATCACACCATTGTTTCCTGGAGATTCATCTGCTTGTGTAAGCTGTCCCAGTTCTCCCTGGCAGGAAAGGGAAAGCTGCTTTCAAATTTCACCTACATCAGCATCAATAAGGAGCAACACCACAAAAACAGAATTAGTTCCAGTTTATATCAAGATTAGGGAGGTTGAAGCCCTTGAAATTTCAATTTTCCAGTAAGTGAAATGAAGACAGCAAGTAATACTTGCTTACCTTAGGAGGGATTTGGGCTGACACATTAACATTTGCTCAGCATTCACAAACTTCCAGCTCAAATAATTCACATATTCTAAATTTGCTTCGAGTTCATCCTGTACCTAATGCCAGTGATTTCAATCACCTCACACCAGAAGATGTTTGGTCAGCTTTTTTTCTGCCTGGAACACACTATTTTCTGCTGCTGTGGCCAAACACAACACAGCCAGCTCCCATGGCCCCTGGCCAGACCCAGGGCTTCTTACCTGGCAGCAAAGCCCCAGTGCCAGCTCAGCGGCCTGGGTGCATCTCCCTACACGAAAAAACAAGAAACCACAAGGAACTCGAGGTAAATTTCATTTCCCTTCCCACTTTCCAGCCTGTAGGAGTGAAGGATTTTTTGGCTTTTTAATAAAAGTTTCCCTTCTACAACTGCGCTGGGTTCGCCCTGGAGCCGTTCTTTGGCTTGCTCAGCACCTGGAGAGCCAGGAGCTGGAGATTCCTGGAATCCAGGAACGTGTCAGGATGGACAGAGTGAGCAGGATGGCTGCTGCTGGGGCTGGGATCAAAGCAGACACACAGAGGCTGGGCTGCATCCTCCCTTGTCCATGTGCAGGATAACCTGGAGTGCAGGCAGGAACAGGAATCCAGAAGTCAGCATTCAGCTCAAGAAACCAGAGTCACACAGGGATTTTATGCCACAAAACCATACTAAAAATGTAATTTTCTTTGTAAAAATTGTAGGATTGAATTATTGCCATGGGCTGTTGTTGAAATCCCCCATCAGTGTCTCAGTTTACCTCTTCAGCATTCACCATGGGCTTTAGCTTTTCCTGCACTTCTGTGCTGGCCCAGAACACCCCAGGCACATTGTGGATCTGTTCCCTGCCTGTGCCCTGGCTGTATGTGAATGAGACCCCAGTTCTGCATGAGAGAGTCACAGAATCCTGGGGTGGGACAGGCTGGAAGGGACCACAGAAGGGCATTTGGTCCCACAGTCCTGCTCCAGCAGAGCACTTGGCACGGGATTGTGTCCAGATTGTTCTGGAAGAGCTTTAAAGAAGCTCCAATAACAGGGAAGAGCTGATGGAAATAGAGTCTCCCTCTTGAGCTTGTTGCCAGCTGCATCCAACAGCCACATTTAATTTATTTTGCCACCAAATGGAAAACAAGCCCAACACAATTTTTTAGCAGAATTTTATGGAGAAAGTGACATGTGTTGGGGATTAAAATGAATGAAAGAGAACCAAAACCATAATTTTGGAACATCGTGTCCAGGAACACAAGAGAAAATTTGGACCTAAAAATCGAGATTCATTTTCACAGCAACTATTTCCCATTTGCTGCCAAAGAAGACAAAGAGAAAATAGGAGAGTTAATGAAAAATAAGACAAAGCCCACAACTTCAGTATAAAACAGGGGCATGGATGATACCTGAAAGTGAATTATAACCTTTTGGCTGTGTCATTTTCCAAAAGAGGCCACCCATGAAGCAGCCACACAAAAGCTGGGACAGCAGTGCTGAAGGAAATGGATGTATTGGAACAGTGAGGCATGAAGAAGGGCTGGAACTTTTTATTGAGACAAAAATACTCTGCAGCTGGGCCTGGTGAACCCCAAAATGTGGTAATATATGGACTTCTGTGTAGTACCAGGCCATTGATAAATTGGGAAACATGTGAATGCAGAATTAGCATGTTGAACAACAGAATTATGACAAACTCTGGTTATCAGGACACTCCTTGTTTAATGGGAGGTCCTCACTGGTTCCTCAGGCTGCAATTCAGGCCAGGTGGTCACAATTTACCCAAAGCCACTGAGCAGCAGGATTTTACCACTAAATACTGCAAGGATTTATCTTCAGACCAAGTTGAAGTCCTTCAATTCCCAACCAAAACATTTTACATATCCCAGTAATTTTTTCCATAGATAAGTCCTTAATTTTTCCCATTCAGAGAAAAAGCTTCAAACAAAGGGCTGGACTGATAGATACAGAGAATATTCAGAACTTTAATGAGGAGCTTTGCCATAGGGCCACTAATTTTTAAACAAGGAGCTTAAATTTCTCATGGGTCAATTCAGAAATCAGTCATGATTAACCTCAAATTACTCCACATCTATCAGCACACAGCTAAATGGAGATGAGGTTAATTAGATAGAAGAAAAGCTCTGCAGGTCAGTCCTCCATCTGTACATGAACCTTTTTACTTCATGAGCTACCCCTGCAGGTGAACTCTTTCCAAATAAGATTTTATACCCTGAGGAATGTCCATTCTTCTACCTATATCCCTTCCCCCTAAATCATAGAATTCTTTAAGCTGGAAAAAACATCTAAAATGGAGTTCAGCTGTTAACCCAGCACTGTCACATTCAGCATTAAGCCACAGGTCCAAGTGCCACAGCCAAGTGGTTTTTTTTTACATTTCCAGGTGTGGTGATTCCACCACATCCCTCAGCAGCCTGTTAAAATACCTGACCACTCTTTCAGTAAAGAATTATTTCCTTATATCCAGTCTCAATCTCTCCTGGTGCAACTTCACAGAATCACAGAATCTGGGTTGGAAGAGACCTTCAGGGTCATCGAGTCCAACCCAGCCCCAACACCTCAACTAAACCCTGGCACCCAGTGCCACATCCAGGCTTTGTTAAACACACCCAGGGATGGTGACTCCACCACCTCCCCAGGCAGCCATTCCAGAACTTTATCATCCTTTCTGTAAAAAACCCAAACTATATTTCCCTCGATGCAGCTTGAGACTGTGTCTGGTTCTGTCAGCTTGAGGCCATTGCCCCTCATCCTGTCACTTGACCCAGGAGAAGACCTTGACACCAATCTCACCTCACCTTCCAGCTGCACTCTGAAGGGATTTACCAACCCACAGGTCCTACATTCAGCATAAAATTGCTGCCAGGGACAGGAGAAAAAATGAGACCTTGGGTTCACCAGACAAGGTAAATAATCCTTAAATCTCATCAAGAGAGAAGAAAACAGAGCCTGCTTTGTGTGAAGGGCCAAGCAGAAGCTGCAGAGATGACAGGCAGAGGTAGCAATGCCCCTGTGTGTGTGAAATGGATTTGTAGAGAGTTCTCAAAGCCTGACAGAAGCCCCACACTGTGTGCACCTGTATGTAAACCTTGTGATAAGAATTGATGACTTAGAAATGCCGTGGAATAGGACAGACATTGTTGAGAGAGAAATGGAGCTAGAAATAAGTTTCAAAGGATGGCCTTGTAAATAAGACGGAATACTTTAGAGAAATAGAACTATGGAAGATCCATTGTAGAAGGACCAACAAGGGGTGATTTTAGATCATTTGCTTTAAGGCATTTACAGCATGGTGTGGTAAAAAGCTGATAGGCCAAGAAATGCTTATAATATATTGTAACTTAAGAAACAGCTTCTGATTGTGATAGCGTGAATTATAGATCTGTATTGTCTCACCCTTCACATGAGACCGAAAATTTTTATGAGAATAAAAGTTTTTAATATGGCTCTCAGTTGCCCCATGTCTGGGCCAGAAAAGGGCTTAATTTGGGTCAGAAAGGGGCATAATCGGGGTCAGAAAGAGGCATTGTCCGGCACCCGTGCGCTCCAGGCGCGCTCAGGGCGAAGGGCGCTGTCCGCGGTGCTGAAACACCGAGCGCGGCCGCCACCGGGGCCCCGGCACCGACAGCGCACCCAGGAGCGGGGCCTTCATCGGTCTTCACCAGTCTTCAGTAATCTTCATTAATGAACTTAATCTGAACTCACCGTGACCCAGAGTCGTGTGTCCAATCCACTCCAGTTTTAAAAGAGCTGTATCCCAACATTCGCCCACAAAGGAACTGCTGAGATGAGAACTTTCCCCCATCTTTCCCCCTGTCATATCTAGAAAGGGATTCCTGGGACTCATCACCAAAAGTAAACCCAAACCTTGAAGCTTCACTCATACCCCTAACTGAGCTAGTGCACCTAAAACTCCCATTTCCTCCCAGTCCTACAGAGGTTTTGAGAGCAGGGAATCACCCACAACATCAGAATGTTCTTTCAGTGTGAGATTTATCTGTGTCAGCTGTAATGTGTGGCACTCGAGGGCCCTAAGAGCATCAGTAACAAATGAAATTGATGCAACTTCAACATGAGGAAAGCAGAAACTAAAACCAGTCCATCTTTTCAACTACTGTTCACATTGTAACAGTAAAAGTAGTTATGAAAACACTCCCAATTTACAAAAGGTCTTAATGAATTTAATCACAAGCATCAAGATTTAACTGAAAACAAGGACTTTTATTAATTGGTTTAAAAACTGAAATGATTTTCATTCCATGTTGTGATCAATATTTAAAGTTTTGCTCTACAGCTGAAACATCTGTTGGACTAAAGATGAGCAAAACCCAAAAATCCAGGATGGAAAATCGGCTCAAGCAGATACACAGGGCAGTTTAAAAATGTACTTCTGTTCACTTCAGTGAAAGCACCAGGAGGCTGACCAAGCACAAACACTTTGACACTGCAGCAACTGTGGTTTGAGCAAAAGATTCATTAAAACCATTCATGGAAAATTCACATCTGCTCACAGCGATAAAAATAGAAAGGCAAGAAACAGCTTGTTCCTAATTCTTTCCCTGTTTGCCAGCCAAAGCCTCTGTAGTTCAAATAATTTCTCTGAACTCTGCCTTTAAGCTGGATTTTATATATTCTTATATCACGACTGCTGAGAGGCTGTTTTCAATATGATTTAAATTAACAGCTGAGTGGATCCACAGTCTCCACACACTGCTGAGGGGTTTCTCTTGCTTGTGGGCTCTGCTGAGCAGAGCTTGAACCATAACATCATCACACAGCTCCAAACTGAACAGAACAGGATCCCCTTGTCCTTCTCCTGCTCCTCGATGTTCCTTGGCATCACTTAAAGGGGCTTTAAGCACAAGAAGTAGATCTTGAAAGACAGAAACTCCTTCAGAGATTTGAACCACTGAAATTAGAATATCTGAATAAATGAAATAGAGATTCTAATGAGTTTTTCTCATCAAAGAAAACAGAGCTCCTGCTGTGGTGACCACATGCTAAGGGTCTGGGATGAAGACATCTGTTGTCTGACAGGTTACATTTGCACCTAATTCCATTCTGTTCTCTTTCTTCAGCCATTTTACCCTCTCATTACTGCACCACCTGAACATCTGTCTCTGCAGAAATAAACCTTGCAATGTCATGGAAAAAAAAAAGGCAATAGCAAAATATCCCAGCATCATACAGAGCTTGGCAAAATATCCCAGCATACAGAGCTTGTTTCAAGGATACAAAAATTCTGTATGAAGTTCCAATGAAATTGATTCTTCTCCCTCTTCAAGAATATACCTTTTGGAAAAACAAAGATTTCTCAGGTATAAAACACTTTCTAGTCATATATATACACATAAATGCAGATCAGGAAGGAATGGAATTGATTATGTCACATGTTTGACATGTCATAGATGTGGCACATTTGTAAATCCATAAATTTATAAATCTGTACATAAATCTGTGCTACACTTGTAAATCTGTAGATTTTTTTTTTCCTTTTACTTAACTTTACAATGAGAATCAGAGTTCCAGAGATGAGGAAAACAGTTTGATTATCAGTTTTTAAGATCTCTATACCCCAGACAGTGCCACACACTTGGAATGGTTGAGAATTCTTACAGTAAAAGGAAAGGAGTTATAGAGTGTTAGACAAGAATTTTTGTCCAGGTTCAACGGTCAGAACTGTGGGTGCTGTGAAGAAACAAAGCCCCACTGAAATTCTATATTTTCAGATTTTTTTTGTCCTTTATATCTTTACTTTCCTTCATAAGAGTCACAGTAGATCCCTCTCTGTACACCACCTAAATATTTTCCAAACCCTCTTTCATCAGTTAGGCTTTCAATACCTCCCAGCTGTGTCCCTAAACACAGATACTGTTTAATTTCTCTAATCAGCCCCTTCCTCCTCCTGTTGCTTCATTTTCCACAATAATTACATGCCAGATAATCTGGCAGACAAATCCCAGAGTCTCTGCTGGGTGTGCTGCCCCACAGCAAGAGAAGAGCTGGGAAGCCAACAATAATAATTGTTTTTCCACAGGCAAGATATCAACTGGAAGTCAAGCCAGTTATCTTCTGATAAACAGCAGCTTCTCACCCAGAAGTGAGGAGTTGTATAGGACTTTATCTACACCACTGAAATCATTGCATTTACTTCACCCTAAATTAGTTTTGACTGGGAAAATGAACACTTTCAAGATAATTTGTGGTTATAACCACACAATCTCCAAGACCTCACACATTTTGGTTTCTTAAGTCTCCTCCTGACTTGGGCACTGCTTGTGCTGCCCAGGCAGCAAAGCTTCATTTGCCAAAAGGGCCTAAAAATGGCCAAACAACATTGTCAAAACCAAGGATCAATTTTTATTGCTCTTTACAGGCCTTCAGATCTTGAGGACATCTCTAGAAGTGGCATAAATAACTTTGTCGTAGAAAAAACACCCTATAAATAGTTATTCCTGTGGGACTTTTTAAATTTGCCTTCTCTGTTTTAGGGGGATGGGGGAGTGTTTGCTTTTTTTGCTGTTGTTTTCCCTAGAGAAGAAATCCTGTGGTATCCAGGGCAAAACCACACAGCAACAAACTCCAGCCTAAGAACTTCCAGTGAAGATTGCCCTCGGAAACTGCACATTTATATTTATTATACAACAACAGCTTCTAACCAAACTATGCAGAACTCAAAATAGATGATCCCTGCCCCCTCTAAAAAAATTAAATAAATGGCTTTTTATAAGCTCCTCTCCCCACCTCATCTCTCCCTCACAAACTTCTACTTTTCAGATAAAAGCTGCCTCCAGCTGCACTAAGGCTGTTCTGTATGTCCAAAAATTGGATTTTTCTACTAAACCAAATGGCTGCCTCAAAACCAGGCAAGGTTGACTTCCATGATCTTGGAGATCTCTTCCAACCTTACTGATTCCAGAATTTTCTGAAGGGCCACAGCTCCCAGAAGCCAGTTAATGATGACTTGGATCCCAGCTTTTTAGAACACTAATTAAAGATCCATCATGCTGACCAAGCTTGATGCCCTTAATATGTTCACTTGAGCCACTAAATTAGATAGGAAAGGGAAAAGGAAATGCAAACAGTCATGGGTGTAAATAATTCCTAGAAGTTTCCATACAGGCCTTGCAGCCACACTGGAAACTCTGTGGAATAAGAAAACTTGTCATTTGGCACAATAACATTTTATCCTGATAAGAAAATGAATAATCCTTGATTTACCTACAAAAGGAAAAAATCCCACTAAAGCAACGCCAAAACAAACAAACAAAACCCCCAATAACCAAATCTTTGCTGCCTGGGACAAATATTGAAGTGTTACAGAATATCCAGCCATTGGTGATAGTGTCAATGCTCTGAGGGGCTGGAGAACACATTTTCCAGTTTGTCAGGGCAATAAAACCACACAGGCCAAGGTTACAGAAGTCAGGTTTTGAAAGTACTTGGTGGCATTGCTGTGATCAGACATCAGTGCAGCTGGGAAGAAGTGACAGACTCAGGGACATCCTTAGAACTGCACACATTTACAGAGGCCAAAGATCCTGAAAAATCATTGACTTCACTCAAGTTGTTTCAAATTTCTGCCTCCAAACATTTTCTGTCTTTCAGAGGTTCCAGTATTTCTTTTATCTTGAGAATGGCAGCTCTGTGGAGGTCATTCTTTAGCTGTTTCTTTTTCAATCCACAACAGCTCAGTGACCCAGATTGCTCCCTCTCCTTTTGCTCCAGTGGAATGGCTCTGGGCATATTCTCATGTCTCTAAATAACAAAAAACTTCATCTCAGATATAATAATTACATTCAATGCTAGGGAAAACAGTTTTTTTCTTAAAAAAAAAAACAAAACAACAAATCAAAATCAATTGCACACATAGTAGGAATCATAATTATGAAAGTGCCTTTAAACTCCTGCTATTTTGAGTTATTAGTTATTAAATTGAAATTTGTTTTGCCAGCTGTAAAAGAAGCCCTATGTGGTTTTTCACCAGTTGACTCTGAAAAATGGAATAGAGAGCTCACAAGTGCTGTGGACTGGAGCACTGCTGAGCTTCCCCAGTTTGGGTTTAAATTGCTGAATTTGTTACCTCTGCATTCCACACCTCTGTGTACTCCCATGACAGAAGAGTTCACAGCTGTACTTCCTTTTCCACAGGAGAATCTCTGCTTTCCACACAATTCCTGAGGAAAAACCACCTCCACATTGCTTCTGTAAAGCAGGAAGGAAAAGACACATTGGAGTTCTAAATACCTAAAGTCCTCAGAGTGACTGGGTAATGTATTTCTGGTGTCTCACTATATGATCACAACCTGGGCAATCACTTGGCCTATTAAAATTTAACACTAACTCTGAAGACAAAGTACACAGGAATTGAAGAAATTTCTCTGTTTTCAAGGTGAAATTCCAGCCCAAAGTCACAAACAAAAAATTCTGACTAGAGTTCAATGGAATTTTCTTCTTTTAATCTCCACACCTTACAGATATGTGAAGGATTTCTTTCTAGTAATTCCACGATTTAATGTCATCCTCTCTGCAGAGGAGAGAAGCCCTTGGAGCATTAGTAGGATTTACAAAGTGAATATACTTTACTCCTGCATTCATGATGGTATAAAATGTTTAAAAGTCCTCACCACAAGCTTTTAAAACTTTTAAACACAGAGACAGCAGATATTAACCCCTGGGTATCAGGTTTTCAGGGTGGTCAGAAGGGAATGCACTGAAGTGTATTAGATGGAACAGGGAGCACTGAAGTGGCTGGAGAGAGATTTTGTGTCAGGAACACCCTCCAACAGAACAGACTCCCAGTGACCTTGCAATTTATGCGGCAAGAAATAAGAGGAGAAAAGGACAACCAAGGCAGGCAGGCTCTCTCCTGAAAGATTGTGCTCATCCAAAGCAGTAAAAGACCAGCACTGGTCTAACAAAACCAAAATACGCAACTAAAACTAGTATTGCTTTGATCTCAGATTGGTTTTTGATCTCAGCTTGTCATGATCTGCTTTGGAGAATTCTCTTTTTAAATGCAGCTTCTGATTTATGTCTAAGATGAAATAGTTTTAAACTCTTAAAACATCAATTCTATCTGATTTGAATATCTATTTAATTCTTTATTAAAATGAACTGTGTGCTTGCTAAAAGGGTTTTCAGCATCTAAGAGTTTCCTAAAGGTAGTTTAAATATTCATATAGGGGGTATAAATTTCTAGGTAGAACAAACAAGGAGGACTTTTATTTTTTTGCTGGTTTTAGTGTTTTAAAAACTTGGATTTGCAGCCACACTGAGTAAGTTGATAAGTTGCATAAAAAGCAGAGTCAAAATTTTTTATTTTTTGCTGGTTTTGGTCTTTTGAAAACTTGGATTTGCAGCCACACTGAGTAAGTTGATGAGTTGCATAAAAAGCAGAGTCAAAATTTTAGGAGAGGAAATAGGTGGAATGAATTTGTTCAATATCTACTGTGTTTCAGATAATTTTACTGTAATAACATCCGATATGTCTGATACTGGGAACATCTGATGTGAGTCCAAATATTTTGTAGGAATTTTAATCTTAAGGGTAGACAGCGTGCATTAATGAACTCATACAAATCATGATTTTCTGGATAGAAGCAGTCTGTGGTATTACTGTAACTAGTAATACATAATACAATATATATAATATATATATATGTCATGGATATAATATTATATATAATGCAGTTAACTCTGAAATGAATCACAGTAATAATTTGACTTAAAGTATGTATTAGCAAAAGCATGGGGAAATCTGGCCTCCAATTTTCTTCCTGGCTAGGGAGATATAGAAGCTCCAAAGCCAAGGTGAGAGTCCACTGCAATAAAAGAAACCAGTGGGTCTGGGATTTTTAACTGCATTGAAGTCCAGACGTGGTGGAATCCAGTTGGAGCCACTCCAGGCTCTGCTCCCTCACTCAGGCTCTAATCAGCCCCAGCCGAGGGGACCTGACTGCCCAGCGCTGACTCACGCCCTTGGCACGCACAAAATAAATAAAAAAGCAGCAAATTGTTAATTTAGGGGACGAGCCTTTGCTAGAGGTGATACCTTTACAAACACAGGGTGATTGCAGTGGTGTCTGTGTGTAAATTCTTCGTTGCTAAGGGAAGGACACAGCAGCGAACACAGCACGGAAACCTCCAGGGCTCAGCACACCTATTCCTTCCCCTCCCTCTCCCTTCCTGCTAATTGTCTGACTATGTGTGGCTGAGGCAAGAGCTTGTCACAGTTTCCCATGCCAGGAGCCAAGCTCAGCAGCAACACATACGAAATATTCGGGATATTGCAGCAAAACTCGCAGGCGAGGATGCAAAAATTACAAACCTGAAAGAAATATTTGGACACAGAACTCACCAACCAAACATCAGAAGAGCCTTCTACTAATTGTGTGTTTGCTCTTCTCATCAGTCACAATGTCCAGAGGGAGCTGGACAAGCTCCAGCAGTGGCCCACAGGAACCTCAGGAGGTTCCAGCAGGGCTGGAGCTGCCCCTGGGCCAGGAGAACCCCCAGCACCAATCCAGGCTGGGATGAGCAGCTGGAGCAGCCCTGGAGAGGGACCTGGGGGTGCTGGGGGTGAGAGCTGGAGCTGCCCCAGCCCTGAACCCCTGCCCTGGGCTGAGCCCAGCGTGGGCAGCAGGGCAGGGGGGATTGTGCCCCTGTGCCCTGGGCTCAGGTGAGACCCCACCTGCAGAGCTGCCCCAGCCCTGGCCCAGCACAGGGAGGAGCTGGAGCTGCTGCAGAGATCCAGAGGAGGCACCAGGGGGATCAGAGGATGGAGCAGCTCTGCTGGGAGGAGAGGCTGGCACAGCTGGGATTGTTCACCTGGAGAGGAGAAGCTTTGGGGGGACCTCAGTGTGGCCTTGCAGGGCCTGAAGGGGCTGGCAAGAAACCTGGAGAGACAATTTACAGGGGTCTGGAGTGCCAGGACACAGGGGAATGGGTCCCACTGCCAGAGGGCAGGGATGGATGGGAGTGGCCCACAGGAACCTCAGGAGGTTTCAGCAGGGCTGGAGCTGCCCCTGGGCCAGGAGAACCCCCAGCACCAATCCAGGCTGGGATGAGCAGCTGGAGCAGCCCTGGAGAGGGACCTGGGGGTGCTGGGGGTGAGAGCTGGAGCTGCCCCAGCCCTAAGCCCCCTGCCCTGGGCTGAGCCCAGCGTGGGCAGCAGGGCAGGGGGGATTGTGCCCCTGTGCCCTGGCCTCAGGTGAGACCCCACCTGCAGAGCTGCCCCAGCCCTGGCCCAGCACAGGGAGCAGCTGGAGCTGCTGCAGAGATCCAGAGGAGGCACCAGGGGGATCAGAGGATGGAGCAGCTCTGCTGGGAGGAGAGGCTGGCACAGCTGGGATTGTTCACCTGGAGAGGAGAAGCTTTGAGGTGAGCTCAGTATGGCCTTGCAGGGCCTGAAGAGGCCAACAGGAAAGATGGAGAGAGAAGATTTGTAAGGACCTGGAGTGCCAGGACAAGAGGGAATGGCTGCAAACTGATATAGAGTAGGTTTAGATTGGATATTGGGAAGGAACTGTTCCGTGGAAGGGTGGGCAGGCCCTGGCACAGGGTGCCCAGAGCAGCTGTGGCTGCCCCTGGATCCCTGGCAGTGCCCAAGGCCAGGCTGGAAGTGAGTTGGAGCAGACTGGGATAATGGAAGTTGTTCCTGGCTGTAGCAATGATATGATCATTAAATCCCTTTCCAGCCCAAGCCATTCCATTACTTATGATGTTCCCTGCAGTGTGTTCACAGCTGAAGCTGTGCAGGGAGGGCCCTGCAAATTCTCTTCAGAGTTTCTGTACCCACAGTAGCACCTTCAGTATCCTCATTGCTCAGATTCTACTGGCAAGTGATCTCCAAACCTGGCTGTCCTGACTTGGTATCTGAAAGCAACGAGATGAACCTGAAAATCAAACCAGTTCCCTGATGGAAATGAAAATGGAACAGCTTGGCAGAGAATTCAATCATTCTCTCTACCACCAGCAGTGATTTCGTTGTAAATGAATCACATCCCAGCAGAGTCAGATCCAAACTGAAGTTTGAACTCCACTCTCTTTCCCACAAGCCTCCCTACTGCTGGAAAACTGTATTTCCCCATACACCTACGTGCTGTTCCAGCATGTCCAGGAACTGCAGATTTCCACATGTTCTTCCTGAGTGTCCTGATGTTCCACTGCGCCCTTGGCAGGGCCTGCAAGGGACACTGCTACAGATGTGTGGGAGTTCAGTGTTTGCCTCCAGGGGACATGGCCAGACAGACTAAATACACACATAAATACAAGCATATGCTAATTTGGGATTGTACACTCTCAAATATTTGTGCTTGGCAGAAGGGGAAGTCACTTCGGGAAGCTCCCTCCCCAAAGGAGAGAACCTGGCTGAAAAATCATAAGCCTGGAAAGAAAAATAGATTCTCACCATCTCACCTAATTATAGGAAGCCAGATTCAAAACTTCAGAGAAGGAAGACAAGTTTCCAAAATTGGGGGACTTTAAACTGAGGATTTCAGCTGGCAGTGCTGGGAGTATCTCTGGTATTTCTTGCCACTACTGATTTCTGCACTTACTGGAGCTGCCTGACATGGAAACCCTGAAACAGGATGGATCCTGTTGCTAGGGCACACACACGTGTAGGTACACACACTTAGATCCTGCAGAGCCCTCACATGTCTGGCAGGCTGGAAAATATGGGACAATGGGAGAATCTTGCTGGATGAGTCACTGCAGGCACTGCTCAGAACCTTCCAGGGCGGTCTGGGTGCTCTTCTGGCTTTTAATGTATTCCAGCAAAGACTGGAGGGCTTGGGGTAATCTTAATGAGATTCTTTCCCTTGGCAGCTTTCCACCTTTGTGAGGTAAAGACTGAGGTCTGCAAGAGCAGCAAGGCAAGAGGGATTAGTAAAGCTATTCTCAGTAACTCCCTAACCTCCTCCATTTCTTCTCCTCTTGGCTCTCAGCATTTCTTTGCCCCCACCATTCCTCAAAATGCACTTTAATTACTCCATCATTGCTAAGCAGACCCACAAAATCCCTGTTGACTTATCTTCCACAATGAAACCCAAACACACACATATATAAATACACACATACTCTATAACAACCCCTTCAAACCTAGAGCTTGCAGTGATTTAAGACTTTCTAAATATAGCACCGGCTGTGGCTGGAAACCCCAGGGGTTTTATATTTTCCAATCTGGGAAACAAAGCTTCCATCAGTCTGAAATGCAGCTCCATAAAACCGGGGAGTGCCTTTCACTTGACATTCTCACAGTGGCCCAGGTGGTGCTGAGCAGGGAAGGGTCAGCACAGGCACCTCTGGGTGGAACCTTGGGAGATCCACAGCTTTGGAGGGAGCCCGGAGAGTTTGTGAGTTTGCTGTGATGCCTTGTGAAAAATAGAAATGCTATAACCTGAGGCATCAGCTGAGGACAGTGTGACATGAAGATGCTGCAGAGACAGCAGAGACATCCCAACCATCTGCCCTTGGAAGGGAAGATACTTCCTTGGATAAGGGATTGCACTGACAAAGAATGAGCAAAATAACTTTGGTGAACCCACCAGAGCCCAGCCTGCCAGTGCTGCAAGAACATATAAAGGCAGACTAATTAACAGCATTTATTCTTGAGAATTATAATGAGCAGGCACTCTGCTGACTTGGCTTAGCTTAATTTAAATCTCCTGAGCTGCATTTAATAATACTCAAACGTCTAGTACATTCTGCCCATCCTGTCTGGGCCCTGAACACATTTTCACCAAAACTCTCTCATTCCACATTCTCAAAAATCCTTCCAAAGGTGGAGATTGTCACAAGGGATTGTTAACAAGAAAAATAAGAAGTGCAAATGATTGGGCTGCTTCTCTTCACCACCTCTTACCAACTTTGGTAAGTGCATCCAACTGATTCATGGATCTGTGCTGGGGAAGAGCTGCTAAGGAACAGAAAGGACCATTAGGCTACTGAAGACCCAGAAGCTGTTAAATGAAATAATGAGGATGGGCTGTCAAAGAAAAATTAGGCTCTCAGGGCAAGGACAGTGCCCTGAAAGTTAATGGTGAATAACACTTCAACCTTCTGAAAACACACTGTAACTTAAATTTTCATGGTTTCTCCATCTTGCTAAATCTAAAGGGTCACATAGAACTGATTTTCTACACTGAACTATATCAGGGGACTTGTGCAGACCTAAAATCCTTCTCTGAAGCAGAGCAAGAGAGACAATAGCCCTGCAAGCACTAAGGTCTGAGTAGCACCAGGAAGGGCCAGCAGAGCAAATGCAGGAAGAGCAAAGAAGAGCTGCCCTGATCCCTGCTCCTTCAAACAGGGCTGAAACTTAATCTCAGGCAGCAAAAGGCTTCTTCAGGAGCTTTGAGAGGCCTGACTTCAAAAACTGAGCCTAAGCCTCACCACTTGCCCCACAGATCTCCCACTATGGAGCAAAGCAGCCAAGCCCTGAGCTCCCGTGCCTGCAGCAGCACATTCCCAGTTCTCATCCTGGCTTCTGGTCAGGCCCAAATGAAAGCAGGATGCATCCCCCTGCTGCTTGCTCCTGAGTGTTTTGTCTGTCTACTCCTTAACCTCACTGATGTAAACTCTCTATTTTTACCATCCTTCAATGTTTAATTCCTATTTCACCCTAATGACCAGCTCAGATGAGTGTTTGCTTTTACTTTGATTTATTGCCAAGCTGTGTCTGAAAACGTAAAGGGGTGATGGAAATGTTTAAAAACATATTAAAAGCTATTAGAGTTCATTGCTTTTGCATGTTCCATGGGTTGTTTCCTTCTGTGAAATGAAGTTAACATTGTTTGAACACTGCTCCCCCTCATTCTGCCTCCTGCCCCAGCGTCACTGCCATTTGCAGGTGTTGTCCTTTGATGAGATGTTTGAGATCAGACTTTGTTTGCCTAAAGGAAAAAAAAAAAAAGACAAGGAAACCTCATTTTCCCTCCAAAATATGAGAACTTCACAGTGCAAAAGGGTCACTGCAAAAAGGTGATTATTTTTACCCATTTAGGGCTTTTATGCAGCAATTCCTGAACTCCAATAAATATAAACTCCCATAAATATTCCTGCACCAGCCCCAGTTAGGGGACACTTGCACTCAGAACAGTTCTGAGACACCCCAGTCCACAGATATCTCTATGTTGAAATGGCCAGGGCTCAGGAGAAGCTGCACGTGTCCACAGATGGCTGAACTCAATCTCAAAGGTCTCTTCTAACCTGATGGATTATGTGTTTCTGCTTCAAATCGTGGGCTTTTAGACATAAATTAAGATGCAGTGACAGAATGATGCCAGATTTCTCACACAAGTAATGACCAGAGGAAATCTCCTTGGGAAGAGTGAATACACAGAATTTTACAAAGCAAATTCCAATTTCATGTCCCTATGAAGGAAGAGCAAAGAAGACTGGAGGGCTGTGGCATCACTCCACTGACTTCTGAAGTTTTTGATTTACAGTCAGTGTGGGTCAAGAGAAAATGAGGAAAGAACAAGAAGATGTAATAGATGTAATAATAGAGCTGCTGTTACGAAGTGAGTGTGCATGACAAAGGTTTAACCTAAAGTTTTAGCTAGAAGAGTAAAATTACCCTGCACAGTCAACACTGCAGCCCCAGGACCAGCCGAGCCTCCGATGCACCCTTAGAAAACCAGAAAAAACTTTTCTGTGTAGCCTTCTCTTTGAAGCACCATATTTGTATTTAAATAGTGCAAACAGAGCAGGAAACGCTCCCAAAATCCACACTCCAGTGTGTACAGAGTGCTGCCACCGGGGAGAGGATGAAAGAGCAAAGCACCCCAGAGTCATTTGTCATGTAATGCAGTGACACTGCTTAAACTCTGCAGGAGTGGAAGTGCACCAAAAAGAAGCTGTTGGATTTGCTTTAGAGAACATGCTGTCCCTAAACAAGATCCCTCTTCTTCATTTTTCATCCCAAAAGGCAAAAAAGGAGCAAAATGAAGGCAGGCTGGGGTCCAGGATGTGCAGGCTGAGCAGACAACTGGCTGTGAGCACATGAGGGTGGTGGTGAAGTATCAGAATGTTGGCTCTTGCTCCACTGGGAGCTCATTGATGGGCAGGGACAGTTTGAATCTTCATCAGTGTGTAACACAGACATGGAATTCAGAGAGGCGGAATTCCCAGTTTCTCACTCTTCTTCAAGAGTTCTGGCTCTTGAAAATTCCTTTACTGGGAGTTGATGCCACATATTGGCTTGTTCCAACCAGGTGGAAGGGAAGGTCTGTCTGCCAGAGCTCTCTTAGGACAGAGTGTCTGGGGCTAAAGGGTGGCAAAGCAGGGAAAAGGGATATCAGTGCTACTTCTTTAATGCCACCTGAGTCACAGCAAGTTACAGAAGGGATATGGTGGTGGAAAATTTCTGGAATTGACCCACACAAGCATTTCCAACAGACAACAGAAGTCAGCTTGCTGCTATTCCCCATTTTCCCATCCACAATTCTAACCTGAGATATTGAAACTGCTTTGAGGCAAATTTGGGTCCATCAGTTCTATACAAGCACATAAAATCCAGTCTTTTATTTCCCAGATTCATTACATTTGGAATTATTTCCTGTAGTAGGCCCAGCTTGAGTCCATCTCACCTCCCAGGCAGTGCAGGGCCCAGAGAGCCTCATTTAAGAATTGTTGCAGCAAGAAAAGAAAGTGAGACGAATGGAGAGCAAGAGTCAAAGAATCACTGGGACTGAAAAGACCCTCAAGTCCTGAAAAGATCAAGTCCAACTACCATGTTCCCCACTAAACTGTGTCCCCAAGTGCCACTTCCACGTTTTCTCAATGCTTCCAGGGATGGTGGCTCCACCACTTCCCTGGACAACCTGGACCAATGCTTTACAGCCCTTTCTGTGAAGAAAATTTCCCTAAAAACCATGCAATTTGTTACAAAATAATGCAAATTCATTAGTGCAAGTGTGATCAGCTAATAGCAGCAGGAAAATGGCCCAATGATGATTACAACTTGTAGGAGCTCAATAAAAAAAGCACAAAGACCTACCCAGATGACTTGTTAAGGTTCTATGAGAGGCACTGAGCAGCCTGAGGCAAGAAAAGTGCAAAGTGGGTTAAATCCACAAGGCCACTTAGCCTCTCCTGTGCATTTGCAGTGCTGTTTCAGCACTTTCTCAAAATATTTTTATCAGCTAGCCCTCCCCTCAGCTCTAGCAGCATGCACTGGTGGTAATAAACACCAGTTGTCTTTGGAGAACAGTGTTTTCCTGGGGCAAGCACATTGCTTAATTGGAATAACCTGAATATTCACCTCCTCAGCAAAACCACCAAGGCCAAAGCATCTCTGCCTTTGTGCACTCACAAGTGGGAAGCAAAATACAGCAGTGAAAGGCAAATCCTGGCATAATGCTTCCATAAAACGTTCACAATTTCAAGTTCTATTGCTAAAACAGAGTTATGACAGTAAGACACGTGGAAAAAAAGACTCCAAGCAACAATAAGCTGTTATGTAAAAGCAGTAACAAGTGGAAAGTAGCAGGGGTACATCAGGACAAGCACTGAGCCACGTCCCTTGAAGCCACTACATGATACAGCTTGAACAGAGCCCAAACTCTCCGTTCCCCGTTGTCAGGACAGCAGCTGTTTAGCAGCCCTAGGTATTTTTCCACAACAATTCAGAGGAGTAGGAAATATCCAATCTCCTTGGAACAAATTCTTCACCTCTTCCACTCAGTTTTGCAAAGAACTTCAGCACAGATACCTTCTTGTCATCCCCTGTCCCTCCCGAGCCTGGACATGCTCCAAATTAAAACCTGTGAACTGAATCCAGCTGGATTCTTCCTCAGATCCTCCCTCTGGAATAAACCTCCAAAGAATTGATTCTCCACCAGGGTTCTTCTAATTCCTGAGTGAATTACACTACCTTAATGCAAAAGCTGCCAGGTGTTAAATGGCTTTAATCTGCTACAAGAACTGAGAGTTCATTATTAAGGAAGGGGAAAAAAAAGAATGTTTAATAAAAGAAAACACGATTTCTTAGCAGAGGTGGTGAATGAATTTCAGAACTTCACATCCAAGCAAGCGGTAGGATTACTGCCTTGGTGCTCCAGGGGTAGGGTCAGCATCCCTCCCTTGATAACAATCCCAAAATGATTTAGGTTGGAAGGGACCTTAAATATCACCTTGCTCCAACCCCCACCATGAGTCAGGATTACTGCCTCAGTGCTCCAGGGGTGGGGTCAGCATCTCTCCCTTGATAATGAATCCCAAAATTATTTATGTTGGAAGGAACTTTAAACATCACCTTGCTCCAACCCCCACCATGAGCAGGGACACCTTCCACTGTCCCAGGCTGCTCCAAGTCCAAGCCCTTGAATGCTTCCAGGGATGGGAATCCAAAAATTTGAGAGATAAAATGCCTTCAGAGAAAGGTGCTTTAGGAAAAGAGGTGAGAAGATTCCATATAGGAGGAACAGGGAAATGCCCAGCCTGCAACGTGCACCACCTCTGAGCTCTTGCAGCAGCTCCCTGGACCTGAAGCCTTCCTGCTGTCTTCCTTCTTTCTGCTGACTTCCCCCCCAGCTCAGGCATTTCCCTCTGGAAAGAAAAGCCTGGACAAGAACGGAGTAGAGTCATGAAGTGAACAAACATGAGTCTGGCCAAACCAAGGACTAGTCCCTGGTTTGCAGCAGCAATTACGGTTTTCCTGAGGATTTGGTCAGCTTTGGAAGGCCACATTATGTACAAGTCCACCTCCTCCGGCTTTGCCAGCCAAATTATGCTTCTTAATCATCCCTATCCTGTCCACGGGCAGCTCCCAAAGCCGCCCAGTTGTCTGGTGCCATGTCCCCTGCCAGCCATAACTAAATGACAACCTTCTTGCTGGCATTTCCATTTCAGCCCCATCAGCAATTCCCAAGTCTGCCTCGCTGGCCAGGCTCCCAGCTGGCCAGTCCTGTGCACATCCTGCACGTCAGCTGGGCTCAGAGCTCCGTGCCCACACGTTTCCATTGTGCCCACAGCTGGAAAGCACATTCCCAGAGAAACCAGGAGAGCAGGAAAGCTGGAGAGCAGCAGTGACGCTGAATTGCAATAGCACAGTTTCTTCATTTCTGCAGAGTTCTTTGGTTTGGCCTTCTAAAAGGAAAAAAGGAAAATTTTCTTGAGCTAAATTGAGAAACTGTATAGATATGTCTGTCTAAATGTGACTGTCTTGGTTTGGAAAGACAGGTGTCTGCTAAGGAAGGCAGGAGCTTCCCCTGACATAAAAAATGTAAACCCACTCCCTCTGAATTGTTATACTTTTAAAATTAAGGGGCTCTCAGGCAAAGATATGGGAATAAGAATAACAGTTCTTTACTAGGAAAAAAAATACAAATGCAATAGTACAAAAAAAAGAAAACAAACCAATGAATATGACCTGACCCACTGTGTGTCAGGGTGGTGGCACAGTCCCATCCCATGGGGGCTCAGCCCTCCTGCAGTGCCAGCTGTGCTTCTGCTGGAGCAGGGATCCTGCACAAGGGGGGAGTTTTCCTCTGCAGCTCCAGGGCTGCTGGAGATGGGCCTGCTCTCCCTCTGGGAATGCAGGGCAGGAGAAAGCTGCTCCTCTGGGAATGCAGTGGGCAGAGGCTGCTGTGCTGTTCCAGGCTCAGATTGTATCCAGGTAGGAATGCTTGGCTCCTGCCCTGGGCGGAGCATCTCCCCATGGGATGCTGGAATTTGATCAGCCCTGCAGGGACACTCAGTGGCCATGGACAGCAGAGATCTGCTGGAGGGAGGATTGGCTGTGGAAGAGAGAAAGAAAAAATTGCCCAATGAACAGAGGAGAACTGCCCAGCTCTGACAGATGGGGACAGAACACACACCCCAGCTAAATCTTCCAACCTAAGACAATGACTTCAGGTAATGCAATGATCTCAAGTGAGAGATCTGAGTGCCCAGTGCTCCCAGGATAACAAAGGAACACGAGCTGGACTCTCCAAGCACCCAGGGACACAGCACAGCTCTGCTACCTCACAGTGCTGGTGGAACATGATTGTCACCAGCCCCAGACCCCACAAAAGGCACCTCAGACACAGACCAGTGTTATGATCAATATTCAGTGTTCTGATCTATCTACACCTCATGACAAACACCTGTGACCACCTGCACAGATCCTGTAGGTGCTGCTCACTCTGAGCTAACAGGAATAAAAAGGATTTTTGGCTTTGCTTCTTGCAGCTGTGTTAATCCAAGTTTTACCACCATTTACAAGAGGCAGAACTTGTCAATACAAGTCAGGTTGTTCTATGTTCCATCTGCTTCCGAACAGGAGGTTGTGAAAACCTGAAGCCAAGTGCAGCCAGAACAATGTGCTTACAATTGTTCCATGTGCATTTATTAATTAGTTTTCAATTAGCATTCACCTCCCTGATTACTTTTTTACTTCTTTTGCCCATTAGCACTTTCAGCTCATACACATGATACTGCCTCTCAATCACTCTAGAAGAGCAATGGATTTTGGTTTCTCTTCTCAAAAAGTCACTGCTTTATCCTTTTATATATTGTGCCCCACCTCCACCAAGAACACACAGAATTCCAGTTTTCTGCTTAGAGACAAGGGCTACCCTCTGTGGCCTGAACATATATTGCACAACAAAGCAAAGCTGCTAAGACAACTTCAACTTGCTTGAAACCATCCCAGACTCTCACAACACTCCTGCCTGCACAAGGTAAGGGCAGTTCTTGTGTTCCTGTGGGACAAAGTCACATGGGGCAGGCAGAGCTTCACAGAATTCGTGGAATTGCTACAGACTTCTACCTTAGACCTTTCCTAATTGACAGATGCTGATGCCTCAGGTTTTAGCTTTTGTATTTCTCAGATTCTGTGCTGCTTTAGTGTGTGGGTCTGGGTATTGACAGATGCTGATACCTCAGGTTTTAGCTTTTGTATTTCTCAGATTCTGTGCTGCTTTAGTGTGTGGGTCTGGGCTTCATATCAGGGGATGCTGAGCTCTCTGCACAGAGCAGGGAGACAAAACAATTCCTGCTCCAGCTGTGGACCAAGGACAAATGATCCAAATCTCAGGCCCAAGAGCACAAACAACGTGGGCTGAAGAGAGAAAAACAAGGAGGATGGGACTGCATGGGCTAAAGCTGGAACTGGACAATGAACTGCAATCTGCAAATGGAGCAGAGCTGATCCCAGGGAGAGACCCCGTGAGCGCTCGTGCATTTTGGGAGCATTTTGGTTCATCTTGGGTGCAGCCCTGGCTGGGCTCTTGTGCTGCCCAAGGTGGATCCATGGAGGAGATCCTTTTAATAAATTCCTGTTTTATTCTTTAGGTCTGTCCAGTCTCTGTTTCAGGCCAGCCTTCACAAAACATCAATGCAAACACCTCCTTCAGCTCAGGGGAGAGATTGTCATAGAGTAGACTCAAAGGGTATTTAAATCTGGAAAAGACCCATAAAGATCCCAGTCCAAATTCCTGCTCCTCACAGGAATATCTAAACTAAACTATATCAGCAAGAGCATTGAGCTCTGACAGGATTAGTCCTGCTGAGACATGAAAGAAATCTTAAATATTAGGGTAGGTTTTGAGAACAATCATTTTTTGTTTTTTTTACTGCATTTGACAAGAGATTTTTGCTCAAGAATTGTAGTGAAGCATTTTAAACCCAGAGCACAGCAGGTAGGCAACTGTAGCACAGAAGTCGTGATTTCAAGAACAGAGTTTAACAGAAATTTGGGGCAGGGGTTTCAGGTATGATTGACTGAACCTCAAGTCCTGCTGCCAGTGAAACCAGCTGGAGCTGACTCACCCCTCAGGGGAGATGGTGTTTCACCTTCAGACCACAAACCTGGAGGCAGGATGGAAACGGTAACTGACTCCAATTCAGGAAAAGGATGTTCAACCACCTGAAGATTAAGATGGATTTGAACATTCCCCCTGTTCAGCACAAATGCAGCTTTTTGAGAAGTCAAATCACAAAAGGAAATATCTTGGTCCAGTCTCTGTTCCAGGCCAGCCTTCACAAAACATCTATGCAAACTTGACTGAACCTCAAGTCCTGCTGCCAGTGAAACCAGCTGGAGCTGACTCACCCCTCAGGGGAGATGGTGTTTCACCTTCAGACCACAAACCTGGAGGCAGGATGGAAACGGTAACTGACTCCAATTCAGGAAAAGGATGTTCAACCACCTGAAGATTAAGATGGATTTGAACATTCCCCCTGTTCAGCACAAATGCAGCTTTTTGAGAAGTCAAATCACAAAAGGAAATATAAATTTCAGCTCTCATTTGAAGCTCCTACTGAGCCTGTTCTTTTTAGGACGTATTTAGAAAAAATGTCTCTAAGCAACAGAGTAGTGATTCAACTCCAGTTAAAATAAATTGAAGTGTGACTTTCTGCACCCAGTTTACGCTGGATTGGGCCCTAAGCTGGATAGCCAAGTGGCCCAAACCTACACTTGCAGAATCCCAGAATCACTGAGGGTGGAAAAGATCTCCAGGACCATCAAGTCCAACCTGTGCCCCATCCCCACCTTGTCCCCAGCCCAGAGCACTGAGTGCCACCTTGGCCTTCTGTGGACACCTCCAGGGATGGAGACTCCAAACCTCCTTGGGCAGCCCCTTCCAAGGCCTGAACGCCCTTTCCATGAGGAAATTCCTGCTAATGTCCACCCTGGGCCTCCCCTGGCACACCTTGAGGCCATTTCCTTCTGTCTCAGAGCTGGTGGCCTGGGAGAAGAGCCTGACCCTTGTCTTAAAAACCTCTCTCTCTTTTGAGGAGCAAATTTTTAACTCCTACATGTATTAAGCTGAATCAGAGCTATTGAATAGATTTGTAGAAGAGAAGGGCTGAAGAACAGCTCTATATTTGGAAAGATCCTGAAAAGCAGATAAATAATTTTCCAAAATGAGAGGGTGACTGGGCAGCCAGCATAACTTCCACAGAGATCTTTTGTGGAAGGGCAATCATTTATCTCTATTGTCTCTCCAAAGCTACAGGAGGAGCAAAATCCCCTAGGATTTATAAGTGGCCATAAATACACTTAGAACCATTCCACTCCTAATGCAGCCCAGAAGGATCACACCGTGCACTCAGGATCTGAGACTGCCCAAAGCAAGCTCAGAAATCCACACAAAAGAGGCCCAAACATGCAACAGCTCAAACACTTGAAATTGCTTATTCTAACCTGCTGCTTCTGTGATAACATTAAACTACCCAACAGCTTTATTTCAAAGCTTTTTGGAGGGGCTCTCTTCCCCCCATCTCTTGTAGCTTTCTTTTTTTCCTTGGATAACAGCCAAGGTCTCAAGGACAGCACTAATGAAGCATTAACTCAAGTGAAAACAAATTGGCCTTGAACAAAGGCACCCTCACAAACTGCCTTCCCCAGTGGGAAGGAGCCAAGGTTTCCTATTTCCTTAGTGACTTCCAACTTAGGAAGCTCCCACAACTAAACAAGGTTTCTTTCAACAGGACCCAACTACTTCCACCAGCTCTGGCCATCAGCCTTGCCTTACAGCTCACCCACTGCCCAGCCTCTCTGGTCCACACTGATTTTCCTTATGTCTGCTTTTGTTTTTCTCCAGCTTTAATGTTATACAAGTCCCAGGTTTTGCTCTTATTTCAGGACTTCTGTGTTTCACATCCAGCTGTCCACTGGCCAACACACCCCCTTAATCAGCAAAAACACACAGCCATGGTCTCTGAGAATCCAAAAAGTCCTGAGCTAAGAGGGAATCATGAAGATCACCCAGTCCAGCCCCTGTCCCTGCCCAGACCCCCCAACAACCCCACCCTGGGCATCCCTGGCAGCGCTGTCCAAAGGCTCCTGGAGCTCTGGCAGCCTCGGGGCCGTGCCCATTCCCTGGGGAGCCTGGGCAGTGCCAGCACCCTCTGTCTGTGGTCTGCATCACAAAACTGGGCTTTCAGAGATGGTCAGAACTTACAGCTCCTCTTGTAGCTGGGAAAAGTTGAAGACAAAATGGAGAAGAATAACTCTAGGTTTGTAATAATCACATAATTAGTGATGGATTTAAACTATGAAACTGTTCAGAAGGTACAATCTAAAAGCCTACTGCTATTCTCTGAGGACCAATATCACTCAGTGGATTATGTCTCTAGCACTTATATGCATGACAAAATATCAAAGGGTTTCTTCCCATTCAGATTCTACTTAAGATATCAGTAAAAACCAGAATTTGTGTTAACAACAGGAGCTCTGTGCTTTTCTCACAGAGAAAGTGTTACTGGTGTTCTCTAAGAGCCTTCCTAGGGTTGCTTTTAGAAAACAAAACTAATCTAACTTTACTTTAGCCACTAATTCCATTGTCCTAGAAAGAAGTAACATTAGTAGTAAATTACTACTTCTATCTGGGGACTTGTCTGGATCAATTTTCTGTTAAAACACAACTTGTGCAGCACAGAAGCCTGCCACTTCCACTTAAGTACCACTTAAGTCTTCTAATAATATTGTGACAGGGGTTTGTGTGCCCAGAAAAACACACAAATAAACCCATGAGCTGCAAGTGAAGAATTCAGAGCAGCTAAACTGACTAAGAACAGCCTGCAGCTCTCCCCAAAATGGAGAAATAGATCCTTGTGTCTGCATCTACTATTGCTGGGCTCTGCTGTTTGCTGGTGCAATTCAGATATTTCACCTGGAGGGAGAACTTAGGTGTAGATAAATCAGGTTAATTCCTAAATGAAAAGATGATTA
The DNA here is from genome assembly GCF_014805655.1 of Passer montanus. Lineage (NCBI taxonomy): Eukaryota > Metazoa > Chordata > Aves > Passeriformes > Passeridae > Passer > Passer montanus. Next base: position 2,936,456 of record NW_024369151.1, read on the forward strand.
ATGAAAGTTAACTCCTTAATGAAAAGATTTCCTGCAAATGCATGCAGTGGTCACACAGCAAAATATATCCCACTTTGGGAGGTTTGACTCAATAAACTCAGTGAAAGGTTCTGTCACCTTACCCAGCTGGTCATCAGCTGTGGATAATTATCTAGAGAAGCCTTTTGGCTTGGTAAATCAGAACAAGAAGTAGGAGAACACTTTGAATGGAGAGACAAAGCTGACCAGACAAGGCCTCCACCATGGTCAAACAATGCTGTTCCACCAGTGAAAAAAAGTTTCATTTTCTGGCCAAGCCATGGAAATCACTGTTTTCAGAGTCAATATTTATTTACATAATTCCATGAAAGTTCTCTACAGGAAGTCTCCAATTTACCTCTTCAATTTTGTTTCTACTTCTGTACGTCCTCTCCCCTCCCACCTTTGGTTTGTTTTCCCTCATAAGTCTCATATTTTCTTCTCTGCTAATAAAATAAACAAGAAAAGACAGAACAGCTTGTGACTTTGTCAAGCTTTCCAGCACTCGAGTTCCATGACAGTACAAAATGAAAGAAAATCTTTTTCAACCTAAAAATCCTTGGAGAAGCTTTCCAAGCCTGGGATCAGCAGGCATTATTGTGCCAAGCAAGGTAACAAGAGGCACACAGCAGGCACTTCCTTCAGCTTCCCATACCATCAGCTCCAGAGGGAAATGAGGCTTTTTCTTACACAGCAGCCTGGCAGGGCAGGAAACTGACCCAGTCTGCTCAAGGGGGAAGAATCAGCCCTTGGAGAAGGGGACTGGCAGGGCTGTGCTCAAGAGGGAAATGCAGGAGTTGTCTGAGCTCCTTTTCTGATGCCCCTACGTGCTGCTCCCACCCTGAGGATGGGCTGTTCCCACCCTTCCCCACTCAGGCATGCACAAGGTTGCACAAGTATCCTGGAGGCTTCGAGCTGGAAGGAGAAAGAGGGAGGGCAGGATGACTTATGAATAGAGCTATTCACCAGATCCCACCGTGGGCACTCTGCTCAGCCTGGAACAGCAGCTGGGCTCTCCAACCCAACCACAGATGGAGGCTCTGCCAAAAGAGATGCTGAGAAAGGGGAAAAAATACCTCCTGGTTAATTTGTATTTAATCAAAGTCAGCTTCTGCCAAGCCTCACACCATGAGGCTTCAGATGCCTCTCTGTCTTGAGCAGTGGACTTTGCTGTTGATAACCAGACTTGGATTGGTTTTTTTTCCATGTAAAAAGAAAAGAAGCCCTAGGCCAACCAGAACTAGATTAATGCCAAGCTGTGGGAGTATCTGTGGACAATTCTATTTTTAATTCAGAATGTCAATCTGTTCTCTGGTTTGAGAGCTGAAGCCAAACAAGACAGCACACTAATGTCAGGGTGCCTGAAATTTAAAGGGCAATAAACCCAGAAGCAGTTCTTAAAAGCCTGAGATGTTTATCAAGAACAGTTTGATCCCAGAGGATTTTCATTTCAGTTGAAAAATAAGCCATAAAGGAATTAAGTGATTTGTACAACTCAAATACTTTACCAAGGCATCAAGAGCCAGGGAAGCAGATTGCCCAAGCATACAGCTCCTTCACCTCTTGCATATCTGAGCAACACCCCTGAAAGACATCATGTTCCTTGAGCAGCCCTTATTCTCTCCAGAATTTCTGTATTTCTCACCAAAGTCAGGCCCTTTTGAACCTTCAAGAGCTGAAAGTTCAGCTGTTGGTGAGATGTGAACAACTGTGCTGCACGAAGCTCAGAGGGACTTGTCGTGGCCTTTGGGGACTGAGACATCTGCTGCCTTGCGTAAGCTCAGCTACCACGACAGTGATTTATGAATTTCCTTTGCCTAAAAGAACAGATTAATCAGGCTATTTCCAGGGGATATATGGACAGTGCCAAAATGCCAAATATTTTTCCTACAGAAAAGCTCAATGCAGAGCTGGGAGTCACTGCCACAGCCCAGGAGCATCTCAGATGTGGCCACATTTTTCTTCACAGAGAAAAGCAAGGCACAGCTTCCCAAGAATATTTCTGGGAGTCACATCCTCTGAACCTCAGAGAAAGAAAAAACAATTCTTATCTCATTTATTGCTCCTGTGTTTTTCACAAGTGGAATTCATTATGGAAGATTATTTACCTGAAGGGAATTGCTTGATTGGATTCTGGAGTGAGTGTTTTGATTCACTGACCAGTTGAATCTACGTGTGTGTGTTGGGACTGTCAGCTGACAGTCATGAGATATTGTTCAGCTCAGTGCAGTTGAGTGCTTGTGCAGATTCAGTTTAGATGTAATGTAATATAGTGTAATGTAGTATAGAATAAAACAGTATAATAAAGTAATTAATTAGCCTTTTGATAAGATGGAGTCAGATGCATCAGATGCATAATTTCTCTCTGCCACAGGGGTTGCTTTGATTCCAATACTCATATCCAGCTCATCTGGGAAGACCTTGCCCTAAAGTACTATCACTCTATTTTACAAAGTCCAGACTTAAACATTCAAATAAATTTTCCTTGGAAATATCTGGTTAGCTTGGATAGCTAAGTGACTGAAGTGTGATCTAAGCAGAATTGCTCCTATTCCCTGTTTATTGTGCTGCAATAGAACCAGTTTCATCCAAAGTGAGCAAATTGTGAGCTGGTAGCAAACAAAACCTGTTACCTAATAATTGGGATATGTTCTGTCTGCACACCAGAGTGGTCCTGGCTAAGGTACCAAGCCCTTTTAGGGTGTCCAACTTAGCACTGAAGCTCTTTAGAAGATTTCAAAGAGGTTGAGAGCAAATGTCAACATTGGAAACCACAAAATTGATGCACCTTTAGCCACTCCAGGATTTCCAGTTGTATTGTTGCCACTTCACTTCTGATCATGGTTTTTCTAACCCTTAACTAGAGTTCTAGACAAACAGTTTCAATTTGAGATATACTTTTTTTTATAAGAAAGTTAAGCTGGGACAGCAGAAGCATGTACTTAAGAAGCCAAAATCCTAAGCTATCCCCTACAATATCTCATGTCATACCCTGGATGCAGTCAGGAGCCAGGGATAGAGCATTTGAAGGAATTGGTAAAGATATACAGGACTGGAAGATGCTGAATTTCCATCTCTAGATGGGGGATTTATTATAACAGACTTATTATATTCTGGCAAAGAATTTACCTGTTAGGAGAAAAAACCTTGAGTAAAACGTCTCTGGAGATTTCCTAGTGAGGATGTGGGGTATAGGAAATTACTGCACAAGCAGACACAAGCTCCCACTCTGGAGGTTTGTCCAGTGAAAATCAGCTTCCAGCATGAAAGGCAGAGGTGGTTCTGCAGCTCAGATCCTTGAGCTGCTCCCTGCACTGAGCTGCAGCCCCAGCCCCAGGGCAGGCAGCTCTAATTAGCACAGCCCAGATGGACCCGGGCCTCCCATCAGATGGTTCATGACCCAGAACACAAACAGCTTCAACAAAGCACTAATTCCACTTCAAAAGGCACGGCCTTTAATGAATTTATACAAGCCTTGGGGCTACAATTACCATCCAAATATTGCTGGTCTTAAAAAAAAAAAAAAAAAAAAAGGAGGAAGTGAAGGAGGGAGGGAGAAGCAGCAGGGTAAATCATAGCCAGGAGCACTGGCACCAGACTTAAACTTGATCTGGTGGTTGGGACAGTGAAGCTGCTGGGGGAATAATGCAGGACTGCTGTAAAACCTCATTGCAGCTTCACCAAAAGTGCAATATTGCAGAACTGCAGGCAGATTGGAGCTGTCAAAAATATGCGTGGGGCTCTAGGGTTTAAGACAAAAAAATGACACAGCTGAGAAAATGCCTCCCCTGGGCCTTTTGCTCCCTGAGTGAAGGGAAAACACCTCTGCAGGTGATGTCAGAGAGGAGCACAAGGCAGCACAGCTGAGCAGGGTCGTTGGCTGGGACCCCAGCCCTGTTTCTGCCAGGGACAGACCAGCACAGATTGTTTGATTGACCCTGCTGGGAGACAGCAGGGTCAACACCAGTTTAGCACTGATGAGAGAAGAGGGGAAACACTGAGGAGAACCAAGGTCTCTGCCTACTCTGCCACATCCTCATCTATGTCATAAAGGCAAATTTTTGTCTTAGAATCACAGAATCACTGAGGTTTGGAAAGACCTCCATGATAAATGACTCTAACGTGTGACTGACCCTCACCTTGTCACCAGCCCAGAGCACTGAGTGTCCTAAAAAGACCTCCAGGATGGGGACTCCTCCACCTCCCTGTACAGCCCCTTCCAATACCTGACCAATCTTCACATGAAGGAATTCCTGCTGATGTCCACCCTGAGCTCCCCTGGCCCAGCCTGAGCCGTTCCCTCTCCTCCTGTCCCTGTTCCTGGGAGCACAGCCCGACCCCCCGGCTGTCCCCTCCTGTCAGGAGTTGTGCAGAGCCACAAGGTCCCCCCTGAACCTCCTTTTCTCCAGGCTGAGGTACCAGGCAGGAGAACAGGCCAAAAACCTCATGGAGGTGATGAAAGTAAAGCTAAAGTCCTGGGAACAGCAAGACCAGCGCAGGCAGAGTGAAGGATTAAATACCAGCAGACACTGTCAAACAACTCCTAAGTCTTACTGAGTATGAAATTTTAGCATCACTCTTGTGGGATGCTGCAGCTGGCCCTCAGTGGATGGCAGGTTTAGAGCCCATCTGTCCATAAAAATGTTTCTCCCCAATGCTGCTCAGGAATGTTTGCCTTGTAAGGTAAAGGCAAGCAGGAGAAAACAGCTGTTGAATGCAACAGATTAATTGCACTCAGAAGGTTCAGAATTGCCTGTATGGGCAGCCTAGGCACAGCAGGGCTAACAAGGTACTGAGGAGAGAGCTGCTGCTGAGGCTGTTTTTACATTCAGGAAACAAAAAAACCCCAAATTCTATCCTTGTATGGAAGGACCTTCACTACCTGCTCCTCTCCAGGGCAGTGCTAAGATGGGCTGCTGGTGAATACACCTCTTTTTCATTCCTATTTACACCATGCTTTATCCCTACATGGTTTTAAAGAAAAACTTCCTTAAATTCCTGGTCTCTGGTTGCTTGGCTTGCCTTCCTTTTCATTGGAGAGCCCTGAAAACTGCAGAGCTGTGTCCATAACATGTTCAGTGATCTCTCTGCAAGGTCACTAATAGTCCAGTCATTCCTCTGCCTCAGCAAATTGCATTTCCCATATCAGCTCCACTTTCTTTCTACTAGACTTGAACCAAATTTGGCCTCAAATTAAAAGGATTACCCCCAGTTTAATTTCTGTTAATTTTTTACACCATCCCTATTAATGCAGGTCTTGCCAGCCACAGTATTGGATGTGTTGCAAATATTGAATGCTCATATCAATTTCACCAGCAGAAAATAAGAACATTTTTTCTTGAAAAAAATTACAAATAAATTTAATTTATTCTTAAATTAAAATCAAGATATGGAGAATAAGGTGGAAGCCCTCAATCCCACTGAAAATACACACAAAATGATGACTTTAAGTCATTTAAGTCCCATGCAATAGCCACACTTTCTCCAAGTTCACAGGTATGGATATCCACAGATATGGAATCCTCTCAGACAGACTGCTCAGGGGCCTAAAATCAGCCATGTACTCAAAGTTGGTGATAAGAGACACCCTAAAATATTTCACACTTTTCATTAAAACAGCAGAGAAAAATGTACAAACTCCTGTCAATCAGGCACCAGGCAACTTTTCCTGTTGCAAAGGATCCCATAGCAGGATCAGGAGCAATCCACAGGCTGCTCCCATGTGGGGTCACACCCAGCATTCCCATGGCAGAGAGGATTGCCCAGGGTGGGCACTGCACACTTTTAACCCTTGTACCAAATCACAAAATATCTGCAGGGGCCAGAAACAAGGCATTGTCTTTCAAGACATTATTACACTCTGCATCTGATCAACACACCATGGCCTGAAATAGCTCACAAAGCTGGCTGACTCAAAGATAAATTTTCTAAAAAAGCCCTTTATAAAGGCACATGCCTTTGTCAGACTCTTCCTGGTTGCAGTGCACATCTCCCAGGACTGCTCTTTATGAAGACAAAAGCAAATAGAACGTTGGCAGGAATCCCACCCAGCCTGTATCTGTCCAAATCATCAGCTATGTTTTTGATTTAGCTGCAGTTTAGACAGCCAACCTCAACATTCTGAACAAGGCAGAGTTGTTTTAAAGATGCTCTGCAAGCAGAGGGAGAGAAAGACAAACCATTCAGAAGCAAGGGCAGCATGGTCAGGGAAGGCTCCCGGGATCTTGATGGAAAAAGAAAGCATTTGGTGTCTTCAGCACTCAAAAACTACTTGGCAAGGTGGGGAAATGAACAGAGCTCTTCCTGTAAAGCTGGGGGACTTTTCTTTTCTTATTTTGGAACAAAACCAGCATTTGTCTTTGTATTTGCCCTTGAAACTGTGCAAGACCTCTTTGATCAAGAGTTTCACTTTGCTTTGTCTCCTTTAGTGTTGTCAAACCCTGTCTTTTATTCATAAAACTCTGCTTATCTCTGCAAGAGCAAGCAAGGGGCTCACACATCCCTGAGAGCACGGAAAAGAGGTGGTGTGAAAGTCTAAAGCACTTGGAAGAGGTAAGAAAAACTCACCTCCAGGAGAATGAGGAGGTGAGTGCTACGTGTTGGATGCTCTTTACTCCCCAAAGCTCAGCTCTCATCTTCTATGAAAGGGTTTAAAATCCACATTATGACCAAAGATTAATGAAATAATTTCCTTTTAAAGGAACTGGGAACACCTTTTTCTGAGTTTAATTCTTCTTCTAGGCTATATCTAGTGTGGGTAAAGCACAGGAGAAGACTTTCACTGCTTGCAAGGTCTGATGTTAATGTTGGATGTGAAAGAATGGCAGCATTGAAAGGTGTAGGGGAAAAAGAACATTGGAATCATGGAATCATGGAATGGTTTGAGTTGGAAGAAGGCTTAAAGACCAGCCAGTTTCAACTGCTTGCCATGGGGAGGGGCACTTTCCACTGTCCCAGGCTGCTCCAAGCCCCCTCCAGCCTGGCCTTGGGCACTGCCAGGGATCGAGGGGCAGCCACAGCTGCTCTGAGCAACAACTCTTTGCACTCACGCTGGTGACCAAACAAGTAGAATCTCAAAAGATGATGAAAGCTCTCAATCAATCTTAGAAGAGACTAAAAATCTAAGGCAGAGAACTGGATGTATGAGAGAGGAAGATCTCACTTCAGAGAATGGCTGGGGCTGGGCCAGGGCAGCTCAGGCTGGAGCTCAGGGCAAGGCTCTTCCCCCAGAGGGTGCTGGCACTGCCCAGGCTCCCCAGGGAATGGGCACGGCCCCGAGGCTGCCAGAGCTCCAGGAGCCTTTGGCCAGCGCTGCCAGGGATGCCCAGGGTGGGGTTGGTGGGGGGTCTGGGCAGGGCCATCCCTGGCCAAGTTACTGAGCTGGGAACCCCAAACCTCAAACCATCAGCACAGCCCACCCCTATAGTGGCAAGAGATGCACAGATGAGAGCAGTGATTTAACTGCCCAGGCCCTGTAGAGGAATGACCAACACTCATCACAAAGTGATGAATGTTAAATACTCCTGTTTTTTTCTGAAAGCACTAGGGACTGGCCATTTAATGAAACACAGACATTCCTAGATATTTATCTCACTGCTTTCTCTTCACTGATCACTTTCGTTTCAGACCATAGAAGCGACCTAAATGCACCAACAACTGAATTAAATTTAGGACCTGGAACAGAGTTCAGCCACTCTAAAAAGGCTTTTAACAAGGAAGATTTTCTTTTTAAGAAAAACTTCTAAAGATGGTATTAATATTTATTGGTTTTAGTAACAGGAAAAGGAGCCAGATGCATGATTTCAACATGGAGAACTCAGCCAGAGCTTTGGGGCATTTCTGAAGTGAAGCAATGGTCCCTCCAGCACTCTCAGCTCTATCAGATCTGAAATTAAGTCAGGCATCCCCTCCTGCACCTAGCACCCCTTTGAAGTAATGGGCTCTGTTCCAGCTCAATAGGCAGAGCACAAATACAGGGAAGTTTATAAAAGGTGAGAGATCTGATATCTGCTCAGCTGTGCCAATCCGTGTGTCCAGCCCTAGAGCCCTGCTGCCCTTCCTGAGCACACTGCTCACAAACCTGCCTGCAACGCCACCTTCTGATCCCTGATTCCAATGAGAACAGGATTTGCTGGCAGGACAGACATTCCTTTACCATTTCATCTCGATTTCCTTCCTCCCAAGTATCAATCCTCTTGCACAGTTGTCACAGCAGCAGCTACCCAACAGAAGCCCCCACCTTTGGGAGTCCTGACATCTGAGTTTTACAGGCCAGTGCTGCCCAAAAATACTGGGAACAACTATTAGAACACATAATTTGTTCTGAGATAACTCTACAGAAGGTAAAAGTCTGACCTTTACACTGTTCATTCCTTTCTCTTCAAAACCCAGAAAACCTTTCACACTGCTTCAGACCACAGGCTCATCCAGACAGAGGGTTAAACAAAACCTCCCTGGAAGCTCTTCCCTGCAATGCAGCATCCCCTGAAGGTGTTCAGGGATTCATCTGAAGATTCCAAACTTAAAAAGAAAATTCATTGAAGGGGCTGGGCAGGAGAAGGAAAAGCCTATCAAGTTATAATGCACCCCAAGCCAGGTACAAGCTGAGCAGGAAGGTTAGAGGTGTCCAGGAGCTGTTCGGGATCAATCCAGCACTTCCAGAATGCCTCAGGCTCTAAAAAGAGTGACACAAGAGATACCAGCAAATCCCCAGGGCTTTCCAGTAGTTCAGTCTCTCAGACTAACCTGGGCGTTGGCCTTTTGGATAACTTCTCCACTGTTCTGGCACCAAGTTTTACAGGGTTTTCCAGAAATTACTTGCTTTGTTTTTAAAACCAGCAGTCAGCCCAAACAAAGTAACTGGAAGCAACATCTTCTTTGTGCAAAGTGATGAGTCAGCCACTGGATTTCAATACTCAAAAATATTGGATTTGGTGAGTGCTTCTTGAATTTAACACCTGGGTGTGTTCAGAAGAGAAGCATTTTTCAAGAAGAGGGAGTTTGCCAGACATGAGTGATGAGGTACTGCTGGGGCTGATGAAATATTGTCTGAGTCAGGTAAAGAAGCAGAAGGGTCCCACAGAAGGGAGCCCTGACAAGTGAAATTGAGAGGTGAGATAAAAACACCTCCACACACTCACAAGTGAGGCACAAGCACTTAATAAAAAGGCACATCCTTACAGCATTTCTCCCCAGTATTATCCAAAATCCAGATTTTTCCCCAATATTATCCAAAATTCAAATTTCCTCTCAACAATTTCCCTGGTTTGATGCTGTTTGCTGTTTCATGAGCCAGCTGCACAGGCTGTTTTCTTCACCCCAAACCTCCTTGAGCTGCCTCACACTGCTGCTGAGTTATTGTGGCTTCTGCTCTGCAAACAGGCTGTTTACAAGGGGAATGATGTTTGTAAACCTTTTGATTTCCACTGAACTGTTTTTCTTCTCACTCTGCAGCTCTTCAGAATCCAGTGATGTGTGTTTGTATGCTGGCCTACCCTTCCTTGGAGATTATTCCCAGAAGTTGCACACTTTAGTCTTCCTTCCTTTAAGTTTTCTATGTAAAACTGAAGATTAAGCAGCTTGTTTCTCCCTCTAATTGATGTTTACTTTCTGTTGCTTCACACACATCAGTATTTCCTTCAGCCCCTCAGAGCAGCATGAAGAATTACTAATTCTGACATGAGGAGTCACAAGTCTCTTATTTACACTGAGGCACACACACGTCACTCATTTGCAGCTCTCTGGTAAAAAAAGAGAAATCAAAAAAGGCCCATTGAATAAACAAAGTGTCCAGTAGCATAAATATTTCGCCTCCAGGGCTTCAGAATGTTTGACTGTGAGATAAGAAGCAGCTGTCAGAGCTTTCCACAGCCTTCACTGGGAGCAAGAGATGTGGTTCTTCAGACCTAGAAATGTTCTGCTTGCTCAGGGGATGGTTCCCTGTTCCTTCCCTGCCCAGGCATCACCAACCACAGTTAGCAGGCACAGAAATGCAATTTTTAGGTGTACCCACACTGAGACATGCCAGCTTCTTTGAGCTCTAAGGATCAGCTTTCTGAATGACTTCACTACAGGGATAAATTACTCTTCCCTACGCCAAATAAACCAGATTTAATGAAATATGTGAATAAGATGAAAGTTAACAACTGGCACAAGATTTAAGGGCGGTAAGGAAACCCACAGGATAATGTAGCAATTCTTTGCACAGCCCCCACTATTCGGAAAAAAAAAAAAAAAGTGATACAGCTCAAAGAAAAGCAGGATTACACCCCTAAGAGGTAGCACTCTTCTCATAAGCCAATGCAAATGCCATGAGCAGAAATAAATTAAACTCTTTCCTCTCTCAAAATTGATTTACCACCACGAAAATATTCTGAAGACTTAAAAGAAGCCTTGCTCATTTTCATGCATCTCTTCTGCTTCATCCTATGCTACTGACGGGGGGCAAAGGCAGCCAAGTTTCCTTCAGGTCTGTTGGAAATAACTTCAGCTGTCTCCTCCCTGCCACAGCCATGTCATTTACTCTGGGACTCTGATAGCTTGGAGCTCTAGCTGGTAATTTTAACCAGACATTTTATGACTAAGTTCATTTTTGCCCAAACACACACACAGGCTGAATTTTTATTAAGGATTCATCTAGAAAGTGTGAACAAGCCTGGGGCATTTGGGTCACAGCAGCAGTGATGTAGTCTGGCAAATAAATGATAAAATAGTTCTGAAGCACCAATTCTGCCTCTTCAGGCAGCAGCCACTTACCCAGTGTGCTCATCTCCAGTTTGGGAGAAGTGATCATTGTTTTCCTTGGCCTTGAAGTCATCCAGTAAATGCTATTTTCTTATTTTTGTTACGGACTTCAAAGACAAATTGTTCTAGAACTCCCCAGTTTTCAAGTCAGAGGCTCAAAACCAACAAGTATCTTTTCAGCTTCAGCTTGGAACAATTTTTCCTTTTGCCTGTTTGCATCTCCAATTCCTTCTTCAAGCCTTCTGTGTTCATACAATTCATTCCTACAAACCAAACCCTTAATTCTTCACTAATTGGGTAAAAACTGGTTGTGTTGAGGTTTCTCCATAAAGTATTTCATAACCATGAAGTAATGAGTAAATCTTGATCCAGGTGGGAGGCAGAGAGACTGAACATGTACAGCTTATATCAGAATTGAGCTCTTTAATGCTTAGAACTGCCAAACAATCCAAATTTACAGCCTGGTTTTGGACCCACACCTGGTGTTTAGTGCAATAGTTTACAAGACTTTATGTTTTCCTAAAATAAGATTCCATGGAGATATATTCCATGCTCACTTGGAGTATCCCAGGGCCACATCCCAAACTGATTTATTGGCTTGGCTCCCCCAGATCCAAATTGCATTGCAGCACTTCCTAATGTGTGCCTGCAGATGGGAGCAGGAGGGATGCAAACCTCTTCTCTGGCTCTGCCAGTGCCCTCCTGAGCTCTGTCAGCTCAGGTTCCCAGCGTTCAGGATGACCTGAGAGTCCTTTTTTCCCAGCCCGATGGTCAAAGAAAGAGTCAGGATTCTTCAGCTCTAGTTCACAAGGTTGTTTGTTGTCTATTATCTAAAATATTTTCTGTCAGACCTGCAGAGTTCTGTTCTGCAGGTCTGTCAAGGGCACACTGCCTCTCCCTGGGCTGGTGTCTGCATTTTATACTATGGATTACATGTACTTTATTTATAATTATTTACCAACATCTATCGCCTATGTTAGACTGTCTACTTCTAATCCAAACTGATCCAAATGTGCTACCATCACCCAGAAGATGGAGGCTAGGAAGAAGAAGGAAGAAGAAAGAAGAAGAAGGAAGAAGGACAGGACAATGCCCTCCATCTTGCCTCCTAGACCCCTACAGTAAAAATCCCCAAGATTCCACTTTTCACCCGGTGATTAATTCATTATGACTCTACTTAAACTTCTGTTGAAGTTTAAGAGTTGTGATTCTTCCTTCAAGGTTGGTAATTTGCTCCATGGGTTAAGATCAAAATCCCAAGTGTCTTTGACTTCCTGCTAGGGGCACGTGTCACCCAGGGCACCAAAGGGGTGTCCTGGGTTCTGACAGTCCTCAGATGCTGCTGCTGAAGTGCTTCTGTGCTGACAGATGGTCTCACTCCTAAAAAGAAGAGGAATTAGCTGTGAAGAATACAGGGATGATTTTCCAGAAGCTTGAGACACACAGATACACTTTAATAAGCTTGTAAGTTATTATAAGATAATTACAGGAATCCTACTCCCATTTGTCTTAGTCACCAGTGGTTGTGTCCTTGGAAACTGAAATTTGGGACAAGTGCTGAGGATGTGACCAGGTCCCAGCCAATCCCTTTTACATAATACCCTGCCTGAAACTGAGGAGGGAGAGAAACACAGAGCTCCAGACACCCTTTCACGCTGTTAGAGCTATTCCCACTTTCCCCTCAGCAAGGGGATGGGGGTGAATTGTTCTCTCCAGCAAAGGAACTCCAATTCCTCATGCTGTGTGCTCCAGGGTCAGAGCTCTGGGATGTTTCAGCAGTCCTTCTAAGAGTTCCTGAAAGCTCTAACAGCAGCTAATGGGTCTGCCAGATTCTTGAAAATATCATCAGGCTGGCTGATGGAAACTCCAGCTTTCCTCTCCCTCTTGCTTCAGACATATATTGTAAGTATAATTTCACTTGTGTTAAGTTTAAGCCACTGTCCCTTCCCCCACTTCTGATTCGGTGCCAGATCTCCAGTGCTACTGCTGAGGCAATAAATTAAGCATTGATCATGTTGTGTTTTCATTACTTCCTAAGGAAACATATGTGAGAAAAACCAATAAGAAAATACAGAGTTTGGTGTCTCAAGCAGAGTTAGGCCTTCTCCTGGCCTGGAATAGTATCTATAAAATAATGCTTTGAGCATTATTCCACTGGTTGGAGGAGAAGCTTGTTGTTATTATGGCTACCTACATGGATTTGTATGAATACCTGATGTTGATTTCTTGTGAAGGCTGCCCTACAACAGAGACTGGACAGAGCTAAGAAGAATAAAGAATAAAGAATAAAGAGTAAAGAATAACGAATAAAGAATAAAGAAGGAATTTATTAAAAGCCTCCATGGATCCACCTTGGGCAGCACAAGAGCCCAGCCAGGGCTGCACCCAAGATGAACCAAAATGGTCCCAAAATGCACGAGCGCTCACGGGGCCTCTCCCTGGGATCAGCTCTGCTCCATTTGCAGATTGCAGTTCATTGTCCACTTCCAGCTTTAGCCCATCCAGTCCCATCCTGCTTGTTTTTCTCTCTTCAGCCCACGGTGTTTGTGCTCTTGGGCCTGAGATTTGGATCATTTGTCCTTGGTGCCCAGCTAGATGAGGAATTGTTTTGTCTCCCTGCTCTGTGCAGAGAGCTCACCATCCCCTAATATGAAGCCCAGGCCCAGACACTAAAGCAGCAGAGAATCTGAAAAATAGAAAAGCTGAAACCTGAGCCATCATGAGCCTTCACCTGAAAACATCCAGGCAGTTCTCCTGCTGCATTCCCTCCACCAAATGCAGGAAATACCAAAAGCCCATTTCTCTGTGGAGCTCACCTGAACCACAGCTGATGCATCAGAATGGAAAACCAGTCTGCCTGAAGAAACATGCCCTTCCAAATTCTTCACAACAAATCTCTGGTCCAAAAGGTTTTCAGTCCTACTTTTATAGCTTTGTATTTAAGTGTGCAAAAGCGTCAAAACAAATTAAAAAGCTCCTGCATGCAGCAAGAAGCCCATGCTGGCACAGCCTGCTCCAGTAGCTGACCTGCATCTTACACACAGAAGGCTATTTATTGTACTTTCATTTAGGATTTTCTATTAAAGGGGACCTCAAGAACCTCAAGTTTCAAGAAGTTGCACTTCCAGTAGAACTCAAGTTCTCAACAAGGATATGCCAACCATGAAAAGTTGAACCCAGACTCTAAATTCTCAGGTGTTCTCAAGGTCACAGATTTAATTTAAAATGTGTTGCTTCAGATTTTGACTTGAAATCCTCAGGGACCACCTGAGTTTCCCCTTCCTCCTCAGTCTTCTTTACCACTTGGGTGAAACATTGCAGCTGAACTAAGAACTGTTGCTCACAGAAGCCCAACAAGCAGCTCTTGAAGCCTCTGTGTTGATTCCAACAAGCTCTGAGTCACTGATTCCCTGCCACTCACTATCCCAGGTTTGCTCAGAGCTCTCTCCAGTCTGGCCTTGGACCCTTCCAGTGATCCAGGGACAACCACAGCTTCTCTGGGTACCCTGTGCAAGGGTCTCCCCACCCTCTGAATTAATGAATTCTTCCCAATATGTTATATAACCCTGCCCTCTTTCAGTTTAAAACCATTCCCCTTTCCTGTCACTATCTCTCCATATAAAAAAGTCCCTCTCCCTCCTTTTTATTGCTCCCTTAAGATCCTAGAAGGTCACAGTGGCCTAGATGGTTACAAGGGCAGACACCACCTTCACTGAAAGAGTTTCTCCATTTCCAGGAGGGAAAAAAAGCATCATCTGACTAGAGAAAACAGAGATTATGCCTTTCTAAACTACGACCTGCCTTGCCACATCCACGAACTCTCATGTCTTGTGACTACTATCCATGTGCAAGCCCTGCCAGCTTAGATACATGGAAAAAACAACTCTTTCAACACTCACTAATCCAGAGTTTATAGTTCAAACCTTTTCTTTTTTTCCACTAACCACCTCTGATTCCTTGCCATGGGTGGAGCCCAGTGAGTCCTTCCTGCTGAGCAGCCTCTGCCCTTGTCCTTTCCACCGCTGCCGTGGCTGAACCGGGAGCTGTGGGAGCAGCCGCCGTGGGCACATCAAATATCAAACCAGATGGAATCACCTCCTCCACACCAGTGAAACATGAGGAACACTGAACACTGGACGTGCTTCAACACTGGTGTTTCACTGCTGCACTAGGATCATGTTTTGGAAAAGCAAGGAGAGCACATATGAATTTTGTGGGCTTAAAAACCGAGTCAAGGGGAGACCCAGGTGTCTGTGACATCCCATGAGTGCTGTAGGGCTGCACCCCAGATGGGAAGCAAAAAGCAATGTGAATCCCAAACTGAAATGACTTTAAACTACTCCAAAACCCCAAACTTATCAAAGAGAACAGCACCAATATTTCCACAGGGAAATGTGAATTTGTCACATTCATATTTTCTGAAAAATCCCTCTGCTCAGGATTGTTCTCCTCGGAAGCTGAGAAGCCTCAGAGAAAAAGGAAAACAATAATTATCTCATTGCTTCCTCTGTGTTTTGTTGCTTTGGAATGTGTCTGGAGATTGTTTACTAACAGATGGTTGTTTCATTGGTTTTTGCAGTGAGTTATTTTGGCTTATTGGTCAACAAATGCCAAACTGTGTCAGAACTCTGGAAAGAAAATCATGAGTTTCATTATTATCTTTTTAGTCTTCTGTAAATATCCTTTGGTATAATATAGTTTAGTATTCTTTAATATGATACAGTATCATAAATGATAAATTAACCTTCTGAGAACATGGAGTCAAATTCATAATTTCTTCCTGCCACGAGGGTCCTCACAAATCCAATATGAGTTCACACCCTCAGTCCTGTGCTGGCCAAGAGCACCTGGCAAGGGGGGAGAGCAGCCCTCCCTCTGCACATGCCGTGGGCTTTTTCTCACAGTCCTCTTTCTCAGGCCATATTTACCCTCTGCACAACCTCACCAGATATCCACAGGTATTCAGATGTCCAGATCTGGATATCCAGGTATCCAGGTTCCCCTGGAATCCAGGCAACCTTTCCTTGGTGAATGCTCTGTCAGGAGCTGACCTTTTGGTGGAGGAACCTCTGCATGAAACAAAATGTGAGCTTCACTTCAGGAAAAATCTCTATGAGGCCACTGAGGTCACTTACATAGCTTTAACCTCACATGAGAGCAAAACACTCAAGTTTTCTAAGTATTCACATAAGATCTTATTGGTTTCTGCACTATAAATAATTGTAGCCTGGAAACAAGCAGAAATTGAACGTCTTAAGGCAGGGTTTAGGGTTTACAGTCTAGAGCAGGGCCTTATAGGCCAGACCCAATTTCAAAAGCAAGATCTCCATCAGTACTCAAGAGGGACACAGTAACACAGGAATCCTCACAGACCACATGAAGGATGGAAAGGAAAGTACATTGAGTAGTTAACTTGTAAATACATGGAACTTACTGACTGCAGCAATGGCAGAAAATAACCCCATCCAAACAAAACAAAGCAAGCCCCAGAAAACAAACAAAAAAGCAACAAACCGGCCCTGTTCTGGCCCCTCACAGCAGTGCCCCCCCCCCCAAAAAAAAAAAACCCAAACAAAAAAAACCAAAAAAAAAAAAAAAAAAAAAAAAAAAAAAAAAAAAAAAAAAAAAAAGCCCCCCCCCCCCAAAAAAAAAAAAACCCAAAAAAAAAAAACCAAAAAAAAAAAAACCCAAAAAAAAAAACCCCAAAAAACCCCAACCCAAAGAACATCAGCACAAAGCTCCCAAGCACAGATCTTTGGAAAATGTGACCATTCAGTTGCATCAGACCTTCTGGCTGAAAAAATGGAATTTATTGAGACCTGATGATAGAACTGATTAAACATAACAATCTTCCTGCCTGCAAATGATAAGCTATTGAGATCAAGGCATATCCAGTGCACATTCAGAGTTATTTATATTAAAGACATAGATCTTAACTACCTGAAAAACAATTAGTTACAAAACTAGTTGCATAATCAAGTTGGGGAATTGTTTGATTCTGGGCCAACAGCATTTGAAAAACCTCATTAACTTTACCATAGCACAATCCTCCACAAGCCCCTCACAAATAATACACTGGAAAACACAAATAACCTGCAAATGATTGTCTAAAGTACTGCACTTATCCTTCATATCTCCACCAGGTCACCCTGGGTGAGGTGATTTGCCCTTGGAGAGATGAGGTGAGATCCTGACAGAGCTGGCAAATCCTCCCCCAGCCCAGGAGCTCCTCCTGAGTCAGCTGTGAGCCCCAGGTGGAAGGGAAGCTCACAGCTCACAGGCACTTGTGCCCATGGGAGGATCTGGATGTGCCATGGGGACAGGAGAAAAGAGGAAGAAAAAAAATTAAAGGTGCCAGGTGACCTGGTACTGAGTGAATATACAGTATTTTGATTTTTTTCTGGAATAAACCTTAAAAGATTCTCTGAACTTGAGAAGTTTCTGCAGCTCCTCTGGGCAAGCAGCTAATGAAAGTTCCTCTCACATGAACAAGTACATTTGCAAGATTTGTTGTAAGTCCAGTGACTGAGCATCACCCTGCTGCCTGCTGGAAGTCTGGCTTTTAGTTTTGGTGGAAGCAGCTTGTTGTGAGTATGGCGAGAAAGAGCTGAGTGGGTTTGCTGTCAGCACCAGTCTTTCAGCTGCCATTAAATAAAAAAATAAATAGAAATAAATAGAAATAATTAAATAAATAGATTTTAAAAGCCTCAAACCAGATCTTCACCTGCAGGAGCAGCTTAGGCTTTTCCTTATCTCATGTACATGTGCAAATCCCCTCGTCTGGAATGTTGGTGCCATACACAAATCCACAATTCTGCAGCAGCAGGAACCTCTCAAAAGGGAGAGGAGGCAGCAAACCCACCCCCAGCATTTTCCACATGTGGCTGAACCCTCCTGCATTGCAGCCAGCAGCACTGAGCTTCCCAGAGTGTTCTTCCAAGGGCAAGCACTGTCCTTGGATGAGCACGAGAAACCACAACCTGAAAAGCAATCATTCCCACCTTCTTGTGTTTATATATATGGATATGTAAAAAAATAAAATCAGCTGCATGTGGGTTTTGTTGTGCCAAAACTGCCACCAACACAGTGAAAGAAACCAAGTAAATATCATTAAAACTAAGGAGCCTCCAACACATGCAGGTCCCAAAAGAACACTCTGTGCTCCTCCTGGAAAGTTAGAAAATACCACACATGCACCTCTTGAAATACAAACCAGGAGCTTCCAAGGCACACAAGTGAACTCTGCTCAATATTTTATGTAAGGTCTTACAGCCAGTCCAGCTTCTTATCACATCTGTGGTTCTAGTCTGTATCATATTCTGCTTGATAAGGTAATTTTAAATTAATATATCCAAGTTGTGGTTTTTGTCACCTTTGCTCTTGCTGTGACTCTCCCATCTCACAACAGAGCAAGGAAGCCTATCTATCTACTCCTGCAACAAAATAAAGAAAATCTCCAGCAGGTTTATCAGCCCTGATAGTTCAAATCTATCTATCAAAATAAGCAAAAGCAGGCACACAAAGCCAGCCTTGCATTATCCAACTTAAACAAAGTAATCTGAAGGGCAATGATAGTGAAAAAAAAAGATTTTTACATATTGGGTATTGTGGAAATATCACAGTAGTAGAAAATACACAGTCAGGACGTGTAGAGGTAAGAAATGCCAGAATTCAGGAGTTTTCCCCAGCTTTGTAAGAATCAGGCTCTGCTTGTTGGAGTCAGGAGTGTGTGAGTGAAGAGAGCTTCACAAACATTGGGGTTATCTCCTCTCACCTCTGACAAGGCAACTGAACTCATCCAGAGCTGCTTTAAAAACAAACCAAACCAAACAAAAAGCCCAGACAACCAAACAGAGGCTGGACTTTTCTCAGTTAATGCTATTTTGTGACAACAGAGAAGCAGCCTCCTGATAATAAGGTAGACAGGTAGCTGTTCCCTGAAGTTTTAGAAGGAAGACACTGATTTCCAGGAATAGAAACAAAACAGGAGACATTTTAAGACATTTTGAGACATTTTAAGATACATTGGCAGTTAGAAAATAGAAAAAGAGGTTTTAAAACACCACGTGTCATAGATAATTAGATAAAGATAGTTTATCTATCTGAAGTTTATGAGAAGCTAAATCTAAGTAAGGTAAGTAAGTAAATATAAGTAAGGCCTCCTTAAATGCAGCTGGATGTCTCAGCCTATTTAATTTAGTGGAGCAAGTGCTACTAGAGCTTTAGAAATGTAACGTGAAGCAAAAACTCTGAGGGTGCAAGTCTGAAACCTCATTTTCTGCTGCTCAAGTCACACGCAGAGGCCACAACCAGACAGTTCTATGAGATATATTCTCAGATTTGTCCTGCCCCAAACAAATTGGATCACTAACATCAATTTCATCTCTTTTTTGTGGATTTTTTGTTGTTTGTTTGTATCAATACTCTCAGTTTTCTTTGCTCTTGCTTTAACATCAATTTCCTCTCTTTTTCATATATTTTTTATTGTTTTCTTGTATTTTTTCTTTCAATACTCTAGTATTTTTTTCCTTTACTTTCAATATTTTCTTGTCTCAGCCTCATTTAATTTAGCGGAGCAAGTGCTACCAGAGCTTTAGAAATGCAATGTGCAACAAAAACTCTGAGGGTGCAAGTCTGAAACCTCATTTTCTGCTGCTCAAGTGACACGCAGAGGCCACAGCCAGGGGGTTCTATGAGATGCATTCTCTGATTTGTCCTGCCCCAAACAAATTGGATCACTAACATCAATTTCATAATCTCTTTTTTGTGGATTTTTTTGTTGTTTGTATCAATACTCTCAGTTTTCTTTGCTCTTGCTTTAACATCAATTTCCTCTCTTTTTCATATATTTTTTATTGTTTTCTTGTATTTTTTCTTTCAATACTCTAGTATTTTTTTCCTTTACTTTCAATATTTTCAGTATTATTTAGTATTCTTTCAATACTCTAGTTTTTGGTTTTTTTGTTTTATTTTTTCTTTTTCGGTGTTTTGTTTTGTTTTGTTTTGGTTTGGTTTGGTTTTTTTTAAAGTTTTTTTTTTTTCCCTAGTATTTTTCCTTTCAGTATTCTCAGTTTTCATTGCTCTTGCTTGGATACAAGGCCCAGCATGAGCTGAAAGGAACGTGCAAAGCCAGAGCTCTCTTTTGAAGACAGAGTGGCCATTGCCTGGGCTCTATCACTGTTCAATGCCCAGGGTGGTGAGACAATTTTCTTTTTGGGCAAGTTTATTTACAGAAGTGTGCTCAACCAGGAATATTAATGACACTCATGGTCAGAGTAACTGTAATAATGCAGGAGAGCATTGAACTGGTGCATTCCTGCCCCAGATTGCAAGGCAAGGTGTATTCTATTTGCCATCTGTGTGGCAGTTGTCTTCTGTTCAGTGGGCAGTTTTCCTTATCTCTTCCACACCCACTCCTCCCTCCAGGGGAACATCTGCTGATAAGAGGCTATGGAATTTCCCTTTTAAAGAACTGTTATTTCCTGCTCCCATATTTGTTGCCTGAGAGCTCCTTAATTTAAAATTTATAGCAATTTGGAAGGAGGGGGTTTACACTTTCCATTTCAGGGGGGTCTCCTGCCTTCCTTAGCAGGCACCTGTCTTTCCAAACCAAGACAATTCCCAGCACAGATGCTGCAGTCTGTCACCTTGAATCTGTGCTGTCATTTAACTCTCACACTAATGCTACCAGGCAGAACATTTTGCATCTACTTTATCCTTCCTTTATAGTGTTATAAAGTTAATGAAGATCCTGCTCTCCCCTGAAACACTCCCATTACAATTTTCAGTGCTGAACAATGCTCACAGCAGCATCACTCTCTGAACTGAAAACAAACATCATTCAGAGCTAAAGAGTCATCACCACATGAATGTGAAAGACTGATTGGGAACTGCTGAGGCTCTGAAGGTTTAAGTCTAATAAAAACTCCAGGAAGGAGATGTTTATGCTCTGGGGAGAAGCACATCCTCAGGCTGTGCCCCACTGAGGCTGGAGCAGAGCAGACAAACCCCCTTGGTCCTCTCAGATAAACAGAGGAGAAAAATGAGCCCGGGCAGGCAGGCAGCACACAGCTCCTCTGTTCCTGTCTGAATTCAGTGTTGGCTACACATTGTGAGAATAAATCACCACAGGACTCACTCAGAAGGGGGCTCAGGACACAGATTTTGAGAACAAAACACCAAGCTGCTTTACATGGAGCTGCCTGGTAAAATAGCACCAGGCTGGGGTGGGAGGGAACACGTGGCTCACAGATGCTCAATGCTCTATGGAGTACTGAAGAGTTTTCCTGCAAAACTGAAGGGTTTGTCCTACTGATATCTGGTGAAAATGAAAGCTCTAAATACAGCAGAGTGACTTCTGCAAGTTGTTCTGGTGTTGGGATGCCTCAAATTTAATTAAACTCCATGTGAATGAGCATTATACCTTGTTGAATGTGTTTATATCTTTAAGTGGTGTTGGACACAGAATGAATTTTATTCAGCAGGGAACTGTAGAAATATGGAATCCAAAGCTGGGAATGTTTCCAACAGCACAGTGATTTCTTGGAAAGTCCTGATTGAAGAGGTGACCTTAGGTGATAATTCCTGAGAACAAGCACAACCTGAACATATTGGATGATAGACTACCCAGGGAAAGCTGACAGACTGCTGTGCCTTCTGCCACCCCCTGAGAACACTCCAAAAGGTGAAATGTAATCAAATCCTTTGAAAGAGAGTTTAGACACCACGCCAAGGGAGTTCTCAGTCCCCCCATTAGCTGAAAGCTAATGAATGACTCTGAAACCAGCTGTGAATTGATGGTCACTTTGCCTGCTGGATTCAGCCTTGGTGTTTAATGTCAGCAGAAAGAGTCAAACAGGCTGGGGAAAGAAAAAACTCAGTGAGAGTTCCTTGTTTTGCTCATTAATATCAACGCTATGGGTTTGGATAATACACTCATCCCTGGGCCACATTCAGATGCACTAGTGCATTATTTTACATAATTTTACACACACCAAGAACAGAACTTGAACCACAGACCAAATGAAATATGATTTAGCACAACCAATTCTGGCAAAAGTAATTAAGAGTAAGCAGAATAGCTGTCATCCCAGCTTGGTTGTAAATAATATCCTGATACACCTGGGGAAGTACCAGAATGAGAATTTATCAGAATTACAATTCTAGGAGGTTTAACACCTAATTAATGCTCACAACTAATTTTATTCAAGACAAACAGAGGAAGCAGCAGGCAAAAATAAGGAGAAGAAAAATTTCTACTGTATATTCCCAAAGTAGGAGGAAGAAGGATCACAAAGAGTTCTGATATAAAGGAGAGAAGAAACCTGCTTTGGGGAAGGCACAATGCAGAATCTTACACTGATAATTAACACCTAAACACAGTTAATTCATCCAATCTCATGAGAGAAAAACATATGCCATCTTCCAGTATATGCTATTTAAATATTTGCAAGAAATTTAGACGTGGCATTGCCTTCCCCCAAAAGGCTTCTCAGATCACTAAAGGCAAGGCAAGGACAGAAATAATAAATTTACAGTCCTGGCTGGAAAGACTTTTGAACAACTCTGACAGATCAGTAATAAATTACCATTATCTGGCTGCACATTCCCACCTACTGTCTCATGTAATGTGGAAGGAATGAAAAAGAATCCAGGCAGAAAGGAGCAGCACATAAAAACAGCTCCCTGGAGAGGAAAAATGAAATGCCTCAAGAGTTGTTTTGCATGAGCAGCAGCCATGCTAAATGCAGCATCACATCACCCTGATGGACACTGTAAATCTTCAAAATATCACCCTAAGGGGGGCTCTGGATCCCCCTCCAAAGCCAACATTTCCCTCTGTGTGTCAGGGTCAGTCACCCCACACAGCACAGCCAGGAGCGAAGGGAAAAGGGTCAGAGATGGGTCTGGAAATGAGGATACAGCACAGGCACTAAGGGCTGCCAGAGCCTGGAGCCAAAGCCAGGAATGGAGATAAAGCATGGACACACAGATAAGGGTCCTTCCAGAAGGTGACCAACTGTCAGGAAAACTGACAGGGGAAAAGGTGAGAAAGATTGAAAAATGTCTTTTGTATTTTCCAACCAGCTCAAGAAAATTCACTTTGCATCAATCCACACCACTTATCTCAGACTTGAATCTGTTTATTTTAGTTTTTTCCTCTTTTGAATGCAAAAAAACGCAAACTCTAACTGCGACTTAAAGGATTTCTTTTGAGTCAATATGTATTTATTTTCAGAAATAAATGAAAATACAGAAAATGCTGCTTAGAAAACAAAGGAAAGAAAATCAGGGTCAACACAAGACTTTGCAACATTTTTATCATTTTCAAAGGTTTTTCCTGGCCCAAACTACCTGTAAAGTTCAAAGTGCATTGGCAAAGAGCTTCACCATCTCCTGAAAATCTTTGTCTTCTTTAATATTGGTCCTCTCACTTAAGCAGTGTCAAAGGCAGATCTTTATTCCAGCTCAACCACTGCAAATGGAAATTTTAAACCCTCTCAAAGCCTTTTCCTCCTAAATCACTGATTAGAAGGGAGACAGTGAAAAACAAAAACTATTGAATTTATGACCAGAGAAAGGCATCAAATAAAAAGTTTTCTTGTTATCTGCAAAAGTGTTTATCGATGAGATTATGAAAATGTCATTTGTACTGGAAGCCTCTCCATGCTGAAGCTGGGTCAACATAATTATTACAGCATTTTTCCCTTGGTTGGGGGACCCAACATGCTGCCAAGTGTCCTTGTCCCAGCCAGATATAAACCCTGAGCTGTTTTCCTTGCAGAAGGATTTCCTGTAACTCTTCCCTGCGTCCTTCACAGGTTTGAAGGATTGGCTGTGTGGCAGAATGGGTGTGACAGGTTATTACTAAACCACTACATAAGCAGGCAAAGTTCTGGAAGTGTGGCAAGAACAGCATTCCAAAGTTCAGAATTTAAGTTATTTTCTCTGAATTTATCTAAGTTCCCAGCTCCCATAATCTATTCCACATTGCCTGTTTGAATTTTGCCTTCCAGCCCCAACTGTTGGATTGTTTGAACATTTCTCCCCTGATTTTAGGCATTAAAGCTGTAGAGAAAAGTCTTGACCATGGGAATCCTAAAATTTCAGAAGCTAAAAGAAAAAAAACAAAAGTGTGATTAAGGCAGGGTTGTGATTAAGTTGTTTTAATGCTTGGGCAAAGCAACACTGACTCACTGTAGCCATGTCAAATATCCCCAAACACCCCTGAAAAGCCTGGCCAAGATTTGTGCTTAAAAGTCCCAGCTGTTTATGAGGTATTTGTGTGGGGGAAGGATGTGGCAATAATTTTGTGTTGCTTCTAATTGAAAAATGGGTGAAAGGATTTTCCTAACATTTCCCCAAAATAAGTGAGTGAAACCAACTGTGGGCAGGAAAAACATCAAGAATAATTCACAACAAAAATAAATTTTATAAGAGGAATCTTTCTGCACCTTCAGCTGTGGCTGGAGCTCCCTGGGGTATTCTGGGGTAGCCTGTGGAAATAGGGGGTGTCAGGTTTTCATCACAAAGCTGCCTCAGTGTGAAATTCACTGCTCTGGCATTGTGGACTGGTAACATTTGGCAGAATTTTCAATGCCAAGACCAAGGGTAAAACACCAGTTTTACCATTTTAGGCTTGATCTTTAAAAGATGAAGCCTAAAATGGTTCCTGTCTCATCTGATTCAGATGCCTCAGGTTTTAGCATTTCTATTTCTCACATTCTGTGCTGCTTTAGTCTGTGGGTCTGGGCTTCATATCAGGGGATGGTGAGCTCTCTGCACAGAGCAGGGAGACAAAACAATTCCTGCTGTAGCTGGGCACCAAGGACAAATGATCCAAATCTCAGCCCAAGAGCACAAACACCATGGGCTGAAGAGAGAAAAACAAGCAGGATGGGACTGCATGGGCTAAAGCTGGAATGGGACAATGAACTGCAATCTGCACATGGAGCAGAGCTGATCCCAGGGAGAGACCCCGTGAGGGCTCGTGCATTTTGGGACCATTTTGGTTCATCTTGGGTGCAGCCCTGGCTGGGCTCTTGTGCTGCCCAAGGTGGATCCATAGAGGAGATCCTTTTAATAAATCCCTGCTTTATTCTTTAACTCCGTCCAGCCTCTTTATTCTAGGGCAGCCTGCACAAGGCATCAAATTCACCTCATCTGTCTGTTCTTAAATCTCAGCATTGTACAACGGTGTCTTGTTACTATGGGGAAGATCAGGAGGAGAGGCTGTAAAATGGATTGTCCCAATGGATTTCCATGGTCCAAACACTTCTGTTTGTTCTCTTCCAGGCCAGAATAAGGTTTTAGCCCTGTTCTTAAATCCCAGCATTGTACAACGGTGTCTTGTTACTCTGGGGAAGATCAGGAGGAGAGGCTGTAAAATGGATAGTCCCAATGGATTGTCCCAATGGATTTCCATGGTCCAAACACTTCTGTTTGTTCTCTTCCAGGCCAGAATAAGGTTTTAGCTCAATCCTTCCCCATACATAAAGACAAACCAAGATAAGCACATCACTTCAATCATTTAATTTTTAGTTATTTTAGTTCTCCAAAACATGTTCATGGATATTTTTGAAAATCTCAGAGATATCTTTGGAATTTTTTTCTAGCTTTGCTCATTTGTGCCTTCACATGTTCATTTGGTTCACACTTCTACAAGCTGTGCATCCTCCCTCAGCCCAAAATAGATTCTCCACAAATGCTGGAGCCCTGAGCTGAAGATTTTTGGGGCACAGGATGGGATTAACTTCAGTTTGTTGTCTAGAAGTCAGGTATTGAGCCCAAGTGGAATATCTGCTTTGTGTTCCTGCCAGTGAAGAAATAAGTCCATTAAAAGAATGAACAGCTACATTGAACTCACACTTCTACATTAAATAGGAGTGAATAAAAAGCAGTTTTCTGCTGCAGATTATCCAGCACTAAGAAATAATGTCACAGTGGTTTAATTTCCAAATGTACAGATAAATATAAACCCCTCTTCAAGGATCACTTTGATCCCACAGGGACCAGAATCCACCCTATTGTTGGATGTGCATTTTAAGGGTACATCTGGGTTTAAGAATCCTAGTATGCAAATAAAGCAGCTTGGCTTCAGACTTGCAGGCAGAAATCCCACAGCATGTTCACAGCAACAGCTTTTTGGCTCAAATGTCTCTGAAGGGTCCCACTTTTCATTTAATTACATTCTGTGTAAATTATAAGTAAAGCTATTTTTAAAATTGAGAGTTCTTCTAATGTAGGAAGTTTTCAAGGGAGCTGGAATTTGTAGAGAAGGAGCATTCACCAGGCAGGACAGAGTGAGGAAAATAAAATCTGAGCAATAAATGAGATCTCTGAGCAATCAGAATTCATTCCAGGTCCTGCTGGCTGCACAAAAGGCCCAGAACCAAACACTTCAGAGTTCCCTAAGGAAATGTAAACTATGATGAAGTCTGTGATTACAGGAGGTGCCTGTAAGATGTAAACATAGAGGGTTCTTAGACTGTTGTATTGTGGAAGCTGGAAGGCAAAAGCCAGGAGCAGAGTGGGAGAAAGTGCAGCAGGGTGCCTTCACAAGGCTTGCTGTCCTTAGAGCTTCTACCTCAGCACTCACATAAAATCACAGAATCATCAAGGTTAGAAAAGACTTCTTTATTACTGTGATTGTTCAGCACCCCATCAATGAAAATTAAATATTTCTAATGTGTTTGTTATAAATATACACAGAAATAACACAGAAGTGGCTTCATTTTCTGCTGCTTGGTACCATTTACTTTTCTCCTGTGCAATAGAAAGTGCAAATGGATGTGAGACTTTACCACATCACTGTGACAGTGTCCAAGATCTAATTTGAGAGTTGAAATGCAAATTGATCTAATTGCTCCTTGCATAATCAAATTGTATGTTCTCTGTCTTTAGTTTCCTTTAACAGGGTGCCCAGAGCAGCTGTGGCTGCCCCATGATCCCTGGAAGTGTCCAAGGCCAGGCTCGATGGGGCTGGGAGCAGCCTGGAACAGGGGTCCCTGCTCATGGCAGGGGTGGAACAAAATGAGCTTTAAATCCCCTCTAAACCCAAACCATTCCATTACTATAAAATATCAATCCCTCACATACGGGTCAGAAAAACCTGAAATACAACATCTCACTTTGAGAAGCTGGAGGGATAAAACCCCCCAAGCCTGGTACTAAACTAAGCTGGCCTTTTTCAGCAGCTTAGGCAAACAGAGGCCCAGGGAGAAGAAGCCAAGCACTGTGAGTGACCTTGCCCTGGCTGGAGGTTGTGAACAGGAGCTCAGGAGAACTGGCAGGGAAATGTGCAGGAGAAAATCTTGGACAGGACTGCAGTGGTCAGGGTGAAGGCACTGGGAAGGGGGAAAAAAAAAGGTGACTCAATGAGTCAGTTTGAAGGCAAGCTTTGCTCTTTTGGCTCAGAAAAAGAACTAAGAACAGTTATTGCAGTTTGGTCAATATATCAATGTTTTGGGAACAGTGAGTGGAAACTTGGGAACAAGGAGTGGTGCAGAGGGAGCTCAGAGGACTCAGGCTGTGGGGGAGGGAGGTGTTGAGGCTGCCTGGTAGGTTAAGGTGAATGGCTGCACCACCAGAGCCTGCACAAGTGTTTGCAGAAATCCTCCCTTCGGGAAACATTCCTGCAGGAGTGTGGCATTCACATTCTCTGAACATGATTCCTTCACCCAGGAGTTTTCTCCTGGGAAGCTGAGAAGCCTCAGGGAAAAGGAAAACAATTCTTTTCTCATTTGCTTCTCCTGTGTTGTGCTCATGTGGAATGTGTTTGGAGATTGTTTACCCACAGGTGATTGTTTCATTGGGTTCTGCTGTGAGTTGTTTTCACTCTTTGGCCAATCAGGGCCAAGCTGTGTCAGGACTCTGGAGAGAGTCACCAGTTTTCATTATTATCTTTATAGCATTCTGTATGTATCCTTTCTGTATTCTTTAGTATATTATATTATAGTATAGTATAGTATAGTATAGTATAGTATAGTATAGTATAGTATTTTTAAATATAATACAGTGTTATAAAGTAATAAATTAACCTTCTGAGAGCATGGAGTTAGATGCATTGTTCTTCCCTGCCATGGGGCTCGCAGTGCATTTACAATACAGGAGTGTGGATGTACACAGAACTCCACTGAACAGGCACAGTTGTGGTAAAAATTGTTCTGTGAAAAAGCCAAACAAAAGTGGTTTTAAGCTGTGATGCCTCTGTGAATGTCTAGTGGAAGAAAAGCTGAACTTGATGTGAAAAATGTGTTTTTCTGCCCCTCTTCTTTCTCTTTCTTGGTGCAAGCTCAGTTTGATTGGTTTGATGTTAAATGTTCCAGGGCTTACTCTCCACTCTATCTATGTGGAGCAGGACAGCCACAGGGTCACATCACCCAATCTGAGCAATTTCTCTCATGTAAATGGATAAGTCTCTGCTGCGAAATGGTGCCCACAATTTCCTTACCCCTAAACAAGGTTTGCTTTTCCATTGTCTCATCTTTGTCTCCTTAGAGGAAGAATGTTTTATTTTCAGAAGAGGAACAAATAGAAAATCAGGAGGAGAAATTCATTCTGTGGTCAGTGGCCTCCACATTTTGTTCCTTCTCTGAAATCTGCTGATATTTGCTTTAGGTATATATAGTAAGGTTTGACCTTGCAGGTTTTCTACATTTCTTAAATCTCATAAAAATGAATAAAAACCAGATGACCACCTCACTTGCCTTATGCTTGTTCTATGTTTATTTATTTCTATTTGCATCTCCTGTCTTTGTTATTCACTCATCCACCTTGTTTATAAATCCTGATGCTACTTTGTGGTTTGTTTTTTGCCTCCCCACACCCACTATAGCAAAGTCTCCACACCCATTATAGCAAAGCAAATCAGTGAAACCTCATCTTATGTTCTACTTTCTTAAGGAAAGAGAATTCAGGAAAGATGAATTGCATGGTTAAAGCAGCAAAAGGGGAGAGAAAGGGAAGCAATAATGGGACAGATTTTGTTCCAAAAGTAAAAGGCTGACTTAGCCAGACCTGTCTACTGTTGACTTTAAAGAATTTAAACTCACAGAGCTGGACTCTGGTTAAAGAAGGTTTGACTCACTGCTAAAAATGTGCAAACATTCAGATAAGATAAGAACCCTGAGCTTTTCTTTCCTAGTCCTGAGGAATGATGTTGTACCAGAAGGAGAAGTGCTATGAGCAAACATCCTCCTGATGGCACCGTTTTGTTCTGAGCTTTTATTTGTCCCATTGCTTCCCTCTCTTCAGGTCTCCCATCTCCCGGGCTCCTTCCTTCCTGCTGGGCAGGACTTCAGGGACGCACTTGAGAGAAGATGAAGAGCACTGGAGGCACCCTGGAAGAGGAAAACAAGAATGATCAAAGGTTTAAAAACAACTGTGACCTTTGGTGTATGAATGGGGTTTATGAAATGTGGAGAGGAGCAACGAGACACACATAATGTTCTTAAAATACTTAAAAGTTAGAGGCAAAATGTGAAAATGTTCCCCAAGTGCAGCGTAAATAAGAACAGCAGTGAAAGTTTTAAATCACAGCAAAGGAAATGTTGTTACAGAATGTTCTGAGGAGACTACGGCGCAGAATTGCCATGGGGTGGGTGGCACTGCTGTCATTGCGTAGTCTGAAGAACAGAAAACTCCAACACTCTTTGGAGATTAGGTTAATTAACTCCAGTACCAAATCTCGAGGGGAGAAAATCTGACCCTTTCAAATCAGTGGGATATTATGAAGAACATCCTCCTGTGGTTTCCCTTTTCAGTCTCCCCATGCTAAGCAGAAGAATTTACTATAATAAAAACATTTGAATGGCAAAAAACCCTTTAAAATATTGTCATATATTATCCCAAGCTTCACAAAGATGGTGTTTTGTGTTCTTCAGCTTTTGGTGACAATTGAATAGTGTCTTTTTTTTCCTTTTCTCCCTGAAATAGATGTTGGGTTTATATCCCAATGGGAAGCACATGAGCACTTTCTTTCCATCTCTCTTCATGCTAAGAACAGCACTGGAATGTAAAAAAGGCCTGTGTGTTCTTTCATGCTGGTGCATAAAAATCAGTGTTTGAAGTAGCACAAAGCAGAGCTTCTGATGTGTTGGTCTTCTTCACACAGCAAACCCAGCCTTGGGCGTAAGGGGACTTGGGTTATGGATTCTGCTCCAAAGGTCGAGGTCTTGATCTTGCAGGATGAGCTACTGACAATGTTCTACCAAATATCCCTTGGCTTGGGATGATCTGAAGCTGCCAAGGACCAAGAGAAAAAGAAAAAAACCTTATTTTTCTTTTCCTCCAAACGTAACTCGCTATTGACCAAACCCTCCAGACCAAAGCTCCATCTTCCCTCAGTGTTTAATGCTCTCTCTGATGAAGGTGCTGTTGCTGAATCCTTGTCTTTAAGCCAGTTTTGGGTACACCCCCAAACCCAGTTTTGGTTTTGGAACCAGTGTGTTGTTTGTACTTGCTCTGGGCAACAGCTCAGCAAAGAAGGAATTTTATTCCATCAAGGAAAAGGTTGGTGAGCAGTTGGCAGAATCTGTGATAACTCCTGTCCACTCCCATAGATCTGGAAAAGCCAAGATGCATATTTTATTTTATTTTATTTTATTTTATTTTATTTTATTTTATTTTATTTTATTTTATTTTATTTTATTTTATTTTATTTTATTTTATTTTTTGTATGCTATTGTGTTAGAAAGTTTGGCTCCTGACTCAGACCCAATGTAAATAAATGCTATACATCTAACCAGTGTTTATGACATGAAGGATAAACTGCAGGACCCTGCTCAGAGCTGAAGTCAGGTGCTCTTCACTAGCTTTTTGATGTTTTAGCAGAGGTAAAAACATATCTTGAAATAAAATAAAATAAAATAAAATAAAATAAAATAAAATAAAATAAATAACTATATATTGAATTTACCCAAGGAAGACAAGAATTCTCTGCTTAATTGTGGTAAGAATACTCCAGAGCATCAAGGTTTGTTTGTGCATGGTTTGATGAGGCACTTAACTTCCACTGCAGTCCTTCTGGGGAATGCTGCAGCCCACAGGGCTGCAAAATCCAAATTTTACAAATCCTCCTCCTCTTGGGATGGGCAGCATCAAGGCTATGAAACCAAACAGTTGTGACCTTTGCTGAAAGAGAAATTGAAATGAAGCCGTGGAAAGAGTGTGACATCTGAAACTCGGCCCTTCCTGGTGGGGAAACCTTTCCAAAGCATTGCTAAAGTTTGGTCTAGGGAAGATTGCAAGCAAAGCCGCCCTGGCTGCTGGATGAGAGGCCTTTGGGTCTTGCATCCAAACATGAAAGAAGGGCTGGTGCATTTCCTGTAAAGATGATTTTGCTTTTTATTCAGCTGGTGGACATGTGATACCCATTCAGGGCTACCTAAAAACAGAGGCCAGACAAAATTAAGGCAATAAAAAGCAGGAATATTTATTGAAGGACCTTCAGGTACATTTATAGCAGATGAAGCCCCCCAGGGCCTATGCCCAAAATAGACTACAAGTTTTCATACTTTTATAACTTTGGTCCATTTGCATATTGTAGTAAATCTGCCAATTACAGCTTCAGCTAATGAAGTCATTTACCCCAAGTTTTCTCCCCCCAAAACTCACATTTATTTTGATCTCTGGGGTCTGAGGCAGTGAGGTGCCCTTGATTGCCAGGCCTGGAGAGGAACTGGGAAAAGGAGGAGAGGGAAAGCAGCAGCTCACAGTGTGTGTAGAGTTTAGAGTTATGCACAAAGAACTGTAGGGTCACAAATATATGGAATACATAAAAGCTAAAATCCCTGAGGCACCACATAGAATAGCTTCAGTGTGGGGAGCTGGGAAGAGAACAGTGCTGAGGTGAACACAGACAGTGACTGATGGGGAAATGAGGGAAAAGCTCTGGAAAGGTCTCTCAAGGTCATGTCCAGTCTCTATCAGGCATCCATATCATAATGGCATCCATAAACACATCAGGATTTTCAAATCCAGGCTGAGTTCCACTGCTGATGTGAGATTGTTACTTTAAAATCTTATCTGTAATGGTTAAAACTCTCCCTATCTCCAACTTATTGGTGTTGCCCAGATTATGGCCATGTATTAATGAAGGCTTTGACAAGGGTCCCAAACTTCATTTAATCAAGATTAAGGTATTGTGCCAACAGCCTTTATTTTTTTACCTGGTTCTCTCCCTTCCTGACATTTATACTCATAAATGCCACTCCAAATATTATTGCCACCAAGTTTCCACCGCCAAATGACATTCCATGCCACAGAGCTGGATTAATAGGACAACAATCCTCTTTCCTCTACCTTCCCATCTAAAACAGCTTTTTAACCCTCTCCAAACATTTCTTTTTCCCTTTTCGTCGTTTATTCTATCCAT
This sequence comes from Passer montanus, assembly GCF_014805655.1. Taxonomy (NCBI): domain Eukaryota; kingdom Metazoa; phylum Chordata; class Aves; order Passeriformes; family Passeridae; genus Passer; species Passer montanus. The sequence continues at coordinate 2,968,593 of NW_024369151.1, forward strand.
GTTTTCCTCATCTATTTGTGGTCTGTTCCAGGCCATCCTTTCTGGGATATGAAGCATCCCTATCACATTCCTGCAGCTCTGGCTTTGCCAGACCCAACTCCCCCAGGTTCTGAGTCACTTGTTTGCCCCCTTTCCTCAGCTCATCACCAGGAGTCCTCTGGGATGGAGAAACTCCTTTCCAAAGTAAAATGAGCTCCTGCTCAGTAGCTTTTTTTTTAATTGGAAATTTTGCTAGAAGAGATTAATTTCTCCAAGGCATCTCTCACAAATTCTAGCAGATCCTTCCAAGCTGTGTGTTTCATTAACTGGAATATTCCTTTGGCGCCAAAGGTAGGATTTTGTGATGTTTGCTGCCAGCATCTTGGGAAATTCTGGATTTTTCAGTCTCATGGATTTACTTCTAGAGTTCCTTGCCGCTGTTAAGTCAAGCTGGAGTAGTTTACTTTCCTTTAGGCTGGCGTTTCAAATCTTATTTGTTATTCCCAGAATATCCTGTGGATATCCTGCAGCTTCTCTGAATAAAGTGTTTCATTTTGTTGATTTTTTTTTCTTTTTAAAAAAATGTGGGGTTTATGCACTTTCTCAGTTTTTCTCCAAAGTATTACCTTCAATATTTGATAATTTGTATTAAGGTGGGCAACGTGCTTCTGATGTGAGCCTTTATTCCTAAAGATTTCTCATTAACAAGGAGAAATTACAGTTACACCAGAACATTTCTCTACAGCAGAAGATCCCTTTGGATTTTTGCCTGCACTTTGCATTTTCAGAGCAAGAATCCAAATGCAGTTTTTCCTGATGGAATGGCAGATGGAGTTGGGAGCCTTCTGCTCCATTCTCCTACAGTGCACCACATTGTAGGAGAAGCTTCTCTATTTCACATCTGCCACCTCCTTGTGAAGCTACAGGGTTCCTTGGGGAAGAAAATGTGGGAGAGCAGTCTCTTCCCATCCCCTCACCCCAGTGCCATGGCAGAGAGGGAATATCCACCAGGATGAGGCTCAGAGGGACAGCAGGACCTGGGGGTGGAGTTCCAGGTGTATTTATGGCGCTGGAGGATTCCTGGCACCCAATTGTTGGATGTGGCATCCAGCCAGGTTCCATCCTGGTGTGCATCCAGCCTGCATCCCAGCAGATCCTTGTGCCACTGCTGGCAAACAGCCTGTGGACCAGGCTACCAGGATTTGGGGTTCAAAATATCCATGGATTCCCACCAGTTGTGGATCTGGGGAGCCCCAGCACTGCCAGGTGGTGATCTCCCATTGCTCAGCCTGTGCTCTGAGATCCAAGGACACACTGTCCCCCTTGTCCTGGCTCTGGCCTGCCTTGGCTTGTGCAAATATTAACCTTGGCTTTTCCCTGGCCCAGCCTGGCTCCTCACAGGGTGAGACACCACTGGTGTGAATAATGTGACAAGAATTTCTTATGGTGGGGTTGGAAAATGCAGCTTTCCTCGAGTTAGATCCGGAATTGGCAAGAGCCACTCGGGTTTTGGACTTGGCAGAAACATCTTCTCCTTTGGGGCAGATGGAAGGGGGTCCATGGGCACCAGAGAGCTTCATTTGGAATTATTTCCTTTAAAACCACAAGGCACTAGTGCTGCTGAATGAGGCTCCCTTTGTGGGATTCAGGCAGTCCCAGGTGGCTCCTCAGAGATGTCTAAAGGACAGGTGGGAGAGTCCCTTGACAAACTGGGATGCTAAAATTTGTATGTGGATTTTATCCTGACAAAAGAGGACTCCATTGGCCATACCAGTTAAAGAAATTGCTGGTAAATGGAAAGATTGTTTGATTAATAAGGAAAAAATACAAAAAAGCATATCAATATTGTATTCAGGAATGTAGAACAAATCCTGACATCTCATCCTAAATCTAATCTCTTTTTATAGACTGTTTAGAGCTTACTGAAAATGAAATTGAAGCAGCTTCAATTTTGGCCCAAACATAAAGCTGAAATACTGAAATAGCATGAAAAGACATTTTTTTTAATAGTAACTTCTGACCACATGAAAATAAGGAAGCACTACAAATCTTTCACGAAAGCCTGACTTTATGGGATTTCCAGCATCACTTCCAGATTAAACAGATTTGGCTCAATGTTCAAGTCCAGGCTCATCTGAACCAGACACATTTGTTGACATTTATGCCAGTTTGATCTTTACCCCTTTCCTGAGTTCTAATTCAGCTTTTGGAAAGCTGTTTCTGGGTACATTTAGGGGAACTGCAAATCGATTGGCCTGAATCTCAAAAACCCGGAGTCAACCTCCAGCAGCACACCTAGGGTCACTGACCAGATCACTGAGAGCCTGACAAACTCTGCACACAGATCTGTGGAAAGGTGGCCCAGGTTGGATTTTAATTTTCACTTTCCTCAGTTTAGGGAAGAGGGAATATTGAGGAATGGGAACCCTCTGTAACGATCCCTTGCCGTGTTTGATTTCCAGCTGTCCTGAAACTTCCACAAGCTCTTTGGGTATCCAGAGGCTGTTGATTTTAATCAGCAGTAAGGAAAACCTGGGGATGGTGCCCTGTGCTTCCTGAGCTGATGTCAATGATGGTGCCAGGATAACAATTCCATTATATGTGGCTGCTCAGCTTCCTGGGGATCATCCTGCAGAGGTGCTGCACTGTTTTTGTCTGCACACAGACCAAATTCCAGGTGCTCAGGAAGGCTCTGAGCTGGGATGAGGTGTAGGAATGAGGCTGAGGGAGCTCCAGCCCTAAGGAGTTCTCACCTCTCAGCTTCAGGTCAGCTCCCAGTGACATGGTAGGTCCTACCAGAGGGGTGTGAAAGGCTGTGAGGTGTTTCTTTATCAGTAAGACCATTTCAGGATTTTTAGATTATTCTCAAGAAAAAGCAACTGAATTAAGACCAGCTGTTACAAGGGAGATTTTTTATTTTATTTGAATATCAGTGATACGCAGAATCCTGATGTTTCATTTAGGAAATCAAAACACTGCTTCTTTTGATGTCTGTCGAGGGGTTTTCTTCTTTGCTTCTGAGCTCTCACCAGGTTCATTTGAATGTGAATGCACCGAGGTCACTCTATGGAAAGGCTGCATTTACCTGCCCTAGGCAGAGATCAGCAGCCTTTGGTTCTCAGAGCAACTTTCTGGGCTGCAACAAAGGAGAGGAAAGTTCTGTTTTCTTATCACTACTGAACTCTATTTGATTTCTTTCATGCTGCTTTTTACAAGATTCAGATGAAGCTGGATGGGACGTTTTGTTCACTTTGTAGGAAAAAAAGATAAGTTAAAGTCTCCAGCAATTTTAAACAGCAAATTAAATTGTCCTAATTCAGGAAAAAAAGACTTTCACCATAGTGCCCATGCTTCTGAAAGCTATATATGTACCAGATGGGCATTTTGGGGATTTTATTTATAATTAAAAGCAAAATAAGGTTTATAATGGAGATTCAGCAAAGAAGTTACCCATGACAAAATCTAATCACTTTGGATATTTTTAGTGTAATGAAATCCATGCTTCTTACAAAAGGCTTCTTGGGCTCCCAGTGGGGAGGATGTTTATAGTTCTGGACCTTCACAATTTTAACTTGATTATTTGCAGGCAACCTCATCTTCCTACTTATATAAGAGCCCAGCAGTTGTGTAATCACCAGTGTGAGATGAAAAGCCACATGGTTTGGGGTTGGTTTCTGCTCAGCTGGTCCTGGTTTCTTGCTGGGTTGCCGCTCTCTTGTCTGCACCCTCCAGGAGAGGGAGTTAGATAATTTAAAGCAGCGTTTCATCCTGGGCTTTTTCATGCTTTACAACTTTGTTATGTCTTCCCAAACCTCCCAGCCTGCTGGGGAAAGAGCTTCCAGGATGAGTTGTCTGGATTAATGACACACTTCTGCATGGGGCTGCTCTGTTGATGGGTCAGCAGGAGTTTTTGCAGGGAGCTGTTTGCCCTCGTGCATGGACAGCTGCCCACAGATCAGTCTGCAGAGTCCAGCTCCTAAGGAGCCCCAGGGCTTGGAGAGCTCTCAGGAAAAACGTGGATGCAGCTCAGAGGATGGGAAGGATGGAGATCAGAGGCAGCATTCACAAGCAAACATGTATATATGCACAGCAGAAAATGGATTTCCTGGAGAAAACAAATCTGAATTATGTTCCTGAGGAAGTGGGAATTCAACAGGTCCCACATCAGCATCCAAGGATTTTAACTAAGTGCACGATTAAGCATTCAGACCCTGCAGCATTTAATGCCCATGTTTTGTGCCATGCTAGTTCCTACAAGCTGTTCTTCCAAACTGCAGCTCCTGGAAATAAAAGAACAGGAGAAGAACATGTAATTTGTCCTGGATAAGAATTGGTTTATTTCCTGCAATGTTCCATCTGATGACTCTTTGTAGTAAAAACCATTGTTTGGGAGACAAATTGAGAGTGACAGTAAACACAAAAAGGTTAACGAAATACATGATTTCTGGCTCACTTGTTGGAGCAGGGAAAGCATGAGGGGTTTCAGTGTTTGGAATTCATAACTATTTCCATTATCTACCCTGTGCCTCATTTTTCTTTCTCTCTTGGCTCTAAGATCCTCTCCTTTCTTTATTGTTTCTTCATCATTCTCTTTGTTTTTATTTCTCCCACTGCATTTCCCATGGCCTGAGAGCTCCCTTGCCCACACCCCAACTCAAATTCCAGAAACTCCACTTGGGTTTTTCTGTGCAGTCTTGTGCTTCAGTGCCCTTTCTAGCTGATCTTTGTTAAAACATATATCAGATTTGTTTTCTCTTCAGAACTGTACAAGGAGAGCTTAATACATATGGAAATGGAAATATGTATATATGGAGAGCTAAATACGTATGGAAAACAGTCCTAGCCTGTCTGGGGCACTGCAGGGACTCCCTGGGATGTCTGCTGGTAGGAAATGAGAGTGGAGGTGATCTCCCAGCACAGGCTTTGTCTCCTGGAAGATGTAAACCCCCATTTGAAGAGCTGGAAATGGCTGAGCTTGGCTCTGTCCCTGGAGAGGCTGTGACATCTCAATGGGGTGGAAGTGCCACCTCCCACAAACTCATCCTTCCCTTCACTACAAGCATAAAACTGCAAACATTTCCCAAGTTTCTGTGCCGTTCTTCACATGGCTGTTTCATTTTGTTGAATGATGATGGTGGCTGTGTGAATGAGCAAAATGTCTATTCTTTAACCTCTGCTGTAAACTGGTTTGGATTTTCCTTTACACAAAGCGAGCAGAGAACAATGGGTCGTATTGTGCCTGATTAAATTTTCTGTGCAAAAGTCTTAATGTCCCCTGTGCACTATCTTAGCCAGGGTTACTTCACTGTAACCACAAGAGAAAGCTGAGTCAGCTGTGGATTGAGCCACAGGTAGTGTCTGAACCCAGCTGCTGGTGGGAAAGGCATTTCCCTCTCTTCCCAAGCCTTTTCCTGTAGCAGTGTCCATGGGGATGGCTGTGGGGGCAGGACTCCACTGCCAGGACACGTGTCTCATTCTCTGAGCCTTCCATGACTTCATCACTTGTAGTATAATAAAGTAAAAATCATATGTTGCAGTCACTCCTTGTCATGGGCATGACAGCAAACACCTCTGACTTTAAAAACCATTTGGAAAGAACCCCAGAGGATTATTAAAATGAAAATAACCCAGAGGATTATTAAGTATTGTTTATGTGGAAAGAAGAAGAGTCACTATCAAAATGACAAGAGCAATCTATGAGTGCAAAAGCTCTAAACACAAATTGCCTTTTGGTGTATATGCTTGAGAGAAGCTTTATCCTTTCGTTCCTTGTCTCAAAGTCTGAGCAATGGTTTTTAATGGAGTGGGGCAGACAGGGTCAAGCCAAGACATGGATTTAATTCCTTACATCTATAAACAAAACCACATTTCGTGCTGAACTCTGCATGATGAGAGGGAGGAGGTGGGGATGGGAATTTCAGCATTACATTGTTTTTAGAGAAAAAAGGAAAGAAAATATGGACAAAGGTGATGCTGCTTGCAGGCGCTTCTGTCTCTGCCTGGGCATTGGAACTGATAGGTATTGGCACTTCTGCACATGGTTTGAAGCACCACAGAGGGGATTATCCATGGATCCGCTTCCCCCTGGACACAGCCAGATGCTCTGGAGGGACAGGGTGGGAAGCTCAGCCTGTGGCTGAAGGCAGTGGTGACAGGGAGAGGTGTTTGCTGCCCAGAGCAGCTAAGGATGCCCCTGGATCCCTGGCAGTGCCCAAGGCCAGGCTGGACAGGGCTTGGAGCAGCCTGGGACAGTTGAAGGTATCCCTGCCCACGGCAGGGGTGGAATGGGATAATCTAAAGTCCCTTCCAGCCCAAACCATTCCACAATTCTGTGATTTGATCAATTACAATGCTTTAACTCAGAAATCACTTCAGATTTGTCCAACCAGTTGCTCTTAACAGACAGAGTGATGGTCCTGGGAATAAAAGGGTAAATAATCCATAGCCTCACACTCAGGAGAAGGCAAAAATTTGTTTTTTTAAATGTTTGTGGGTCTGTTGGATTCTCTTTTCCATCAGCCTTGACTTCTGGAGTCCCCCAGTGTTACCAGCCAGGGGGGACTGAGGATGCTGCAGTGATTTGGGGTACCTGGGACTGGGTTATTTACCAGCACTCTACTGTACAAATTTTGGTGTATGGCAGCATTGTCGTGCATCTTCATGAACAGATTTGTGCCAAATATTCCATTTTATCATTCACCTGTACTGAGGAGCAAATGTGAGAAAACTCTATTTACTATTGCAACTTCAATTATAACAGACAGGGTGTTCAGACTGGGCTGGTGCAGGTTTATCACCTCTGCCTTAAGTTTTTCACCTCTACCCTTGGCAGCAATTTTTACCAGGCTCAGGGGAAGGGAAAAGAGCCATAATTTTAATGTGGAATGGTCTGTAGTGATAGTTATTCCACACCTATCCAATTTTCATCCAGCCCTTGATGAACCTCTGAACACAGCCCCATTTCTTGTCACACTTTGGGCATTTTGAAGGGCTCCCTGAGAACTGTGGAGTTCAATCCAGCTCAGGATTTCCTCAGAGCAGGGAGCTTCCCATCATGGAGCTTGCTTGGCTGCTCCCTTCTCTCCAGATATATTTCAGCTGCTTCCCACTTCTTAGCTGATGCAGGCTCTTGATAATTTCAGAGTTAAGTAAAAGAAGCCAGAAAACCCTTATTCCTTCTGCCTCCCCTTCCTCACACACAGAGGACTGACAGGAAAATAAGCACTAATATGTCATCTTTAAAATAAGAAGGGGACATGCTTTCCTTGTGAAGCAGTGGAAACAGTGACATCATGCTTGGAACAGCTTTTTCCCCCTTTTCCCTTCTAATTGCGTGGAGTTTTTAAAGCCAGGGAATCAAATCTTCCCCTCTGGAGTGGGGGAAGGTTCCCCACAGGCTGCTGGTTGTCTGGGTTTGGTATGAATCACTCTGCCCCTTTTGCAGTTCATTGACAACTTACCAGAACCAGGAGCTGGGAACTGGGGCAGCAAAAGGAAAGAGCAAAAAAATGAAGTCAATTGGTGAAAGAACACGAGGAGGAAACATTATTTATGGAAAATTCACTGACTGGTTCCTTATTTCTGTGTTATATTCTCTTTTTTTCCACTTTAAAGGAAATGGCTCCTATAGCAGGAGTGACTCACTGGTAGAAGCTGCCAGGGAGGAGTGTTTGCCAGTTTCTTATTTTATTAACATTTTATCACAGCATGGTGCCAGTGCACGTGCCAGATAAGGCTACAGATGCCAAGACAGAGAAAAGAAACAGCAGGGGGGTGGAAAAACCTTTTTTTTTTTTTTGGTCAAGCACCAGTCCTGTATGTCTGCAACAGGAAGCTGATCTTTGATGGCTGCTTCATCTGACCTGAAATAGCATTGAGGGGTTTGTCCTGACTTCCACAGGGTTTGGAGTTCCGTATCCTGACAGAGCAGAGAAATTCCAGCAGGCACAGGGACACGCCAGGTACAACACCAGCAGCTTCCTCTGCTGATGACTTTTCTTGATGTGACTCAGTTTGGTCGTGATGGCACCTTCTCCCCACCTCTGCAGAGCTCCTCACACATCCCCAGAGGGACCCCAGGTCCCAGCTCTTCCCTGGGGAGAATTTAGCTATGTGCTAATAGAGGTAAGGGATGGAGAGAAGCAAGTGACGTAAGGAAATCATCTTTCTAATTTCCCCTATTTCCTTTCTCTCTACCTTCACTTCAAAAAAAAGGACAGTTAAATAGAGGAAAAAACAGCTACAAGGTCTGATGTCTGATCACTCAGACTGTGAGGGAAGCAAAGGCTGCAAAATGAGTCTGATCTCAGCAGGGAAAGAAGATAGAAAAGACAGGAAAATACTTTAAATCCAGATGATTTTGCAAGTAATACTTGATTTTCTCCAATCTGAAATACTTGCAGAGAGCAGGTTTTAGACTCAGCAGCTAACAAGGCAGAGGCTAAGAGGGTAGGTGCTGGAGATGTGATCTGACATGATCCCAGTCAAATCAATCCCAATAAAACCTTCCAGCAGAGCTGTTCTGCAAGAGGAGAGCAGTTGACCCCTCTTGCTGACCCCTCAGTTATAGATCTGGAGAGGTCTCAGGGCACAGAATGCAAATCTACAGCTCAATTAAAGGAGGAGGCCAAGCAAGCAAGAAATCCTTGTTAAATCTCTTTTGGAGCAGTTCATTAATCTCTGGGATAAGTCTGCCCTACAGAGGCCTGGCTGTTGACGGGGTGGGCAAAGCCATGGAGAAAATCAGATTTTGGAGCTGGGTGTTGGTTCCTGGTGCTCCCTATCCAGCAGGACAAACACAGCCTCTGGAATTGGAGGTAGAGTTGGGCTGCTCTGCGTCCAAACAGAGACATCCCAAGAGTGATTTGGGATTTATTTGTAGTGATTTGCTCTCTGAAGAAAACAGAGATACTCAGGAGCCTCTGTGCTTGTTTTTATAACGATCTCAGACACACAGGGGTGAATGAACACAAAACAAGTTCAGAGCTTGCCACCTCTCAGATGTGGGAGAAATTCTCTGGAGTGGATCAGGGAAGTGATTTCTAAATAAAAGCTACTAAAACGCGCTTAAACCAAGATGATTTAGTTTATTTGCTTTAGAGAACACACGACCTTGAACACGTCTGCAAAGAAGGTACAAAATGTTTCTCTTGGTTCTTTAGCCTTAATATGATTTACACCATAATCAGAAAGGAGTAGAGCATGTAAGGCCATGATTGCAGCTAAATATCCTACAGAAAAACAGCCTGAATTAACTTTCTCAGCATGCACTAACCCCATTAGTATTAGTTCATGGCTCAGATATTGCACACATGTCAGAATCCTGCACAAACCCCTTGGTTTAGACAAAACAACAGGAGACATGTAAGCAGTACACAGCTCTAATCCCTGCATCCACTCCATCCAAAGTTTGGGGTTGTTTTTCTTTCAGTTGATGAAATGGAAATTCAAATGTTGCTTTGACAGTGCCATAGGAAAGTCTAAAGTAGGGGCTGTAAATAGAGTTTGAGCTGACATTTCAGCTTGGAAGTTAGGGGAAGGAATGAAGCCAGCATGAATACTCACTTCAATCTTGAGGGAAAACTTAACATTTAAGAGACTTTTTCCCCCTACTGATATTGTAATTTGTAAAGCCACATCTGAAGGCCATTTGTTTTGGCACTCAAGATATCAATTCAAAACACACTCTTATTTAACAGAAAGCTCCTTGTCACCCTCTTTTCTTACCCCATCTCCCCATTCCCTCCTTTGAATTCTTTGCAGTGATTCCTGAAGCAGGTTGGAAATGAAGCTGTTTACCAGGCTGGAAAGATGAAAAGGTTTGGTAACAAAGCTCCACTTGCAGAGCTTGGTGTGTGCAGTTGGGAGCACTCCACATCACTGCTTTGTGCGCTGGCCTGGAGTTTTTAATTAAATCTGATCTAGTGTTGAGCCAGGCAGGATCCAACATCCAGAGGCAGCTGCTCTGCTGTCCAGGGCAGCATCCTGAGCAGCCTCTGCAGGGATGTTTTTGGTAAGAACCTGCAGCACAAAGCTCTCTGAGGTGACTGAGACACAGAGTGCATGTCAGAAAACTCACCAGGACTGGAAACTGGGAGAGCTGCCCATGGATCTTTTCCTTTGCATTCCCTTTCACTTTACCATTGCAAACAATCATTAATGCTTTTAGTCTTGCGGTAGTTCTGGGAGATATTATCCTCATTTTGTGCATAAGGTCTTGGATGATCCATCTGTCTAGAGAGGTACTGGTTTATGCTGGGAAACATTTGATCAAGCCAGGCTAGCAAAGAGGAGCCTCTGGGAAGTTACTCAAGCTGGCAGCCACATGAAAGGCAGTGTTTGCAGGAAATCACCCTGATTTTCTGCTCTGTGCTCCTGAAGCTGTGTGTTCCACAGCCCCAGGGGGGAGCCCAGCTCCGTACCCACCCTGGGTTGTTCAGATTGATGTGGCAAAGCTCTGTGTGTTTACTCTGCTCCTGTTCAGCTCTTTTCCTCTTTCAGTTCCTGTTGTAGTGGACCCATTTGCAGTGGAAAGAGAAATCTGCATCAAAAGCAGAATGGGCAGCAGGGCAGGGGGGATTGTGCCCCTGTGCCCTGGGCTCAGGTGAGACCCCACCTGCAGAGCTGCCCCAGCCCTGGCCCAGCACAGGGAGGAGCTGGAGCTGCTGCAGAGATCCAGAGGAGGCACCAGGGGGATCAGAGGATGGAGCAGCTCTGCTGGGAGGAGAGGCTGGCACAGCTGGGATTGTTCACCTGGAGAGGAGAAGCTTTGGGGGGACCTCAGTGTGGCCTTGCAGGGCCTGAAGGGGCCACAGGAAAAATGGAGAGAGACAATTTACAAGGGCCTGGAAGGGCAGGACAAGAGGGAATGGCTTTAAGCTGAGAGAGGGCAGGGATGGATGGGATGAAATTCTAATTTCTAACCCTGTGGGGGTGGGCATGCTCTGGCACAGAGTGCCCAGAGCAGCTGTGGCTGCCCTGGATCCCTGGCAGTGCCCAAGGCCAGGCTGGCCAGGGCTTGGAGCAGCCTGGGATAGTGGAAGTTGTTCCTGCCCATGACAGAGGGTGGAACTTTATAATCTTTAAAGTCCCTTCCAACCCTAACTATTTTATGATTCTATGATTCTCTGACAGCAACAGCCACAACTTCTGATCTGTAGCCCCAGGTGTAATTTGATAAGTGAAGTATTTTTCACTGTGAGTTTTATTTACAGTTTGAGCTCTTTTCATGCTCTGAAGACACTGCCTGGGATAACCTGTGCTTCTCTTCTGAGCAGCACCTTGAGCAGCCTCTGAGGGTGGTGATCATTGTGCTCTAGGTGGCAACATCTTCAAGTCCCAAAGGATTTGTTATCTTCCTAAACAAAGACCAAAGTCTTGTCTTCATTAATTTAACTCTGCTCTGACATGTCCTCTCCATGGGAAAACACTTGTCTGTCCCAGCTGGAAAGGAAGTGGATGATTTATATCAGGCTATAGGACACATCATTCATTCTGCTGCCAGTTTCCCCTTTCTGTTGGTGATTGCAAATACATTTAACTTGCAAGTGAATTTCCAAGGAAAAGGCAATGTTGAATATTCTATTGGCATGTGTGGAGCAAGGATTTCAAGCATTTCCACCCCATTTTAACTTTTTAAACACAGGTAGTATGTCAGGAGCTCTCTGAAGTCAGAGGAGCTGATCTCATTTAGGCTTGGAAGCACCCAAGTCACATTCTCTGATGGTTAAAACCCTCTATAAAGTTGATGTGAGATACTTCCTTACAGGTTTTTCCCCCTCAGCTGCCTCCTTCTCATGGCATTTCTTATCCAACGCTTTATCGACTATTTTTCTCTTTTGACTCTCTTCCCAGTAAGTTCAAAGCAGCCTTCATTCCCAAGCCTTCATTCCAGTTACCATGACTTTTGGCCTTGCAGCTCGAGGCTTTTAGCCTTCATAAAACACTTGACATTTTTAGTCAATGGAGACAAGGACAATGAAAACATCAACACATTGACAGGGCTTCAAAAGAGTTCTGTGGCACAATACAATGTCTGACTGCTTTTTGGAACACCTACCTTTATTCCAGGTGATTCTAGATTCTAAAACTACAAACAGCTCCTTCTCAGGATGTTGTTATTCCATGGATCGATACACTCCACGACTGCTCCCTCTGAATTTTAATGGTGTGCTGTTTGTGAGTCTTTCAGTATCAGAGAGTTCAGCACTGTCCTGGCAGCTCATCCATCATAGATCTGTGGATTCACTTATCTCCCAGCTTATTTCAAAAAACAAATATGTTCTTGCATCTTTCATGAGAGAAAAACACACTGAACACTCTCAGCCCTGTGCAGAGTTCTTTCAATTCTGCCTTAAGTATCCCAGTTTAAAGTAAAACATGTCCCACTGGGATTGTTTTTTGCAGGTGAGTGGGATTCTTCTTTGCACTGCTGGGATGTGTTTCTGCCATCCTGGAAATAAGAAGTTTCTTTCCCAAAGTCCATGGATTGTTAAGATAAAGGAGTAAGCTGTCCTGGCTTTGACTTTCCTGGATAAAAGAGGATGTTGATGTCATGTGGCACTTTACACCCCTCTGGTCACCCTAAATGTCCCTCAGTACTCCAGGCAGCACAGATCTGTGTGGGCACCAGTAGCAATTCACTCCCCCAGACCAGCCTGCAGCACAATAACCCACAATTATCATCCTTGTGCCCTCATTAAAGAAACCCAACACACATTCTGGTATTAATTCATGTACCTGGCTCCATGTCTGGGTCACATTCCCAGTCTGGGGACCCCGGGGGTTTCCCATCTGCGGGGCTGGAGGGTGGATGACACCCATGGCTGCTGAGTGGGATCCTGCAGGATCTGATTCACTGTCTGCAGGCAGTCTGGGAGGGAGCAGCGGGATCCTGCTGCCTCCTGCCTTCCTGGCTCCTGCTGGCCTGGGAGTCCTTGAAGCACACTCAGATGTCCCCTAGGGCAATCTTCTTTACTAGTAAAATAAACAGATGTCCTGGTGGTTTCTGATATCATAAGTATCCTTTCCTGTGAACTCATTCTACTATAAATAGCAGGTTTATGTCTATTCAAAGAACTCTTTTATTCCCATCTCCTCCTTTCATCCCACATCCTTGCTGGTTCCTGGGATCTCTTACATGTGTAAAGGACATCCCTTTCCCTGTGTTTGTGTCAGCACATGGAGCTGCTCCTGATGGGATTTCAGGGCCATCATGTGAGTTTTCCCACCTCCCTTCCCACTTCCATTCCCAATTCCTTTCCCTGAACTTCCCAGAACTTCCCAGTTTTCCTTAGGAGAGACACTTTGTATTGTGCAGAAAAACAACACTCACTGGTCAGGGCTCTGCTAAATTCTTTTTTCTGTAGAACTCCTCTGTTTCTGAAAACTCCTCCTGTGTCCTTCTCTGCGACCTCTCTCCACTGAGTCACCTTATTCCCATCTCTCTCCAGCCCTGTTTTTCCCTGCACTGTTCTGCTTTCCAGCACATGCTTCCAGGCACCATCTTCTCGAGTTTACCAGCCCTGATCTCTGCTCCCAGCCCACCCACTGACAAATGAAGCTGCCCTTGGGAGTACCTGCTGCCCTCTCTGAGCAGCTCCCTTGCAGACAGACAGTCCCCTGGGGAGCATCAGTGATCCTCTCAAAATGCTGGGAGGAAGATCAAATCCTTATGTTCTCTGTTAGGAAAGAGCCTCCTACTAGTAGGAGAAATAAACACTTCTCTTACAGGCAATGTGTTCATTATCTGTGCCTTCTAGGGGTTCATTCTCCTGGTACTGGCCTTTGGGACACATAAATCATTAGTTTAACTTGATATGTGTATTTTCTTGTCTTCTATTTTCAGGGCAGTGAACATGCTGGCATTTATCCAGCCAGCCTCCCCACAGCAGAGCAGTTATTTAGTTTCTGCTCTCTTGAATGCAGCATCTGTACATTTAGTCACATATTAGATTATGGTAATGGTGAAATAATTCCTTTAACCTCCTTTGAGTCTGGGCTCAGAAGAATAGTCTGATTTATCTGCTTCATGGGTGGTACTCCAGGCAGTTAATTAACCCACATTTAAACGATGTTATTTACCTTGACTCTCTCTTTGTGTTTGCCAATAACATTTAATGATTCAAATTGAATTGGCCAGAGAAACGGAAGAATGTTCTCAGTGGTTTATTATCCTCTAACAGGACATTCCAGGTTTGTACCTTCATAGCAAATCGTGTTCCAGTCCTAACCCTGATAATCCTGGCCATGGGATTGAGACTACAGCTGATAAATTAGAACAAATAGTAAAGATAATCTTTAAAGAGATCTTATAGGACAAATAGTGAAGATGTGGTACTAAACTTGACAACTGCTCTACTCTGATGGAAGCAGCCAGGAATGGAGCACCCCTGGTTTTTAGCAGAAGGAACCAAAGCTGTGTGAGACGTCAGGGGCATGGCCAGGTCACACTCCCTCCCAGGCTCCTACAGGGAAGCAGCAGCAGCCTGAAAGGTTAAGATGCAATTCCCTGTCTCAGTGACAATCATGAAAGTAAATCAGGCTTTAATTTAGCAAAATCATGTGACTTTCTTCTCACATTTTAGCTTGTGTCAGCATTAGGGAAAGGAGCAGCTCTGTAAAAAAGCAGTGGCTGTTACAGTGAAGTGCCAAATAAGTGTTTGGGAAGAGAGTCTTTCTTATATGGTAACAAAGTGGAAATCTACTGATGTAATGGGAACTGAACTGAACTGGAACTCTGATCTGTAAGTATCAAAGTTTCCTTTAAAATCCAGCTTGTGAAAGAGTGGTTCCCATGACCCTCAATCAAATTTAACCCTTCAGAAATAGAAGCTGAAGGAGGCAGATTTCCTCCTGCATGAGTCGATTCCCTAAATCCAAGCTGCAAGGTGTCTGCTTCTGATTGTTTGTCCTCAGGGTGGGGCTGCAAATAGTCCTGCGTTTAAAAATGTCCCTTGATCTTGTGCAGCTAAGGAGGCCTCATCCTTCTGACAAGTTTGCTTCACATCATTAGAAAAAGCAATGTTGCCAGCACAGCTCTCAGAAGTTCCAGTGGTCACTAAGGCTGCCTTGATGGGGATAATGAAAAGGTCAAACTCCATTTCTTTTAATCCCTAAGACTGAACTTCTTAGAAATTACTAAGAAATAGTCCATGTCATCAGAACAAAGAACAGCTGAAGTGGATGGGAGCTGCACTGCCACCCAGGAGCACACTTGGATTCATGGTTCAGACAGTGACTTGTGCAAGCCTGGCTGAGCAGCTTCTCAACACAAATAGCCTTTGTGACTATTATTATTATTATTATTATTATTATTATTATTATTATTATTATTATTATTATAATTGTCCTCAGCGAGTTCTTTGGGAAGAGAAATATGGAAATTTAGGTGTAGGTGGGCCATCTTTTGCCCCTGTAACTCAGAGACAAACTAATGATTATTTATTCATGATACCCACAAAAAGCAGTGACGTTCATTGTGGAAAGGATCACTTTTGCTGTGACAATGGCAGCAGTCCCCAAAGTGACTGGTACTGTGCCAGTTTGGCAATGAGCCAGAGCAGTGTTTGCCTGTAGACCGCACTGCAAGAACTGTCCAGCCCTGCTCCTGAGGAACCTCCCAAAAACCTCGTGTTAGAGTTATGTGTTGAGCGTGGCCCCAGACCCAAGGCATCTGTACAAGTGCTGACTTCATTGCTAGCATCCTCATGGTGTCTGGGTGCATGGAGCAGTCTCAGGAGGAGCAAACTGGGTGCCTCAGCTCCAGCTCCTTCCATCCAGGAGATGCCATCTCCTCTTCACTGTCACCTGCACCATTTCAGTCCCTCAAGAGTTCAAAAGGAGGGAGAAATAAAGGCAGACAGAGCAGGGACAGAAAGTCCTTTTCAATGTAAAAGCCAGCTGGGTACCACCAGGAAATTCCACCTGGAATTCTACCAGGAAATCCAAATAAGATCCAAGAGAAGGGAATCATCACCTCGACAAACAATTGGATATCCATTTGGAACATGTCACTTTAGCTGGAGAGGCTTTGGGATTGCTCTGCTCTCAGAGCTTGCCAAGGGCACGGGTGAAAGCACAGCCTGGGAAAAGAATTGTTTGGGTTTCCTTCTAACAGCACTTCAGAAATAATGGGCTGTGAGTGATGCAGGAGGTTTGACCAGGCCTGTAGAGCATCTGTCCTCTGATGTGGAGTCTTTATGTGCACAAGGTCAAATTAAGACACAGCCAAATGTTGAAAAGTGTTGAATGTGCCTTCATGTCCCCCTAAAATAGGGCTAACTGGGTAAATTAAATTTTCTTTTGAAGGCACTTGAAGTCTGGCTGGGACTTGAGTCATAATAGCACAACTGGCCTGTGGTAGAACTGCTTACAAACTATCGTGTGTTATCAGGTACTGCGAAATAAATTTTGGTGGAGTTTGTGGACAGCAAAAATCAGCTTTGAAAATGCAAAAAACACCCCTCCCCACAAATGTTTAAAGTTTAAGTACAGTACTTCCCTATAGGTTTTATAATCCTCTTTTCTTGGTTTTGAAACACATTAAATGAATCCAGCACAGAGCCTGACATCTGAACAAAACTGATTGACCTAACACAGTGGAGCTTTTCAGGCTACAAGTTCCAAAAATTAATTAGGATTGGTGCTTTTCTTTCTAATTTTCAATAGGAAGAGCATGAAATTAATTTAATGTTTTGAATGAGCTGCAAGGAGAGATCAGGGAAGGAAGACCCAATTTCTCATTAATTTCTGGAAAGGGAAAAATAATCAGACAGGTGTTCTCCAACAGCAAAGCTCATTGAGAAGAATTCCTACTCACAGTGCAGTTTGTCTGCTATCAGTAATGCTCAGAAAAGTCTGCACAGGGTTTTGAAGGAGAATGCTGAAGTGATCTTGCCTAAAAATAATTTAAAAATAAATTTCAGCTTTTAGCCAGGTCAGTGTAGTTTCAGAAGGCATTGCACAGGCACACAAATGGGAATGGGAATGGGAATGGAAATGGGAATGGAAATGGGAATGGGATGGAGGCAGCAGCAGGGAGCAGGCTGGGTGAGCACAAGACCTTCCTAAATTGTCCAGAAAAACCCCACATTGTCTGACAACACTAGAAACATCTCATCCTTATTCAACTCTGAGCAAGTGGTTTCTCAGAAACGTGTCATAACACAGGACTTTAATGGTGATATCTTCATTTCCCTGATCCTGGGAAGTCATTAAAGTCACCTGCATTGTCACCATGGGCTGGGGGTGACCCTGTTCCCCACCACTGACCCTGATGCTGCCCTGCTGGGACCTGCTCTGCCATGGCCTCAAACCTGATGTACCATGATGGATTTGTGATGCTGGGGACTCCTGGTAGAACCAGGCCACCACCCCTGGCCTGTCCTGCTCCCCTTGCTCAGGGATGGGGAGGTTCCTGCTGCTCCAGCCTCAGGATCTCTCTTGCTGCCCATCCCTTTGGGAGCAGCTGGCCCTCCAGAGAGGGCTACAGAACACTGGATACCAGTGCCAGCGTGGCCATCACCTTGTGGACACATGGAAAAGTTTGCTTGCAGTAGCAGGGAACAAGTCTTGATCCTTCCTGGCTGAATGCTGGTAAAAGGCACATGCAGGTGTACTGAAGGCAAATTCTGAATTACCTGGAATATTCTAAAGAAATACCCAGTGAAATGAGGGCACTGACTACACTGAGAAGTACCCCTTTAAAAGTGTGTGTTTGATAAATTCTTCCTGGTGAGATGATGGGATTTTTGGGAATAACTCTGGCTTGCTTAGGAAGCAAAAACCCTGGAGAGGGGATTGGCAGGAGCTGGTTTTGCTGTTAGGCTTATTCAGGTTGCTAAGCTGATTAAACGAGGCTTTGGATAACGTGTGTCATGTCTCAGCACCGGGGGATGAAGTGTTTCATGGTTTTTGGGAGCCAGAGCAGACTTAGTGACATCATAACAACACAAATTTCACTTGAAAGCAGCTCACCTCTGCCTCCTGCTCCTTGTTCCTGCCAGCTCTGTCCTCCAAAGCCATTTCTGTCTGTAGGTCCTGTGCTCCAAGTTCCAGCAGGGGCTGGGAATGCAGAATCAAGGGCTGCTGCTCTGTATTGCACAGCATGAAAGGCTTTGATGCTTCACAACTGAGAAAGGGGGAAAAAAGCTCTGAGCAGGGAGTTATCCCCTCCAACAAGGCAGGAAACACTGGGGACAGACTGTGCTTCACATCTCATTCCCTTCAAAATCTTGAAAGAAGGTCTTTTCCAGGGAAAATTAGCTGTGATTCCTTTTTAATTTTTTTTTTAATATTATTCTCTGTATTCTTAATTTAAAGTGTCCTCAGATAAGACATTGCAATGGAGATCTGATTTCCTTCTCCAGCCACAATGCAACAGCTCAGCCTCACCCCCTCGTTTGGGTGATCAAAGCACTGGAAATATCATCTGCACAGTGGAAACACCTTCAAGCAGCAGGAAAGTAAAAATTTCTTACCTCTCCACTTTGGAGAAGCCTTGTGTTTCAGGCACTGCCCTAAGGAAAGACATCTCTGGTGTGCAGACTGCTCAGGTGAAATGAAAAATAAAGATCAATGAAATTTGGGAATAAAAGTGAGATTCGAGTCACTAAGTTTTCTCCTTTCACTACAGAATTCCTGAAATCTTCATTATTTAGTGTGCAGGAAAGAAGGAGACAAACAGGAGATTAGAAATGAAAAAACATCGTGGTGTCTTCCCCCAAAAAGAATAATTATTTAGATAAGGTGCTTGGCAGAAAGGCCATGTATGACCTAATCTAGAACGCATGCCATTATTTAGCCCCAGTTATCTCCCAAACACTATTTTAAAATATGAACCTCCTGGTAAATTAGGAATAAAGACCAGTGCTGAAGGTCACTTTGTGACACAGTGCTGGCCTGTGTGAGAGTCATAGGATTTGCTGTACAAGAAATCCACTTCTGCTAAAGCAGATTTTTATACAGAATGGATTGTTTTTGCCAAACTGTACTGGGCTCCAGAATGATAACCAAAATAAAAAGAAAAATCCTGCAATTACAGGCCTACACCCATTTCTGTGTGAGTATTTTGCACATAATTAATGTGCACATTTTATCTACTGAGAAAATAGAGTGAAACCAGCAGTTCAAATAGGCCACCAAAGCACTGTTGGCTCGTTTCAGTGTTCATGTGTTGTTTGCCTGTAATAAATTCACTGAGAACGTGCATTATTTTGTTAATTCTTCTCCTTTAATGTGTTTACAGAGCTCTGTAGTTGGGCAAAAAGGCCAAATTGAGATATTTCTCTTTTTATTTTTTTTCCAGTGAAAGAGTCAAGGTCTGTTTTTTCTGCTTGTTAATCACTTATAATGAAAAGAGACTTTCCCTCTGATCCAGGAGTGTCTCACTTGCCCTTTGTACTTGTGACAGAAAAGGCAGGTTCACAACTCACTGCCGGGTTTTGAGTCTGATTCTCTACTTAGGCTGACTTAAGTTAGTCATTTCACAAGGATTATTCCTGACTTATCCTGCTCTTTCTGAGGGAAGAATCAGGATGGGTGATGCTTGGTTAAGCAGAGACATGTGGAAAGGTAGAAAAAAGCAGGAAAATAGGCTTAGAGAGCCAATACTCCCTGAAATACTTGTGATCAGACCTCAGCGCAGTCACCTCACCTGCCACTGCACCAAACCTCCCATCAGTCAGAACAAATCACCCAAAAATGAGATTATAATGCTCTGCTGGTTTTTTAAATACTTTTATCCAAGAAATGCAAAGCTGAAGGAATTCCTTGCTGGAAGACTCCTAATCCCCAGGGCGATCTGCATTGTGTGTATTTCCCCACAATCATTTTCATATGAGTATTGGAATGCTTCATAAAATCCCTCCATTTGCCTTTGGGGGTGTTCCAAAACTCTTCCAGAAAGTCTAAAGTTTCAGGGATTTTCTTGGGATTATTTTGACTTCTACTGGAACGTGCCTCGCTTGACTCCAGACAGAAGAGAAATAAAGTCAGCCCGTGTGGGTAAACACGGCTCTTCCCCTGGGAATTCCATGCTGGAGGAGCCTGGGAGTGTCTGTTTGTGCTCAAGAGAGGCCCCTCTGTCACTCAGGTCAGCAAATCATTATCATGAGATGGAAAAATTAATAAAGTACAAGGAAATGAGTTTACAGCATGAGGAATTGCTTTGCCTGAAGGCGGTTCAGTGGCCGGTGGTTTTCCTGCAAACAAGGATGTCCTTGTCAGAGCTGGGTTACAAAATGGAAAAAAAAGTGGGGAAGGGGGAAAGATGTGTGGAAGGAATAAGGCACAACTGAAAATTTCAGTGCTGGTGAAGTCCAGGATGGTGTGTAGGGTAGCTGAGGGACATTCCTTGCCTGCCGAGAGCCAGCTGGGAAAGCCACTCCCATGGGAGAGGACATGACTCCAGATTTTTAAGCAATGCAACAAAGCCATGGTTTTATCAAAGTCTTCCTTTGTAAGGAGGGATGAGGCCCAATCAACGAGCAGGAAAGGGGGATGGATTTTCAGGTAAAACTGACTCTTTGAGAGGAAAAGTTTTCCTTTGAGGAAGACGTATCAGCAATGGTTGGAAATGTCCACCTGTGGAGAGATCCAGAGGAGGCACCAGGGGGATCAGGGGATGGAGCAGCTCTGCTGGGAGGGAAGGCTGGCACAGCTGGGATTGTTCACCTGGAGAGGAGAAGATCCAGGATGACTGAACTGTGGCCTTCCAGTGCCTGAAGGAGCTACAAGAAAGATGGAGAGATACCATTTCCAAGGACCTGGAGAGGCAGGAAAGGGGAATGGCTTTAAGCTGCCAGAGAGCAGATATGCATGGGATATTGGGATTAAATTCTTCCCTCTGAGTTGGCAGGCCCTGGCACAGAGTGCCCAGAGCAGCTGTGGCTGCCCCTGGATCTCTGGAAGTGCCCAAGTCCAGGATGGACAGGGCACCCTGGGCCAGTGGAAGGTGTCCCTGCCCATGACAGGGGGTAGGATGAGATTAATTTCAGGTCCCTTCCAACCCAAACAATTCCATGATTCTGTGATTTAAAAAGGGGTTTTTTAGCTGCAACCTGACAAAATATTCATATATTTAGCCAGAAATTCTCACTAGCTCTCATTTTGAAATGAATACTCCTCAATTAATTTCAGATCCCTTCCAACCCAAACAATTCCATGATTCTGTGATTTAAAAAGGGGTTTTTTAGCTGCAACCTGACAAAATATTCATATATTTAGCCAGAAATTCTCACTAGCTCTCATTTTGAAATGAATACTCCTCAAGATGAAAGCAGATGAATTGATTTTAAAAATTATCTTATTTCTCTACAGAAAAATTGAAAACCACGCTGCACAGTGAAATGGAATTTTTTCACTGCAGCAGGAGCTAAAACTCATCAAGGAGAAGGTAAAACTTGCTGAGTGATCAACAGAAGCAGTGAAACATCTAAGTTAACTATTGGCTCCCCAGCGCAGATGTGTGGCCCTATCTAATTCCCTAAAGAGCTCTGTAATGCTGTGCTTATTGCCTGAAGGGTGAAATGGGAGGAATTTTAAAATCCTTCATCACAGGAATAACCAGGACAAATGATAAAAAGTTAATAAAAAGGCTTTTCAGTCATATATTAAGACATGACAATTGAAACTTTCTGAAGGAGATTAAAGTTTCTCTTTAAAGTCTTGCTCCTGCAGAATTCCCTGGTCTCAAGAAAAATGGGGAAAGGATATACAGATATGAAGAAAAACATCTCCTCTTTGTTCAGCAGTGGATTATGTTACAAGATAAATTTTGGCAGCCAATTCATTTTTCACCTGAATGGCTTCAGCTTTCACCTCTTATCCCAAAATGTGTGTAAAAGGATTTCAGAGCTTCAGTACTTCTCTCTGAGCTGTACCTACTCTTCTTTATCATGGACTGAACTACTGAATAAGCCTCTGTGTCTCTGCCTGTGGGGTGATGGAGGTCACTGAAATGGTATCAGTGCAGTTTTGTGGTGATCTGGAAATCTGAGCCTGTCGTTTTCCAGGTGCTTGTAGCAATTGCAGTAACTGAGCAAATCAAGGGTCCGTTCCCCCTCCCTCAGTGTTTCATGGGCACTGCAGATGCTGTGGGACTGGAGGGATTTGGGGAGCCTTTGTGCTGCTCCCCTTGGCAGGGTGTAGCTCCCACAGGCTGTGTCCTGGAGTCTTTAAGGTTCTTTGTTCTATTTCATGCTTTGGGAAAGCTGTGATGTCACTGAGCTGTGAACTCAAACTCCACAAGCAGTGAAGAGCTACTACCAAGTGTAGTGGTTCGATGATTTACTTCAAGAGGACTTGGACAACATTGGATTTTGGTGTTTTTGCAGGTTATTTACCTGGTGGCTGATATGGGGTAGGGCTTTGATTTCATTCTAAGGCCCAGCTGAAACAGAGCTGTTCATTCCCAGAGCCTGGGCACAGGAGGATTCACTACAAATTCACACACACCAGAGCAGAGGCAGACATGGGGAAGAACACTTTGAAGAACAGCAGAAAACAGGATTACAAAGGACACTTTGGAGATATTTCAATGCATTATGGGTCCTGACCAGTGCAGCTCTTGATTCCAGCCTTGTAAGGATGATGTTTTCTGGTCTGGATAATTGGCATAAACCAGGGATAGCCCAGGCTGCAGTAAAGGCTGAGGGATTGGTAATTATTACCAGGAGCAAAATACAGATCTCTGTTGCAGCAGTGATCCCAGTGACATTAATGGGGATGGAGAAAGTCTCCTTAATAGAAGAACCTTCAGCTTTGGCCTCTGAACATTTCCTAGCCCTGGAATTTTTCCCAGAACAAGGCAAGTGGGGCATAGCTTGTTGCACCTTCTTGTTGGACATACTGGTCTCCCTGAGCTGAGACTCAGGATGTGAGCAAAACAAACCCAGCTAACATTCCTTTGCCTTACTGAATCAATAGCATAAAGTCTGGCATAAGTAACAGCTTCCTGCAGGTTATTCTGCCAAGTTTAAAATCCTCTTTCTGGATGCAGCACGTTTCCTTTCAGAGGGCATTCCTTCCTCCCAACCTTTCTAATAATATTTACCCAGAGGAAGCAGTGTGTTTGCCACAGAGTGATCCCAAGTCATGCCTTCCATGGATTTCAATGAAATTGTGTTGTCAGCGAAGAAAATGGTGATCACCATTTGTTAATTACTGAGAGAAAATTGCCTACAAGTAGGAGAGAGATCACTGTGTGAGGGAGTCCACTGGGCAGATTTGCCCAATTTTTTACTCCCTCTTTTTTTGTTAGCACTTTCTACCATAGTATTAATCCTGTTGTCCTTCTATGTTTTTATTGGCTCCTTCTTAGTTAATATTTATGTTGTGCAATATATTTCTGTGAAGGATTGGAACATGGTTTTCTCAGAGATGTGGCAATTCATCAAAGTGTTCTATTCAAAGTTCAGGATTTGGGGTAATTTAAGGCATGCACAAGGCCTGCAGGAATTCTGCAAAGCTGTGGGAGGGGAGAAAAGTGGAGGTCAAGCTGGACTTTCTTAAGGTGCTTCCAGAGCAGTGTTGGCTGTGTCTGAAAGCTTTGTTCTCCACTCTCTCAAGTTAAAAAGGGCCAACCTCTGGAAGCAGTGGGTAAAAGACTGCACTGGCAGCCTGTGAAAGTCTGATTCCTGCTGTGGTGAAGCTGCAGCTGTTCTTTAGGATGAATTTTTAAAATTAACCATCACAAACAATCAAGGAGCATCACCCACACCTGGTCCAAGTGGCATCTTTGCCTTCCCAGATCTGAGCCCAAGCTCTGCACTGTCCCTGTCACTTATCTTGGACTGTTGGCCTCTAAATCCCAGCTGGTCACAGGTGACCCAGGTTTAGTCACTCAGCCCAACCCCTCCCAAGCACTGCTGACGTCCCAGTTGGGCCTCCTACCACAGAGGCTGCCACACCAGCAAACAAAAGTAGGTCACTCAGCTGTCACCAGCATGAGAAAACAGTTCTGCCAGCATAGACAATGTTTGCACTTGGGGTTTTAAACTCTGTTAGATTGCTGCACACAAAGCGACAAATTAAAAATAATTGAAAAAAAACAACAACCCCCCCACTAAAAAACTGGCAAGTGATGCAACCAACAGACTTCTTGGGTTTCATTGAATGTTTTAATGAGCTTTCTTAACTCAGAGAGGGAAAGCACAGATGTGTTTCCCCAAGATCCTTAGAGAGAGCCCAGAGCACTTCCAATGGAGAGTACCAATCTAGGAATCACTCCCTGAGGTGCGCTTGGGAAGACTTGCTTGGACTGACATTCTGGAATTTGTCTGGGGATGCAGAGATCTGAGGTCAGAAGGGCTGATTTGGGTAAGGAAGTGTTTTGAAATTCTGCTTTTGGGAAACTAACCACAGCTGGCTAAGTATTAACATCTATTTCAAAGGAGGGTATTTTCAGAAATAATTAGGATTAATATCCTTGTCTTCAGGCCATTACCTTATCTCTCTTACTGCTGGTTATTTCAGATGCTGGAATTTAAGTCAAGTGATTTGTCAAGCAGAGTTTACTAAACAGAAAATGGTTTATAAATGTGTTATGAAGGCAGGCCAGGAGCACAAGCACTGTGTGGGAGTGGGGATTGGACTGGTTCTCAGTTTTGCTACAGATTCATATTTTAGGCACAGAAAAGCTTTAAAGCTCCTCAAATTTGATTCAGGTCTTTATAGACTGTCTGGCAAGGTGTTGGTGTTGCTTCCAGAAAGCGAGGAGAGAAAGAGAACTTTTTAAATGGGAATGTTTATTGAGCTCCTCTGTGCCCTGAGGCTCTGCAGAGCAGGGGAAAGGGGGACTCAACACTCTCCAAGCACAGCACTGAGCTCTTTGACAGCCTGCAGCCCTCTGACTATTGATCAGGGACTATCCCACACTCTGTGCTTCAAAACCATCCCTCACAAGGCTCCCTGCCTTGGATTGTCCTGGGAGGAGATGGATGTCCAAAGGCAGCCCCAGCCTGAAGCCTCAGGAGAGGAGCTGGTGACAGGACTGGTGCACAGCCTGAGGGGGAGGCTGCTGGGGCTACAGAGCTCTGCACCTCGAACTCTGGCATTTGAACACCCTTCATGCCTTTGGTCCTCTGGATCTCGGAATGCTGCATGTGAAATCTGTGATGGAACAGAGAATCAAACCTCCCTCCTGGCCTAAAATGTGCTCAGCTGCCCCCACTCTCCAGTCAGCATCTTCCTCTTCTGTCCAGTGTGCCTGAGAAAATAATTTTTTAAAGAAAATATTTATTGTAAAATTTACAAAAGAGAGTTGAGATACTTTTCCTTGTTTTCCTAAAGTGTTAAAGACTGAAGATTTAGGATTTTTTAAAGAGATTTAGCTACACTACAGATACTCTTACTATCAAAGTACTCTGTCAGTACGTGTCTTTTTTGAGCTATTTTTATGCAAGTGCATTAAAAGTTGTAAGGCCAAACTTTCAGAAGTTGGCAGACGTGGGAATTAGTTCCTAAGTAACCTGAATTTCATATTTTTATCTTTCTTATATTTTATTTTTCTTTATACTTTAGATAAGTCACATACTTTATTTATAACAATCAAATGCATTCTGAGTTTTTCAGTTTGTTATTTCCCTACTCTGCCCACCACAACATTTCAACAAATACAAACCCCTCTTATATTCTTTTCCCTAGTGTTGGATACCATGGGATCGATGGGGAAACAGGGACACAGGATGGAATAACCTCTAACTTTTGGCTGCATATTGAGAGATCCCTAAGGGCTGTTTTTTCCCCAGCAGTCTGGAGCATTTATTAATTCCCAGTTCCCACTAAGCTCAGCTGGGGCACACCAGGAGCACACAAACAGTGGCCACCTGGCTGAAATAACTGAGCTCAGCTTGGTGGTGACAGAAGCTGATTCCAGCCTAAGTCTGCATCCAATTGCCTGAGCTATGAGCTCATCTCTTCTTTTCCAGGAAATCCTTCCTCGTGCAGCATCTGGGTCTTCCTAGAAATGAAGTAGGAGCCTAAAAGTTTCTATTGTTGTGCAGTACTAATTCAGTGCAGGGCACGTCTGGGTTTTTTTGAAACATTTTTGAGTAGGGAGGGAGGGGGGTGTGGTTATGGCAGAGTGAGGGGGAACTGGCAGCTTTGAAGAAAGAAGCTTGGTTAATGACAGGGACTGGATTGGTGTATCTCTCTGGGAGAATTTGGTAAGAGGAAGGGAGGAAGGGAGGGAGGGAGGGAGGGAGGAAGGAAGGAAGGAAGGAAGGAAGGAAGGAAGGAAGGAAATCTTTCCCTCATCTCTTGTGGGTCCCTTCCAACGCAGGATATTCTATGATCTCTGCCTTGTTAATGTTGGTTTTTTTCTACCAAGTCTTTGTTAGAAATAGCTTCCTTTTCTTCATCTATTTTTCTTCCTAAGGGGTTTTTTTTTTGAGAGGGGAAGGTTCACCAGTGCTCAGAGATAGAGGGCTCTGGAACACTCCCTAGAACCATAATCACCTTCCCAGACAAAGAAAGGCCAGCACACACCAGCTCCTGCAATTCCTTATTTCCCTGGCTCTGTGGTTCCCACCACCAAATGCTGATGTGAAGGACATGGAAATGTTTCACTGAGGACAGTGACACTTCTAGTGACTCTGAGAAAATTCACAGTAACTGCCAGTTGTTTATGTCCAGAAAGAAATAGAGGAGCTATTTTGCTCATTCCCACCGTAGTGATTTTAAAAAGGTTTTTCTCTAAAAAGGGTGGAGAGATATGTGGACAGAGATCCAGAAGGTGACAAGGAAAAGAGGCAACTCCCTTTCTAGGTAGAGAATTGTGGATAAGAAAGGTAGAAAGGTTCCTATAAAATTTCTCCTCCCTGCCTTCTCTGTGTCTGTTTTCTCACAGTTTAATCCTTTGAATTAAAAGTAGAACATGGCAGTGATATGGAGATGAGCTGAGAAGCCTCTTTTTAATTTTTTTTAAAGATGGTTTTAAAAGACTCTTCCTAATCATCAGGCTCAGTTAGAGTTGTTGTAAGACATCAGTTCTGCAGGTTTTCTTCAGGTATTACTAAAATACCCTAAATATTCATTCTTCTGAAAAGATGTCAGCAGAACAAGATGAGTCTGATGCTTCCTGAGGAAGGACTGCAGGTACTGAAGGAGTCACTCACTTCAAAAATACTCTCAGAAGTTTGAATGAATACTCGTTAAAGTGTCTGCTTTCATGCGGCACATGAATTAACAGCTTTGACTTTTCTGTCCTTTTTCTAACCAGCAAGGGGCACTGTGAGTCATCCTGATGCCTCAGGTTTTCACATTCTGTGCTGCTTTAGTGTGTGGGTCTGAGCTTCATATCAGGGGATGGTGAGCTCTCTGCATAGAGCAGGGAGACAAAACAATTCCTGCTCCAGCTGGGCACCAAGGACAAATGATCCAAATCTCAGGCCCAAGAGCACAAACAACGTGGGCTGGAGAGAGAAAAACAAGCAGGATGGGACTGCATGGGCTAAAGCTGGAACTGGACAATGAACTGCAATCTGCACATGGAGCAGAGCTGATCCCAGGGAGAGACCCCGGGAGCGCTCGTGCATTTTGGGACCATTTTGGTTCATCTTGGGTGCAGCCCTGGCTGGGCTCTTGTGCTGCCCAAGGTGGATGCAGGGAGGCCTTTTAATAAATCCCTACTTTGTTCTTTAACTCCATCTAGCCTATGTTCTAGGTCAGCCTTCCCAAGGCATCAATCCCAGTATTCAGTCTGGACATCAAAACTAAACAAATAGGGCAGAAAGGTAAAAATCCTGCCTGTGGTCCCATGCCTTGCAATGTCTGGTTCCATATCCCAATGCCAGTCCCATTGTTCCCCTCTGTGATAATACCTTGCTGTCTGCTCTTTGGGTTTTTAATTCCTGTGCCTTTAAACCCACTAAGACTAACCCACCTCTTTAGTATTTGTCTCTTGGAGTCTGGACTCCTGTGTGTGGAAGAACTGATGAGTCAAAATTATTTCAAGAGATAACGGTGGCCATGGAAACAGAGTGAAATGAAGGTGAAAAGGTGGGAGTGCAGAGCCTGAAGAGCTCTTCAGAGAACCTGTGTTTTGTTTAGTTTAAAATGACTGGTAAATTGGAGCCATGATGAGGCAAGACTGGATTGAATCTCTTGTGCAGTGCTCTAGCAATGGGGCAATTAATCTGTTTCATAAATTACCACTGATTGCGGTTGATTCTTTCCCTGGTAACCTTAAATTAAACTCAAGTTTGCTACTAATCTACTTTAACTAAAATAGCAATTATATTGTGGGCAGATGAGCTGACGAGTGCTTTCAGCTGGGGTCCAGTATTTAGTAGCTTCAGACACTCCCTTGTTCAAAGGCAACAACTCCAAATCCAGGAAGGGTTTTTGCTGGCTTTGCACTCCGATAAGATCAAAGGTTTTGGGCTAGTCCTGGAGACCCAAAGCTCTGCCTGTTTTCAGAAGGGTTAAATCACTGGGTATTAATAAAATATTGCCCACTTCAAGAGACTCATTCCATGCTGGCCTAGAGGTAACCTCTGCATTGATTAACAAAAATATATTCTGGGACTGTGACTGAGGCCTTTGAGCTGATGTGAGCATTTCCCCCCAAAAGAGCCCAAGGAGACCTTTGGCTCATTGTTCAGCAAATCAATTATTTTCCAATGTTCAGTCTATGCAGTTATTTAGAAGTGAAAGCTGTGTCTTCCTACATGTCTCTCCTGCAGTCCATTCCTTCCACAAACAATATGGGACAATCCTGCCATGGAGATCCTTGACTCCAGAGAGTGCTTTAACGAGTACAGACTGATTTCTGAATCACAGCCATGGTGTTTGCATAGCTGATTTTCTAACCAGGTATTCCAACCACATTTGAATGCAAAACCTTCCTACTTTGCTTATGTTTGTATTTTGATCTTCAAAATATCACAAGTGGTTTGACCTGTGGGAAAGGTTTCACCTTCTAGGTGCTGATTCAGAGTAGGTGGTGGTGTGGTCTGGTAGGATAATTTCTGCTTTCAGCCCATTGAGGCTGATAATATCCATGAGTTAGACAAGGCTTTGTTTTAGTTTCATTTCCATCTTTTAATGCAAAATTGTACTCCCTGAGAATGGAGACTTAGTGTGAAGTCCTGACTAAAGCTCCTGCCAATTCACCTGCAGTCTGCAGAGGCTGAGTCCATAAATCCTGAGAAATCTCAGTGGGCAAATGTAGCTGATTCCCCAGAAACCTTGGGACATGCTTGACTATTTGCAAGATTTCCAACCTATTCTATTTTCTCCAGCACCCAAGGCTGTGAAGAGCTTGAAAAATCAGGATAAAACTCATTTCTAGTCAGAACCAAGTTGCAGGGAGCTCTTACCCAATATATTCCTTTGCGTAGGAGCTTGGATCCATTCCAGTGTTTTGTCAGCCAATATTTATGGCCTTCCAACCTCTTCCCCATGGCAGCTGGCTGAAGTTTGAAAGCAATTACAAGTCTGGGCTGATGTTTGTCAGTTTGTAGGAGGGAGTAACTAAGTGCTAACCCTAACAACAATTCCCTTGCTCTGCCTGGAGGGCTCAGCTGGGAGCAGACCCTTTTCTCTGGGTGAAATCGCTCACACAGTGTGAGCACCAGAAGGAGTTTGGGTGCAGTTCTGAGATGGAAAGAAGCTCTTTTGTCCAACTTCTGCCTAGTGTTTTCTTCTCCCAGAGTCTTTCAGAGGATCCAGCTCTACCCTGTAAATTTTCACCAAACCTTAGATACGCCCTTTTCTGAAATAACAACCATAGCACTGCCTTCTCTGAGAAGTGTCCAAATAAATGTCTTTGCCCTGGATGTCTCACAAATGACCCCCTTACCAGGCACACAGCACTATGCCTGAATTTAGAGCTGGGTTTCAAAGGAATTTGCTCCCAGTTACTCCTTGTTCTATCACCCCTTCATTTCAGAAGTCATTTGGGTGATGTGTTTGACAGCCATGGCTGGATTTGGATAGTTAGAGAGGTTAAGAGTGTGTAGCAAACAACTCTTAACTTTTGTTCTATTCACCTTCCCACGTCACTTTCTCAAATCACATTTCTCTGTGTCAATATTTCTCCTCCATAAGCAGAGCTTGCTCTGTAAGAGGAAGAAGCTGTTGCTGCTTCACTGTGCAAAGCAACACCGATAAATTCATGCCAGAAATGTCTCCTTTCAGCAAGCCTTGAGACTGAAGCCCTCTCCTTTGAAAAACACAGGTCCAACTCGTGTATGAGCAGCAAAATGTCTTTTGTTTCTCTTATGGTTCTTAATTCTTGAAATCAATATCAAATCAATAACAGAACAATCCTCTCCTATCCTAATTCCCTATGACACTCCCTGCTCATTTCTTACAAGCTTTGGAATGACTTCTGGAATGGAAACAGTTCTAAATTGAGGATTTGCATTCAGGATTTCATCCTGACTTCATTTTTAGTGCTTCTTTCCTGCAGTCTGGAGTGATGGCAGTGTGAGAGCTGGTGGGTACCACTGCCTGCCCTGGTGAATCAGAAATTGCTCCTTTCTCTGATGTCACTGTGTCATGGCCCTGGGAAAGAAGCTAAGCATGATTGCAGGGTAAGAAAAAGCCCTGAAAAAAAAAGAAATTACATTGGTTTGAGGTTAAATCCATTTGTAGTCCAAAGATGGCCTGGGACTGACTGTCCCTTGTAGCAAGATGTGGGGGGGAACAGTCACGCAGAAATCTGGCAGACAGAGGAACCTTGAGATGGTTTGTGATAACCAGACTGAAAAATAAGGGAGTGGGGCTGATGGAAGCTGGCCTGGAAACATGCAATCTAAAAATCCCATGTGATTCCAATAAGTTCCTTCTCCTGGCTGCATTCTTTACATGCCTCTTGATTCTGTGCTGCATACACAGCTCCACATGCTATACATAACTTATCCTGCAGCCTGAAATCATCCTGCTAGGAGAAATGAGCCCCCAAAAAACATTCACAGATGTAAAACTGCAGTCTGTAGATTAAGGGTTTAACACCAGGCTGCTGGGCCAGACCACCTTGCCTGGAAGCTGGGAAGCATTTTGTGATGTTTCATGTTGTGTGCTTTTCTCACCCCTTGCTATGACCCTGTAGCTTCACATCTGGACCCCAGAGCACCTCTGGATGCCTGTTCCCTCTGAGGAACACATTTTTCACAGCTTTATTAAGAACTCCTGCAGTGGACTGAAAGTGAGGGGTTGGTGTTTTATGGTGGAGTTGAGAAGAACTTCACACATTTTTGAAGGCGTTTTTAGCCCAGGCAGTTTGTTTGGGTTTTTTGTTTTTTTTTCCTGGTGACTCCTGAATGTTACAGGAGCACCCACCAAGGACTGCAAGTATGGGAATCCTTGTGAGCCCCAAACCTGCCCTCTGACAGGCTCCCTAGCACCCAAGGGATGCTCCCCAGCCAGTGTTCCAGGCGGGGAATAGCATGGGTGAGGGGTGATGTCCTGTGCTTCAATCCTTCATAGAGCTTTTTAAGGGCTGGAGGACCATATGAGTAATGAATTGTTAAAAATGGTTCATGTCAAGAGGTCGCTGCTGCCTCTGCTGCTACTGCTGCAGGACATGCCAGTGACTCAAAGAAAAGGCAAAAGGCTGATTTCTCTGAGCGAGCAGTGACTCATTGACATCTGCCTTTTTCTATTTATCCCTGTGAATTCTCTAATTGACTTGCAGATTTTCCTTTCCATTCTCTTTTACAGTAAGACATTTACAGTGTCAGTCTAATTTTGCTCCTTCTATAGGCAACTTTTTCCACTGCCGTCCTCCACGTCTTCCCTGGGAAGGATTTGCTTCTGGAACTCCTTTTCAGAGGGACTCTCTGAAGCCAGCCTGTCTGGGAGCACTGGTGCTATGAGATCCTTCAGCACCAAAGTGCAAAGCATTTCACAGACAGCTTTTCTTGAGGTATTTGTAAGGTGGGGCCTGTGGGAGAGGTAAATCTGAAGGAACTGAGCTCCTGCACACCTCTGTCTCTCCTTGGAAGGAGATTTCCAACCAGGCTGTCCAGCCCTGAATGCTGCTGATGTTGTCAATTTGCTCAGATCTATCTTTAGCTTCCCCCTCTGCAGAAATCAGTTGGTTCTCATGTTTTATCAAAACACCCTGACTCAGAGTCAAGCCTGTGATTTTGGGTTTGTGTTCTTGGCTGCCAGCAGGGTGGATTTCTTTAATGACAATTTTGGGTACACGCGGTTGTGCTGTGGTGCTTTCCCCTTCCAAGAAATGCTGTGTCCAAGGGCTGGCAAAGTCTCAGGGCTGACAAGGCAGTGTCTCTCCTTCCCCTGTGCCACTGTGGCCCAAATTATGGTGGGCAGTTCTCAGAAATCAAACTGCTCCAAGTCTGGGCACTGGTGGGGGTCACCCTCCTTAGGGCAGCTCTAAATTTCATTGACACTTCTTTAGTGCTGATGTTCATCATGAAATGGGCAAAAAGGGTTTAAAGGATAGAACTGAAGCTTTAACTCAACTGTCTGATGTATAAAGGATCCCAGTCTGCATCCCCAGCACTTTCTGGACTCTAAGCTCCATGCAGCTCAACTTTTCCAGACTCTTTTACATTCCCTCACTCCCTCTTGT
The DNA here is from genome assembly GCF_014805655.1 of Passer montanus. NCBI lineage: Eukaryota > Metazoa > Chordata > Aves > Passeriformes > Passeridae > Passer > Passer montanus. The sequence goes on from NW_024369151.1 coordinate 3,001,117, forward strand.
CTTGGTTGACTTTGGCCAGAACCTCTCTTCACTTCCAGCTCCTTCATTTCAACCTAAACCTCAGCCAGAGCTTTGAATGTTTTCTTAGAGATGCTTATAGCTGTGACCACAACAAGGAAATCATGATCTCCACTTAAATAATAAGAATCTGACAATTTATGTCTATATTTTTAGACACCACAATGTAGCAAAGGTTTGTGTGGGTGGGGGGCAGGGAGGGATTGTGGGAAAATGGAGGGCATGAAAGGCACAACTGGAGAGAAGTTTAGGCCCATCCTGTCCAGCCATTTTTTGCTTATTCTCCCAGTAAAAGGAGAGATTTGTTCATTTTTGATGAGGGTTTGTGAGTCAGTAATCAGTGCAGTTTACCCTCAGATCTGATGTTCTTTTTTTCCAGGCTCCTTCTGCCTCCTGCTCTCATACCCATCCAAGTCTCCTCTGTATGGGGGCCACGCTGTGGTTTTGGGAAGAGTAGGACAGCAACAGCACAATTTCTGTCTGGGAGACAGAACCTGACCCATAATTTCCAGGGAAAAGGAATAACTTAAACTGTGGTTCACACTGCCATGATGCTTTCTTTCCTTTCACTGCATATTCTGAGCATGATATAAAATAGTTTTAGGATGTCTTGGTGATTCAACACACTCGCAGTTGAATCCATAAAAGAGAAGTGAGAGTGGAGCACGGCAAAGCCTTGTGATCTCAAAGACATATTTGTCAAATGTCGTAGAGCCATAGAATTGTTTAGGTTGGAAAAGACCTTTAAGATCATCAAATCCAAACTTCCCCCAGCACTGCCAAGTCCACCACTAATCCATGTCCCCAGGAGCAACATCTCCATGGCTTTCAAGGACCTCCAGGGATGGTGACTCAAGCACTTCCCTGGGCAACCTCTTCCAGAGCTAGACCCTCCTTTTGGTGAAGAATTTTTTCCTACTCTAATCCAGTGACTGGCTGTTGCTTGGTGAGATTTGAGGCTGTCTGTCTTGGTTTGAATAGACAGGTGTCTGCTAAGGAAGGCAGAAACCTCCCCTGAAATGGAAAATGTAAAACCCCTCCCTCTGAATTATTACAATTTTGAAATTAAGGGGCTTTCAGGCAAAGATATGGGAATAGGAATAACAGTTCTGTATTAGGAAAAATAAAAACACAAATGCAATAGTACAAAAAAAAAAAAACAACAAAACCACACCACTGCCAGAGTCAGAACAGGCCCTGTCCCCCTGTGTGTCAGGGTGGTGGCACAGTCCCATCCCATGGGGGCTCAGCCCTCCTGCAGTGCCAGCTGTGCTTCTGCTGGAGCAGGGATCCTGCACAAGGCTGCAGTTTAAGAGGAGAACAGCCTCACCTCTGACAGATGGGGATAGAGTACACCCCCTCAGACACATCCTGTAACCTCAGACACTGTGGCATTTGGTTGTATCTACATGGCAGCACCCACTGGCTGCGGGGTGGAGACCTCCAGAAAAGGCTCCAGTTATCCCAGAAACACACCCATGGAAATGCACAGCCTGCTTGTCAAGGTGACTCTTTTTACCAAAGCTTAATTAACCTTGGTGCTGCTCACCTACATTAACCCCATAATGAGGGTGTGCCTGTACAGTTGAAAATACTGTGAAAATATTGAAGATATTGCAATTTTGTTTGATTCAAGAAATCATTCTGGAATACACTTCGAGGTCATGTGGTGGTGGTCTTTGTCCTCCTGTTTTCATCATCCTCAGCCTGAGATGTGAAAAAGCAGGATTTTCCCACTGCAAGTTACTTCATCCCTGTGGTGGAAAGTGGAATGTCCTGCTTGAAACCTTTAAAAGTGCACACAGATTGAAGCAATGACCAAACAAATCATCCCATATAGCCAGGACTTCATAGAAATTTCAAAAGGATAGAAAACTTAACCAGCATCCCTGATTTCCAGTGATATTCTGGGACTTAATTCCTGTACACTCAAATAAATATTTGCTATTAGTGATCCAGGAAGGTCAAAATATCAATTTCTGACACTCTGCAGGCATCAGCTGCACTCTATTGAGCCTTCTTTTTGTTCCAGAGTGGGGTTATTATTTACTTGAATACTCCTGAAATGAGATACACCTGCTTTTCCTGGACTCCTCCCAGGGCCTTGGTACAGATGGGAAAATTCATCTTCCATCTGTTCACTTCTGCTGCAGGTTTGTCTCTGCTGTTTAAGGCCTCTCTCTCAAACTCACAGCACCAGAGAAAGACCTGCTTGACCAAAATATTCAGTAAATGGTTCTGAGGTGTGGAAGTTGAGTAAATCCCAAAGAAATGGTTTGGTTCTTCCCAGCAGGGAATGCTGGATGCATCCCTGGGCTCACCCTGCTGAGTGCTGCTGCCTCCAAACCAGGGCTTACATAAAGCTTCCAAGGAGAATTAATTAATCCTCTGCTCTGAATGACTTGTTTTGCTTCAGGAAAGATGACAACATCACCCAGAAATGTCCTCTGAGCTGGTCCCAGGGATGAGCTGCTGGAAGGAATCAAACATTTACAGCTCCAGAGGGACAGAGAGGTTTGTGCAGGGTGAGAGCTGCAAACACTGCAGGCATTGCACACCCCTGAAATGAGGGCAGGTGTTTATGGGGGATTAATGATTTAAACAAGGAGTTTGTGCAGGAAAGACCTGATGGGCCAAGGTTTGGCTTGAATAAAGCAGGGTGGTTGTGCTGGAATTCCTCCCTGATGGCTCAAGGTTCGAGGGCTGGTCCAAGGGCAAAATGTGAACAGACCCAGTCCAGGGATCTGGAATAGATAATCCAGCCCTCTATTCATACAAATCTGCAAATATTTTCACACCTTTTTGAGGTGATAAAAACAAAGCTAGGAAACCCAAACTTTTTTTTTTAAAAAATATTATTTATGTTTTTAATTCTTGGATTTTCCATGTGCCCAAATAAGCTGATTGATTCTCAAAGGTACCCTAAACTCTTCCAACTGCAGCAGTGGGAAGCACCTGGAATGTCAGAGATACCTGCAAGTGAACTAAAAAAAACATGCTCAATCAAGCAAGGCAGTTAAAGCAAATTAAACATGGAAAAAGCAACAGATTAATTTAAAAGTCACTGGCTGGGATTTGGAGAATATTTTGTACTTCCCCAGTAAACACTCCAATAGACTTGGACCCGAAGTGTTCCTAGGCACTGGCCAAGCTGCCACAGTCTCTTTTAGTTTCCATGATCCATCTCCTCTGCAGCTAATCCAGAATGTATTCCTTGCCTTCCTGACAGCTCCATCACCTTTGGACTCCGAGTCTGTGGTTGCCATGTGTGCACATTTTCAACTTTCAGCAGAAGTACCAGGATTTGATATAATGCAGGAGGAGACACTTTTAATAAGATCCTTAACTGAGGCCTGTCCCTGTCAAGGCAATGTGAAAACAGATGCTAAGATTCCTCTGCTCCTTTCTAAAATCCTGAATCATGTCACTTTAACCAGGAAACATTTTTTTTTTCTTCCAAAGGAAAGAAAAAAATATAAAAGACAACTTTTTTAGCTGACTGTGAAAATAGGGATAGAACTGAGTAATAAAACTTGGTGCAATCTTTCAAATAGGAACCAAATGTATGAAATAGGGACTTATCTTTTCATTTATCTAAACCCTGTAGCTTCTCTCTGTTAATCTAGTCCAATGTCAAAGGTAGCCAAGCTTGGTTTAGCTCATTATAGGTATTTTCTAATACTTGGCTAGACTGCAAATGCCATGTGCAGGCAAATCAAGATCTGACAGCCAAGACAATGCCAACTGCTTAGTTTTAGTCTGATTAAACCTTTCTGTCCATGTCTGTCACCCTGTGCCTGATGTGAATGACATTAAATAACCTGCATTTTGTTGTGGTGCTGCTGGAATTCAGGCTCTGAAATGCTGCAAGTCACATTGTGTTTGCACTCACTGTGAGTGTCCAGGGAATCTGAAAAACTCATTTCACTCTATTCTGCCTGGAAGGTCTCAAAACTCCTTTGGCTTTTGTGTTTGAGGGTTTTAAGTCACTGTGAGCTCAGCAGAGGCTGAGGAACCTCTCTGCCCTGGGTATCTCTGTCACTGCTTGCTCAGCCTGCCCACCTGGGTTCACCTCTGAGCTGGAGAGAGGTGCTGGACAGGGGTCCTGGGGTTGCTCTGAGACCTGTAAAGGGGCTCCAAGTGCTCTAAAAATAAATCAAATTACACTGATAATGTGGCCTTTTGCCCAGGAGTAACTTCCCAAATGTCTGTATTTAACCTGAGCTTTTTTTCTAGCAAATTATCACTAGAAAGTCAGTGGTTCTATGAGGAAATTCATTTTGGTGCAGAGTGGAACAGGAGCTCAAGCTACAGTTTCCTTCTCTCTGAGGAGGGTGAGTCAAAATCCAGATTCTCCTCCTCTGTTCACAGGTAATGTTGGATCACAGAATCATTTAGGTTGGAAAGGACCTTTAAAATCAGCATGTCAAGCTGGTGAGGCTCATCTGAACTCTACAAATTCTCTTCTCTCCTGGCAAGGCCTGATGGAGCCTGTATAAACTGGAGTCTTTGAGTCTATAAACCACAAATTATCTCCCAGAACCATATAAATCACATACTTAAAGACCAATAGTCATAACCAGACCATAGTTATGTCTGTGGAAGAACTGAAATGTGAGGTTCATACTGCACAATCCAGCTGGTCACAAACGGATCTCACCTCCCTGGAATTATACAACTGAGCTCATGTAGAAGTTGAGGCAGCATCAAAATTCAGGTCTGGACCTGAAATCCCACTCAGCCTTCGATGTACTTTGGAATCCCTGCAGCACCAGGTGCGCTGGGGCTGGATTTAGGAGGAAATGGCCCAGTTGGCTGACTGTGGTCCCTGTGAGCCTCTGGGCACAGAGTCCCCCAGTGCTGTGACAGCCCAGCCTTCAGCTGCCACCTCAGTCACTCCTTCAGCACTGTGGCTTCCATTCGCACCACTGGCACTGCAGAAAACACATTCAAACCTCACCACAGTGATTTGTTCTCCTTCATTCAGTCTTGTTTTTACCAGTTTTATCAGTGCCAAGCAGGACCAGCCCTTTGAAGACTTCCTTTGAAAACCTTTGGATTGTGAGCTTTGGGTGTCCCCTCCAGAGCTGCCCACAGAGCACCACACAAGGCCAGCCCTGCCAAAACCCTCTGAGAAACTGCTCTTCCCTTCCCTCACTCCCCACACTGCCTTTTGTGGCTCCCTATTTAGAGATGTGCAGGGAAGAACAGATGGAATAAATCGTCTGCTGGTAGCCAAGTGACTGAGCCACTTCTGGGAAAGGCCGCGTCTCCCGGCTGGGTTTGTGTGCGAGGTGCCCAGGAGTCACTCTGGTGTCAGGAGCAGTTTGCTCTGCAAAGTGCTGTAAATCTCGGGGTCTGCTGTGCTTCCTGGAAGGCTCCCCAGCAGAGAGGCCTGGGTTCTGCTCCCAGGGAGTCTCCAGCCAGCTCTCCTCCCGTCCAGCACCCGTTGGAGCAGCCAGGAATGAGGCCAGCCCCACCATCCATAGATCACCTCTGCGGATGTGGAAAACAAGCAGGGGGAAAAAGGGGGAGGCACACATTAAATCTCACAAGTACCATTTTGTTTTCCCTGCCTCCTTCACTTCCCTCCTCCTCTCTCCTCCTTCCAACCCCCTGCTTTTTTTTTTTTTTTCAGTAGCTGATGAGGGTGGTAAAATTCCAGGGGGCCAAGACAAACTGTTAAACATTGTGATTTCTAATGGTTCCTCTTGAAAATTGCTGACAGATGCTGGTCCTGAGATCAGAACAGCAGAGTCTGCCAGCATGAGGCGTGGGGCCAGCCATTGATTCCCTCCTCTAACAGTGAAATCTAAATCTGTGCTGACTCTCCAGGCAGACACCATGTGCCACTTTTCTTAGAGTTTCTCCTTGTCTTCCCTCTTTATTCCCTTTCCCCCTTCACCAGACTTTACCCTTTCCTCTCCATTTCATAATTTTAGTTCATAACTTTTTGTGTCCTCCCCTGGCCCTTTCCTTCTCTCCCTGCTCCTTTTTTCTGTCTCGCTCCTGGACTCTATGGATGCTTGCCCAGCTACGGCTTAGAGAAAGAGGAGTGCAGGAATTTGACTGATGCAGCAAGTTTCTCTCTTCTTTTTGGAACCTCCAGCTCACAAGACAGCTTATTTGTGTCTCCAAATACTAGCTGGATAAAGCCAAGGAGGGAGATGGGATGGGGTTGGGGTCAGTCAGGGTCTTGCAGGAGGAGACAGAGGGAAGCTGCCAGCTCAGGGCAGGAATGTGTTCTGATTCCAGCCAGACGTGGAGCTGTGTTTGAGCACTCTGTGCATCCATAATGTGCCCCAGCACCTGACATAGCAGTCTGGCCTCTTTCCTCACTTAATACCAGCTCCTTGTGACAGAATATCCCCCGGTGGAGGTGTTGCAAAGGAGGAGATTAGCCACGGTGTCGGGCTTGCTGGTAAAGCTTGGAAAAGCACTGACACAGCCCCAGACACTGTCAGGAGTTTAAGGAACAATAACAGGCCCGGGGCTGTGGAGGAGGGGAGGTGTTTGTCCCTAGAAAGGTTCATGACTTTGGGATAGAATTGGAATTGCAGGGCACACATTTCTGGCACTGTGCGGGGTTAAGTCCCCAATTCACCTCTCTGCTGCTGAGTGGGGAAGCTCCAGAGGTGCAGGGAGGAGTACCCAGAACTGGGTCTGAGGTCTTTAGTTCAGATGAATGGGCACAGTAAGGGAACCAAATCTGCTTTCTGTGGTTCCTTCTTTGTGAGTGTGAAAGCTGTGATGTGGGTGTTTGTGTTGGGCATGGGGGAAAATCCTCCCTGGGAAGATGCTGCAGCACTGAACATGTCAGAGGTCATGCCACTGCTGTCCCCAGGGCTCTCAGCCTGATCTAGTTCTGGGAATAATCCAACAGCTGAATGGGAGTTTGGATCAGGAACCTTCACAATTCCTTTCCAGCCACCCCTCCTGTCATGGTCAGTGCCAGCTGGCCAGGCCAGGGTGCAAACACCAGGAGGCAGAGCTCCTTCCTTGAAAAGTGAGTGTCAGCACTAAGGTACCCAGTAGGGTACCCTGCTCCAACAACCTCATCATAACACCAGTGATGGCTATTCTTTATCTTTGATCTTCAGCAGCACTGTCCATAAACCTCCAGGTAGCTCTGGGCTAGAAATGACCCTCTCAGAGCTGTGCTGCTCCTCCAAACCTTCCTCTCACCAGCAATTCATGCACAGAAAGCCATTTTGTCCCCTTCCCTGCCTGCAAGGCACTCCAGTGTGTCCCCTCCTACTTCTCCAGCAAACAAATGTCAAAGACCCAGCTGTGCCAGAGATGTGAATGCCCAGCTCCTCTGCTGGCAGCGTTAATGGTCAGGCTTGGAGTGTTTTCTGTCTTATTAGCAGCTGTCAGCACCACTAAGGGAATGCTTCTCCCTCTGAAGGGCAGCCACCGGAGATTAATGGGTGTGATCCTACAGGAATTGTTTCTTCTGGCTGCTGATGGGCCACAATTAGCACCTCCATCTCTAAGCTGGTGCTTGCTTTCTCCTTAATACAATAATTATGAGGATTTCCTCCAAGAGCTGTGTGAGGGAGGCCGTGGTGATGGATGGGCTGAGCAGAGGCAGAGCCTGGGAGCTCTGCAGATCCTGCATCCCTCATGTCACCACTTCCTTACTGGTGATGGCTGCATGGCACCATGAGCACTCAGTTCAGGCAGGGAGCTCTTGGCACCTCCCAACATCCAGGACTTCCAAAGGACATCACCAAAGCAGCCAAGGAGGAGCTGGAGCATAAACATCCACAGGACAGGCTCTGCATCCTCTCCTGGGGGATTATGACCAAGTTTTAAAGAGACTCTCACCTCTGAAATGGGGATGTACAACACTAATATCCTTGTGTCTCAGGGCTCCAAAAGATGAGCCAGCAGATGCTGCAGGGTGTGTCCTTATCAGTGCTAAGATGCCCAGTGTCTAGGGAGAATGATGCACAGAACTCCATTATATCAGAAGGCTAATTAATTACTTTATTATACTATACTATAACTATATTAAAGAATATGACACTAACAAGAACTATCACTGAGTAACTAACTAGCAAACCTGTGACCTTCTGCCCGAGAGTCCTGACACACACATGTGGATCCAGTTGGTCAATGAATCCAAACAACCATCACCAGAGTCCAATCAAGCACAATCACCTCGGGTAAACAACCTCCAGAACACATTCCACATGGGCACAAACTCAGGAGCAACAAATGAGATAAGAATTGTTTTGATCATTCTTTTCTCTTCTCCTCTCACAGCTTCTCTCTGTTCAGAGGGCATGTGAATACCACGTCCTCTTGTTGGAGGACACTGTGAAATCCAGAATTATCTCATCCTCATCTTACCCAGACAGGTTATGGATGCCTCAGCCCCAAAATTGTCCAAGGCCAGGCTGGATGGGGCCCTGAGCAGCCTGATCTGGTCAGTGGCCTCCCTGCCCCCAGCTGGGGTTGGAAGGGGATGATTTTTATGGATCCTTCCAATCCAAACCCTCCTGTGATTCACACCACCACCACTGTGGAAGGCAAATTCTGCATTTTTAGCAGAGAATGTGTGAGAGGGGAAGCAGCTGCACAGGGGTATCCCCATGAGTGGTTGAACAAAGAAATTCAAGCAACTGACTCACTGGCTTGAGTTTGTTTTCAGTCCAGACTTCCAGCAGGGGAGAGCCTGCCATTCTGCCCTTTCTGAATGGTGAGTGGAATATAATTCTCTCCCAGTTTCATCAGGACCACATTCATCCTGTCACATAATGCAAAAAAAGCAGGAAAAGCTGTGCATGCTCTGTGTGAGTGTTGATTGTCCTTCAGTGCCATGCTACCTGTGGCAGGTGTGGGCATGGTGTTATTCTCTCTCTTCTGTAGAAAACACAACTTTTTGAGATCACCCAGACTGTGGCAGTCACCGATATTTCACTCAAAACCAGAAGGAATTCTGTTGCTTCAACTCACAGGCTCCCAGCCACAGATGGACAGTTAATAGCTAATGACAGAAACATGATTTGAATCTTCCAGCTCTTAAAATCCAAGTGCTACTCAGAGACTGAAAGCACTTGCCTTGCCTGTGAGACATGATGAAAACATATCAGTTGAGTAATTTAATTCAGTAGGAACAGCAGTGAAACAGCAGTGCAATATACAAATAAATTCATTGCACTTTGATTTTTTTGGCAAAATACAGGGCATGTGTAATTGTGTTTTTCATTGCTGAATTCACTGCCCGATCATAATGAATAAATAATGTAAGAGGAACTGAAGTATGGTTATGTATTTCTCTAAATGTCTCTGTTGTTGCTATTTATTATTTATAGTGTGGTAACACCTAAAAATTCCCTCAGGAGCTGCAATTCTGTTGTTTCAGGCACTGTACCCACCCAGAATGTCTGACACATATTTTGTGTTGACACCATAGGGCCTGAGGAGTGCTTGGGCTAGGATGATGATTATTCTCCTTTTGATGCCTTTTTTGGGGCTACCTAAAATCAGAGCCCAGACAAAATTAAAGGAATGAAAAGCAGATATATTTATTGAAGGGCCTTCAGGTACATTTTGGGCAGATGAAGCCCCCCAGGAGCTACACCCAAAAAGGGATGATGAGTTTCACACTTTTATAAGTTTGGTTAATTTGCATATTGGGGGTTCATCTGCCAATTACAGCTTCAGCTAATGAAGTCATTTACCCCAAGTTTGTTCCTCCCAACTCACTTTTGTTTCCATCTCTGGGGCCTGAGGCAGTGAGGTGTCCTTGATTGCCAGGCCTGGAGAGGAATTGTTGTGTCTGCCCAAAGTGGGAAAGCAGCAGCTCACACTGTGTGTGGAGTGTGGAGTTATCCACTAAAGAACTGCAGGGTTACAAATATATGGAATATATAAAAGTTCAAACCCTAAGGCATCACCTTCACCTCAGCTATCAGGGCAGTGTCTCTGTGCTGGGAATGCTCCCTATGAGTCTGTGTCTGGCCATGGGATGAGGGGTTTGGATGTGCACAGAGGCCAGAAACTGCTGAATGTCCTGCATCAGCTACAGGTGACAAGAGTTCCAGGTCCTCTTCTGAGGCCAAATTCTCCAGGCACAAACAGGAGGATTGAAATATGAAGAGAAAATGTGACCCTGGAAAGCGAGTCACACAGATGGGGTAAAGGTGAAATCCGTGGGGTTCTTATTTTCCTACTGCTATGAGTCTCAGCCAAGAGCTGTGCAGAATTCACAGAATCCACCTGGGGAGCTCCTGCAGGAGGAGGGACAACACCATAGTGTCTTCTCTTTGGAGTGTTTTGTTTCCTTCCTGGAGATACTCCCATGGCAAACCAGGCTGTGGTGGAAGAGAGATGGGGAAGAAAGACACAAATAACCAAGGTTATTTATTAAAATGGTTATCTATTGAAAGGCCCAGAATACATAAATAACCATGGCAGGGCCTCTACAGAGCCAGATGGGAAGAAGAATGGGGTGAAAAACCCCATATAGGTTGAACTCCTGGAGATTGTCTGTGCTAAGGATGACCCATTGTGAACAAGACTTGTCAAAAATAAATCCCTTCCCTCTCCTGCAGGATTGAAAACACATTGGCTGCTAAAGCAGAGATAGCCAAAATGTTTTCAGTACCTATTATAGAAAATGTAGGAGACCTCCAAGCAAGAGATTTCTGTGCAAGGGGAAAGGAAAGGTTTGGATTTTGTTCACCCAGCAATCAGGCTGCTCTGCAGGTGGAGGGTACCAGGCAAGAACTCCTTGCTGGCATCTGTTGGGAGCCACCAACATCCCCAGAGCTCACATTGCTGTTGTGCACCAAAGCAGGGCCTGCACAGAGATCCTGGATGGTTTGGGTGGGAAATCCCACAGGTGGGATCAGCAGCTGCCTGGGGCTCCTGCCTTGGACCTGAATTCTGCACCTGTAGGAAGGAACAGGCAGCTCCCTGGCCCTGAGCAGCCCTGAGCGTGTGCTAAAGTGTGTCTAGACATCCTGCCCTCCCTCCTCTCCCCCAGATTTCCCTGGCTAACCCCCCTGCCTTTGTTCCCAGCTCCAGATGGAAGAGGAAGTGTTGAAAGGCAGCCCCGAGGAAATGGTGTTAATGTCACTCACACCCCGATTATGTCACTGCATCTGTTTGGTGCCCAGCAATAAACTGCATTTCTTGTCCCCCTTGGGGGCCTGTGAGGCACAGCCCAGAGCATTCCCAGCCTCGGGCTTGGGTTTCTCTGCATGGAAACTGGAGCTGGAAGGGCTGAGCAGGGTCAGGGCTGGGTTCCTCCCAGAGTGGGAGCTTTGCCAGTGCTCACACTCAGAGCCAGGAGCATTCCTGATTAATAACCATGGCCCCAAAAAGCTGCTTGTTGCATCAAACACCTTCTGAATTCACACCTGAGTCATGGTGAGTGAGTTAAAAACCCAGTGGAGTGATAGGAGAGGGATTCCTCAGGTTTCTGGGTTGCAGGACAGTTTGGATGAAGCTTGCAGAGGTGAACCCTGTGTGGTCCCACCTGGTTTTGGTGCTGATGAGATGTTTATAATTCCAATGAAATACTGAAAAAAACCCAAACCCAATATTTTAAAAGTAAACAAAACAAGCCCAGGAAAAAAAAAAAAAGAAAGAAAAAAGTTTTACATAAAAAAATTATTTTTCCCTCTTTTTAGTAGTCTTTTAATGACTGACATCAACACTGTGGCTCATGATCTCCACTTCGTTTATCAGGTATTTTGATCAGTAACCTAAAATCCCACAAACACCCTCGAGCTGTTTCCTTTCTTTTCTGGAGCTGGCAGGTGAAGGGGCTGTTTTGCTGTCATGGTTCTTGGAAAGAGCCTGTTCAACTCTGGACTTCACTGGAGATTTAGGTGACTTCAGTAATGCCCAGACAGTATTTCAGTGCTGAGTTGAGGTGGATGTCCATGGGAATGAGGTGCTTAAATTCCTTGCAAGGGAGCAAATTGCAGGAGGATGCCTGGCCTCATGTGCTGTAACAGGAGAGTGGCTGAGGAAACTTTTATGGGTCACCTTCTACTGAGGGTCACAGATCAGCCAACACAGCAATTTCTTCATGTGTCTCAGCCCTTGCATTGGCTATTTCTCTGTTTCTTAATGACAAAATTAAGATTTCCTATTATTTCCTCAGAATTAAGATGAAGTTCATAAGTTTGACCTACATTAAGGAAAAGGAGAGGTATATAACAGGTGCCAGTGATGCAACACCAAAGGGGTTGTGTGTGTGATTTATTTTGTGTAACTTGGTGCTAAAAGGTGGGCCCACCTGTTCATCTGGAGAGAAAAGATTTCCTTGTTCATAATTAGTAATTTTCTAAAGATTATCAGATCTCCCTAGCACCTTTTGGAAATAGATGATTAATTCCCTTACAGGATGAGAAGACAAGTGATTTATATTTGCTATTTCCCTCTTACACCTTGGTCTGTGCTGCATTGGTAAGGCATGAGTGATGCCCTCAGCGATCAGCTACAACTCCTGGAAAGGAGTAGTGGAAAGGAGTAGGAATTTTCCCAAATTCCTGCTTTCAAAGAGCTCCTTGGGGAGGCAGCAGCTGTGGGGTACCCCACACCTTTCAGGAGGAGCTGGGGGTTCCTCAGTGCTGCAGCCAGGGAAGGTGAATCCAAGGAGTAACCAAATGCAGAGCTCAGAGGGGCAGAAAGGCAGTGTGGGGTAAACCAGACCATGAGGGAGGTTTGCTTGTCCTTTTTGGGGCAGCACAGAGGTGCCTCAGGTGTAGTAGGCAGAAGGGAGATGGGATTTTTATAATTCCAATGAAGTACTGAAAAAAAAACAAACAAACCCCAAACCCAATATTTTCAAGGTAAACAAAACAAGTCCAGAAAAAGAAATATTTACATAAAAAATTATATTTCCCTCTTTTTAGAAATGTTTTTTAATGATTGTCTCACATCAACACTGTGGCTCATGATCTCCACTTCATTTATCAGATATACATAAAAAAATTATTTTTCCCTCTTTTTAGTAGTCTTTTAATGACTGACATCAACACTGTGGCTCATGATCTCCACTTCGTTTATCAGGTATTTTGATCAGTAACCTAAAATCCCACAAACACCCTTGGGCTGTTTCTTTTCTAGAGCTGGCAGGTGAAGGGGCTGTTTCGCTGTCATGGTGCTTGGAAAGAGCCTGTTCAACTCTGGACTTCATTGGAGGCAGCAGCTGTGGGGGACCCCACAACTTTCAGGAGGAGCTGGGGGTTCCTCACTGCTGCAGCCAGGGAAGGTGAATCTAAGGAGTAACCAAATACAGAGCTCAGAGGGGCAGAAATTGAGTGTGGGGTGAAACAGACTATGGGGAAGGTTTACTTGTCATTTTTGGGGCAGCACAGAGGTGCCTCAGGTGTAGTAGGCAGAAGGGAGATGCTGCAGGACAGAGTCATGGTGGTAGATCAAGTTGGGAATAGATAATTTCAGATTCAGAGACAGTTTGTGTCCTCCTTGCATCACAGGCAGGGCTTGAATCTGAGCAGGCCCTACTTTGTTGAATCACTGAAGAAATTGTCCTAAAGTCTTGTAATTGTCAGAGTAATTATCTTGTAATTGTGCCAGAGGCAGCCAGGAGCTGTCCCTGGATCCCTGGCAGTGCCCCAGGCCAGGCTGGACAGGGCTGAAGCAGCCTGGGAAGGTGTCCCTGCCCATGGCAGGGGTGGAACTAAAGGACCTGTGAGGTCCCTTCCAACACAAACCATTCTGTGACTGTACAATTCAGAGCCCTTCAATCACAGCCCATCCACCCTTTGACGGAACCTCTGGCAGAACCTCTGGCTCTTCTCCTCGCACGAAATTCCCCCAACCATCAGGACTCTCCCTTTTTTTATTCCCCTTGAAAAACCCTTTTCATTTCCCTCGCGTCTCTGAGGCAGAGCTGGGGACCAGGACAAGCTGTGATGGCTGTGGGGACCACGCCGGCTAGTGCCTGCTGCACGAAATGCACTCCTTCCCTCGCAGCTGCATCCTCCTCTCCCTCCCGCCTCCCCTTCGCCAGTGCCCCGCGCTGCCGTGCAATTAGACAGGAGAAAATTAACCAGTAAATCACGGGAATTAGGGATGTCTCCAGAGCAGATGGATCCTATTAAGCAGCCTATTCTGAGCCTGCAGTAGTTTTCCAGCACTTGGGACAAAGTTTGGAGTAGTTGGATTTGCAGGTGTGTGTTGATGTGGCAGTGGCACAGGGCATGGCAAGTGTCAGATCAAGCCTAGGAAAGAGAGAACATATTTTATTCCATCTTCAGATTAGGAATAAATCAGTTTAGACAGACAAATCAAAATATTACTCCCAGGTTGAGAGCACTACAGAACAAAACTGACAAAATCCCCAATTCACCTTTTTCTGTCCCCACAGCTTTTGACAGTCTCCGTAAATAAAAACCCACTTTTCCTGTCCCTGTACAATCAGATATTGCTAAAATTATGGATTCCTCTGGGAGGATCCTTTGGAGGTTTGGTGTTTTTTTAGCTGCCAATAATTTCTCTGCATCTCCTTAGGGCTCACAGTTTTGGGTCAGTTTGACAGCTTGAACATGGTGCTGTGCTGCTGATGCCTTGTGAAGGCTGACCCAGAACAGAGACTGGACAGAGATAAAGGATAAAGCAGGGATTTATTAAAAAGATCTCCTCCATAGATCCACCTTGGGCAGCACAAGAGCTCAGCCAGGGTGCCCATCCACACCTCAATGGCACCATTCTATCAGCTTATCTCAGTTTTGTAAATTATAGCCACTTTAGTAACAGCTCATCCCCTTTGATAACAGTCTGTACCCACTCCTGCCAGACTGGAAATTCTTTCACTCCTGGATAAACTTGGAAAAAAAACCCAGAGAAATAATGGGATCCAAAATGGTAATCAAGTGGAGGATTCACAGAATGACCGAGTTGGAAGAGACCTTAAAGATCATCAAGTCCAACCCAGCCCCAACATTTCAACTAAACCGTGGCACCCAGTGCCACAATTCTTTCATTTCGTTCTGTGGTTCTTAACTGGGGAAACTCTCCTTAAAAAAAATCTCCTGTGAGTGAGTGGAAAGTGTTCCTGCCCATGGCAGGAGATGGAACGAGGTGATCCCTAAGGTCCCTCCAACCCAAACTATTTCAAGATTCTGTGAAGTATCTGTCCTGCAGCACAAGGCCATGGAAATGAGCACGGAGGCCTTTGGGCAGGGCTGGTGGTTCTTTCTCTGCTCCTGTGTGTGCTCCCAGAACCACTGTTTGTTCCTCTGTTTGTTTGGATATTCCAGCCCAGCCCTCGGGCTTGCTCAGCCTCACACAGCAGTTCATCCATTGTACAATTTTTTAGTCCCAGCTGGAAGACGAGTCCAAGAGCTGAATCAGAAGGAGAAAACTAATGCTCAGAGAATAACTCAGGGAATGCTGGACATGCCAGAGATCAGAGGGAGCTCCACAAGAGTTTAAGAAGCAGAGAAGACATGACAGCTCTGGATAGCAGAATTTCAAATAACCTTTCTGGCAAAAAGCAGCTGTCAAAACTCTTCAGCACACATTTTAAAATCTTCCACGCAGATCTCACTTTTCTGCCAAGACAAACTTTCTCCCTTTGAAAAGCAGAGGGAGTTTTGCAGGAGCCTTTCTCCCATCATTCAGTGACTGTGATTGATTCCCACGTCACGCAGGACAGTGTGCCCTTGGCTTTTCTTGTACCCATCGTGACAGGCAGGGCAGATAAGGCAGCAGAGCATCTGTCAGTGTCTCCAGAGGGACAGACTTCATCCTGCTGCTTGTGCTCAACTGAAGCCACAGCAGGACTAGCAGGATGATTCAGTTCCTCTGTACAGCAGCAGTGAGGAACTTGAAAATCTAAAGTTTATGAAAAAAAAATAATGTTTATGAAACTTTTTCCTTCTGACTCCAGTTGATCTAATTAATTACATGATTCCTCCCCACCAGTCTGCCTCTGTGATGTCCTGTGTCATCACACGCCCCAAGCTCTGCTACTGTGACATCAGTCTGTCTCTGTAGGAAATGCAAAAACTTGTGAAGGAAGGTACAGAAGTTGCATAAAGGCTGAGAAAGTGCTTCAGAACAAGAATATATATTGTTTAAATATATTTAATTTGTAAAAGAAAATATTGAGAGGTGAAGTAAATATGTAAGTATATACTGAGGGAAAAAATAAAATACTGCTCCACTGCTATATGGAGCTCCTCAGTTATTCAGAAAATCAAGAAAGACGAGATAGATTTGAAGCTGAATCAATTTGTGTGAGAAATTCTGTGCTGCTGGGTTTGTTTATATGCAAAGCCTTTCTGGAAGATACCTTTTAGGTGAGCACAAATTGTTTCATTGGGAATAATGAGGTGAAATGTAGTGCCTGGCCCCTGTTAAGTGTGGGAGTAGGTGATCCAGGGATCCCCCTGGTCACCAGGGCTTTGTGGCTGCCCACAGTACGGAGAGGAGGAGTGGGGGCAGAGGCTGAGTGATGTGCCTGAGGTCACACAGTGCAGGACGAACCCCAAACCTCTGACTCCTCTGTGTGCTGCCCTGGCTTTCCAAACTACAATCTTTTCCTGCACAAAAAGGAGAGGCAGTGAAGGGGATTGATGCCTCAGGTTTAGCTTTTCTATTTTTCACATTCTGTGCTGCTTCAGTGTCTGGGTCTGAGCTTCTTATCAAGGGATGGTGAGCTCTGTGCACAGGGCAGGGAGACAAAACAATTCCTCATCTAGCTGGGCACCAAGGACAAATGATCCAAATCTCAGGCCCAAGAGCACGAACACCGTGGGCTGAAGAGAGAAAAACAAGCAGGATGGGACTGAATGGGCTAAAGCTGGAACTGGACAATGAACTGCAATCTGCACATGGAGCAGAGCTGATCCCAGGGAGAGACCCCGTGAGCGCTCGTGCATTTTGGGAGCATTTTGGTTCATCTTGGGTGCAGCCCTGGCTGGGCTCTTGTGCTGCCCAAGGTGGATCCATGGAGGAGATCCTTTTAATAAATCCCTGCTTTATTCTTTAGCTCTGTCTAGTCTCTGTTCTAGGTCAGCCTTCCCAAGGCATCAGGATCAGCCAGAAGGGTTGAGGTATTTCCTGCTCACTTGATGATTTTCTGAGCTATGGGACTGTCATCCTGTCCTTATAATGAGTGGAAAATCCTGAGTATTGGGCAGAGTATGATGGTGGATGAAAGGTCAGCTGGGGTTCCTGCAGGTCTGCACCCCTGACAGCCCCCAGGGACCCTCAGAGAGCTTGGGCTGCTCCTGGCTGTGACAGAAAATGTGTCAGTGCAACACATGCTGCCCCTGTGAGTCCTTATTGACACACAGACAGTGGGGAAACTGAGGCACAGGACAATGTATGACTTCTCTGAGCTCTTACAGCAGGTCCTCCCTAGATCTGCACACAGCACCTTTCTTTACATGGCCCTTTCTGTGGCCTCTCCTAACTTCTGATCCTGACAGGAAACCTGGCACTTCCTCAGCAGAAAGGTTGGACTTGATGATCTCAAAAGTCTTTCCCAACCTAGTTCATTCTGTGATTAGTTCATCCTGTAAAAGAAGGAGTAGAGCTGGGAACAGAACAGACAGGCTTTTACAAGCCACCATGATTGAGGAGCTGGGATTAGTTTGCAGTGAGTTTGTGCATGACTTAAGCCATTTCTATTTTCTTTGCAGCTATTCCCCATATCTCACAAGTGAAAGCTGCCAGACATGCCTGACAAATGAAGTGCCAGTGCCAAATCAGATGTGGTAAATAATCACCTCAGCATTCATCCTTTTTTTCTGTTTGGCAGAAAGGCATTTTCTTTTTCTTATTTTAAAGTTAATTGAACCTGAAGTTGCTCAGAATTTTATGCATTTAAACTTTTGAAAGGACCTGTGTCTATCAAGTCACAGCCCACAGAATTGTGTAATACAATCATGGGATGGTTTAAGTTGGAAGGAACCTTTTGGCTCATCTCATCCCACCCCTGCCATGGGCAGGGACAGCTTTCACTCTCCCAGGCTACTCCAGGATCCATCCAAACTGACCCTGGACTCTTCCAGGGATCCAGGGGCAGCCACAGCTGCTCTGAGCACCCTGTGCCAGGGCCTGCCCACCCTCACAGGGAAGAATCCCTCTTCCTTGCCCCACATTTCCACTCTCAGTCTCCACAACTCCCCAGCCAAAGACCAGGCTTCAGTTCTGGAAATAGAAAGTGCTCATGGAGCCCTGCTGAAATGGGCTGAAGATTGAGATTTTTGTGGGAGTTTTGCTGCCTGTGCTAGGCCAGGGGCTGAGGCACATCCCAGCTCCACAGGGTCCTTCTCCTGAATTCCTCACACCAGACTATTAATAGTGAATAGTTTTGTTTTCATGTCGTGCACAACGTTATTCACCAAACAGTTTCTCAAAAGATGCTTCAAAGCCTGACAGGCATCACCAGAGCTGTTGTTTTCTTTCCATTTCTTTTTGTAAACTGACTTAAGGCCAATATCAATATTTATCTAGAGCGAGGGAAGTGTTTTGCTGCCAGGAATTTGAGTGCACTGTTTTCTTTTGACTATAAATGGGGCAATTACTAATGAGGATATTTCTAAAATGAATGAGTGGAACATTAATTTCCCCTTAGCCCCAGCCTCAAGTCACCCCACAAATAACCCTTTATATGTTTTGATCTGATGGTCAAGTTGCAGGTTCCATTAAAAAAAAAGATTTTATGATGATATTTTGGGTATTGCTATCCTTCAGCTCTGAGTATCTGGTTGTTTTGTCTGTGTTAACTGTTGTTGCTGGGTTTATTTCTTCTGAATTCTTCACCTGGAGCAACAGAACACATAATTTTTTAAACACAAATAATAGAAAAAACTTGAAAGGTACCTCAAGGAATGGTTTAACCAGTCCCATGCTCAGGGCTGAATTTGCTATATCCAAACTGGTCTCTGATAACAGCCCAACCTGCTCAGAAACTCAACCTTGGCAAAAATGCAGCTTCCCTAAATTATTCAGGAAACACTTTATTCCTCTCTTTTTGCAATTCCCTTCCACATATTTGAGCACTGTTATCACATCTTCCCCTTTGCCTTCTCCAGGCTTAAATGGACCGAGACTCTTCCATCTTTCATCACAGGTCACATTCTCCAGAGCTCAGATCATTCCTTTCTCTTTGCTTTGGAGCTTTTCCAGCTGATTTTCCTGTCTCTTTTGATGTGTGGTGCTTCCAGCCGAGGAGTTCTGCCAGCTGGAGTGGTGTGAGCAGCCTGGCAGGTGATCCATCAGCTCCCACAAAACAACCAGGAGGTATCAAACAGGGGCTGATGCCTGCATGGCATCTCTCCTGTCCCATTGTGGCTGTCCCTGTGCCCTGCTGTGGCATTCACATTCTCTGGGAAAATCCCTTCGCCCAGGATTTTTCTCCTGGGAAGCTGAGAAGCCTCAGAGAAAAGGAAAACAATTCTTATCTCATTTGCTTCTCCTGTGTTGTGCTCATGTGGAATGTGTTTGGAGATTGGTTACCCACAGGTGATTGTTTCATTGGGTTGTGCTGTGAGTTGTTTTCACTCTTTGGCCAATCAGGGCCAAGCTGTGTCAGGACTCTGGAGAGAGTCACCAGTTTTCATTATTATCTTTTTAGGCTTCTGTAAGTATCCTTTAGTATAGTATAGTATTCTTTAATATAGTATCATAAAATAATAAATTAGCCATGTGAGAACATGGAGTCAGATTCACCATTCCTGCCTTCATTGGAGGTACCTTGCAAATACAATACCCTGCCCTATGGGCCAGGTGACACCAACAGCCCCAGGGAGCCTTGGGTCCCTCTGTACCTGCATTTTGACTGCCTGTGCTGTGACTCATTTCCTGCAGGGGGAGGTGAGATGGGTTCCAAACCTGCTCCTTTGTAGCCATCCATCACTGCTAACCCACCACGCCAAATCCAAACGTTCTTTGATGATAGCTCATGGCCCTGGGGAGGAGAAGATTGGAAGCAAAAATGGAGAGAATGAGGCGTTCATTAATTATCCATAGCAACTTGGTGGGAGGCTGGATATTTTCCTAAACTCCCAAACTGTTTTTTGCACACATCCTCCCCCACATTTTTGTCTGCTTGGCCCATAATTTCCATCCCTCTGCTGAACTCTGGGTGCTGCCAGTTGCCGAGGTAAGATCCTACACATTCTCCCTGGCTGCTGAAATCAGGGTTAATCCTGTGAATCACTGGGGCTGAGAGCAGCTATCCCATGCCAAGATGGACAGACTTTAATGGAAGCTGTGACTTCACATATTTACATGTATAGATCAGCCTCCAGCTGGGGAAGGATTCCCTCTTCCCTATCAGCTCAGCTGGGGCTGTGATCTCACCACGTTTTGCTTTCTCATGGACCACCTCCAAGTCAATCCCGGATTACTGTGGGAAGCTGTGCTGCATGAATTGCCCTCCTCCCTCCCAGCTCCCCAGCCAGTCCCTTCCTGTAAAGTTTGCACGGGGTCCCTATAAACCCCCCTGCTCGTGGTAGGGGTTGGGGTCAGGTCCCTCAACAGCAGTATCCCAGATCCCATAACTCCTGCCTGTAAAGCAGCAGCTTAACCCAGCAGTTCCACTTCTCTTTCTGAAACACCCACCTAAAGCTGCTAAATGAGTTCCTGATTTCCTATAAAAATTGCTGCATTAGGAGCAAAGTCAGAGCAGCCAGAGCCCAAAGAGGCAATGCCAGATTTCTAACACGCTTCACTAAAGCTCACCATAAATCCCTTTTGAATAACACCCTGAAGGATGGGGATGATCCAGGCAAGGAGTCTGAAGCTCTCTGTTCTCTGTCCTGTGTCATCCCTGAGCTTCTGTTGGATGTGAAGCTCTTTCTTACCTTTCTCCTTGTGCAGTTTATCAGGCATTTAAAGCAGGAAAAGGATGCTATTGTTCAGCATTTGGTTTCTTTAGGTATCTAATATAATGTATAGGGTAGGCACTCTGCCCTGACCAGGTGAGATCTCACCTGCACTGCACATGGAGGGGCTGAGAAGAACCATGGAGAGAGGCTGTTTACAGGGGCCTGGAGGGACGGGACACAGGGAATGGCTCCCACTGCCAGAGGGCAGGGATGGATGGGATCTTGGGAATTAGGAATTGTTCCCTGGGAGGGTGGGCAGGCCCTGGCACAGGGTGCCCAGAGCAGCTGTGGCTGCCCCTGGATCCCTGGCAGTGCCCAAGGCCAGGCTGGACAGGGCTGGGAGCAGCCTGGGACAGTGGAAGGTGTCCCTGCCATGGCACGGGTGGGATGAGATGAATCTCAGGTCCCTTCCAACCCCATCCAGTCCATAATTCTATGAAAGCACCTCTGTTACTCTATGTATTTGCCAAAGGCTGGAAGTAGATGCTTTCTCCACACAGGAGGCACTTTATGTGTGTCTGGAACAGGCTTGGCTTCCCCTGGCTGTAAAACACAACATCCCCTGCTGCCACGGCTGGTGCCTGGCTCTGAGCTGCTCAGGGCAGCTGCTGCAGGTTCTGGGAGGCCACAGGCATTTGTTGGCATTCCCAGAGATTATCACTGAATCAGAAGGAAGAACCAAGGTCTGGCTGAGGCAGTCATGGCTTCTTCACTTGATACAAGCTTGGTCTCCAGCCCAGAACCCTCTCTGAGCCCACCAGAGGTGATAATGTCCCAGAGCTGAAAGAATATTTGAAAATACATACAATGAAGTTTTCCTGCCCTGGTAAAGCTCCTCTGCCATCCACGGGAGCAGGCATGAGGATGAAAAAGGGCTGCCACCTCCTCAGGAGGGCTCCCTGGAAGAGAAGCACTACAAAAAACAAGGCACAATCGTGTGATTCACCCTCTGAGCTCCCCAGGGTCCCAGCCAGGCCTGGATCACTTCATGTGCAAGGAGGGATTAATTGGAAAGCATTTATTAATAATTTCAGAAGAGGCTGACCCTTGGCTATGTGCTCATCCCTGGCAGGTTTTTCACACCAGCCATTCAGCCAGGCCTGCTCAAACATGTGACATTTCACAGAGGTTCTTGTCTGCTCCCAGAGTGGGAAATAATGCAGAGAGAAATGCACCAGCCTCAGGGGAAGGAAATGCAAAGCACACAAACTCACACTGGCACTGCTCCTAAACCCTCACACAGTGTTTGCCAGCACTGGGGCTAAACCTTGGAGCTTTCCTGAGGACCAAGCTGGAGCTTCTCCATGCTTTAGCTCCTCTTAAACCCAGCCTTTGGGCAGCTGGGAAGTGGGAATCTTCTGCAAAAAAGCAGGAGTGCACCCTCTGTGCAGGAGACTGCACTCCACAGGATGACTGACTTCTCTTGAAACTGGGATAAACTGGGGATGAGCATTGTAGATCGAGCTTAAATTGCAGTTGCAAGGGTGGTTTTTTTCTCTCAAATTGGGGTTTGGATGCATCTCATGGTCACCAGGAGACTTTCTGAGATTGTGGAATCACAGAATGGCCTGGGTTGGGAGGGACCTTAGAGAAGATTCTGTTCCAACCCCACCTTCCAGGGGCAGGATTCCACTTCCTTCTTCACACCTTCCACTATAGCAGGCTGTTTCCCAGCCCCAGGAAATGGCAGCAGGTCTCTGTTTTCCCAGCTCCTGCTCTGGTTGGTATAATGGTTCTGCAGAAACAGCAGTGCAGCAGCCTCAGCTGTGTCTGCAGTCAGCTGCTCTGAGAAACCTGTGCATTAATGTGCACTCCAGGCACTCTGAGTGCTCTTCTCTTCTGGGAAAGGTGCTAAACTGTGCACAAACTTCCTCATGGACAGGAAGTTTGCATCTTCTTAACCATCTGTAATTAGCAGAGTATGGGGATTTTTGAAGGAGTTTTGAATGGACCTCTGAGTTTTTTAGATAATGCAATTTATTTTTCTTATCTTCTACATGGGCAGGAAGGGTGAGCTCAGCTCACATCTTTACCCCATGGCTGAGGAGGTCACAAGACCCCTAGTTACAAGACCTTTTAAGGTTTCATTGACCAACAAAACACTGCCAACAATGATATTTATGTTTTTGACCCAATCCTTAAATATTTTGTCTTATGGACTCATGCTACAGTGTAAGCTTTCTAAGCCAATCATGTTGTGACACACAAACCTAGAATACTGCATTCTAAACTCCTTGTTTATCTTTGTAACTACTTTTGTTTTTCTATCTTAAACTCTAAAACTTTGCTTTTCTTAACGTGTCTCTGCTTTAAACTATAAATCCACATTCTTGCTTCTAGCACCTAAGTTTGGAAGCCCTTTCCAAGGTCTCAGATCATCAGATCAAATCCTGGGTTTAATTCTAAGTTTGGCTTACAGGCCCAAAGTTCTGAGAATTCCCTGCATTTCGGATTCCAGCAGCAAAGCCCATTATCACTGCAAGCAGCTAGAGTCAAACACTGCAGTGCTTGCACTCACTGCAAAGGAACACATCAACCAGTCCTGGAGCAGGGCAGGATCCCATCTTCTGCTTCACTGTTGGCAGAGAAATATTTAAACCCCATTGGCATTCTTTATGCTTTCTGTTCTTATTGGATTGTGAATGGTCAAGGATAGGGGAAGGTCTCTCTCTGCTTTTTATTATTGTTGGTTTATTTAGAACTTTAGAGAGGAAGGGGTTTCCAGGGTGAGCTTAGAAGCTGGTTCAAAGCAGACCCCAAAACTGCTTCCAAGCTCTAAAAAAAATATTATCACTTCTCACTCCAAGTGATGGATGGAGAATAAGACAAACCCTTCCCTATCACACAACGATCTCTCCCAAACTCTGTTTCCTTAATGATGTTTTGTTTTACTGGCGACTCTCCCATTTCCATCTCCTCCACTTGGCACATTTTCTCTGCCTCCCCAGTGCCTCAGGGACTGTGTTATCACGATCAAGCGAGGAGCAAATTATCAAAATGGCATCCTGTAATATTTCATGCAGGAATCAAATGCTGCTTTACCATGAAGTCATTGGGTTTAGTCTATCAAATTCTGAGCACTTCAGGAGTTGGTTTCAGCTCCTGGACACTACTTTTAGACTGGCAAATAGAAGTGATCTGGTCCCACTTTGAAGAGAACTCCATGGTTTTGTGTCACAGCTGTCAGAAATCCCCTCCAGAGGCTTGGGGTGTGTCTTTCACTCCAGGCAGTGCCAGATGTTGGGATTTGGCTCCTCATTCCCTGTATCCCTGTGGCTCTGGGCCCAGCAATGTGCAGGGAGATACTGACAGCAATCCCTGCCTGTGGAAAGGTGTCTTGGGCATTTTGACTACATCCTCTTGTTCACTGCACAGGGAAGTTCCCAGTTACCCTTGGCTGAAGGGTGGGGAGCAGAGGTCTGTGCCCTGGGATCACTGCCAAAGGAATGAGGCAGTGAGGACACCAGATAATCCCAGCTGGGATCTCCAGACAGACTGACCTGAGTACAGTGAGCAGGGGGCAGGGATCTCCCCTGGCACAGACACCACGGCTCATCTGAGGGGTTCCAGGGGCCTTTCTCCAGGATTTCCAGGTACTCCCAGGCTGATCTCAGACTGTCCTGCCTCAGCTGTGAGTTCTGGAGAAACCCTGGAGCCAGCCAGTGCCCCTGTGCCTAGGCAGATGCTGAGGCAGGGGAAGGGTTTGTGTTGGGCTTCCCCAGAGCCAGGGTAACATTTCAGCTGCTGCCTTTGACCCACACACTCAAAGTTCCCCCTCTGGGTCTGTCCAAATTTTTCACTTGCTATAAATAGGCAACACTGGCTTCCTGTGGGTAGTCTGGCTGGACTGCCTTCTCACTGACGACAATTAATTCTGGGGGGCAATCATTTGCTGATATCCTGATGAGTCTGTCAGTAGCTGATGCTGCTACTTGGATCTGTTCCATGTCAGGAAAAGACTCTGAGTTCATTTCCCCCAGGCACAGAGCCAGACCTAAGGACGGACAGAAGTGCAGAGACTCTGAGGGGATACCAGGGCAGAGTCTCACCAGCCCCACCCCCTCAGATCCACCCCAAATTCAGTTATTTGCAGGGAAAAGGCACATTCAGCACCCTGCCTTCCGTGCCAGCTGTCAGATGAACTCCAGCCTGCTGCTGAGCTTTACCTTGGAATGCAGATGGAAAAGGACAGCTGATGTGTTTAATTCTCTGCTGAATAACATGCAAGAGCAGATTTTTAACAGAGGTTCAAGCCTAGGCCAGGCAGGCAGTCCCCAGCAGCTCCATCTGTAACATTTCATGGGCAGCATCTGAATTCATCTGAAATCTGATTTTCAAACTATTGAGAGCCAAAACAACAAATACATTTTTGAAAATCTTTACTCTCTTTGTAGCTAAAAGTTGAAATCTGCAGCCTAGAAAATGCACATAGCAGGAGCATTGGCACAACTGAGCCATGGCTTCTTCTCTGCTTTTTTCCAGCCCCTCAGGGGCGAGTGAATGTGAACAGAGCTGTGAGAAGCCTGACTGTGCCCCTGCTCTCACTCCTGTCAGAGTCACCTGAGCAGGGTGCACCTTTCAGCTCTTTCAGGTCCATCCACTGCGTTCTGCAGGACTTGGGCTTCGTCTCTGGAGTTTTGGGCTGACTCCCTCTATGGGTAATCCAGATGGAAAAGTGGGGAGCAGCTCAGTGAGGCTCAGTAGAGGAACTGCTCAGGGGATGAGGTTTTGCTTCCCACTCTCTGCTCTGGGTATGCTGGGGCAGAGGAGAGCTCCTGGCACTCAGAGCCCTTGGGTGATGCTGTTTCTCTGTCTCACGCACTGCTGTGTGTGGTAAGAGAGGGAGCAGAGAGCCCTTCAGACACGGGAGGGAATGCGAGAGCTGCTGGAGGGCTGCCAGGGCTGCTCCCGAGTGTCTCATACAATTAACAACCCATGTCTTGCTGCCATGAATAATCCCAGCTCTCAGGCTGGGATTGTTGGAGCAGCTCTGGCGAAAGTTGCCCCACTCTGGTTTCTTTTCAATCCAAAGGGTGATTCCCTGCATGTTAGCAGCTATTTCCCTTGGTCTGCCCTGCTTGTATCTTCAAATTGTGTATTTAAATACATATGCCACCTGGGAAGATTTCATAGAGTGAGGGAAAGGATGAAGAACGAAGGAAAATAAATTCTGTGGCTGCAGGAAGGGAAGAAGAGCAGCCTGGGCTGTAGGCTTTACTGACCATGTAATAAATGCAGTTATGCACCTCCAAGTGCACACAAAGGCTGTTCTAATATTTTCAAGTGTCTCCAGTTGCACTCCTGTGTTCAGTGATGTGATCAGCACCTTGCAGTGGGTTAGAGGCAGGAAAAGAAGGGAAATGGTATTTTTCCTCCTCATTTTGGATGATGCAGGGAGCAGGAATATGTAAAGGTGATTTTTGGCATGGTGTTTGTGTTGAATGTATGTTTGAGGCAACCTGAGCCACACTCCATGAGTGCCTTATCAGTCTCTTGAGGTTTAACAAGATCAAGCTCAAGGTGCTGCCCCTGGGCCAGGAGAACCCCCAGCACCAATCCAGGCTGGGATGAGCAGCTGGAGCAGCCCTGGAGAGGGACCTGGGGGTGAGAGCTGGAGCTGCCCCAGCCCTGAACCCCTGCCCTGGGCTGAGCCCAGCGTGGGCAGCAGGGCAGGGGGATTGTGCCCCTCTATCTCACACACTCTGGGGTACAGGATTCCACCCCAGGAACAATCAGGGCTCCGTAGCCCTTTGCTTCCCGCGAGCCCTCGGCTTTGGGAGCGGAGTGGGACCAGAGAGCGATGCGAATCAAAAGCTTGCCCTCTCCTGGCCACTGCGAGTGCTGTGCCTGCCGCTGGGACAGCGAAATCCAGCGCGTGTGGAAGTGCCCGGGCCAACTTCAGGGATGAAAAAGGAAAATAGGGATGGGGAAGGGATGTGATTGCAGAGTGCAGCACTCTGAGCCGACCTCACCGAGCCTGGGCTGCTCAATTTATCCCTTTTATGTTTGTGCGTGGTGCTGAGCTTGTGAAAATCGTGGTACAGCATCTGCCACTAGTGCCAGTATCCATCCATCCATCCATCCATCCATCCATCCATCCATCCATCCATCCATCCATCCCACCTCTATTTTCCCAAACCCACCTACACACTGCCGGTACCCTGTCCTCTCCCTGAACAATTCCCAGCAACAGATTCCACACCTGAGGGAAAATGCACCTGCCCAGGTGATCCCAGGCTGAGTGTGTTATAAATTTTTTTAGATTTTGTTATAGGTTTTCAATAAATTTTTGTGCATAGATTTTTAATCAATAGGAACAGGAAACCAAAATCCCATGGTGATAAAAATAATAAAATGCTGTAACTGTGGGGCTTCAACAAGGGACTGAACCATGAACACTTGAGGCACCACAGGCACATGTGCTTGTGTGCTAGAGCAGGTCAATCAGAGCTTTTCCTCTGGATTAGGAAATCCAGATTTCCTGAACAAATCCTTCTGCTGGTACTGAATAATATTTCTGAGATGATGGGAACCTACCTGGGTTTGTTACCTGAAATCAAAGCAGGACAGCATTCAAAGTAAAATATTTGTGATTTTCTTTATCTGTTTTTTTTTAGATGAGCCCATCATTTGTGATGGGTGTCTGAACAGCCATTTGTACAGTCTCAGTACAGTTTTACTGGTCTGGCTGTACGATAACAGCTCTCAAAGTCCCCAAAATCAGTCCAGGCTCCCAATGCTGCTCTGTGAAATTGGAATTTCACCCCATTCCCCAGGAGTTCAACTCTCTCTCACCCATATTAAATAACTAAATCACCTTGAAATTTAAAAAATAATTACAAACTAACATAAAAACTAAAACTTTAGTCTTGTTAATAAAAAAAAAAAACAACAAAAACCCACATACTAAAAAACTACCATCATATAACCAACTACCAACAAAAAATCCACATTACACTCTTTTTACTAATAATTCTTACCACTTTATAAAACAAAAATAAAAAACAACCATACCCCACATGACAAATCACAGAAACTACTAAAAATAAAAAAAAACCAAACAAACTCACTAAACTCAAAACTGTTCAATTAACCCTAAGCATTACCAAAAATACACCTAAAACAAACTACCCCAAAAATAAAAGCACAAATCCCACCATTTACCATAAAGCAATCTAATCCAAACTACACAAAAAAAACCCCTCTAAAAACTCTACTACATATTCATAACATCATTATATTAAAAAAATTTTTAAAATCATCCAAATTCTCCTGCAGTGAGCAGTTGTTGCCTCTGTGGCTCTGGCAGGTGTCAGTGACACTCTGGGACATGCACTGGATGCTCACAGCAGTGACAGGGCTGGCACAGGGACACTGTGACACACTCTGAGAAGCCCCAGGCTCAATGAACAGTCTGTGGATCACTGGAGAGGAAATCTCTGCTCTTCTTTCTGACAGGAGCTATAAACATGGGGTTTATTCCAAAATAAGGTCACTAACATACTCCTGCAAGCTTCAAAAAACTTTCAAATCCTGCAGAAGACAATAGTGGAAATAGAAAGCAGCCAGCAAGCCAAGGAGGCTGTTGCATCTTTGCCAACAAATACTCCTTTGACCTTTTTGCTGGAGCCAGAATCTGCATCCAGCATCTCCCCAGTTATTGGTACCTAGACATGAATTTAAAAAACATGTACAGGCATCATATAGGATGTGACCTCAACCCTAATTCAATATGATTTAATTCCTCTGAACATTGCAAATAATTTATTTTCTGGTCTGGTTAAGTCTGACTTGCCTGAAACTCAGATCAGGCATCTCAGATTGATTCAGTTCCCCCTCCCCACCTGGTGGAGTGGCAGAAATTGCCCTCAGATGACTCAGATCCAGGGGTGGTACATCTGTCCTCAAGAGCAGAAGGTTGTTTCATCCCTCTCCTGCTGCTTTGTTTTTTGGCTTTGCACATGGAAGAGCCACATTTTGGAAAACAAAGAGCAAGCACAAATTTGCCTTTGAGGAATAGAAGACAACGTTTATACAAACAGACCTATTTTGGGTCCCAGGGATGTGCAGCTCTGCATCACCTCTAGGATGCAGAACAAGCCTCAATCTCTCAGGTCTTTTTGAGGCCTTTGAGAGCTGCCTGAACCTCCTGCAGCCTTTGTTGGTGTCAGCAAGTTGGGACATGGCATGGACTGCCCTCATCCCTCAGGGGCACCAGGACTTCCCTCCCTCCCAGCACAGCCCAGCCCCTCCAGCTTTGGAGGCAAGGTGGTGATTGCACCACACATGCAAATCTCCCTCCCAGCCCAGCCGAGCTTCTCCATCAGCTTTGGAGGCAAGGTGGTGATTGCACCACACATGCAAATGAGGGAAGTAATTTAATCTGGGCTGGCATCACCCTAATTACAGTGGTGCCATCAACCTCTTTGCCTTCCAAAGCCACAGAAAGTTTGAGGGCATGTGGGGCAGAGCCCAGAGAGCTGCAGAGCAGGGAATCCCAAGGGCAATGTGAACCTCTGAGGTGACTCAGCAAAGTGAGTCCCCAGGCCAGGCGGTGATTTGAGCATCCCCTCCTGGCTGGGGATCCCCATTATCCCCCTGCATCAGCCCTGCCCATGGCACAGGGACTGGAACTGGGATCTTTGGGGGTCCCTTCCACCCTGCACGGCTCTTAGAGCAGCTGCAGTAAAGGTTTGTGTCACCTGGTTATAACCCATCAGAGGCTCACAGGCACCCTGATCAGGGAGAAGGCAGCTGCTGTCATGGACACTGTTACATCAGGTCCATGTTGTTGTTTTTCCCTTCTGAAGTAGGTAGGAATTGAATATCTGTCTCCCAGTGCTGTTCTCAGTGATCACCAAACTGCTGCCTGCTGTCAGCACAGGCAGTTCCTGTTATCACTCACCTTTTAGCAGGGTGTGAAGCAAGATGCAATCAATCCTAGCCATAAGATTGGCAGCTGTTGGGTTTTCTCTCACCAAATAAGCTTCAATTTCAGGATACAACCCATGCAGATGCAGCAGTGTAACCACCTGGAGCAGCACTAGCCCTTTGACTCATATTTTCAGTGCCTGCAGAGGCATCAAGGTGTCCCTTTGGCTTGTCAGGCCACCACAACATGAACCTGAAGCCAACTTCAGAATCAAGGCCACTCTAAACCTGCTGGCACTGCTGCTGAGCTCCATCACACAGCTGACCCCACAGCAAAAGAGCAACTTTGCCGTGCAATGTTGCACTGATGTCTGCAGCAAAACCCCAGGAGAGCCCTGGCAATCCACACCGGGCATGGCACAGCAACCTCACCATCTGCAGGTGTCCCCTAATTAGTTAATTGCCTGCATGGGCAGCACCTGTGTCCCAGCACAGCTGGGATTGTCTGACTGCTCACTCTGGCCCAGGTGATGTCTGGCCTGTTTGAGGCTTTCACTGAACTCAACACAACTGAAGATTTGTTGGAATTTTCCATTTGCTGCAGAGGAGACTTTAGTCTGAATCCTTGGAGTTCCTTTTATGTTTCTCTTCAGGAGACACCTGAAAATTACCAACATTAACCCTGTTAGAAATACTCTGTCCCACCAATACCAGCTACTGAATTTTGTGACTTGCACTAAAGCTCCTCACCTGTGATGAATCTCTTTCTTGTTCCCAGGACAACAAAGCAATCTCCAAACCCTCTGAATAAGCCTGTGCTGTGCAGGGGCCAGGCTCACACAGAGCCCTTGCAGATGTACTTGGTACAAACTGCAGAGCCAGGTTGCTGCCTGAAATAAAACCTGCTTTTGCAGCAGAAATAACATATTTACACTGTATAAATCTTGCACTTTTATCTTTGACATCCCCTCCACACAGCTCTAAAATCCTAGTACCAAGCACAGTCTCTTAATTACATCCATTTTTCTCATGGCATCTGTCTTTCTTTCAAAATTCCACGGGTAGACTTGGCTCTTTTTACACCCTGTCTAGCTTAGCCAGGACAACCAGACACATACCTGGACTCAGCCACAGAGTCCTGGAGTTTGGGTTCCTCTGGTGACATCAGTCAGTTTTGGCGACCAAAGATTCATAGAATGGCTGTGCTTGGAAGGAAACTCAAAGCCCATCCAGTGCCACCCCTGCCATGGCAGGGACACCTCCCACTGTCCCAGGCTGCTCCCAGCCCTGTCCAGCCTGGCCTTGGCACTGCCAGGGATCCAGGGGCAGCCACAGCTGCTCTGGGCACCCTGTGCCAGGGCCTGCCCACCCTCCCAGGGAACAATTCCTGCCCAATATCCCATCCATCCCTGCCCTCTGGCAGTGGGAGCCATTCCCTGTGTGCTGTCCCTCCAGGCCATTGTGAACAACCTCTCTCCATCCTTACTGTTGGCTCCCTCAGAAGGGATTCTGTATTATCCCATGTTTTAGAAGCAACACAATTACCTCCCATGGCCTTTTTTTTTTTTAAGATGCAGTTTTTCCTCTTGAGTCTTCTCCTCAGGCCATCAGCCTGGGATTACAACTAGGAACTAATCTGAAACAAGGAAAAGGAGCACACACCATGCTCCTCAGGCATGACAGGAAATACCTTCTCTATCATTTTCTCACCATTGCCATCAAACCCTGAGCCCCACACCTTCCACATTCCTTACCAGGGGAATCAGGGCATTTGCTCCTTTAAGGAGTAGGTGTGGGAGATGCCCAACCCAGCCCACTCAGGTTTATTGGTGGCCGTGGGGCTGTGGTGGGTCACACCTGTGAGGCTGGAGGGGTGACAAACCCAGCAGGGGAAACCCCCATGGTTTGGGATGAGGGGAGCAGCACCAGGACCTGCAGTGGGCTTAGAGCCCATTGGGGTTGGGAGAAATGAGACTCACTTCCAAAAAACATAAAAGTATTATTAAAACCCTATTAAAAAAAACACAAAAAAACCCCAAAAAAACCCCAAACAAACAAACAAACAAAAAAACCCGAAAAAAAACCCCAAAACAGCAGAAGGCTGAATAGAGACAAGATTACAGTGCAGGGAGCAGAGGATTTTTCCCACCATGTGCTCACCCCCACAATGGAGGTTTTGCCTTTTAACCCTTCAGCCCCCCCAAAGTTCTGTCCATCGACTCCTCCTCCCTGTCCAGTGGTGGAGATCACTTCCCAACATCTTTTTTGGAGGTCAGGTGCTGCCACAGTAACAAGCCAACTCTGCCCAAACGTCCCAAACCCGGGCAACCCCTGATAACAACACAAGGGGGAGTAAAACATGACTATAAATCTACAAAACTTCTCTTAACATATAAACATTACATTTTCCATTTAACTGTGATAAAACATAACTATAAATCTATAAAACAATAACTATAAGTTTATAAAACTTCTCCTAACACATATATATCATATTTTCCTTTTAATCGTGAGAGTCAACCATCGCATGGCTCATCTATCACAGGGTCTATCAGACCCACTAGATGGCGGCAGCTCCTTAAATTTGTGCATTTGACGTGGGAAAAGCAGAGAATGGGGTTCCCACCTGGGAGCCTGGCAGGAATTGAGCACTGTGGATCCCGGGGCTTCCCGCATCCTGGGGCAGCCCCTGCCCGGGGTGTCCCCACGGTTAAAATCGGTTCCTTTCATGAGCCGGAGACCTGGAATGTGTAATTTCTCAAAGAAGTGCTGCCTCGGAGTGCTCTGATCCCCTCCCTGCTCCTCCAGACTGGGCTTTACTGGGGGGTCTGGGCTGTGTGAGCTACCTGAGGTGCTGCTGTGCAGGAGTTGGGCTTTAAACCCTTGAAAAAGGGCCAAAGGTGTATAAATATTGTGTGTATGTGTGGTTTCCACCCAGGAAGGACAGGGGTCTGCAGGGCTGGATCAGCCCTGGGTTCTCAGCCAAAATGTTCCAGCAGCCCCTGCTGCTGCTCTGTGATTTCTGCTGTGGTCAGGATTAATCTTTGGGTTATCAGAGGTGGCTGCAGCCTGAGTGGGAAGTACACTTGAGGGCTAATTCCAAATTTGTGGCAACGTAATTAAATGTCACCGGTTTAGGGCAAGGAATGTTGCTCCATCCCAAACATACACAGGCTGGGTGGTTCCTGTTCTTCACCTTCTGTCACAGAGATTCTCCACTTACAACTAAGAACCCTTTCCTGAGAGGGGCTGCCAGCTGCTAATTCAGCCAACAGAATGAAGGACACAGGCTTTCAATACTGAAAGGAACTTCAGGAGAGCTGGAGAAAGGTTTTTGACAAGGACATAGAATGATGGGACAAGTGGGATAGCAGGTAGGGTTAGGTTGGATATTGGAAGGAAATTCTGCCCTGGGAGGGTGGGCACAGGGTGCCCAGAGCAGCTGTGGCTGCCCCTGGATCCCTGGCAGTGCCCAAGGCCAGGCTGGACAGGGCTTGGAGCAGCCTGGAACAGTGGGAGGTGACCCTGCCATGGCAGGGGTATCACTGGATGAGGTTTAAGGTTCCTTCCAACCCAACCATTCTGCAATTCATGAGTTCTTTTGAAGCAAACATCCAGCAGTAAGTGAGGGAGTTTTGCAGCCATAAAGTCCTCTGCAGTTTCACAGGCCACTCCAAGGTTAACTTTGTCCTAATTATGCTGCCTGGTTAATGGAAGCACTTACCCATGCAAATTTGTCAGCCTTGCCTCCCGCCCTTCCCTGGAGTGGCTTTTTGTCCTGGAGTGTGTCCTGGTACCGCTCCAGGGCAGAGCAGCTCTATGTGCCTGGAGTTGTGTGAACTCTGGCCATGCTCACTGTGTAAAATCAGTGCTGGCTACACCCTTCCCTCTGCAGAGGCAGCAGAATTGTCACGTTCTGCTATTTATAGACAGGGTAGAAACGACTCCATGAAGGTCAGGTGAGAAAATTGTGGCAAAGCTGGGAGGAAAATCAGCCCTTGGTTCATGGGCAAGGAGAGGGAGGACAGCTGTGTTGGCTTGGATATCTTAATTCCCTTCCCACAGCTGTTGCTGTTAGAGTTGGCTCTTCCTTTTGCAGGCTGGTTCCTAGCTCAGGTGTTTTCATCTGCTGCTGCAGCTGTGCTACATTTCAGGGGAGGGAGCATTTCTGAGTGCCTGCCTGCTGTGCTGCTCCACTCAGGTGCAGTGCTGGAAGGGAGCAGCATCCTTCATTTCTGATGGGCTCCAGGCTTGCTGGGAAACCTTCAGGAGCTGGGCAGATTGCTCGTGCCTGGTGTTTCAGACTCACATGTGTAGCTTTGTGGCTGAGTGTGAAGTCACCTGGGCATGTCTGGGAGTTGTAGTGGGTGACAGGAACCATGGCTCTTTCTGCCATTCCTAAAAGAGGGAATGTGCTTCATTGCAGCTCCATTACATGGAAACTGCTTTTGCTGTGATGTTTTCCTGGTGTTAAAGGTGGCAGGTTGTGTCCTACTGAGTCCACAGATGTGACAACACAACTTGGAAGTCACTTCCAAGGTGTGCAATCTGCAGCTCACCAGAGGGAATCACTTCTGTGCTGCTCATCCCACTTCTGAAGTGCTCAGCCAGCCGTGCTGGTGGGGCTTGTTTGTCCAGGCTCTGCTTTTCATGGAGCAGCCCTGTGGAATTGGGGACCACTATTCCCCAGAGTTCATTTGTGCTCAGCCTCCTTTCCATCTATGCCATGGTGCAGTTTAATTGGGATGTGGATTTTAACCTTTTTTTGAATTGCTATTTCCTTCCTGCTTTCCTGCTATGGCACTCAGAAATGCTGCTGTCCTCTGGCAGCAGTTACAGAGCCAGCTCCTTTCTGGAAGGCAGAAGGGAGCTTGTTAACAGCTACCTTTGTGCTTAATTAATGATCCAGTGTGGTGGGGGAACTGCTCCCTCCTGCCCAGAGCAGCTCTGTCACTGTCCCCAAATCCGTGCTTTCTGCCAGTGTTAAAGTGGTGACTGTGCCTGATACCGACATAAATGGGACAAATATTGGTGCCTTGCATGGAGCTCCTGATTCCCCTTGTGTGTCTGCTGTGTGAAATGTTTGGAGGGCTGAGCGAAGGGAGGGAATTGTAGGATAGTGAATCTGAGGCCTTTTTTATTCCATTTGCTGAAGCCAGATGACTGGAATTAAATGTGACCTGTCTGAAAGCCAACCTTATTTCCAAATCCTGCATGGGGAGCCGAGATCAGAAGACACATTACAAACATTGCAGTAGCATAACTTGAGGCAAGTGCAATCATTTACTTGACTAATGAATCCCCTGGGCTGCTAGCAAGAGAGAAAATCTCTCATTCATCTTCTTAATTTAATAAGCAGAGGGGCTGGCCTTAAGGGTAAATGAAATGAGCAGTGATCCCATGAATGTTTCAGCAAATTGATGTACAATAAGATAAGGGAGATCCAGGGAATGGCTTGCTTTGTTCTGAGAGTCTGTCAGTGGGCTTTAGGGAAAGGGAGAGAAGCTGGAGCTGATGGCTCTGTGCAGCTCTCATGCATTTCCCTCCCGATCTTTCTGATCTGTGCAGGCTGGAACACGGGGATTTTGTTGGGATAGCATCGAGTGAGCGGAGTTCAGGGGTCAGGGCTCTTGTGCTTGGTGTCACATGTAAATCATCATCAGAGAGCTGGAGGAAAGCTGCAAGCTGCATTCCCTGCTCAGCCTGACACACCCCTGAGTACCCACAGAGAGTTGTTGCACCTTGGAAGGGTTCATGGGGGAGCTGGAGGATGCCCGTGCTTGTGGGAGCTAATGAGGCTCATTCCTGTCTTTCATGCTCCTAATTACTCCGGAGAACAAACCCGAGGTGTGAAACAATGAGGTGCTTTAATGGCCAGAACGGGATTGCTGGATCTGCCACCACAGCAATTACTGGGAGATCACCTGAGTGCTTCGTGCACCAGGGAAACTGAGGCAGAGGTTAAATCATAGCACTGCTGTAGATAATAAAAAACAGGGTAAGGAAGCTTCTGACACAGGCAATAAACTTGGTAATTTTTAAAACAAAATCCCCAGAAGGCAATACTGCTTAAACTCCTATTAAACCGTGAACCATATAAAGTGACTTTTGGGAGGCTGACTGAAGTATGAAGAAGTTGCAAATGGGAATGCTTGTTCTTGGCTTTTGTTCGAGAGAGGATTTTTAGGATTAGATGGTCCATTACTATTGAATGCACTTTGATAAGTACAATCTTCCAAAGCCCTTTATGACAAACTCACAATGGAGAGCAGCAAACTGAGTTATCAAAAAATGAATGGCTTCTGGGATGTCCTGAATCTCAGAGTTTTTGAGATCAAACTGGGAGGTCAGAGGTTCTGTTACTGAAGGTAAAACACACAGTCATAATGAGGATCATTTATTGCATTGCAATCTGAAATAATTACATTTGTCAACTCTGCCTAATTTGATGGGATGGAGGCAAAATAATATGGATTTATGTTTTGAATCCTCATGTATATGCATTAGTGTGGGTCTGTTATAAGAATGTTTATAGCAGAGTGCTTTTGGATTCTGGCCAGTATTTGCAGGGCTGCTCTCCCAGAGCTTGGTGACTCTAATAAGAATGTGTAGAAAATTGCTCTTTTTAATTGAGGTAAATAGTTGTCATTTTGGCATAATGTGAGCTATATTGTTCTATTTTGGGCCCCAAATTGCAGTTCTGAACATATCAAGGATTAAAAACCTTGGAAATCCTCAGTACTGCAGCATTTCTGATAGCACAGAGCAGAATTGCTCAGAAGCACCACGTTGGTGGCTGGGTTTGCTGTGAGCACACACAGATTCTTGTCACTTGGAAGTCAAGCCAAGAGCCAGCTCTCATGCCATGAGTTCAATGTTGAAACAATGAAAACTGGAGTGAATTTGGCTCTTAATGCCTTGTGTCCTTTGCAGTCTCTTAGTTGTGTGAGATGGATTTGTAGGAAGCATTTTTAGTCACAGGAGAGGAAACAATAACCAGGTGTTTGAGTTCCAGTGGGCTAGGAGGAAGCTTCCAAAGGGGAACAGCCTCATTTCCACTGTGATTAAATAAGAGGCTTGGCATTAAATGGTCTGAGCTGTCAGAGAGCTCACAGGTTTAGGCAGATGTGGTGTGGTCAGGGCTCCTGCTATTTCATGGAGCAGACAGCACCAAGGGATGAAACAAGCTCTGCCAGGTGAGTGGTGCTTCCTGAGCTGAGAAGTGACTCTGAACTGGGCAGTGAAGGCCAGTCCCATCCCCAAATCATATTTCAGACATGAGCAGTGCTCAGGGAGAGCAAACAGAAGTGTCCTGGTCCTGTGGGCAGGTGCAGAGGGGGTGGATCTGTGCTCCTACCAGCAAGGAGCCCCATGGCCTGGAGCACTCCCAAGGTCCCTTGGCTGCTCACTCCTATTCCAGCTTAGCTGTTGTACCTTCATAATTTCTTGAGACAGGGATATGGCATGCACATTCTCTGGAAAAATCCCTTCACCCAGGATTTTTCTCCTGGGAAGCTGAGAGGCCTCAGAGAAAAGGAAAACAATTCTTATCTCATTTGCTTCTCCTGTGTTGTGCTCATATGGAATGTGGTTGGAGATTGTTTACCCACAGGTGATTGTTTCATTGGGTTCTGCTGTGAGTTGTTTTCACTCTTTGGCCAATCAGGGCCAAGCTGTGTTGGGACTCCAGAGAGAGTCAGGAGTTTTCATTATTATCTTTTTAACATTTAGTAAGTATTCTTTCTGTATTCTTTAGAGTAGTATAGTATTCTTTAATATAATATAGTATTATAAAATAATAAATTAGCCTTCTGAGAACATAGAATCAAATTCATCATTTCTGCCTTCAACAGGGCATTCCCAGCAAATCCAATACAGGGAGAGTTTTGTCACAGGAAGAACTTGGAGTGAAGGCAGGGACATGCAGTGGCTGAGCCTGAAGGATGCATTGCTGCAGGCAGAGACAAGCAGAGTCGCTCTGTTCTTGCTGCTGGTTCTAAAGTCTTCCCCTTCCTTGCAAGCTCATCAGGTGCATTGGGATGTGAATTTTAACCTTTTGGGGTTTTTTGTTTGTTGAGAAAACCAAATTATCCCTCTTGGTATAGGCACTGGTTCTGGGTGTCCCTGAATAAGGGATTTCCTTCCTTGAACCCTTGGTTTTTCTCTTTGTGGGTATTTCACAGACACTTGCTGCTGCTGCTTCAGCCAGACCAACCCTTGGGTGCCTGAGCCTGTTTTCCTGTGAGAATGATTTTTGTGCTCTAGAATGATGAAATTTTTGGCTCTACTGGCAGCTGCCACTTCTTTCTGAAGAGTGCAACATTTCCTTGGCTGTGCTGGGCGGGGAGAGCAGAGAGTGGGAACGTGAAGCTGGGTCAGCTCTGAGCTCTGCTCTGCACACAGGGCTCAGATAATGCCACAGTTCCTGTGAGAACCTGGTCAGAGGGGCTTGGCTGAGACATGGAATTTCCAGTTCAGTCCAAACTGGGAATTTGTTATCAAGCTGGTGCCAGGCTCAGAAGGCACAAACCCTCTTGACTGACAGACCCCAGGCACTGGTCTCCAAGTGTCCCATCTTCCAAGCACCTCTTGCTGTGCTGCCTCTCTGTGTGAGGAAGGATCTGGATCAGAGCTCTGTGAGCAATGAGATGGAAGATGAGGTGGAAGCGCTGACTGATAGGCACATGCAAGTGCTGTAATACCAGCCAGGCCTCAGTTTGCACATTCTGGTGTCTCTGAGGGTGGCCAGTGCCAGATGTGTCTGAGAGAGGTGCCAGAAGCTGCTCAGTGTGCTCTTTTAAAATGTCAAGCTCTTCTGTCTGTTCCACAGGGCGAGGAGATCTTTATGTCTTCAGCTGAGCCCCCATAATAAAAATGGTGGTTCT
Source organism: Passer montanus (assembly GCF_014805655.1). NCBI lineage: Eukaryota > Metazoa > Chordata > Aves > Passeriformes > Passeridae > Passer > Passer montanus. Next base: position 3,039,728 of record NW_024369151.1, read on the forward strand.
GTGCCTCATTCCAGAACTTGCTGGGATTTCAGCTGGCCAGAAGTCCCAAGCTCTCCTGCACTCCTGCCCCAGGAGGTTTAGCATTAATGCATTTATCTGTGTGTACAAGGAGAAGGGAACATTTCTGTTTTTACAGATGGCGTGGGTTCAGGAAATCCAGTCAGCTGGTGTGGGTCTGGAAACCATTCTGCCCTTATTAACACCCTCCAATGATATAAACAGAGAATCCCCTAAGCAAGGAACAGTCTAAATAAAACTCTTGGCCAAACCAGAATGTCTAAGGTGTGCCAGATCTTGCCTCAGGGAAAGAGAGAGGATGCGAAGTGCCAGGAAAGGGAAGATCTTAATTTCTGAGAGAACAGCCCCATGACTGAGGCAATTTTGTATTCTTGCTTCTCCCAGAAGGGAGAGAGGCAAGCTGAGGAAGGGATATCCTGGGGAAAGGACTTTTTTTGTCACTGCCTTGTCTCTTCTCTTGGAAAGGACTGGTGAGATCTAAGCCAGGGATTGTCTAAAAACAGAGGTTGGAGGCCAAAATCCTTTGTAGATCTGAGCCTGTATTTTCTGTCTGCCTCAGTTTCCTGTCTGTAGTGAAGGGAAAGAAACTAAAAATACCCAGCAGCAGAGCAGTACCCGTGCCTGAGGTCCTGCTGTGTGGGATGCCCTTCCTGGGTGCTGGAGGGGTAGGTTAGAGCAGGGCTTGGGGATGTGCCACTTGCCCCTGGGGACAATGCTCCAGCTCATGATGGACAACTCTGCTGTGTCCCCTCACCTTGTATTTGTCATGGGCACTGTGGGGCAGAGTAATATTGAGGGGGGTGTTTAAGAGGCTGTTCCTGTGTCATCCCAAATGGAACAGGACATTTCTTTCAGGGCTGGCATCTCTGATCAGGACAGACATAGTGAAGGGGTTGGGAAAATGTCTTGTGATGCAACTTTGAGAGCTAATTAAAAAAAAAAACCAAACCAAACGCAACAAACAACAACAACAACAAAACCTCGTCTTCCTTTTCTTCCACTCTTATCTCTTTCTACTTTCCTTTTATCTTTCCTCCCCTTTTGTTTGTGTCTGTTCTTTCCCTGTAATTCCTAATGTAAGTAAGGAAGAATTTAATATGCTGAGACAGGAGAGAAGTTGCTCCATGCGTTGCAGATGCACAACATGTCTTCATTAACTCCCCATGACATTCAAAATAGCTCGAGATAAAGACAAACTAAATCTGGGAAGACAAATATAAATACTGTTTCCCCCCTCCCTCTCGCCCTGCGCGGCGCTCCCCCCCAGGGCACGCATTCAATTACCGAAGATGAATGGAGCAGAGCGGAGCAGCCTCTGGGATGCTGAGCCTGGCGCTCCTGCTGCTGCCATCAGATGGCCCCAGACTTCATGGAATGTGCTCCCGGCCCCGGCTCCAGCCTGCCAGGTGCTCCGTGGGGTCTGCAATCCCTCCTGTGAGCTCTGAGACACTCGGGAAAGGCTGGCAGAGCCCAGAGCAGGGAGTGCTGCATCTCCCAGATCTGTGCCGGTGGGTTTTGTCCTCCAAAGGTGTGTGGAAGGGAAGGTCTTGGTGTTTAAGGCACCAGATGTGTGTGTGGGGGGGAGTGAGGAGCTGGGCTTATTCTCCTTCACAGAATCAGAATATCCTGAGCTGGAAGGGACCCACCAGGATCGCCCAGCCCCTGTCCCTGCCCAGACCCCCCAGCAACCCCACCCTGGGCATCCCTGGCAGCGCTGTCCAAAGGCTCCTGGAGCTCTGGCAGCCTCGGGGCCGTGCCCATTCCCTGGGGAGCCTGGGCAGTGCCCAGCACCCCCTGCCAACCACCTTCTCCCTGCTCTGGATTTGGGATCCAGTGATGGGGGTTCTTCCCTGGAGCAGGGACACAAGGCAGAGAGCAGTGGGGAGCAGCAGAGCTCACTGGCTGAGGCTGCACCTGTGGTTGCTTCTCTCCAGAAAATCTAGATCCTACATGGGGATTACAGAGTTTGAGAGTGAGGTTGGCTATTGTTTTGCAGGGTGCAGGCTGGAGTCGGGTTTCACAGAAACACAGACTTACTGGGTTGGAAGAGACCTTCAAGATCATCGAGTCCAACCCAGCCCCAACCCCTCACCTAAACCCTGGCACCCAGTGCCACATCCAGGCTTTGTTAAACACACCCAGGGATGGGGACTGCACCACCTCCCCGGGCAGCCATTCCAGAACTTTGTCACTTTCATTAAAAAAACTTTTTCCTAATACCCAACCTGAATTTCCCTTGGTGCAGCTGGAGGCTGTGTGCTCTGGTTGTGTCAGTGCTGCCTGGAGACAGAGCCCAGCCCCAGCTGAGCACAGGCACCTTTCAGGAGCTGTGCACAGTGATGAGGGCACCCCTGGGTCTCCTTTTCTCCAGGCTGAGCACCCCCAGCTCCCTCTGTGGTTCCACTCAGGGTTTGTGTTCCCAGCCCCTCTCCAGCCTTGTTGCCCCCTCTGGATGTGCTCCAGCCCCTGAATGTCCTTCCCAAACTGAGGGGCCAGAACTGGACACAGCATTTGAGGTGTAGCCCTCTTCTGGGTGCCTTGATCTCCCCAGCACACAGAGGTTTAAACCTCAGAGCTGGGCTCCTGTGTAAGGAGAGGAAGAGGGTGAGGATTGTGGCTGCCATGTCCCTGGAAGTTCCAGGCCAGGCTGGAGGGGGCTTAGAGCAACCTGGTGTGGTGGGAAGTGGAATGAGATGAGCCTTGAGGTCCCTTCCTACCCAGACCAGTCTGGGATTCCATGGGGGCTGGTGTGCAAAGGCAGTGCAGGTGCAGAGGGTCTCACTGGGGAATCTGCTGGGCACAGGCTCTCACCCTGTGAAATGGCCGTTGTCACTTTATGCCTCCTGTGCACCAGCGGGGAATGTGTCTGTACAGAGCTTCAGCATGCCTGGATTGAAGCTCAAGGGGGTTTTGGGGAAGAAGTTTCTGTGCCCCGCTGTTTGCAGCTGGGTTCCCAGAACCTCTGCATGCTCTGACTCAGAGGTGCACAAAGAGTTCATGGATCCTTTCCTGCACTCACCAGACTCCAGCTCCAGTCCGGCTTTACTTGTGGAAAAGTCCCTGTGATCTCTCAGAGCTCTGCTGCTGCTGCAGTGCTGTAGGAGTTGGGCTTGAGCTCAGATTGCTGCGATCTGGGAAGAGCAGCTTCCCAAGGAAGGACTTGCCATCCTTTCCCATTAAAGTCTTTTCAGTTCCCTGCCTCTCTGAGCACAGCAGATGATTATCTTGCAAAAGCATTCTGGTTTTTTTTCCCTGTGTAGTTCAAATTATCCTTTCCTAAGTGCATTACCTGGCATTTGTCTGCTCTGAACTTCATCTGACTTTATGCTGTCCATCTACCTAGCTTTGTTAAATGTAATTGAAATTGAGTTTGGGCTGGGGGAGGCCTGGGGTTGATGTAGCAGAAAAGCTGTGGCCTGTGCTTCCAGGACTAAAAAATAGTGTGAGCTATTGCAGTTGTTGAGTCCTGTTAAATCCAGTTGTGTTCATGTTACAGGGAGTTAAGTGTACATCAGAAAGGAAAAGTCAGGGCAGAACCTCTTCTGTGCCATGCCAGGCTTAAAATCAGAATAACTGAACAGCCTTCCTTGCATGGATTCGTGTTTTATACAAGGTCAGAATCTGTCCCTTGGAAATTGTCTGGAAATGACAACTTTCTCTAGCAGGAACAGGCTGAGTGCAAAGTGGGGATTGTTCTCTCCTGTCAGAGGACACAACCCCTGAGGGTCCAGAGCAGCCTGAGCAGGGATCTGGACACAGTATTCTCATTAAGAGGAGTATCTGCTTCTGAGGACTTGAGCAAGTTCATCTGCACAGATGAGCTGGTTACAGTTTGCTCTGGTTGTTTCACGGTTTAATTCACTCCAAGGAATGGGCTACTTGTAAGTTAACTCTTAATAGGAAAAGTGGGGGTAAAACCCACAAACTGCTGTTAAAATGAAGCTGTTCCTCGTGGATAGAATGACACAGCCCAGTCCAGTGCATAAGTGGGGGACTGCATTCAGCAACCCAGGCAACACCTGTCCAGCTCTTGCTGCTGAAGGAATTTGTGGTGTAAGGTGACCTGATGTTGTGAAGGACCAAAATTTCCCTTTGGAGGAGTGAACTCAGCACTGTTGCTGGTGGCTTGCATATAGGGTGGATGAAATGATGTGTACACCTTTTTTTTTCTTTCTTTTTTTTTTTTCTTCAAAGATTTCATCAGAAATAAACACAGAGTTCAAATTCTCCCACTGTAGGAATTTCAGAGAGGGTGCCCCTCTGATCCCACGCTTCTCCTTATAGGAACAGCACCCGTAAACCACCTGCTCAATTGCTGGGACCAACTTGGTGCTGGAATTTGAGTGGTAGGATGCTGAACCCTCTTGAAACTCCTTTAATCTGTAGTTTTTAAGCCTTGCAGCCCCACTGTGAAGAAGAGGCTGTGCCACTGGACTGTATCTGCAGAGTGGACACCACAACTGTGCCAGGTCCTGGTTTGCCCAGGGATCCAGAGATCAAACAGGGACTGTGGGGGATGTTTTGCAGCAGTGACCAGCCATGTTCTGCTGTACATGGCCCTGCTGTTCTCTGTCCTGTACCTTTCCTTGTGTTGGTGCTTTGAGGCTCTGCTCCTCTCTTTGCTCCCTATGTCCCTTTTAATGATTTATTATTGCCTTAGTGGGTTTTTCCCTCCTTCAGTGTCTGTGACTCTCACCATGAACAGCTCCAGCATCCCCATACAGAACCAGCATCTTCGGGTAATGTTTAGTGGCAATTAAATGAGATTCTCCTCCCCCACCCTGCCCTTTTGTCAAATGAATCTAAAAAGGCTTTTATGGGGGTGAGATGCAGGGGGGAAATTAAAAGGGTTCATAAAAGTGGATTTTAAGAAAAGCCTAATGAAGAAAATGAACCTCCTGAGAGATCAAAGCTGAACCTGCTATGCCAGTGCAGAGAGTTTCAGCTTTTTCTTATGTTTCCACTGGCATGAAAGCAACATGCACAAACATTTCTTCCAACAGCTTTAACTTTTAAGTCCTGTGGGTTTGGCATTAATGGCCTGCTTCTGCTTTGTCCAGTGCTGGGGCTCAGCTGTTTCATTAGATGTTTGTGTGATGCCTCCTCAAGTCTGGAGAAGAGCTGGGCATCCCTCTGATCCATCAGATCCAGGAGTCCTGGGATGGTTCCTTCCCTGAGAGCCAGAGCTCTGCTTGGTTTTGTGGGTTCTTCCTGCCCCTCACTACAATGAGGGAAATCATGGAATCTTTGAGGTTGAAAAGCCCTACATGTTTTTCTCCCAGACAGGAGATGTGAAGGCAGTTCCCCTCTGTTGCCCTGCTCTACCTCATGAGGGGGATGGTGTTTGAAAGGGGAAATGGCCAATCACCTGCTCCCAGCAAGTTATGGAAATGCTACAAAGCCTTAAAATTCCATTTTCCTTAAATTAAAAAAATAGGGGGCTCTCAATAGGCTCTGAGGGGGATGGAAATGTTGACTGAGTTACATGTAGGGGAAGTTCCATTAATCATGGAAAGCAAAACTGAAGGCTCTTAATATTACTCAATTTTTGTAGGCCAAACTCCCCATACCCATAATTTTTCCATTACACATGTAATCTCCTCTCTGGAAAAGGCAAGGCTTGTTTAGCATTAATTTTTTTGGGGGGTTGTTGTGGATTAAAGCCTGGATGGTTCAAATTTGTCAGGGGCTGGCTCTGGTCTCCTCTCCTCATCTCGTCACTTGTCGCCCTTGCACAGGTCCCTGGGCTCTTACTTTTAAAGTGTTTCCATGTGTTTGGGAGGAGAATGGGATCGGGGCTGCACAGAGAGCCCTGTGCACTCGCAGCTTCCCCGAGTGCTAATGAGGAACACATTGGCTGTAAGTGGCTGAGTGGAGCAGTTTAGCAGGAACAACAACTTGCACACAGCCTTATTTATTGCAGGCCTGTTTCTCCGAGAGAGGGAATGTCAACCTGGATTTGGACTTTCACCTAATCTTCCCTGAAAGTGCCCAGAGATATTAAGTGACCACCTACTTGGCTGCTGGACTTGGGTTTAAAAGCAGATCCTGCTTCTACCAAAGCAAATTGCTCCCAGCCACGGTGGTGGCTGTAGGTTGTGGCTGTAGGGCCCGGGCTTGGTATAAAACCTTTGGATCTGGGTCTTTTGTGTAGAAATGGAGGTGGTTTTGCCATGGTTGGAGTGCTGCTGGTGTTGGATTGATGGCAGGGGTGGGAGGAATCGTGTTGCTGGGAGGTGATCCTAAAGCTGCTCCAAGTATGGTCTTCCCATAAGCTAGTCCAGGAGGAAACAGAGCTTTCCTCATGTCTGCATGTCAGGAAACAACACTTCTGGCTTCCACAGGAGCCTGTCTGAACAGGGGGGTGGGGAAGGAAACAATTGGGACCCAAGTCCAAACTCAGTGATGTGTGCCCAGACTCGGGGAACATCATGGACTCGTACACACCCATGAGCAGAGCTTGATTTGTTGCCTTGTACAGGAGAAATGCTGCCTGAATGGCCAGAAGGGAGGATTTGTTCGTGGCCCAGCACATGCTGCATTGCTCAGGCTCTGCCATGGCTGAACCCCAGCTGGCAGCTCAGCCTTCCTCAGCGGGACAGGGAGAGCACTGGAGGAGTGAGAAGAACTTGTGGGTTGAGCTGGAGACTGATAGGTAAAGTGAAAGCCATTCAGGCAAGCAAAGCAAACCAAGGAATTCTTCTTCTGGCTCCCCACGGGCAGGAGGTCAGCCATCCCAGGTCAGTCAGGCTCCATCATGAGCAGCGGTGGCTTGGGAAGACAAATCCCATCACTCTGCACATCCTCCTCTTCCTCCTTCCCCAACTTTACACATGTTCATAAAGCCCTGTGCTGGGGGATATCCCTTGGATCAGCTGTGTCCCCCAGCTCCTTTTCTCTAGCCTCTCACCCTGCTGGGGTGAGGGGTAGAAAAGTCCTGAACTCTGTGTGAGCACATCTGAGCAAAACCAAACATCCCTGAGGTACCATCTCTGCTCCCAGCACAAATCCAGGCAGGGCCCTGTGCCAGCTGCTGTGAGGAGAATCAGCTGAGTCCCAGCCCAAAGAGTGGGCTCTCCTTCATCTCAGAGTTCTCAAAACAGTGTCAGTACCCTGGTCTGTTCTGGGCTCTCCATGGCACTGCTCTCCAGCAATAGCTCTTGCTTAACACACAAACCAAGGATAAGTTATTCCTGCCTGCTCTTAAATCTCTATTTGTGGCAAATGCTGGAGATGGCAGACTATCTCTCCTCTGCCACTGAGGTGCTTCCAGGAACCTGCAGCAGTATTGAATTTGTCCCAATGAACTTTGTTACACTTTAAAAAGCCAGTTATTGAGTCAGCTCTGTAATTAGTTACCTGATGGGAATCATGATTATTCACGTGTCTCCTAATTGATTGAAATACCTTTGCACTGGGCTTTCTCTGCTTTTTTCCATCTACACAGGGTCAATCAAATCTGTGATGAAAACACTTTAGCTGTTACAGAACTGACCAGGTAGCAATTAGCTGACAGTTGCTCCAACTTAAAAACAGTATATAGCTTTAAAGAAAGCTTCTTCAAGGTGAACAGAAGAAATTTTTAAAAAGAGTGAAGTTTTTTTGTTAAAAGGCTGACCCAGCTGCTTCAATAGTGTAGAATTGACATTGCTCTGATTTACCCTGGCTGAGAACTTCACCTCTGCATTAAATTACACAAATTACTCTGAATATTGCAAACTACAGTCAATCACTTCCTGCCAAAGGATGAGCTCATGATTCCTCACTTCTCTTGTGAGGGTAATGATGACCTAACCAGCACTGAAGGTGCAAGTTTTTACAGCATCTTTTGACTGCTGCTCATAGAAGGAATGGTGACTTGTCTGCAAACCAGTACTTTATCAGCAGTGATGTGGGAATGGCAATTCCTTTGTTCCTCCTCAAGCTGGAGGAATCTGTGTGAGAGCAGGATGGGTCTAAAGACCAAGTCCATGAGTGTCTGCTCAGGTTGTCTGGCTGGTGGAAGGTAATTTCTGATTCTGTGCTTAGCCTGTTACCTGTTACTGCTTCACCAAGGACTGGTGATCCCCTCTCTTACCTGGGCAGGAGATTTGTCCCTGCACAAACTCGTTCATTTGCCTGTCAGACCTTTTACTGCTTATGCAGGGAATGCAGGAGCTGAGGCAAAGCCATCACCTCACTTGTGCTGAAAAACTTTGGAGTGAGGGAGGAAACAGGCTCAAATTGAAGCAGATGCTATGGTGGGAACAATTACCTGAGAGAAACTCTGGGAGGGAGAGTGGAAGAGATAATGAAACACCTAGGGATTTGGAAGTCAGCTTTCCAAGGAGCAGAGGGGTTAGCAGTTTAGAGCTGGAGCTTGCAGCTGTGGTGAGAATCAGCCTCCCTTTCTCTCTGCTCCTCCTTTTCCCCCCTTATCCTCCCCCTGGACTCAGGGAATGGGGGAGAAAGTGGCATTTGGAGCAGGAGCACATTGCTAGTGCAAAATGGGGCTGCAGTGGTGCTGGAAATGCAACTTGCTGAGCTCAGCTGCTGCCTGCAGCACAGGCCAAGAGCTGGGTGAGGTCTGCAGAGGGACAACTCTGGGTCCTGACCCCCACTCCCTCCCTGCCACAGGAGGAGTCACTGTCACCAGCTCCAGAGCAGCCTGAGCTCTCCATGGCTGTGAATTTAATGGTCCAGGAGAACAAGAGCAGGGTGGGTGCCTGGAAATGGTCCAGGCATGGGTTCCCTGAGCCTGAGGCTTGGTTGGTTCCCCTTCCCCTTCTGCAGGCATTCTTATTCCATGAGCTCCTCTGCCCAGGCCCCAGCTTTGTTTCCAGTGTACCTGAATGGCTTCCAGTGCTGTTGCTGGGAATTTAGTAGGTATTAACAGCAGGCTGAGCTGGGTAACACTCCCTGGGTGTCTGTACCTGCCCTGCCAAAAGCCCACTCCTGGGGCTGTTTCTATTCAGCCCAAGAGCAAAACCAGAGCTTGGATGAATCTCCATCCCTGCTAAAGACCCTGCATGCTCGACAGGAGTTGCTGTGTGGGTCAGGCAGTGTCAGTAGCTCAGAGGTGCAAGCAGCCACCCTTACAATGCACCTGGAAGTAAAAACAGGGACAAATTTTGGCAGTTGGAAGCCCTCAATAGCTCCACTCAGATCTCTGAACCTTCTTCCCAGTTTGGTGCAAGGCTCATTTTTCCCTCCATTCTTCTGTGTTTCAGTTCCTTTCAGTGTCTGAGGGTTGAAATGCCATCTGCCAGGGAGTTGGGCACTGCTCTGTCATCTTGCTCTTGAACTTAGATCCTAGATTGAAGGTTGGCTGATGCTAAAAGGCTCCTTTTCCCAGGGAACCAGTGATAGGATGAGGGAAAATGGCCTCAGGTTATTCCAGGGAAGTTTGTGTTGCATACTAGGAAAATACTCATTGGAAGGGTGGTTAAACTTTGGAAGGGGCTGCCCAGGGAAGTGGAGGAGTCACCAGCCCTGGAAATGTTCAAAGGATGAGGGTATGTGGCACTTTGGGAGATGGTTTAGTGGGCATGGGGATTTCTGGTCAAAGGTTGGACTCCGATCTGTGAGATTTTCTCCAGCCTTAATGACTCCAGGATGCTATTCTGTTTGCTGGGAATGCCCCAATGAAGGCAGGAATGATGAATCTGACTCCATGTTCTCAGAAGGCTAATTTATTATTTTATAATACTATATTATATTAAAAATACTATGCTAAACTATACTAAAGAATACAGAAAGGATACTTACAGAAGCCTAAAAAGATAATAATGAAAACTGGTGACTCTCTCCAGAGTCCTGACACAGCTTGGCCCTGATTGGCCAAAGAGTGAAAACAACTCACAGCAGAACCCAATGAAACAATCTCCAAACACATTCCACATGAGCACAGCACAGGAGAAGCACATGAGATAAGAATTTTTTTCCTTTTCTCTGAGACTTCTCAGCTTCTCAGGAGAAAAATCCTGGGTGAAGGGATTTTTTTCAGAGATTGTGAATGCCACAGGATGCCATGGTGCTGCCTGCAGGTAAGGGTTAGGATGCTGGCAGCTCACTCTTGTGTCACAAGCACGAGAGCTTAGCAGCAAAACAAACAAGCAAGCATCTGTGTGGTGCTTAGTTGCTATCTGGGCTTAAACCATGACACAAATATCTGTGGTTTGTCCTGTAATTTCAGCCAAGTTTTGGTTACATTATTGTTTAACTTGTTCTGACTTCAGTTTTGCTTAGTTTTGGCCAAGTAGGTGATTCCAACCCAAAAAATCTCATTGTATATCAAGAAAAATATTAAGGAATTTAGAGCAATCACAGCAGTAACTAACCCACCCCATGGATGATCATCAGGAGAGAACAGTGTGCAACTCATTAATAAACACAGGGTTAAAATATACACAAAACAACCCCAAGCAGCTGCAAGACCAGGAGGAACCAAACCCCAGAACTTTGCCCAAGCAGGATTCTTTGTCATCCAAGCTGTGGCTCCTTGGAGCTGCTAAGAGAAAGCTGGAGTGTTAAAGGTGGCTGATTTGTGGGAGATGGGCTGTGGCCAGAGGCTGGATGGATTGAGAGACAAAGGAAAACAGGCCAGGAAATGACTGAAACCTCTGGTTTTCAACCTGTGGTTTGTGGCCACTTCTCAGGAGTTGCTAAGAGATGTTTAGAGGAACCTGTCACCAGCATGCAGAGATCTGCCTTGTGGGAGAAAAACCTGTGCTTGAGAAATAATAATAATGTTAATACAAAAAAACCCCAATTCAGTAATTTAAGTCTGTAATATGAATTTTTATATAAATCTTGTCAAAAATGTCATGTCTTCAATGTAGAGAGCTTCATCTCGCGTAGTAAAACCCACATAAAATGAGATGTGCATAGTTTGCTGCTGCCTAGCAGTGTTTTTAACCCCTGCCAAGGGGTTTCAGAGGCTGTGCTGCCTCTCAGACAACGTGCAATTTGGCCCAATTCATACCTGTTTTCTGTTCTCCCATTTTAAATCTGAGCAGAGGCTATAAAAGCCTTATTGGGTGCACGCTGGAGGAGGTTTGAAATGCTGCTTTCCAGTCCAGGAGATTACACCCTCATTTTCCCAGCTGTGATTAACTGGGGCTATCACAGGCTCACCTTGGCTCTGGGTAAAATGTGTCCAGTGAGCAGCAAGCACAGGGAGTGCATCAGCAAGGGCTTGAAACATCTCTTTGTTCATTATTTGTTATTGTTTCACCTGCCTTGAAATGGTAATTGCCAGCACTTTGATTCATGGATCACAGTGTAATTTAGTTCCAATTGTTCCAGGCCTGTCCTACAGCCCCTGAGCCAGGCTTTGGGAACTTCCCTATCAGCACTTGGCAAATCCAAGCAGATCCCCCACTCCTGCTGCAGCCACGTGCCTTCATGAGGAAAAGATATGGGGAAGGTTATCCCTGTTAAACCAAGGCATTGTGGTGATTTTTTAATCCCATTTTCCTATTTTTTTTTTTAGCTTTGTTATTTAGTGTATTTTCTTTAGATTTCATCCTCAGCAAGGAAGGGGCCAAAGCTGCTTTGAGGGAAGCTCTGGCACTGTGCTGACAGCAGCAGCTGAGGATCCTGCTTGCTATTTAATCAATGGATTTAGATACTTCCCTGTACCTGAAATATTTTTTCTGTGCTGTAGCAGAAGCAGCTTGAGCTCAGGCTAAAATTTGCAGTTAAGGCAGTGAAATGTTTAGAAATGTGTTTTCACAGAGATCAGGAGCTGCAGATCAGCGTTAGCCCAGTGCTCCCAGCAGGAGAGAGGCAGTGCTGGGACTGGGGACGTGATTGCCAGAGAACCACGTTCTTATTAGCTGTGGGACAAGCTCGTGCCTGATCCCCTGAAAAACAAACCTCAGTGTCAATCAGAGAGGAACAATTCCAGAGCTGAGCCTGGAAAGGACCTTGAGAAGTCATGTAATTCACTCTGCTGCTTGGAGGATGTGTTCTATCCCTGACATACCTGCTTAAGCTGCTTTTAATTTGCAGTGAGGGACTACCTGAAGAGACTGATTGAGGAGATTTCTTTTGTCATCCTAATATTTCACCTTAATCTCCCATGGATCAAATTAGCCTTGTTATTCCTTGTCCTATCAACCAGGACCAGAGTGAAAAAAATGGGTTTTGTTCCCTCTTGCCTTGTTGAGGGCTGAGGGGAACTCGTTGATCTTTCCTAGACAGGACAGTCCCTGCTGGTTCTGCCTAGAAAACACTGACAGTGTTTTCTATATATCTTATTCTTATTCAAAATTGCTCCTGTTCCTTGCTTTGCTTAAAATGCAGCACAAACACTGAACATAGCATCTGAGACACAAAAAAAAATATTCTTCTGCCTTGGCCTCCCTGAACAGGGGATGAGGTCTTCATGTTTTATAGGGATCCTCTTTGTAGGTTTCTTTAGCTTTCCTCCCTTAGAGAACCCAGAAAAGGGCCAGGTCAGGTCTGGCCAGACAGATTTGTGGGATGCTGGATCTACCAAGATATTTGGCAAAGTTTCTGGTATCATTGAACACCCTGAGCTGGAAGGGACTGAGGGGATCACCCAGCCCAGCCCCTGTCCCTGCCCAGACCCCCACCAACCCCACCCTGGGCATCCCTGGCAGCGCTGGCCAAAGGCTCCTGGAGCTCTGGCAGCCTCGGGGCCGTGCCCATTCCCTGGGGAGCCTGGGCAGTGCCAGCACCCTCTGGGGGAAGAGCCTTGCCCTGAGCTCCAGCCTGAGCTGCCCTGGCCCAGCCCCAGCCGTGCCCTGGCTCCTGTCCCTGTCCCAGAGCAGAGATGGGAGCTGCCCCTCGGGAGGAGCTGCAGCCCCGGGGAGCTCTGCCCTCACTCTGCTCAGCTGAACAATCCCAGAGCCCTCAGCTGCTCCTCACAGCCCTCCAGACCCTTCCCCATCCCTGTGTCCCTCCTTTGGACACTCTCTTACAGCTTTAGATCTTTATTGTGGTGCCCAAAGCTCCCCCAGCACTGGGGGTGAGGCTGCCCCAGCTCAGAGCAGGACAATCCCTCCCAGGCCTGACCAGTGCTGCTGTCCCTGATGTCCCCAGGACAGGGATGTCCCTCCTGGCTCCAGGGCACTGCTGACTCAGCTCCAACTTGCCATTGTCCAGCAAAGTCCTGAGGTGACACATGAAAAACAGACATCCAGGGAACCCCCAAAAGCCTGGAATTCGGCAAGATTCACTCTTGCACAGAAAACCAGCCCGCCAATAACAGCCTTTAACGTGTTGCTGCTGCACCACTGCACGTTGTCCCCAAGTTCTGCTGCAGGAGAGTGGATTTGAAGGTCAAGTGCTGCAGAGCAATTCATTTCCAGCCAAGCCAAAGTAATTCTGATGCTGTGGCACAAGAGGGTGCAATAGGTTTGTGATAAAACCTAGACACAAAGTGGGTTTGTCCCTTCTGCTGCTACGGTGCTAGTGGAGAAGTTTTTCCCTGCTAAGACTTGTCTCACAAACTTAACATCCTGTTAATTGGTGGAGTTGGAGCTGTACACGTTTGCCTCATTATTTTCATGTCCTATTCACTCTGAGTATTCCCATAATTACGGTAATTAAACTCCGTGGGTTTTTAATTATTATTTTTAAAAAATAATCAGAACTATAGTTGAATTATGAGAGTGCCAAAACGAGCCTGGCAAATCGTAATTTTAGTTTGCTGGGTTATAAATCAAAAGCAGACTTGATTTCCCAGCTTGCTGGATGTTTTGTTAACCAGATCACTGCAGCTCTCCTGAGGCCTCCTGTGCCAAGAGCTGTCCCTGAAGGAACAATCAGGCTTTATAAATAGAAGCCTTAACAAGAGCATCACTGCCAGATGCTGCTGGATGAACTCAGGGACTGGTGCACAGAGGAAACTCCCTCATCTGGGGCAGCTGGGCTGCCATCCATTACCTGGGACCTGTCCTGTCCATGCTGGGATGCCTGCAGATGGGCTCACAAGCTCATCCCCACGTTCCTGGGCTTGCCAGCAGCTCCTCCTGGCATGCTCTGTGTTTGCTGCAGGAGCATGCAGGAAGGGACACAACCAGTGAGAATTAAGCAGTACCCCCTAAAAAAAAGAAGACAGGGAAGGAATCAGCCCAATAACTGAAAATTTTCTGCAGTTAGGGTTATTGAAAGAATGCCAATCTGATTTCAATACTCCCATTTTACCCATTTGGAAATCTGATGGGTCATATCAGATAGTACAGGATTTGTGTCCCTTCCTTAACCTTAATTACCATGGGGTAGGCATTTTTCACCCTCCCTGGTACATCAGAGGCCCACACCCTGCGAAATACTTAATATATCTTCATCAATTTCAGGAGCTGAGCTTGATCTGTTCTGCCACTCAGGGACTGCTGGTGTGGAGTTGTGCATCCTTTGACATGTGCTCTGAAGGAGCCCTCAGTGTTCACCACAATTACAAGGACTGCTCCAAGCTCCTGCCTTCCCTGAATCAATTTCTTAGCATCCTTTCTCGTGCCTATTACCAGTTTTTTGGTTGGTAACACCGGCTTTTCTAAGCAATTAAGGTGTGTGACAGATACCACATTCCAGTGTTTAGGTAAACACTGATTTTTAACCATAGGATATTTCTGCAAGTCTCTGAAGCAGCATTATTTAAGGAGCACTGGGTGCCAAGGTCTGTATGGACTAGAGTCAGGAAATGGAGTCAGAAATGCTGGTTTCTTTGGGCACCTGGGTGAAGTGATAAGGACCCACTGGTGGTTGAACTCTGGGGTTCAGAAGCTGGCAGGTGTCTGGTGGACTTTAAAAGACTGAGCAGCTCCTGGATGTCTGGAGGGGGAATTTTCCTTAGCACTGATGTTCACACACCAGCATGGGTGACAGGGCAGAGCTGTGGCCTGCCCAGAAGTGTGTTCAGGCAGGAAAAGGGGATGGGGGAAACATGAGGGAGATGAACTCTGGAGGGTCAGAAAAGTCATCTGGAGCCAGTGTCAGTTCTGTCTCGGAACTGAAGTGTTAAATACTCTGAGTGAGTGCTTTACCCAGGATCTGAATATCTGCAGAGTTTCCTGCATCCACCCCTTCCCTGAGGAAGCACTTTGGTGCAGAGGATGGAAGGGAAGAGCACCTTGCTGTAGAAAAAAAGTGACTCCTTAGCACAACAAAATTCTCCCCAAAATTCCTTCTGAATCAACCATAATACGTACCAGCTGAATGCCTCTTGCTCTGCCTCACCAAAGACATAGAAATAGAGGGGCTGGGATGGCAAAATCAATTTAAATTTATACACTTCCTTCTCTGGGCATCCCTGTGCAGAGGAATGTGTTGGTTCACCCCCATGGTCTGAAAAATAAGCCCTTTTCTTTCCAGAGAACTAGAAGTTTTGTAGTTATTTTGGTAGCTTTTTTCCTGATTTATTCAAATGCATTCCATACTGTGCAAGGTATATAATTTTTTCTATTTCCTGACTGTTCCTCTGCTAACTTGAGTTTTCAGATTTCTAGGTAGGGGAGAATGGGAATCATGGGGGAAATCATCTTTAAAAAGGGAGGATGATGCTGTTTCACATCTGGAGCTGTGTTTGTAAGTGAAGTCAAACAGTTTGAGGCTACCTGATTCCCAGCATGTGGCTTGTGAGGCTCCAAACATGAGAGGCACAGTCTATCCCAAGCAACTGCTGCTCCTGAACCACAGGGTGTGTAAACACATCACCTCATGGGTGGAAATATTTGGCTAAGGAACACTTATTTGCAACCCTTAAATACGTGCAATAAGCACACCTCGTGTTCAGCAGCAGCTTCTGTACTTCTCCTGTCTACAGGAGCCTATCAAAAGGATCAGGAAAACAAATCTCATTTCAGATGAAAGCCTCAAATGAGGTTTATGGATGTGTATACATATTTGGGAAGCTCCAAAGAACTTGTGTGTACTGGGGATCATTTCTGGGAAGCTGGTCTCACCAGCAGTGCTCCATCCTCGCTTACTCATAACCACTGGAGCTGGGCATGTTCTGCTGCTCGGACAAACAAGAGCAGGAATGACCAGCTGGGGCACCACAGGGCTCTCAGAGCATCCTGAACTAACAAGCAAAACATTCCCTGCCTGAACTTCACCGTGTTCATCATCCATGCCTCTTGAAGAGGCACTGCTTGCTCAGAGATCTGGCTCTGTTCTGAAATGCGAGTCCTTGGGATGGCATTTGTCATCCTGTGGGGCAAAACCAGAGATGTGGCACTTCTATCATTGTCCTGAAGTGTTTATTTCCAATGAAACTGCATACTGCAGGCCTGGTGCAGGCACACAGTTTGTGGTGGTTGGGGTGGGGCTGGCCCAGCCTCATCCCCCGTGGCACAGCTGTGAGCAGCACTGACAGCAACGAGCCATGGAGTGCCCAGGTGTGCTGAGCAACCCCCAAAGGAACAGAGGGCACACGGGGGCAGTGCATGAGCACGAGAGGGATAAAAGGCTGGGCTGAAGGATAAGAATGGCAGGTGTTTGCAGCCTTCTGTTGTGGCTTTACTCTGTATGGGCAGATGCTTGAAGCCCTCTGCTGTTGTATGGTGATGCTTTGTGTATCCTGGCTATCTCAACTGTGATGTATGCTGTGACAGCCTGGGAGATCAGGTCAGGTGCATTTAAGTCCTCACTTTCCTGTTTATTTTTTCCTGGTGTTTTTGCCTGTATAGTCTGCCCACTGCAGTAACCTACTCAAACATCTGCTATGAAGTAAAATTCCTGAGTGCAGTGCACAGGGGAGAGGAATTCCATGGGAGGATCCACAGAAACCAGTCCAGGGAGTAGCTGGGAGCTGCTGGTGTTTGTTAATAGGGGTTGCACTGAGGAGAGGGAGGAAAACAGACACTGAGCTTGTAGCTGCCACTGGCTGAATTGGGCATTACTAAACCTGTGTGTCAGCACTTCTGCTCTGGGAAGACTGAGCAGAGCAATCTCTGACATTAGTGAAGAGCCAATGCCAGTCCAGCCTGTCTCTCCAAACTCTGAGAGCTTTGTCAGTGTGAGTTTTGTAGGGAGTGCACGCACGTGTGAGGGAGAACAGGGAGAAATGCGTTGGCAGCTCTTAATTTCTCACCATTAAGAATTATATATTCAATGAATGGTGTCTAACACTTTTTCTGCCTCAGCCTCAGTCTTCACAGTGCTGGGCTTGAGTGATATGAGCTGGAAAGTTGCTCATTGTGCCCCTTAGTTCTCCAGAATTGTTGTCATGGTCTGGGAGATGTGACCACTTTCAAATTCTCCTTGTGTTCTACTTTGTCCTTGCCTGTCTTCTTTCAGGCTTGCAGTGCTCTGTCTCTGATTTAAGGGTGCTCTTAAGCCTGTCTAGTTCAGTCTGAGCTGGCTGAATATGGGGAAGTGACTATGGGTGACTGCAAGAATGTGCTAGATCTGGGTCTCATCCCTGTTTTGTGGGGAGTTCCGGGATGTTTTTACACCTTTGTGTCCTGGGTTGTGGTTCAAGATGCCCCTTTTCACCTCTCTCAAACAGCTCAGAGGTGCTGTGACCCAGTTCAGGGAGAGTGCAGCTCTGTGGAGCTTGGCTGGGAGTGAACATCACACTCAACCAGGGATACAGAAAAGCCAGTGTTCCAAGGGCTCAGACTGAGCTGTAATCCTTCCCAATGAAATAAATCTGAGACAAACTGCAAAGGTCTCAGCAAATCCTGCTGCATGTGTGGGTACCTCAGCCTGTCCCTCCCAAATATCTCACCAGGCAGCAGATCCACTGCCTGTTTTCCTTCCTTTCAGCATCCCCAGTTCCTGAGACACTTGTTCTTTTGCCACCCACCTCCCCTTTGGTTACAGAATTCACCTCACTGGAAAAAAGGATGCCTGAGCTCATCCCAGTTTAGGGCTCTGATCCAGCTGCCTTCTCCAGTCCACCTGTGCAGCTGCAGCTCAGACTCTGCTCACCTGCCCTGCACGTTCTGTGTCTCAGGAGCAGAAGGGGGTGGGTGAAAAAGGAATTTATTTTCTAATGCAGTCCCCAAGCTCTGCTTTTAAAAGATAAGATGATGGGGCAATAAAAACGTATTGACCAGGTGATGCAAGTTTTGATCAGCTCATGGTGGGGGTTTTCTGATTTCTTCAGGCCATCCACCTACCATTCCTACTGCTCTTTAACCTAAACTCCAGCCTTTCAAAGCTCCTTAAAATCCCTGAAGCGTTACTGCACTCAGCATTCTTTTGTATACAAAATATTCTTAGCTAAAAATACACTGAGTACTAAAATTATTCAGCTCTTTCCAGAGAATCCTTCTAATTTCTGTAGATTTAGTACATGTCAAGAAGCGATTTAAAGGTCATCTTATTTCCTCATGTTTGTTTAAAAAGAAGTGCTGAGGGCTAACATTTTGGCAGATGCTTGCTGTGAGTTGTACAATTTGTCCTTGTTTTTTTAGATAATGGTGGGTTTCAGCTTGTGGAAGGGAGAAAAATGGAACTTGATTTGAAAAATAGGAGGTATTGCAAGTCTTGTGCAGATAAGTAAATATAATTCCTGGAAAGGCAAGATGTATTTTGTCAAAGTCTTGAGCTAGTTGGAAAGGATTATCTTTACCAAATTTTGTCTTCCTGGCCTATTTTTAAGCAAATAGACTTTAAAAATGTCTTTCTAATGGCTCGAATTGCTGCTGTCCAACATCTGGCTGGACAGGTGTGGGGGCAGAGCAGTTGACTCCAGGAGGAAGGAGATGTACATGGAAGTCAGAGGAGGGTGTTCCCAAATGTGGAATCCTGCCTTAAGCTCCTCTTTACCCCCCGTTTTTGGGATGCACAGATGTTCCCTCCAACTGAGGTGAGAAATGGGGTTCTGCCTCTACTGTTTTGAATGTCAAGAGGAAAAATCAGGGAATTTATGGACTGATCAAACCCTCTGCAAGCAGGGATGGAGATGTAGAAGTGAAGGAGTTGCCTGCAAATTCCCTGTGCCAGACCTGGCAGTGCAACAGGACCATGGGCAGCAGGCTGGGGCAATGAAAGGGCATTTTTATATGCATGAGTTTGGTGTATTTCAGGGGGTATTAAGTCAAATTCTCTTCTCCTAGTGGATCTGGAGTATAATTCCTCTTGTCTTAATGGAGATAGATTCCAGATTTACAGTGCTGCTGCAGAGAAGAGGGAAAAGATTATGCACAGAGTGGGTGGGTCGTGAGAAGAAACTCCCCCTTCTTTTCTTTTCTTTTCTACCACAGTTTTCAATGAGAAATCATATAGACAGTGGCTTCCAGCCTGCCAATGCAAATTGAGACAAATTAGGGGGTAGATTAACTAATTATTGTAATGTCATGGTAGCAATGCTACAGTTCAGGTTGCAGAAGGCTTTCAATTATCAGCTTTATTTTTCACAGTTACCTTTTAATTGGTAACGCATTTGTGTATAAATTAAGTCAAGAAAGCCTCTTGCCTTTTGTTTTGTAGTCGTTAAAGAGATGCCTCAGTGGGTTTGGGACTGGAGAAGGGAGAGGGACCCTTTGCAATGATCAGAACAGACGGTGATGTCCCACCAGGGGCACATTTGTAAGGCTGGAAATTCCTTTTTAGACCCCACAGAGGAATAGGAGTTAGATACACATCTGATAAACAGGCTATTTTCAATCTCTGTTTGGGGAGATGAGAAAGTGAAATGTGCAGCTGGCAAGCTCCAGCTCCTCATGTTTCACTCCTCAGAAGTAGACAGTCGCCAAACAAAGGGCCTTAGTGCAGTTATTTTAGCAATAACTAATATACATACCTGTATGTGTATGTATGGCTCCCTCCAGAGCACAGCTGCAGGAAGAAGCTGTGCAAAAAAAAAAAAAAAAAAAGAAAAAAAACCTCAAGAAAATTGTATCTGCAGTGCTTGGGATGGGCCTGAAATTCTCCACATCCCAAAAAACTTTGATGTGTGCTTTAGGTGTAAACTGAATTTCAACTCCTGATGAAAAATCCCTTGTAAATAATTAATCTGTGTTTAATGCTCTGTTTGAGAAGTGCTATAGCCTCAAAGATAGATTTATTTTATTTTTTTAATTTTATTTTTTTTACAATTGTAGAAAACCTGTGCTAGAATTTTGATTCTGTTCATATGTTGGTTTGTCTTACCTGTGTTCCTTCCTTGCCTTATATGAATTAAATTATTAAGGCAAGTAGGACTTTTGAAACCTCACCAGTGTGTGTATCTATATCATCTATATCTGTACCTATATCTATTAATATATGTGTGTGTATTGAAATGGTCATCTTGGGACCATCAGGTTTTTCTGAAAAATGGGTTAAATAACAGCAGGATGAGGAAAACTTGTGTGGAGCATGAAATTTCCCTTCCAAGTGGAGCCTCAGTGTTTTGTTTGAGCCTTCCAAGAGGTTTGGAGGGGCCCTGTAAACCCTGCTTGGCTGTTTGAGGAGTGCTGGTGCCTTGGGCTGCCCTGGTGACATCTTCCTTTGGGATGGAGCACTGATGGCTGGTTCAAGGTGAATCAGATTAGAGGATATGAAACTTCCATACTTGTCTAGGATTCCCTCTTTCTCTCAGCCCACCAAATTCTTTCTAAGGCATTGGGACCTGGCCATTCCACCTCTCTGGTGCATGGGAGTTGTCTTGGTACAGCCCAGTGGACCAAGAACTGAAGACCCAGGTGGCCCCAAGGCTGCTCTGAGTGGACACTTTCTGGCTGTGTCAAGAGGAACCATTGATTTTTTTTCCTCAAGAAAACAACAAGAAGACTCTCAGCCCCATCCAGGCCGTGCTTGCACTCGAACTGAAAGCACTGAGACCCCTTCCTGCTCCTGGGAGCTTTCCATTTGCTGCAGTAGGAAGGGCTGTTAATTTAAGTATGCAATTGATATATGTCATCCAAATCAAAACATCTTGCACGAATGTGATTAAATGAAATTCCTCAAGTATGTTCTTGCCATCTGGAACAACTTTCCCATATTTTGTTGTCTCATTGACTTTTCGAAATTTAACTGAAAATGTATTTTCACTTCTTTTTTCCCCCTCCTTTGGTAATGCTTAATTTTTCCTCCCCAATGCACTTCCATAAAAATCTGCAAATCATTTTGGAATGAGCATTAAGGGGAGGGAGCCCTTCAAAGTCAGAGCACAATCCTGCTGTTTATTGGAGTCTTCCACTGCACTGTTATCCCATCACATCCCATCATTGCCTCTGGGGGGACTGGGCATCCCTTTGATTTTAGCCCAGCAGTCTTATCCAATGAATTCTCCTCAGAAACTAATGGGGAGGATGTGTGGCTGCTGTGGTGGCTACGTGCTGCCAGCTGATGCCACTCCAGCCTTAGGGAAGCCTATTGACTGACATTTGTCAGGTCCATGTGACCCCCAAAGAAGCAGGAGATGAAGTTCCCATTTGGGATCTCAGATGTACCCTTCTTGTGTTGGACCATCCTGTTGGGAACAGCAGCCTTCCTAAATCTGCTCTTGTGGAAATAAGGGTCAAAGCACCTGCAGGAATTCAGAGCATAAAATACAAATGAATTCCTAAATCCATGGTCAGCTTCACCCTTGTTAAGGTTTGCTGCAAGCAAAAGCTGCACGAGATCAAAGCTCAGCTAAGCAGAACTGAAATCCCAAAGCAGGGTTTTGGGGTTCCAAAGTTGTAGATCACCACACTCCTCACTCTGTTTTACTGATCCATTTAAACACAGCAATATAGAGAAATTGTTGCTCACACAATGCTGAGTGTGAGTTGGAAATCTGCTTGTTCTCATCTACCCAGCCTGGGATTTTCAGATTTCCCTGCATTGTTTCCTTCTCATTTTATTTCTTAATTGCATCTGATTATCTGAGTGACTTGAGACAATGCACAATTACAGATTTTCAAGTTGCAGTATTTCTTTCTGCTAAGTTTTGCTTTGGATTTTTTTCAGTAAAAAACCAATGCCCTCCCACTTCGCAAGCTTGGTTTGCCTGGGCTGCTGTGTGAGTGCACTCTGGAAATAACAAATAAGAGACCCAGCAATCAGTCATTTAACAGATTTGAAAATTCTGAGGGATTCTGGTCTGTAACATAAGCAGCTATTTAAGTACATTTTTTGTGGCTCACTACTACTGATGTGAATAATTTACAGAAATAATAATGAAGGAAGACTAAATAAGGAGAAGTACAAGACATGAAAAGGAAGAAGCCAAAAGTTAGGGTCAGCTGGAAGTGTTTGCAATTTGCAATGTCTATGGGTTTAGGCAACTAAACATTTAAACCACAAAGTGATGAACAACTGACTTGAGAGTGCTTTGAACCTAATGTAGCCCAATTAACTCTTGTTTGAATTTTAGTCTTGGTCCAAATCTGATTCTACTGAAGACAGTAGCAACATCCCCATTGATTTATACCTGAACACTTAAAACCAGGTCAGTGCTGCTGGTATAGATTCAGAAAAATGTTTATTTTTTGCCTGGCAGAAGGAGGAATTAATTCCATATCTGCATTTAATTTAGTTTTTGGCATTTCACTGCTGCTGGTAGTGTTGGGGTCCTGGAAGAGATAAGAGGCATGGGGTAGGCACATCCTGAACCTGGGGAAGATCCTTTGGGAAAAGGTTTGACACTACAGTGACCAGTGAAGGGGTATAAGGGGGTGCATGGAATGCAGACCTGTGCCAAGGTGGTCTGGAGCCATCCCTGCCCTGGATGGGCAGCAGGAATGGGATTTCCCAGGGATGGGATTTCCACCAGAACCACATTTGTGTGGTGAGGAAACATCCTTTGATCACTCCCCAGCCTCTTGACTGCAGAAATTGATACAAATAAGGCAAACATTTTTTGCAAGTTTTGGCCCACTCTCCTGCCTCTGACCCCAGTGGGTGTAGGGTGAGTGCTTCTGACATTCCCATTCTCAACATTCCAGCAACTTCCTTTCTTTTCCCTGGAGCCCTCACCACAGATCTGCTGTGAAGAAAATGATGAGAAAATGTCACTGCATCCAAGTTCTTGGTGGTGGTGGCAGTGCTGGAGATGTGCTGGCTTCCTGACAGGTCCCACCTTCCTAACTGGGAAATCTGCTTGTGTCCCTTAAATAGAGATGGCCAAGAATGTTTTAATCAAAAACATCATTTACTGCTTGAAGTCTCCTGGGTTTGGAAAGCATTCAGCCAGTTGGAGGAGTAAGTTTTCCTGAAATCCTCGTCAGGAGGGGCTTCCTCAGGTTTGGGGCAGCTCTGTGGCAGTTGTTGGCCTGGGAAGACGGGCAAGAGGCAACTCCTTGCCTGGTTAAAGAAGACTGAAGTCTCTGTTCTCAACCATTGCAATCACCCTTGGCTCTCCCTAAATCTCCTGCAGAACAGTTCCCCTGCTCCTGCACCAGTGATGTGAAGATAAATTTCAAAATCTTGGAGAATTTAGGGGAGCAGAATTGCTGTTCCCTCGCCAGACCTGCTTCCATGCAAGTGGCTGAATCCTGGAGGACAATAAATGTCCATAGCCCCTTGTCCCCCTTCTCTGCCCTCCCCTGGAATGCCTTACTGAAGAACATCATGGAACAGGAAAACACTATGGAGTATAAAATACTTACTGAAAGACTTTTAAAAACCAGGTTCCATATTACAGTTCCTAAATTGAGATTTAGGGGGCTAATGTTGAACAATTATCTCTAAATCTCTGGTCTCAATGGACAGGCTTTAGGTTATTTTTGGTTTACTTTTTAAGCTGCAGGCAGTTGAAGTGAAATTCTGTTTACCTGCCTGGCACTCCTGAGGAAATAGGATGGCAAAGCCACAAAAGGCAAAAAATGTCCCATCATTTCAAGGGTGGCATCACCAATGAATGGTTTTCCATTCAGGAACTTGCACAAATCCTGTTAGTGGTTGTTTGGCACCCCCTGCCAAACAGGCTCTGGATCCACGTGGTCATTGTTCTAGATTTACTGTTCCCTTTTTTTTAAGGAATGTTCTTCTATAATCAAGTTAAGCATAGGCACTGTTTCTAGTTTTAGATATTTTATTTATTTATTTTTCTGAGGCTTATGTACAGTTTCACCTTGACCAAACTGACCTCCTTTATCAAAATTCTCTGAAAAGCTGGGGAAGTTCTAGCCCAGAACTTGATCTCAGTTTCACAGTTTCATCCCTTTGCCAGACAATGTTAAGCTTTCTAAGCAGCACAAGTAGCTAGAATTTCCCTGTCAGTTCTTATTATAAGAACCTGATTTTAGTTGATTATAACTTTGCCAGACTTGTTCTGAGGAGCTGACGTTTTCCATACTTGATTCTTTTATTTTTTTGGTAAGCTGTAGTTAATATGGCTCATCTGTCTCCTTGCAAGGGAGGGAGCTGGAAAATACCCTGTGCTGTTCATGTGGTCGTTTTTGAACTGGCAATTTTAGAAGTAGGGATTTTCCTGGTATAAGGAATTAATTCAGATGTCAGCTTTCTCATTTTACATGGCACTGGTGACTTCAGGAGCTGGAAGTTGTGGCTCAGAGTATTTCTGCATTGCTGGTGTAGAGGCTTAGCTAGTTTCTAAGGGGGCTAAATTCTGGTGTGGCTGCTGCTGTTAGAGAATATCAAATTTTTATCATGTTTGACTAAAGAACTTCAGCCTTATTTAAAGTTTTCACTTGAACTCTGAATTTTAAAGGTTTGGGCATGAATCTTATCTTTTGATTATTGGGTGTAAAATATGAAAACTGCCTTTTTTTTTTTTTTTGTATGTGTGGTAATGTAGCCAAGTCATAAAGAATTTATGGCCATAATCATGATCTTGCTTATAAAACGTGCGTGCTTTAAAATCCTATTTTGTTTTTGAGTACTTTTTGTCTTGACTACGTGTTTTGGTGGTAGACAAATCCACTTTACATGTCTAGTAAAAACTTGAGAACAGCACCCTGCCTAGAACAATTCTGAAATGGATTTGAACCATATTGTGTTTACTTCTGTCTCTAGGTTTTATTGCTGAATGCAAACACTCGTGAAAATGCAAAGCAGAAACAAGAAGGAAGTGAACTTATCTGAAC
The DNA here is from genome assembly GCF_014805655.1 of Passer montanus. Lineage (NCBI taxonomy): Eukaryota > Metazoa > Chordata > Aves > Passeriformes > Passeridae > Passer > Passer montanus. The sequence goes on from NW_024369151.1 coordinate 3,064,666, forward strand.
TTTGAGGAAAGAGCTAAGCCCCATTTAACTTATATAAAACGTGAGATGAGTGCCCAGGTCTGTTCTGATGCAGTTTGGATAAATGTTCCTCTCCTTAATCACAGCAGAGATCAGCCACTGGTGCTTTGTGTGTAAACTTTGTGCACCAGGGCTTACATGGAGGATGAACTTGGGGGAATGCTGTTCCTGGTCATAAAGCAATTAAACTAATGTGTCCTGGAAGAGTATAGAAGGGAAGGGGGATGTCCTTTGGCAGTTACCATCCCAGCTCTGTACATTATATGAAATGCTGTCTTTGCACCACACAGCTTTGCTCTTCCACTGTTGTCCCTCCAGAGTGCTCTTTAAAAGCTGAGAATAATTTATCTTAGCATATGTAAGTTTATTTTTTATGTAATTACATGTACCATCATGTTAACTTTGTGCAAAGGTTGTGCCTATTGTCCTTAGGAAACCAAAGTGATTATCATTGGTTTGTTTTGTTACACAATTGTTTAAATTATAATAAGTTACCATCATTGTTTCTTGAGTCCAGCTGTGTTTATGGATTAAGATCTACTGACTCAAATATTTACAGTGTTCCAAAAATTATGAGAACATGCAGTGCTGGGGGTTTTCCATATGCTGCTTTATTTGACTTAGAGAGCTCTCCATTACCCCTGGAAAAGGAGCCTTGGTCCAGAATAGTTTTGTAAGAGTTGGGTACCTCTTGTGTCTGCCTGGGCCAGTGCTGTTTGTCACTTTGGTGGTGGTGTGGACACACAATTCCAGGTTTCCAGAACAGATTTCTGGTGAATTGAAGCCTATGGAAAACATGCCTCAGCTGCGGGCACAGACTGAGCCCTTGAAATCTGGCTAAAGCCAGTCACAACCACCTAAAATTCTACCCACAGACCACTCCAGTTTAAATATCTTTTTGTGGGTTACCTCCTCCTGCAAGGAGTTATGTGCAGGGCTGTCCAGTTCCTGCACTGGGCAGCTCCCAGGCAGTCTATGGATCTCTGCAGGGAAGATTTGTGTGTCTGAGTCAGACCAAGAGCTGCCTTTGCATCTGTGCTGTCATTATGGGCCAGGAAGGGGTGTTCTTCACACAGGAGTTGTGTTTCTGGCAGGGAAAGACCAAGCCCTCATGCCCCGAGCCCCAGAGCTGTGGTTCAGGACTGTGGCTCTGTGCAGGGAAATGCTCTGTTCACTGCAGTCCCTCAGATATGAGCACGTGCCCATGAAGCCCATGTTTAATGTTGTTTTTGTCTTCAAACCCTTCCTGGGGCAGGCTCTAAGCCTGCTGCTCCTGAAGCTATAAATCAATCCCAAATGGCAAGAGAGAACATGGGGGAACCATTCCCCTTGGACTGGAGCTGCTGTGCTTGGCCTCTGTAGCACAGAGCAGCAGCTCCTGCTGACAGGAGCCAAACATGTTGGCCACCAATCAGCCACTGTGGCAATCCCTGGGCTTCCAGGAGGGGAGAGGACAGGATGCGAGCAGCTCCTGCTGACAGCAGGTCATTAAACATGTTGGCCACCAATCAGCCACTGTGGCAATCCCTGGGCTTCCAGGAGGGGAGAGGACAGGATGCGAGAGGTCTCTGTCCTTCTGTTGTGATCCTGCTGTAAAAAGAGCAGAGAGAGTTTGTTGGAAGAGTTGACTCATCAGATCTAGTCCTGCTCCTCGAATCCGCCCTGTCCAGGCTGTGGGCTCCTGCTACTTCCATTGCACACAACACATCTCCTGTTATTTTTGGCACCTCCTTTGTGATTTTTTGTCTTAGCAATAATAAACTCCCATCATTTTCCTGTCATTCATAAACAGGAGCTGTTAAAGAGCAAAGCTGTCATGGGAAGCAGATGAGATACATGCCTGGCTTCCCAAGACACTGCCCCAGCATCACTGTGGGCACTCTGATGGGACCAGAGTCTTGTAGACCCTTTCACAGGTGGCTTTTCTATTTCCTGGTTACACATCAGTTTTTAAACTGAGTTCAGGTGACCATGGTGGTCACTCTTGTGCAGCCTTTGAGTGTTCCAAGTCTCTTGAACCAGGTCATGCGAGTGTATGGGCTTTACCTTCAGGTCTGAAACCACAAATATCTTCATTAGTGTGGCAATTTTTCCCCCTTCTGTTTATGTACTTAGTCTCAAGTGTTTTGCCACAAATTGGTCTTTCTTGACCCACTCATGTGTTAGCACCTCAGTCTTGAGCAAACCCATAGAAGCAAAATGTTCTCATGGTGCTGGTGGCCAGACCAGCTGTGCACAGCCCAGGAATCTCAGCAGATCAGCCCCTGGGGTGTGCCCTGTTTGCAGATCCTTGTGCCCTTCCCAGAGCTGTTTCACTGGTTTTCCCTTTGGGATTCCTTATGAGTCAGTCACTGGATCTCCTGACATGTTCTGTTCCAGGGGCCCAGCTCCTGCTTGAAGTTAGGAAAGAGTTAAATCTTGCCTAGAAAGGAGGCCTTGTGGTATTTTGTTTCACTAATAACACTGAACCCTGGGTTCTGTCTGTCTGAGGGTTTTTAAAATCTCATCTCTACTGCCTGTAGTGGAATAAAAGTTATTCCCTTGTGCATTGGGAATATCACTAATGGAGCTACAGGCACTTTATATCCCTCTGTACCTTGCTGAGAAGTCACCTCATTGTGTCTGCCTAATTATAGAGTGAAACACAATCCTCCGTCTGTCCCTATTGTTAATCACTGAGTTTGGATTAAAATATTAACCCAAAGCATGAAGTTGTAGAAGTATGAAAGCAGCATGAAGACAAAGCAAGAAAGCCATCTGTTCTCTTCTTTTCTGCCTTGGGCATATGGAGGCATTTTTTGTAATGCTGAAGTCCACACATTCCCCCTGAGATGTTTGTTTTTGTTTCAGTTATATTTAATTTTTTAATCACCAATGTTTGCATGGTTGTGTAGGTGTGAATATCAATGTAGTGATACAAAGGAAGTTGCTTGGTAAAGCTGACATGCTCAGTCTTTTTTGAAGACCTCATGCTAAAGTATCCAAAATGTTTTCACTGCCTCTAGGGCTTTGTTTTTGGTGAGTCTGTGAAAAACCTCAAGGTTAAACTGAGTAAAAAAAAACCAACATCAGCTCTTTTAAAGATTGTTTAATACTGTTACCAGTGGTACCTTGTGTCTGGAGGCCAATAAATATACTGAAGTGGCAGTCATTTGGAGTATATTTTTCAGCAATCTTTAGGCAGCTATTCTATTTGTCACATGGACAGAGAGAAGTGGTTTTACCCCTATTTAAAACAATATTTTTAACTTTGGGGGTTGCAGTAATTGAAACAAGTAGAAGGCCCTGACAACTGGTGACAGGCTCCATCCTGCAGATGTACAAACATTCACAGCTTCAGCCTCACCGGAGCAGGTCTGAAGCCAATCCCAGTCCTATGCAATTTCTTCTTCCAATTTAATTTAATGGAGGCTACTCCCAGTGATGGGTATGATTTTCTCTCTCAGTGCCCTCTCTGAGTGGATAGCAGGCCTTTTCTGAGGTGCAGGAAGGTGTAATTTGTGAGCTATCGCTCTCTAAACTGACGATTTCCAGCAGAAAAAGCTGGGATGAAACAGAGGATGGAGGCTGATGGGTGTGGAATAGATAAATGGAAGGGGGAAAGTGGAGATCTGAAGGAGGGCAGAGGAAGATGTGAATATTGTTAGCCCTGAGCCTGATCCTGGTGACAGCCACTGTGGTCATGTGAGAGAAGCATTTCACAGGGGTGAGCAGGGCTGGAAGTGTGAACAGTCCAGTGTTCATTAACATCAGTAGCTATAATGTCTATTTTTGCATGTGGTATTAAAAATAAAGACTGTTCTTGTGAAATCTGGTTCTTTCATCTGGGGGATTACAGAGAGAAATATCAACATAACACTCCAGTAATTATCTAGCACACTTCTATTTTGCTGATTAGAGCTGTGAAACTTCTGAAAGTTTGCATCAAATTTGACTTGTTCATTAAATCTCTGTTGGAACCATAGCACAAGTCAAACCTGAAGGTGACAGATACAGCAGCTCAGCTGTGCTTGCGTAAAACTTGTTTGGCTCACCTGGATGATATCAAAGGGTATGTATTTATTAAAAATATGGATATTTTTAACCCTGATGAATGTGTGAGAAACAAGCAGCTTAAAAAAAGAGAAAAATTAAAAAGCTATTTTGGATGATTCACTTAAACCTGAACACTAATGAGCGTTATTGTGCCAACAGTGCAGATGAGATAAAAGAGAGAAAAAAAATAAGCTATAAATATCTGTGATAATTCTTTAAACCCCTGTTTTTATCAAGTTGTAGTGGATGAACATTTGACCAGCAGATCTCTGTGAACATAAGACAGAAATAGCATTCATAGAAATCTCAGATGATAACACATCACTAGCTTCATTGTATATTTTCTGTTTCATGGTGACTACAGAGGACCAGAGACCACAAAACAGTCTGTGCTCATACAAAAGGCACCCCTGTATAGCAAATGAACAAAATGTTCTTGGATCAAGCTCCAGTTTTTATTTTATTTCTTTTTTAGGCCAGAAAAAGTTATTTGAATGCTCCCACAGCTTTCCTCTTCACCTCTTGTACTGTTACATCCTCTGACATCATACTGTGCTTCCAAGGAGAAGTTTATGGTGTCACGAAAAGGGTCTCAGAAGTTCAAGACGTTGTGACACTGAGAGAAAGTGTCTGTATGTTTTCAAACATTATGGAAATTGTAAGCATGCTTTCCAAAACTGTCAGGAATATATGCTTTGAAAAGATGAATGCCTGTGTGGGATTAACTCCTCATGTTACACACGGACTCTGGAGTGTGTTGTTTTCTCCCACTGCTCTCTGGAGCCCAGTATCTCAAATGGAATCTGACACACCACACCAGATGCTAAATGAGGCCTTTCCAAACTGAGGTGTGTGTGTTTTGTGTGCTGAACGTGATCTCTGCAGACCCGCTCTGTGGAAGTCTGATGGGAGCTGTCCTGCTGTTTTGGAGGGATTCACCTGGCCCAGCCACAGCCCATCCTGGTGTGTGTTGGTGCTAACAAATGTGTGGGGATGGCTCCCTCCTCCCCCTGCATCCCAGTCTTGCTGGTGTGGAGAGCTGGGTGTGCATATGGAGAGTGTTTCTAGGAAATGTTATGTAAAGCAGTTCCAGAAAAGAGACAAGCATAGGAAAATGATATTAATTCTATCCCTAAAGCAGATAAAATCCATTTCATATGTTATTACTCTTCTTTTAAAGAAAGGAGAAGTGAATAATTCTAGCAGCTGTTCGTGCTATAAAAACCTGGCGCTGTGTATTCCTGGTTAACACTGAACAGCAGAGCTGCTGCACATCCCAGCACTCTCCAGAAGATCATCTCCACAGTCAGGTTTGCCTGGATGGGAAACAAGAAATGCTTCACTAACACTGGCACTCACTCACTGGGAGTACAAATGGCAAGCAGAGATGAGCAAACCAGCTAGGACAGAGATCTGGCTTGGGCAGGAGATGTCCCATCTTGGAGAGAGCCAGGAGATGAAATTCCACAAGTTTAGGCAAAGGACTGACCTGTTGGGTGGCACAAGGCTGACAAAGCTCCCTCCTTCACATCTGGCACAAACACTTCTGTGGCTCCTCTGTGGAGAGTTTTTAGGACAAGAAAGGAGCAGGATGGATGATGGTGATTTTGGTTTTTTTTCCCCCAGTGTTCTTACACTGATGATTCAGGTTCTCATCAGTCTGAGCTCAGACCCACATTCCAGCCTCTGCCCCCCAGGAGCTCCTAAACACTTACAGTTCCCTGATATTTGAGCAGTGCAGTGTTTCTGCCATGTTCAGTGTGGCACTGCATGAATCTGTCACCTGGTGATGCTGAGCTGTCTGTTAGGCTGTCTACTAGATAAAGTGCTGTTAACACATCATCTTTTAAAGCATGAGAGTCTCCCATGGCACTGACAGGTAATATATACTTCTTTCCCTAGGAAAAAAAAGCCTTTTCCCTTAGCAATGACTTGCTGATTGCCTATTTATTTTCACAAATCTTCTCATGTCAAAATATTTTGATAAAAGTCTGGCCCACATTAAATAATCAAGAAAATAATTACTACTTCCAATTTTATTTAATTTTTGACTGTCAAATAATCTAACAAGCTTATTTTTAGATCTCAGGAATGCATCTGGTAAGGTGCTGCAGTGAGTGAGCAAAGATGGTTTGTACTCAGATTGGGGAATGGAGGGAAGAGGCTGATTTCCAAGCCTGGCACAGATGAGGAATGAAAGGGAGAGAAGGAAGGAATACTTTGTGTGCAATCTTGACCCAGCAACATTGGGTTAATGATCATAAAGTGGCAGCCAAATTGGTTAATTAGAGAATAAGTGCCTGCTGTTTGCATCTGTCTCATTAAGTTTGAAGAATAAAGCTGCTGAGGAGAGGGACTGAGTGGGGTTTTGGGTGTGGGTTTGGGGACTGGGTTTCTGGAATTGGTTCTGGAGTTGTTGACTGACTTCTGGGGTTGTTGTATGTCTTGTTGGGTACAAGGTCAAGAATTGACCTGTAAAATATATTTATCCTTAGTTTGATATGATGGTCTGAACCATTACTGTGAAACCTCTTCATCTGAACACACAGCAGGAATTTCCTGGATTTATGGCACTAATGTTGGAAATGCAGGGAGGGCGGGAGATGAGGTAGGGCAGGACAGTGAAATGGCATGTTAAGGGCTTGATATTTAATCATGGATGTGGGCTATTGAAACGAGGCTTTTGAGGCTGTCCCCAGATGCCTGCCCCTCCTTCAACACCAACCTGGCATTTCTGAGATTGGTGGGACCAAACAGATCGTGTGAAATAGCCAGGATGAGATTCACAGGGTGAGTGGATGGACTTGAGAAGCCCAAGTGCTTGGGATTACTTATTTTCATATTTGTTTTGCTTTTGTGGCTGTTTTTGTTTTGTTTGCTTTTTTTGAAGGTGAAATCCAGTGAAAGGAGAGAGAATCTACCCAGACAGGAAACTCCCTGTAACCTTGCCAGGTTATGGGGTGGGCAGGGGATAAAAAAGGGGAAGAAGAATTGGATGATACAGATAGAGCAGGGAAGGCCAAGAATAAAATTTTGGGGAATGATTGTTGTGTTTTCCCTGCAGTTCTTGCATGCAAAGGAAGCATGAGGTAGAGCTCAGGCACTTATTATATATTCAGGTCTGGAAAAGTGATGTGGCACTAGGGAATCCAACCTCGCATCAGGAATGGCAAACTGAGGAAAACCAGTCCAGGGAACAGTAGTGTGGTATTATTCCACTGGCATCATTTTCCTTCCAAAGGTTGAGCATTAACTGCATTTGGAGGCTTGATATGGGCAGAATGATATCCTGCTTTAGGAGAAAAGGGTAATTCAGGGCATTTTCCAAGGCCACCAGGGACCTAATCCAAACAAGTGACTTTCTCCGTTGACTTTGAATCAGGTTGTTGCATCCTACAGCTGAAATTTCCAGCCCCCTCACAAGGATTTTGGACACTTAGTCCCCCATGGAAAATTAAAATAAGATTAGAAGAGCTCAGCCTGCCATTCTAAGTGGATTGAATCAAAAGTAGGAACAGGCTTGGGGTTTTGTTAACAATCAATTGAAACTTAATACTGCAATCCCTTTCAGCATCCACAGGGAGGGAAAGCAATATCTCTGGAAAAAGACAGTATTGTATATCACAGAACAGAATATTCTGTATGGAATATTTATTGGAAAATGATTTACATTCCCTTAATTTTCCCCAACAAATGTCTGCTCTTTTCTGCCTGGAATTGTCTTCCTAGCCACATTCCTGTTTGTAAAACTGCTAATAGAGCTGATTTAAGTTGTTCATAGAAAATGCTTTTTGTGGAGAGAAAGAATTGTTCTCAAAGTGCATCTGGCTAAAATATGCTGAGGTTATTGGTGCTTCACATTTTGCAAATGAATTCATATATTATTTAAAATTTTAATAGAGCATATATGGCTTGCTTTTTTAATAACTTTCCTGAAAAGATGATTCTCTTCTCAATAAAAACCAGACTGTGTTCAGTAAAGAAAAACCTAAGGAAAATTTGAGCTAAATTACCCTTTCCCTCAAAAAAGATGTTTGAAGAAATAAAATAGAAAAATAGGTCCCTTTGGGCCCTTTTAAAATGCAAATATCTCTTAATGGGCAGGTTTTGCTTGGCTGTTAAATAGTTGTAGCTGTTCTTGCTTCATTTGGTTTGCATAAACATGGCCTAATTCAAACTATTTATTCCTCATGTACCTCTTTGTTTCTGCTATCACTGGATGGGTTGTGTTGGAAGAGACCTTAAAAACCTTCTCATTGCAACTCCCCTCCCATGGACAGGGACATTTTCCATGGACCAGGTTGCTCAGAGCTACATCCACCCTGCGGCTTGTCCCCCTTGCTGTCCCCTCCCCTCTGTCACAGAGTCATTCAGGTTGGAAAAGGCCTCCAAGGTCACCAGTCCAACCCAAACCTGACACTGCCAATCCACCACCAAACCACGTCCCTCCATGGAGGTGCTGTCCCTGTAAGGACAAAGGACACAGAGAATGGATGAGGTGACAACCCCGTGCCCCACAGGATGGTGGAGGGACCCACAGGCCTGGGGGAAAGGGACAGGCACTGGGGTTGTGTGCTGGATGCTTGGGCACCATGACCAGGGATGATGGGCTTGGACCTTGCCACTTACCCTCCCAAAAAAATGCTCATTTTGGTCTCCACCAGCACTGTGGGGGCTGAGTCCACTCTCGTGTTAACTCTTCTGGCACAGCAGTGTTTAAGCCCACCTTCACCAGAGAACCCAGTCCCTATTAAAACCCAGAAAGAATAAGGCAAGGAGAACCCCAAAAAACACTGATGGCAAGAGAAAGTATGACAGTGTGGTTCTGGATTTAATTCTTGCCACACATAAACAAGGACTCCACCAGTTGTGCTTTGGTTTTGGAGTTAGCTTGATTTGAAATCAACCAGAACACTTGTCCTGACAATAGATCACTTTTATCTTGCATGTGGTTCCATTAGGAAAGATTTGATAACACTGTCAGGGTAAAATTGCTGATTTCAATCTTGTCTGGTTTCCCTCTTTGCACTTTGGCAAGTAAAGAAATATTTTGCTTTTCTGTGTATTTTCCATTGAATAACTGGGGCATCTCAGTAGTATCTTAAAAAGCAAAGGCTGCCAGCTGCTGTCTTAATGTTCTCAAAGTGAAGCATCACAAACCTTTTTTTCTGCCTCTGCTGACTTGCAGCTGCTGTGTTCACTTATTAAGGTGGGGCTCTGTAGGATTTAGTCTCCAACTGAATGTTGAGTAGAATGGGTGCTGGACATTTTACCAGGATTCACAAGACCTTGCCCTGCTGGGGTTGGACTCCAGCTCTTAGTTCCTGTAAAGATGATAACTGGAGGTTAGAGAAAAGGGCAAAATTCCTGCCCTGGGATCTGGTTGGACTGCAGAAGGAGCAGCTGGAGAAAGGTGGTGTGATGGCACTGAGCCGTGGTCCCAGTTCAGCACCAGACCCTCCTTCCTGAGACCCTGTAGGGCAATACTTCATCTTCACACTGCCTTCTTTCCTCCATCAGATGTATAAAGGAATTAATGAACGTTCGTGTGACATTTGGTCACTGCGCTGCTGTGACAACGTTGGTCTGTCTACCCTGAACAGCCAAAGCTGTGCTTCCTGCCCCACACAAAGGTTAACTATGTCCTGGATGAGATCTGAGCTTGTTTTCCCCAGCTCCCAGGCACAGGGGAAGCTCTGGAAGAGCTGGAGAGGGGCCATGGCATGGGAGACCCCATCTTGAGTGAAATATTCCGGTGTTGACAATATCTCTGTTAAAATTGCTCAGGCAAATCTACGTGGAATAGAGTTGGTTTGGATTTACATTTAAAATACAAAACTGAGCTGAGCTCTGAATCTCTAATCATCTTCTAGGCCCCGATGCTTTCTGACTTGGGCTTAGCTCTTACGTGTCCTATTATTATCAGTGATATGTTAAAACTTTACAGCCAAGTACCATATTCCCTGTGATATTGAAATATAGAACATACTTGGAGTTCTTTGCTTTTCCTTCTAATCTTTCAGCAACCTAATACTTTCTGACTTCCCTCGCTCAAACCAGGGACAGCCTTTTTTCTTTATCAGGGAATTCTGGTTTCAATCAGAAGGTGTCAGCAGCTCAGACTTCAGGGATACAGTCAAGTAGTGTGAGATTATTGATAATTTTGCAAGAATGACCACACCAAAACACTGTAAATGGTTGCAGATACTCCATGGCAAGCACAAAAATAAGTCTTAACATGCCATGAGGTACATATGGGAGATACTTTTATTTAATAAAAAGTAAAGAAAACTAGAAGCCACAAGACAAGAAGACAAGTTATTTCTCTAAACTTCTTTTTTTTTCTAAAAGCCAAATGCAATTTTGTGAAGCTTGGATCTAATAGAGACCCTAAACCTTTGTAGATAGGGTGGATGACTTTCTTGGAGCTGAATATTTGTTGGAAACCCATTTATTTTTGAGTATTTCAGCCAAGTCTCCATCTCCTGCAGCACTTGTGCTGTACCGAACCCTTTTGCAACTGCTCCTTTGAAAACACTGGAATTATTTCTAGTGCAGGAGCTCCAGACCTGTTTTACACCTGTTCCTCTAAAACACCTGTGCTTCTACAATCCTTGTGGAATAGGCATAATTTATACTGACAGAAACTGCTTTTGCTGATGTTACTTGATAACCATCAGTGTATAAGAAGTGCTGAGAAATATGCTTTTCTGGGGCTGCACTCGAGGAGCTTTTACTGACAATACCACAAAAGCTGCTCCTGTTCCTCATTGATGGCCAGGCTGGCAAATTCCCTGTGTGGATTTAGGATCTGTGCTGGAGTCAGGCATTTCCCAGACTTCCACCATGGTCCCAGCTCTTAATTATTTGGTGTTTGTTTTTTTTTTTCCTTAGAAAGCCAGAATTTGGGCATGGTAGGTTCATGTGTGGTAATTCCTTTGCTTGTGCAAGGCAGGTTGACTCCAGCTCTGCACCTCCCTGGAGGAGCTTTGGTGGGTTTGAATTCTGCTCTTGGAAAATGTGCTGGGGAGTGGAAGAAAAGGAGGAATTGGGCATTTGCAGGGCCTTGAAAACAAAATGCTTTTCACAGGAGGATTTTTAGGGTTGGTTTGGGGGAGGGCAGCAAGGAGCTTGTTGAGAGGTAAAGGGAATATCTCATTAATGATTTACTAATGAGCTGTAAAAGTTCTGACTCTTTATAACTTCTGAGGATGGAAAATGTTTCTTGGAATGTTGCAAGCCCCACAAAGGCTGGGGCAGATCTCGGCTGCCTCTGTGTAGGGTCTTTGATAGAGTCTGACTTACCTCTTTCCTCCAGTCCCTTAGGCCTTAGAAAAGATTAATCACAGTGTGGTGGGAAGCACATGGAAATAGCAGAGAGATGAGAAATGAGAGAGGGAGAGAGGAGGAAAAAAGCCCCAACATGAAACACTGTTTTCTTTCTGGTAGGGCTTGGGCAGGAATAAATTGCCAATGATCTCACTTTGGAGCAATGCCAGTTTATTTGTACTGACTCTGAACTGACCATTTCACTGGGGCTTCTGGGCTCTGCTGCGCGAGGGAAGAGCCTTGGAATACATGGATTTTATGGATTTTATGGACAACAGGCTCTGGGCTGGGGAGGTCCAGTCACAGCCCAGCTCAGCCCAGAGAAAGGGCTCTGGTTGAAGCCTTAGAGCTGCTCCTGTCAAATCAGCTTGGGTGTAAAGGCTGTGCTGCTCATGTGCCCTCCAGAGGTGGGCACAGCACACCCTGCCCTGTGCTCTACAGGAGAAATGGGGAAGGCCAGAGCCCAGCAAAATACAAAGAATTAATTGAAACCTGACAGCTCTGAAATCAAAATCCCTGGGGTGTTCAACAGCAAGGGCTTGGAGAGAGTCCAAGAAGGGCAGGCCATGGTATAGATATGCCTTTGCTGTAGTTCTAAGGCTTCCCTCTGTGTTATGTTTCTAGCTTGGAAGAATGCGAGTGTTTTTCTGCACCAGCTCTCGTGGCCTTTTTTGCTCCAGCAGTAGCTAAGGAGAGTGCTGGAGTTAAGGAGTGAATCTTGGAATTGGTGTACAGCAATTCAGACCCTGGTGCTGCCTGTGGCCTGGGCTGCCATCAGTAAAGTAATTTATTCCCTGGGGGTTTCAACTCTCCCTCTGGGAAATGTGGCCCATGAGCTTTTCTTTGCCTGTTGTCAGCACAAGGATGGGGCCACTCGTGACCTGAGTGCCTGTAAAGCCCCTCACAGAACCAGGCTGTTGCTTTGTCCAGGTCTGGGGATGTTTTTCAATTAAATATTACCAATAACAAGAGTGAAAACTCCTGCTGGAGGGAGCTGGGAAGCCTCTGTGGTTTCCAGCTCATGTGCAACCCTTGTCAAGAACAGCACACAGAGAGGCTGTGACCTCCCTAAAGCCCTGCCTGCACCTTTCCTTGCAGCAGATTTTGCCTGGGAATGGCTCTAACCCCATAAATCCTCCTGCACGAGGCAGCACTCCCACCCCTTGCACAGTGAGGGAGAGCAGAGGCTGCACAGAGGTGCTGCACATTCCCAACCTTGTCCTGCTAAAAGCTGGAAGGTGCCCAAACATCTCAGTGAGCAGTGTTAGCACTTTGTGTTTTCTTGGTCATAAAGCTGAAGTGTTTAGTTAATGTCTGCACAGGTGGTTAAATACAATGGCTCCCTCTGCCAAGTCACAAACCTGAAATTTACTGGAAAGCAAAAAAAAAAGTTAAAAAAAGAAGAAAAATCATAAAGTCCAAGTTTATTCATGGTTTTTGCAGATTGTAAATGTAAGGAAATGAGACCACTCATGCAGATGGGCATAATATATGCCTAGTGTGACACCTAAAAATGCTACTCAGTAATTACACACCGTGAGACTCAAAGCAGTGGGCAGCAGTCCCCTGTAAGTGTGTGGTTTGACACACAGTTTGTGTTTTACAGACCATGTTCACGCAGTGTGACTATTTTGCAAGCACTCTGCAGGAAGGCTGTGTGCAACAAAGCATATTTTAAACTGAGCCCAAGTACCTTTCTGAGGAAGAGCTGTCATGCAGTGGGAGTGAGATGGGGCTGGAGAGGATTCTGCACTTGGCTCATGACAGCCTGAGAGGTCACACCACAAATAACAGTGCCAGGGGCAAGCACCAAAGTAAATCCACTCCCAGTTTTGTGGTTCTGTTCACTTCATGATCCTGGGAAGATCTGAGTGACCAACACCAAGCTGAACATCCTTGGAGCAGCAGGCCAATCTTGATTTGTTTCTAGATTTAAATGTAGTTTACTATGAGTAACCTGGATAATTTTTTTCCATACTGATCACTCCAGAGGAGAGTTCCCTCCCTAGGAAAGAAGGACCTAGAAATCTGTGAGTAATGGAGCCCTGTGTTCAACAAACAGTGCTGGGTGTTTCCAGGAGCTGAGCAGGTGCTGGGGCAGCAGAGTGTCACAGGCTGCTGCAGGTGGCAGGACAGGGGCACTCAGGGTGCACCAAGCAGCCAAGTTCATCTTCCCCAGTTTAGCACCGTGGAAAGAGGAACACGAAGCTGCTGGGGAGGTGTCCCCTCAGGAAATGGTCTGAAAATCACTCCTCTGAAGCATGGCTGGTGTTTCTGCTGATCTGCTTCCAGCTTTGGAAGCAAATCACTCCTCTGGCTTGCTAGATAGAAAAAAACAACAACCAAACCAGAAGCACTGGTCAGGTTTGCTTCTTCACCCCAGTTTCCATGTAATTTTTAGGTTCTTAGCAAAGAGAATTTGTATTCTGCTTCTGCAAGCTCTGTATGTTCATAACCTTCCCACAGCAGAAGTGCACTTGGATATTCATGAGGAACACACGTGCCACACGTGGCTGCCAGGCCTTTGGAAGCGAGGCTTAATTTGGGAATGCTTGAGGATGGATGAACAGAACACCTTGAGTGGCTGAGCTGCTCGAGGGGCTGAGGGCACACGTTGTGGTTGTTGTTACCAGCAGCATCACTGCGTATTTTCTGAAGCTAAATGCTCAGGGGCTCTGTGCTGTCTCTGAGGTGGCCCTCCCACCCCCTAAATGCCCAGGAGGAGTGTGGACAAGCCCCAGTGCTGAGACAGCAGCCAGGAGTGTTTTAATGATCCCCCTGCTCTGTGGGGCTGAGCTGGGAGGCGAGGAGGTGCCTCCTGTGCCCTGCTGAACTTGGTGTTGTTTGGATATCAGGATCTATTTGAAACACCCCCAAGGAAGGGATGACTAAAGCAAGCCCCCAAGTGACACATGTTCCTCTCTGCTGCTTCACAGGGGAAGGCTGCAAGGTTTGTTGGTGAGATGGAGCTTCCTGCTGAGAAGACAACTCAAGCTGGCTAGAGATTAAATAACACTTTTAACTGCCTGATACTGTGAAGCTTAAAAGGAGGGGGAAAAAAAAAGACATGCAGTGTCACCTAGGGAGTAAACCAAAGCTTGCTAAAGCCCATTGAAAGGTTTCCATTGAATTCAGCAGGTATTGGAGAGAGCTGCCAGGATCATGCTGGTGTGACCTCAGGTTACAGCTGTGCCACTGCCACCAAAGGAGGCTGTTCAGGTTTGGAGCTCAGCATCTATCCCAGCAAAGGCAAAAAGAAAGAGAAGGGGTGGGATCGAATGTGGAACTCATTTCTGTTGGTTGCAGTTTATAGAGTGGATTTATCACCCCTAGCTACAATGATTTCTCAGTGTTAGACACCTGCCCTTCCCCATGGCCAGCTCATAAATGACACTGCTCTTTAATATAATGGCTTGGAAGGTACAAAGGGTAAGTTGCAGCTGAAGCAATGTTTAATTTGGCTTTTGTGGCTCAGACAGCTAAGGAGCTGTGGGCATGTCAGTTTGAATTTGAGCTGCAGCCCTGTGTCAGGCACCCAGCCCCAGCTCCAGCATGTACCACTGTGCCCCCAGCCAGGGCCTCGTGCTTCAGGCAGCGCTGTACTTCAGGGAGCACTTAACATATGAAAGAATTCATTCCTGGTTTGAATTTGAGCAGCACTACAGTGCATTGTACTTTATTACAATGCTTCTGAATTGCTTTCATAATTTCCCCTGTGCCACCACCCGACTGTAATTCTCCTCCCGTGCACAGGGCTGGCTGCAGCTCGTCGGGATGCTTTGCATTCCCCATCATCTCTGCACCAGCCTGAAGGAATTTCAATTCACACCATTTCTGTATGGGGAACCGAGTGTGATTATGTCCTGTAAGTGAGGAGAAATAGGAGAGAGAGAGATGAAGGCTGTGCATGAATTCGGTGGCAGCCCATGGCAGGAGCGAGATGTCTTCTCAGCTGCCTACTTGATTTTGGGTTGGTTTGTACTTTAACTGCATTGTTGGGGGGGAAAAAAAAATCTTTTGAATGACTAAAGCTCATGGCCATCCTGGCAGAGGCAATGGACAGCCTTCAGCACTCACATATGTTCCAGTTTTAATTACACATTTTTTGAGTTTAAGGGTTTCCCTTGAGATGTGCTTATTCTTCTGTTTGAACCTCAGGAAAGTGAGGTCAAATGAGAAGATGAGTTGTGTTCAACACAACTTCTTCTTGCTGTCTTTTCTGGAGCTGCAGAGCCCTTCAAGGAGTTAAACAAAGCTATCAATAAGATTTACTCTCATCTTGGTTCCATGAACAAGTTTGTATTATTGCATTAGGAAAGGTGCTCAGCATCCAGAGAGCCCCATCCTCTGTTGTGATTTCAGAGAAGAAAATTGGAATGCAAAGTTCCCTCTTAATAAATGAGTCCTCATTTATCATCACTTACTGTCCTTGGAAAATGAGAGATTGTTTTTCCAAGTGATCCTGCAGCATTGGGAAGACTTCTGCAGATTTGACTCATTGTGATTATTCCCAAGTGTTGTCATCAGTTCTTCCCGTATTTATGTGAAATTGTTCTAAGCCTGTGCTTAGCTCCCAAAGCTGATCCCAGTGCTTTGAACAGGAAAAACCCCACATCCCCAACCCCTGCTTCTGCTCTAAAACATGACTTATTTCATTCACTCTCTTACTGCTGGGAGATGCCAATCTGAACCTTCTACAGAGCCCAAATATTCTACTTTTTAAAATATTTTTGAGGCTTTTGCTCATGATATAGGTTATATACATTGGTTATAAAAAAGGAGGGGCTTAAAAGAAAGTCCTAGAGATCACTGTACAATTATCATTAAACCTGTACCGTGCTGTTCTGTTCTCTGAATGCCTAACCATGCTCCAGCCATGAATTTCTGCTGCACTGCATGTCGTAGTTGCATCCATCAAAGCAGAAGTGTTTCTAAATTTGACTGTGGATAATTAAACTCACTTTAATGTAAATGACTGTGCTGCAGCTCCCAGGGTGAAGATGTGTCACTTACACTCCCAATAAACATTAGGGGAAATTGGCCCCACAGAGCAGGTCCTGATACAAACTCCTACAATCCCAGACTCAGCAGAGTCAGGGATTATCAAGTAAAGAGGTAAATGCTTATTAGTGAAATCCAGAAGTGGTGCCTAATTGAGACTATGTACACTAAGCAGTCAAAAGACCAAGATGGTCAGAGGGATGGAGCAGCTCTGCTGGGAGAGCCAGGATTGTTCACCTGGAGAGGAGAAGCTTTGGGGTGGATTTGTAGGGCCTGGAGGGAGCTAAAAGAAAGATGGAGAGAGACAATTTAGAATGGCCTGGAGTGATGGCACAAGGGAGAATGGCTTCAAACTGCCAGAGGGGACATTAGATGGGATATTGGGAAGGAATTATCCTCTGTGAAGGTGGGCAGGCCCTGGCACAGGGTGCCCAGAGCCGCTGTGGCTGCCCCTGGATCCCTGGCAGTGCCCAAGGCCAGGCTGGACAGGGCTGGGAGCAGCCTGGGACAGTGGAAGGTGTCCCTGCCCATGGCAGGGGTGGGATGGGATGAGCTTTAAGGTCCTTCTCACCCAAACCATTCCATAATCCTATGAAAACAGGAGGTTTTTTAACCCCTAGCCTCCCTGTCCCTCCTGCTGCCCAGTGCCGGCTGCTGCTGTTCCCAGATCCTGAAGCACAAACAGTGCTGAGGCAACAGCTGAAGCCCTGTGCAAAGCCACACATGAAAAGTGAAGTTTATTTCTGTCAGCTCAGTTTAGTTTGGAGCCTGAGTGTATCTGCCTGGGGCAGCCATAATGCGAGGGTGGCAATCATGATTTTTTGTATGAACAGGGCATAAAAACTCGCTGTATTCTCTTCAGCAAGTAAACACTCTCATTTCATGCCAGGGTTTGTAATAAAGGCTCCTTTCTCTGATTCCTTCCCCATCCAGATGTTGCTCAGTTACCAGCGTAGCATAGAAACATCTTCAGCTCTTATGGCCACCATCAAAATATTCCCTGCACCCCTGTCTTAATGTCATCTTTTCTGTTCTATTCATTCCATTCCAAGCATGTACTGTATTTTTCTTTTTAGAAAGAGTTCAACTTCTTCTAAGAAACTTTTTCTCCCACACTGAATATCCTCCCCAAAGCATGAGAACATTCTACCCTTTCATTTTGCTCACCAGACATTGCACGATTTGCAATGGAAACTGGCAAGAACATTTAAAATAATAAAAATAAAAATTGTGCTCATCTCAGAACTGGGAGATGAGTGCATTTGCTGAGAGATGTAGGGGTTTGGAGCCCTGTGATTGAAGTCTCCAGGAATGTTAACTGAATTTTAATTTGTGTTTTACAGAATGATAAGTATTGAGAGAGTGTAGGAGAGGTCAGAGGAGGGTAAGAGAGACTGAGCCACGCTGGGTAAATGCATCACTTAGTGCACATTGAGCAGGTTTTTGGTTACTGCAGTTTTCAGATTTGTGCTCTAATCTTTATTGATTTAACGAGGGCTCTCACACTGTAATTAATGCGGCATTAGTTGTGCCCAGTGCTCTTGGAAAAGCTGTGTATTAGCACTGCTCCTGCTGCTGTGGGCTCTGCTGGGGATGCAAGGGGCAGAAGTGTGCCTGGATCCTTGGGCTGGATTATAAATTGTGGAAGTAGAA
The DNA here is from genome assembly GCF_014805655.1 of Passer montanus. Lineage (NCBI taxonomy): Eukaryota > Metazoa > Chordata > Aves > Passeriformes > Passeridae > Passer > Passer montanus. Next base: position 3,082,702 of record NW_024369151.1, read on the forward strand.
GGTAAAGGGATGTTTGTCTCCCCAGCTGCCTGCTCTTTTTGTGGGTAAAAGCTTGGACACCTTGTGGATTTTTTCTTGGAATGGTTGTTGACTTGCCTCAGTCTTTCAGGATCCCGTATCAGACCTCTGGCCTGGCTTTGTGCAGGAATTTGTTTCCCTAACATCTCATGAATTCTGGTCCAAAAGCAGTACATAATTTTAGCTCTACTCAAAGGGAAATAAGGACCTCAAAGGAAGTATTGGAGATGGCCCCAAAATTGAGGATTCCTTTTAAAATAATAATATAAAATGCTTGATTCCTCTCTGTTCCTTCCTTGGGCCACAAGAGTGAGCTGATAACTACAAGCCAATTTTTAAATGCTGAGAACTTTCCAGGGAAGCATCCTGTGTGTTGACTGGTGAAAGCAGCATTAATTGCTGTGTGTGGAACCACTCAAACCAGTACTGGACTGGTCTTTAGTGGTTTTCCCTAAGCATGAAGCTGAGCTATACCTGTTCTGCTCTACTTCTTTAATAATATTCCTTAAAAGTAGTTAGTCTGCAAAAATATATATAGAATGTATATTAAAATAACTATTCAATAGAAAATAATTGTTCTTTAGCTGGTCTTGCTGTAGGTTTTTTGTTTATAGCAGGGTGAGGAGCATGTCAAGGAATCCAAAGGGGAGTTCTACCTGAGGTCACCCCACTGAATCAGGCAGTGGCACTCAAATTTTGTGGTATTAGGTCATGATTATGGTCAGAGACTCTTTGCTGGGGCAGAACCAGTGTAGCTCAGGGTTGGTTGGTGTAGGTGGGTCAAGGTGAGTGCTCCTCTCCAGCTTTTGTGCACAGCAGCCTCCCCAAATGACATCTCTGAGAACACAAAGGCGTTTGGAGCCCGGGCATTTCTGCTGCTGTTTGGTGCTCCTGGGGTGTCTCCTGGCACAGGGCTCCAGCTGATGGAGCAGTGAGGAGGAAGGGTCACGTGGCAAGTGTGGATCTGAACTCATGCACAGAGATCAAGGGGAGCAAAGGTTTGGCTTTGCCAGCCTTGTCAGACCTTGTTGACATTTCTCACTCAACCCTTAATCCATAAAGTGAGACTAAAAAAACCTCCCTAAATGCTGGCAGAGGGTGATTTCAGTATCATTTGTGAGGTATTTGCATCCAGATCCTTGAAGAATTTCAGCATATTTTTCCTATTTTAAAGCTGCTGAATAAAGCTTCAAAATAAATCAATCGCATGGTTTGGGGCTGACTTTATTTGTGAAGTTTTTTAGCTTTTAGGTTTGGTAAAACCACAATAAACTAGTTTTGGAGGAAGGCCAGGTTTCTCTTTGAAGTCCTGTGAAGCAGCCCACAAAGTTATGCTCCCTTCTCCTTGCTCCACAGTAATAAGGGAGTGATGGACTGGGAGCTGTGAGCAGCAGTCCAGCTGTTCCCACACAAATCCTTCATTTGGATGAAAGGAGACTGTGGCTGCAAAAATCACAGCAGAGAATGGCATCAGAAATACGACAGACAGATGGATGTTACTGTAACAGCTGTAAAAGGCCCATATGAGCAAACTGGGATAAAGACTCATTTATTCCACTTCAGCTCTATTGCATTGTTTTATTCCTGAATGGACTGGGTACATGGTGATCCAATGGCAACATAATTCCAATTGTAAAATGATAATGCACAATTAGCAAACTGCCAGGTACAGCCAGCTGGAGGACTGGCTGCTGGCATCCTGCCTTTGCCCAAACTAAAAAGTGGGAAATTTGTTAGCAAGACCCAGTTTCAGGGAGGGTGGGCCTGTGGAAGTGAAAGTGCTGTTTCCTTGTTCTTCTTCTAGTTTTTCCTGTTCTTGAAAACAGGGAGCTGCTGTTCTCCAGGTGTAAGGGAGAGAATCCAGGACAAAGCCATTGAGGTTATTGGAGACAAAGGACTGGGCTTGGTGCCTCAGGATGACTGCCTAGAACAGAAACTAGGCAAGATTAAGAGAATAAAAGTAGGTGTTTATTAAAGGCCTTCAACAGATACACCTTGGGCAGTCAAAGACTCCCAGAGGCTGCACCCAAGCTGGACAATGGTCACGAGTTTTTCTCACAATTATAAATTTGATTCTTTTACATATCAGGAGTTAATCTTCCAATTACAGCTTCAGTAATGAAGTAATTTACTGCAAGTTATCCTCCAAATTCACTGTTGTTTACATTTTTCAGGGCCTGAGACAGTGAGGTGCCCTTGAGTTTCAAGCCTAGAGAAGAACAGTTTTGTCTGAATAAAATGGGAGAACAGTAGCTGGCAGGCTATGGAGTTTTAGAGTTGTACACTAAAGCAGTACAGGATGTGAAAAATATAAAAGCTAAATCCTAAGGCATCAGACTGGGCTGGGAGGGGATGGATCAGATCCCTATGAGCACCCACAGCTCCTTGGAGGGGTGTTAGCCAGCTGGGGGATATGCTGCAGTGCCAGATAGTAAAACAAGAGTGCAGGGGCTGTAAATGAGCTGCTTGGAAACTCGGAGTTGAATATTAGGAAGAGAATTTTCCCTAGAAAGGAAGGCCAGGCCTGGGATGGGCTGTCTAGACAGGCTGTGGAAGCGCCATCCTTGGAGGATGTGGAGCCTTGGCTAAATCTGAGCCAGCCTTGGCCACGGGCCCACGCTGAGCAGGACAAGGAGAAGGCCCTCATGGCCAATAATTCTGTGATAAGAGAGATTGGAAGGGAGCAGCTGTATCTGCAAAAACATTTATTTTAATCCTTGCCATCAGACAGAATCAGTTGAGGGAGGGCAATCCTGAGGAAAGCATTTCTTAGAACTGTGGACAAAAGAACACCTTAAAATCCAATAAAACAATGAGATATTCAGATGCTGTATTGTACTTTAGGCTTCTTAAAAAAACCCCAAACAATTTTGCAGCATCTCAAGTGACATCCATCCATTTGTGTGCATGTCAAACACCAGTGGATCTGTCACAGCTTTTCTTCACTTTGGGACAATTAAGCATAGATTCCATGGGCTCCTTATTTCCAGCTCTGTATAAACAAAATTTGTTTTATTATGTTTACTCATTTGGAAAACAGCTAATACTTTGGGTGTGTATTCTAAGATTTTTTGAACTCACTTCAATATTTTTTCCTGTGTCATAATAGTTGGCTTGTAGCAGCAAAGTGGAGTAATCAGTGGGTTGTGGCTGAAATCAGAACCATGTACCAGAGGCTGGTTTGATCTTGTATGTCAGTTGTTACTAAAAAAAAAAAAAAAAAAAAAAAAAAAAGACTGCTTGGTTGAATTTAAAGATAAGAGGAAAATCTCCTGAGAAAAAATTATAAAGGAATACTTGCAGGCAGTAGCAGTTATTTTGCTTTCAAATGATCATGGTTTTTCAAAGATTTCTCTTCTCCCAGGAAAGTGTGAGCTGGCCCTGGTTTTGTGGAGTCATGGGAGCAGCAGGTGGGCACAGCCTGGTGACATCCCTGTCCCTGCAGTGGCACTCAGAGATGCGACACCCTGAAGGGCACATCCCCAACACAGGACAAAGAAACCCTGTCCAAGCTTGGTGCTCCTGCTGGGGGATGGTCTTTTTCTGCACATACTCTCCCTAAAAGCCTCTATTGGTCTTCCCAAGCTGCAGAACAGGGAACAGGATTTTAGGATCCCTGTGAAATGGCAGAGCTCCTGGGGCTTTGGCAGATCAGGCATTTCAGCTGTATTTCAATAACTCCTGTCCTCTCTGTGATGTTTCTCCTACAGCATCACATCTCTTGAGGGCATGCTTGTCACGCCTGCCATGGGGAAATTACCTTGAAGGTGCTCTGCCAGAAATCTCATCCTGGGCTGTTCCAGTTTGCTTCCTAATGGCTGAATGGTTGAGTTATCGTGGGAGCTTAGTCACATCAAGATACTGCTGAGAGCAAGCCCTGATTCATTTAGCTGCATAGGAGGCTTTGGGAGATGATGGCTTCATCATGAGTCAGTTGTTCATTATCACATTCCTGCGATGTTACGCAGCAATATTGGAGCTGCCACGAGCAAAGGCAGATGAATGATGGCAGATGAGATGGACCTTGTCGCTGATAATGGTGAACGTGTCACGCCTCAGACGGATGCAAAGAGCCAAGTGCTGCATCAGGCTGCTCATGCAAGGAGACAGGAGCCTTTCCCAGCCCTGCCTGCACTCAGCTTAAATATAGAAATGGGAAAGTGACTTTGCAGCTTGATTTCTGCTATGCCTAACCATGTCTAATCATTCTTTTTGAGAAGCTTGTTAAGGTATTCTCGTCAATTAGCACTTGTTTCAGTGAGCTTCACGGATTAATTAGATGTTGCATTACAAAAATAATTATGCCTTTTAGCCATTTTCGGTTATTTACTTCCTTAAATGTTGGGTTTGTGAGGCAGAGGCTGGCTTGGTGCCACAGTCATTTGGGTAGAATCTAACACAGATTAATGAGCGAACTTGAAAAGCAAGCAGTGAGTTCCCCAGTGTTTTGTAATTAAGCAGTTTGATTAAAAACAACTGGAACAACTCTGTGCGCTGAGAAACAAAGTGGGAACAGCTCTCTGCACTGAGACCTCTGTAAAAACAAGTATCAAACCCAGGGCTGAAACCAATTTAGGGAGCTTGAAAGTTTTCTTGGCTACCTGATGGTTTTGTCAGGGAAGTTTTTGAAGAGCAGGCATTGAGGCAGTGCAGATGTTCTTCCCCAGCCTTCAGATTCACAAACACAATGACAGAGGGATACACTGACTTTTTTTTTTTTTTGAGGCAGGAACTCAAATGCTTGTCTTGACATGCTTGTGCTGCTCCACAGGTACAGCACGTGTAGTTAAAAGAAGGTGGCTCTTGAATATGAGCTGCAAATTTGTGCAAAGAGCTCTGGGGGAGTTCTGCCTCACTATGAGCCAGTGAGATCTAAACCAAGCCCTTAAAAGGGTCTGTGGCCAGAATGGGTTCTGTTACCTGTTTGACCAAAGGCCTCAAGCTGCTGCTGGGGTAAAACTCCAGCCCCAATTTTGGGAAAGCTTTGCTAATTTACACACCCTGACAGGCTGGCTCAGAGTGGAAACCAGGCATTGTAAGAGCCCTGACTGTGATTATCCCACAGATTCATCCTGCTGGTCCCTGCATGAGTGAGCAGGGCTGGAATTGATGTGAGCAAGGCTGGGCTGAAAAAGCTGATCCTGCAGCTGGACTGTGAGGCAGAGCTAAATGTTGTTCACCTTGTGTTAAGGGCAAGTCAGGTAGACAGAAAAATACACATGTTCTTCTCTTGCTGGCCCAGCATTACCTGCCTGGCTTACAATTCTCTGGAAATATGCCTGTCTGAAGCCTCAGACATCAATTTTTCTCTTCTTTTAGCCCATTTTAGCTCTCTTTCACAGGCAGATCTTGCTTAGAATCAATAGCTCCCCACTATCAGCCCCATTTAGTGTCTATTCATTGATTGGATTTAGAAAATGGAAAGTAAGGAGACTTAAAAGAGAAAATATGGGGGGTTTTCATTGAAGTGCAGTATTTGAAATGCAGACTCTTCCTTTCAGCTTTAAGTATTACTGCATTACAAAACACATTTGAAATGATTCATGCCCCAGCTTGACTTACAAAATCCATAAGCAGATTGCAAAGATCCCTTCTTCTAAAACTGAGGCATCAAAACTTGTTTGGACCAAAATTTTAGTCAGCTCCTTGCTCATGTTTTCCCTAAATTTGAACCAGGTTATAAAGTCTTTCATATCTGGCTTCTACCAAGCTATGGCACAGATTGAATTTTTGGAGACCCCTGGCAGTGGCCTGTCCCTTCACTCTGCCCTTCCTTTGCTGAAGGGTGGTCAGCTCCTGTCCTGATGGCACCTTTGAAGGCAGCTGTGAGGTTATCAAGGCTGTAGATTTGTCAGTTGTTCTTGCAGGAAAATGTTCTGTCTCCTAGAGAGGGTGTTTACGATTTGGATGTTTGAAAGAAAAAAATCAGGAATTCAGGAAAAAAACCAACAAAAAAAATCTGTCCCTTCCTCTTCCTCAGGACAGCGAGGATGGAAAAATTCAGTGAGGAAACTATACTCCTTTTCTGTCTGTTAAGGTGGCAAAGTGCTTGAGGGAGCTTTGTGGGGCTGGGGTGAGCAGGGTGTGTTTAACCCCTTCACCTGCCTGGCATGACCCTGGCATGGCAGTGATTCCTTTTATGCGTGGTAGAGGAACATTCCATCACACACACCTGCATGGAATGCATGGACATTGCAGAACAGCTTTTATGAGTCAACTCCAGCACACAGGAAAAGGTTTTGTGAGGTAAAAGGGTAATCAGAAAACTGTTCTCTGCAGCAAAATAAGCATAAACAGCATGTACAGCTCCGTACCCTGATTTTGAGGCTGTTCCTCCTGATTTGCCTGAACAGAGACACAGCAGTGGATGCTCTCCCACTGGGAATGGTTACAGAGTCCACACTGGAGATCCAGTGAAGTTGGAATTGTTTGAGAAGAGTCAGCAACACGGGAGATGATGTCTGCAGAGGGTCACTTGCATCACACATGGCTCCTTTAAAGCTGTCTGCTGTGCAAGAGGCTGAAAAAATAATACTGGTAATGGCACTGTCTTAAATCTCTGGGGAAGATGTGTGCCTGTCTGTAGGGCTCCCATAAAAGATGGCAGCAAGGATCCAAAGAGCATGAACACCTAAATAATTCCATGATGCCTGCATGCAGTGCAGAGCCTTCCCCAGGAACCAGGCCAAAAGTTTTATTGTGGCATCAATTATCAAAAAGGGCCAGCACAGCTCTTCTCTTGGTGGCAAGGATAATTTCAGGGTCCAAGGAGAAGAGCTGCTTCTGCACCTGCCATTGGGCAGAGGCCTCAATCACATCCAGCACCAGAGAGAAAACCCTTTCTTTCTCTTTTAGGTGTCCAGCCCAGCTGCTGGGCAGGTATTTGCTGCTGGAGGCTCCCTGCGTGTTAGGATGGTTAGTAAAAAGCAGTCTGAGTTTGGAATAGAGAAATATAGACATAAAAATAAGTGATTGAAGGTTAACTAAACTGCAAAATATATTCAGCACAGTTACTGCAAGTCCTCTTTTCCACCTGTGGTGAAAGTGACTCAGCTCTGGTTCCAAACATTCAGAGTGACTTTATTCCAGGCAGCTCAAGGGCTGATAAATCCATGCCTTAGTGGTCCAGGCTTCAGTGCAAGGTGCACAGAGTGAATCTGAGAGGCTTTGTGCATGTGCAGGATTAATTTTGGCAGCTCCTGCTTCGCTGCTCCCACTATTCCAGCAAACCAGATTAAGGATACCGTGTGTATCTCTGCTCTAACACCTTCCCTCTCCTTGTAACAGATACACTTTCATGCAGACTTACAGTGGTGATTACTGTGAAGCAAATACTGCCACCTTTTCTTTCTCTTGTGTCTAACATATCCCTTTATGTTGTTCAACTGTGAATTTCTTAGAGCCAGGTTTAATCTCCTTGAATTCCTGGAAAACATCTGGCAAGTCATGGATGCAAGTGTGTACAGGCAGAGATAAACCCCAACTGGGTGAGACTGCTCCTCCTTCACTGCTTGCTACTCAGGATGGGAATCAAAACAGGGCAACATAAAACTTCCTAACTCATCTTTTCTTCTGAAATTTCAGAGCAGTGGACCTGAACTCATGGCTCTCAAATGTCCTGTTCCCTACAAAGCCCTGGGAGTGCTGGGTCTGGCCAGTCTGGTCTTGGTTTGAAAAGACAGGTGTCTGCTAAGGTCAGATGGGGATAGAGTACATACCCCCATTTCCAACCTAAGGCTGCCAGGAATGTTGATTTGCACCATGTCTTCTGCTTCAGTGCTGCTGCTCCTGACCCCCGTAGGCTCAGGGTAAGTGCCTGTGTGTAAAGTCTGAGGCTGAAGGCAAGGCTTGCACAGAGGCTGTGCGTAAACTCCTCTGGTTAGTGTATTATTTTATTTATTTTGTTCATAATCTGACTGTATTCTGCTTTATTTCTACCTTTCTTATGGGTAATATGAGCTATATTTTGCTGTTTTTCAAGGGAATACACTAACGTGCAGCAGAGGTGTGAAAAATATTGTAGGAATGGCCATAACAAAGTTTCTCCCAAAACAGTAGAGTCTGCATAGACCAGCAAAATTTCACCTTTTTGCTAAGCACGTGAAGCTGCTAAATGTGCAAAGGCTCTGCTCTTAAGCATTCCCTCAAGAGTAAAAAACCCTTCATGGGGAGGTTAAAATAATGATACATACAGGCTTATTCAGAGTTTAAATTTCACCTCCATCTCTCTGCCTAAGCTCTATCAAAATCCAGGCACTACTGAAGTCCTCAGGAGACCCAAAAGAAGATCTGAAGACCTGATTTTGAAGCCAGCCAAGAGGCAAAGGGACTCGGGAGAAATCTCAGCAGCCTGAATGTGCTCTTTAGTGCCTATTCACCTCTCATGTGTTCCTCAGCCAGAACTCACATCCAAGAGTGTAATATCCTCCTCCACGCTTCCCCCTCTCTCTGTCCAGTCCTGCAGCCCTTATGTGAACTTTAAGTAATTCCCATCAAAGTCAGCTGGTTTGCTGAGTGAACTTCAAACCTCCTTTGGCTCTGGGTTTGCAGGTTTTAAGTCCTGGTAATAAAAAGAGGTTGGGGAATCTGCAGATAATTAACAAACCACAGGCCAACTCCATATCCTGCTCCCTGCCTCATCAGCCGTTTTCTGAAGAAAAGGTAACTCTGTCCAGTCTTCCCAAGTCCAGCAGAGAGACCTCAAAACCTGCTACCTTTCAGCTAAAGATCTGCCTGGAGATCCCCTTCCTTAAAGCCTGAGAATAAATTGTATTGTTCCTGTCCTAGCAGGGCAGTTAATGAGATGTTCTCAAGATTGACAGTCTCTGACAGCCCTCATTGCCTCCCTTTGATGCTCTCCTGACAATAGTTTCCAAGGCAGTAAATTAGGACTGGACATTAAGCCTTCAGTGAGAAATGAAGGCTCTATTTTCTGCTTACCAACTCTAAATGCAGAAAGAGGCAGTTTTAAGCAATACACTTATCAGGCTTAGCTTGAGCAATGATTCAGCCTTCCAAGAAAGATACTGCTTAAGTGGTTTTATTGCTCTAAATGGGACTAAAATTCACTTTTTATCAGAGAAGTGACGTCTCTAAGCATCCTCAACATATACCTTACCAAGAATATTATCCTGTAGCCCAAGTTGTTATATTCCTAACTTCAGAACAGAGTTTAAGTGAACCTGGTGTGTGCTAATCCCAAAGGGCAAAAGCCTTGAAAACACAATAGCTGTTGTGTTTTCCTGGGCCCAGAGCTGCTTCTGAATTGTAGCTGTGCTGTCTCACCCTGGGATGCTTTTGGGCTTTGAAAGTACTGAATTTTAGTGGTCTGACAATGTGTGCTAATGGGAGATTCATTAGACATGAACACAACAGGAGGTGAGAAAGCCCCTCTCCCAGAAATGCCAGCCAGCTTTGGAGCAAATCACTGAATTTCAGCCCCCCTTTACTGATGTGCCTAACTGCATCACTTCTCCTGCCCAGCCCCAGCTCAGGGGATTGATGGCAATCTGAATCCCTGTCTGGATCCAATATCTGGGGCTTAAGATCAGCTCACATAAATACAGGCATTGCTGAGAGATGTCATACCAGGGGATGAGCACAGGAAATGCCAGCTGTAATGCAGCTTTCTCTCCTCCCTACTAATTGTTTTAGATAATGAGAGGAAGCACTCATGATGTTTGAGCCTAGAGGGTTGAATCCCTGCAGAGTTGACTCAGCTAGTCATCTTTATAAAGCAGATAAGCTTGGTCGTCTGTGTAGTAGGAAATTTACAAAAAATCCCCCCCACTTTCTGTGGTGGAAAAAGCCTGAATTTGAACAATAAATATAAAAATATGCCTCCCCCAATAGAATAAAGGGAAAATCATTGTTAGAAATGATTGCATGTATTTGGAGTTGATATTCAAATGGTTTTGACCAAGCTGAAAAGAATTAAAATAGTCCCAAGGCAGGAGAACCCCCAGCATAAGGAGGGGAAGCTTCCTGGCAGGCTGAGCAATGCTCTGTGGCACTGCTGTTGGCTCAGGAACAGCTCCCACTCCAGCTTTTTAATTTCCTATACCAGAGCTGCTGCAGGGGATTATCTTGCATCTTTCATAAAAACTCCCTTTATTTATTTACTTTGCTAAAATACTCATCTGCACGTGGCAGGCTCCTGTTTGTGGGTCCCTGGCCAGTGTGCTCATGGTGATGCCCTCAGAGCCCCTGGTGTGATGGTGTCTCAGGTTACAAGATATGCCTCAGGTGTGCCTTCTATCCCCATACGTCAGAGCTGGGGCAGTTCTCCTCTGTTCATGGGGCAGTTTTTTCTTTCTCTCTCCCACAGCCAATCCTCCCTCCAGCAGATCTCTGCTGTCCATGGCCACTGAGTGTCCCTGCAGGGCTGATCAAATTCCAGCATCCCATGGGGAGATGCTCCGCCCAGGGCAGGAGCCAAGCATTCCTACCTGGATACAATCTGAGCCTGGAACAGCACAGCAGCCTTTGCCCACTGCATTCCCAGAGGAGCAGCTTTCTCCTGCCCTGCATTCCCAGAGGGAGAGCAGGCCCATCTCCAGCAGCCCTGGAGCTGCAGAGGAAAACTCCCCCCTTGTGCAGGATCCCTGCTCCAGCAGAAGCACAGCTGGCACTGCAGGAGGGCTGAGCCCCCATGGGATGGGACTGTGCCACCACCCTGACCCACGGGGGCAGATCGGCAGATCAGGTCCCATTCTGACTCTGGCAGTGTTGTTTTATATTACTTTTTTTTTTTTTTTCTCTAATAAAGACCTGTTACTCCTACTTCCATATCTTTTTCTGAGAGTCCCTTAGTTTCAAAATTAGAATAATTTGGATGGAGGGTGTTTGCATTTTCCATTTCAAGGGAGGCTCCTGCCTTCTTAAGGAGACACCTGGCTTTTCAAACCAAGACAGTTGGGCAGAGGGAGGAGTGGTGTGGTGCTGGGTGACAGGAGCCTGTCCCACTGTGTGACACACCTGGGTGATCTGTCCTGCCCAGAATGTGTTTTTTAAGGCTCTAGAGGAGTTGTACCAACACTGCCACTAGGAAATCATTGCTGAGATCTGTGTTATTGTGTGAAAAGTGTGAGTAACCATGAGCTGCACCACAAGAGGTGATGGTGAAGGGTGGGCACTGCGGCTTTGCATCCTTGGTCTGGTCTCACACTGGTGCAGAGCAGTAATTCCAGCATCAGAGCAAACTGGAGTAGGGAAATTTAGATTATACACGGCTGGACTGAGGGGTTGCTGCTCAAGGAATGAAACTATGCTTGTCCACGCTGGCTTGAAGCTGTGTTGTCTGAGGTCCTCCCTGGTTTGGAAGGGCAGAGATGAGTTCTTTCCTCCTTGCCCACAGATATGGATGTGGTTTGGAGCAGCTCTTTCAAACTTTCAGGATCTGGGCATCATCACCAGGATGGCAGCTGGATGCAATGATGAAATGAGTTTTCTGTATATACTCAGTTGTGCACCCCTCTACAGAGAATGGGTCAAAACCTGGGGATTTCTCCAGGCACCTTGGGGTTATTTTAGCATCTTTTCTCAAAGATTTTTTTCCAAAGCCTCTTATTTTATTTGTACTTTTTATTGTAACTCCATTATAGGAAGACTGGGTAACTTTTCCAGGCATCTCTCTTGATGGGATGCTGTAGGTCAGAGGGAAAGTCCTTTTCCCTATATATTTTTCTTCCCACTGTGTGACACACCTGGGGGATCTGTCCTGCCCAGAATGTGTTTTTTAAGGCTCTAGAGGAGTTGTACCAACACTGCCACTAGGAAATCATTGCTGAGATCTGTGTTATTGTGTGAAAAGTGTGAGTAACCATGAGCTGCACCACAAGAGGTGATGGTGAAGGGTGGGCACTGCAGCTTTGCATCCTTGGTCTGGTCTCACACTGGTGCAGAGCAGTAATTCCAGATCAGAGCAAACTGGAGCAGGGAAATTTAGATTATACATGGCTGGACTGAGGGGTTGCTGCTTAAGGAATGAAACTATGCTTGAACACTCTGGCTTGAAGCTGTGTTGTCTGAGGTCCTCCCTGGTTTGGGAGGGCAGAGATGAGTTCTTTCTTCCTTGCCCACAGGTATGGATGTGGTTTGGAGCAGCTCTTTCAAACTTTCAGGATCTGGGCATCATCACCAGGATGGCAGCTGGATGCAATGATGAAATGAGTTTTCTGTATATACTCAGTTGTGCACCCCTCTGCAGAGAATGGGTCAAAACCTGTGGATTTCTCCAGGCACCTTGGGGTTATTTTAGCATCTTTTCTCAAAGATTTTTTTCCAAAGCCTCTTATTTTATTTGTACTTTTTATTGTAACTCCATTATAGGAAGACTGGGTAACTTTTCCAGGCATCTCTCTTGATGGGATGCTGTAGGTCAGAGGGAAAGTCCTTTTCCCTATATATTTTTCTTTATAAATATCCCATTCTGGTTATGTTGCCTTTACCCCCGAGTGCTGACGTCTCATATGTGTTTATTTTTTCCTCCATTTTCTTCAGGGACTCCCAGGAATGTCAGTTTTCAATGAGGAGAGGTGCCTCTGTAGCAAGTGTCGTGTTTAACCTGTGACTCTTGTTTCTGAAAATGGAAGAGTTTCCAATGAGGAGCAGGGATGTTATTGGGGGAATCCACTTGATTTGTCCCTACAGTTTTCATGTTTTCATATCCTCTGGGAGGGGGGTTCTCCCTCTAGTCAGTTGACAAAGATATTTGTTATTTTTAGCTGGTTTTGAGAAAAGCCAAAAATGGTTTCCATTACTCATTTCCCATGTTGGCCATGCAAAGGCCATGGCAGGGCAAGAACATGACCCTCAGCCTCTTGCCAGGATCCAGAAACGTGTGGGGGACTCTCCCTACAGACTGTACATTGAGGGGAACTCCTCTTCATGGGTCAGGGTTCACATTTTTCCTCTGGAGCTGAGGAATTCTCCTGTTCCTTTATCCTTTATCCTTTATCCTTTAAAGGATGTTGGGCACCTTCCTCAACTTTTCCATGTCAGGGGCTCCCAGAATCTGATAGACTTTTAGAAAGAATCATCATGAATATAAGAAATACAGACTTGGGCTACTCCAGAATGGGGAATCACTTCCTCTCTTTCTATTTGGACTGTTTGATGTTCATTGATTTCTTTGTTTTGCTTTTCTCTGTTGCTTTTCAGTTTCCTGGGAATGGGAGACAGGCACTAAAAGGCAGCTTTGAAAGGTTGTTTGTCAAAATCTTTGCAGACCAAGCTGGCAGCCAGGGATGGCATAAGGGTGGGATGAATATTGAAGTGTTTTAATTCTGTGAGCCTGATGATTAGTGATCATGGAACATCCACCTTACCAAAGGCTTTATTTGTTGCCTGAAAGCTTTGGTGTTCTAAAGCAATAATGGCATTCATAATAACAATAGAATAATGTATGTTGAGTTGTGGAGATGATCTCCTTAAAGCAGGGAATACACCGAGTGTGGTAGGGACAGCAGTGTGGCCAAGTTGTAGCTTGGGATTGCTTGTTTTTGTATTTCTGTCTGTACCTTGTAGTTTTGGCTGTACTTCTCTTATTTATTACTGCTTCAACTTGATCTGGAATGTGCCTGGAGGCCTTTAGACAGCTCATATTATTCATAGCTGAGCAGAATCCTCACACTCACCTTCATATCTTCACAGCAGCAGAGTTTGTTGGAGCTGAAGAGGCAGAAGTGCTTGGCCAGCAGCACTCAGTGACAGAGCAGATGCTGGAGTCACTCGTGTGTTAGAGCTGGCTATGAAGCAGCTCCAGGCAGCCCTGGGCAGAGCAGCCTGACCTGTGCTTCTCCTGGGGGGCTGTGTCTGCCAGGAGAAAAGATTAATTTCTCCCTAGATCTCAGCCCTACCAGAAAATTCCTGATTCTTTTGTGTTCAGTTCCGTAGTCAGAGCTCTGGAACATTTTCCCCATTCCCTTAAGTGTGTTTAATATGTGATGTTACAGGTTTTGGGTGGATATTGAGCCCCTCTCTATGCTGAAATTTAGATATATAAAGCCTGGAATAACGTAAAACTGAAAGCCATAAACGGTGACTCCTGTCCTGGTACACAATTCTCTGCTATGAGAAGCATCTTAGCAGTGTTCAAAGAATATTTTTTTACTAGTTCTACATTCTACAGAAATTGTAAGGAAATTTCCAGAAAGATCTAAAACAAAGAAGCTTTCCAAAAGAGTCCCATGCTGAAATAGATAATTTTGAGGGCTTAACAAAAGGGGGGAAAAAAAAATCAATGAAGGATTACCATGAAGTCTCTGCAGTCAAATATATGATTCCCACTTCCCCTCCTGCCCATCCTGGCCTTTCTTCCTATTCATTTTACTCTTGCCTGCTCTTTCTAATTCCTTTTAATGGCATTATTTACCTGGCTCTGTGGCTTGCCTAACAACTCAGAGGCACAGAAACTCTGGGGTCTGCTGTTTTCCAGGCTTTAGCTGAAGCAGGATGAAAAGTGATATCCCGTGTAGAAGGGAGAGCTCCATCACACAGCGAGTTTCTTTCAGCCTCCATGGTTCCAAGTCACCTCTGTGATGAGCACAGCACACGTGCCAGCTCCACTGGGCTGTGAATAAGGATATCCAGGGGAAAAAAAAGAAGTGGGACGTGAGCTTTAGCTCAGTGAAAATGTTTCAGATTTTCTGGAAGTGCAGAAGAGAAGAAGTGATGAATATTTTACATTTTAAAAAAGCCAGCACTGGTTCTCTTAATTTAAGTCATTTTTCATGTAGTTACCATTTATCACAGAGAGCAGAGGCTTCAGCTGGTAAAAATTAGTGTATTTCCATAAACGAATGGATCTGGTCTGGCTTATTCCAGCTCAGCATTTGACTTACTACAAATAATGGAATTGGGAGGTAGGGATGTAAGGAAGAAATTAGCAGGGCTGCAGCTTGGCAGGGATCACGGAGCTGTTTGCAAGAGCCCTGAATGCTCAAGCCTAGAATGGGCCAAACCCCTCATTACAACCAGGATTAACAACTTTTCTTGTTGTTAGGAGGTTGCAAATCAGGGCTGCTTTGCTTGCAGAGCATTTGTTGTGCAGTTGCTGGAGGCAGCTCCGAGGGGTCCCATTCCTGCTCGGGGCCCCAATGTGTTTCCTATTCCCCTCACTGACTGGGATCCTTTTTGCTCCCCCATTGGGCAACCAAAGCATTCCAAGCATGACAATAATTAGTACCACACTGCCCCATTGTGCTAATTGAAGCTGCAGGTGCTCAATGTTGCTGAAACCTGGACTTTTCTGGGACTTTACCTTCTATTTGTGCTGTCACTCTGAGGGACTTTGGCCATGGACAAGACTCCCACATTGTACTTGGAACTGTACAAATGCCAAAGAGATTCCCCCTGCTCCAGAGATTTTACGATCCCAGTGATTTTTAATCCCATTGTTAAAAGTCACAATGCCTCGTGCCTTAGAACTGTAACACAATGTTCATGGACAAAGATGCACTGAGAGACACGGAGCCCACTTGGAAATCAGACATCTGTCAGAAACACTTTGGTCTGCAAATATTACACAAATGACCTTCAGAGGTGCTGTCATGGGATAGGGTTTGGAGGGAAAAGGGGGTTTGCCTTTTTAGTTTGCTCCTGTTCTGTCTCTGGAATCAGTTTTATATCCGAGCTCTTGGCTTCCCACCCTCGTGATGTCCATCAAAGAAATTTCTTAGCAGTGAGCTTGAATTCATGATGCATCTTTTCTAGCCTGATGTGTAAACTGTGACTCTTGCTTGGCTTGAGTGTCTCAAATCTGATTATTTGTGTTTCCCTAAGAATACACGACTTAAAACTTCCAATTTATTGCTTTTTTTCCTTGTTATTATTATTTTCTATATGTTTAGGAATTGTTGTGACAAATAGTTCTGCATGGTTTTTTCGGGTTGAGTAGACATGAGGATTTCAAATTTGCTAAAGGAAATGTCCTGCTTAGTTGCCTTGGAGAAGGTACATGGGTAAATCACATTCCCATCTCCTTATTTCCTGCAAGTCTGATATATCTAGTTACAGCTTTCACTAAGCTGCTACTCCTCAAATGGTACAACCTCAATTTTTCCCTCCTGATACAGAAACAAACAACCCCAAATTGAAAAGAGAAAAGGTAATTTGGGGAAGATTTCATCGTAGATGGTTCTGATTAAAAGACAGACTTAAAGGAGTGTGTATTGAAAGACTCATGTCTGGTCATCACAATCTTCTGTAGGGAAGAAACAGATATTCTACTTGTTCAATTTCAAAAAGGTTTTTGGCCTTTTGTATTTTTCACAGAAGCATAGATAATTTCTATTTTTACTCCTGACTTTTGTAAAAAGCTCTTTCTTCCTGAACTGTGTCTTAGAGACCAGCAAACTGAAGATGGAGACTCTTGAGAGTAACCTGTAGTTGGGAAACTCAAAAGCTTCCTTTAAGAAATACAGTTGTGCTCCTTCATTTAATTAAATGCAGTACTTAAAACGAGGGAATCGGCTCTGTGAAGTATCATTTATCTGTCATGGCTTTGTAAAGAAATGAGACAACTTAAAGGTATGCTAATCTTTCCCATTATTCTGAAGCTAAGCTTTCAGCAAGAAAAACTGCCCTTCATAGGCAAGTGTCATAGTTAACACCTCTTTATAAAAGATAAATGATAATGGAAGAGGAAAACAATTACCATGGTGCTTTCAGCCTCGAGGAAAGCCCTGGTGGATGAAGTAGAGGTTCTTAGTGGAGGATCATAACAGACAATGCATCATAAAACAAACAACCAAGAATGAGGAAAAGCTAAACTTAACAGAAAATTATTTCCTTTTATTTTCATTTCACTTGACTTACTTTGCTGTGGCAGTCGAAATTGATGTCTCTGGTGGAATTAGCATGTTTGTGACTATCTTTTGCTGTCGTAAATGTACTTTTTAAAAGAGATTTAAGGGCCCACCAGAGCTCTGAATCACCCCGTGGACAATCTTTTCTCTTTCTCTATTGACTGTAAGGCAGAAACTTTCTCTGGTCCAGGCTAGTTTGATACCTCTGTTGTGCCCTGCTGTGCAATCTTTGAGCTGAAATTTTCAAGAGGCCCAGTGGGGATTCCACATTTTTTTGGCAAAAATTGGCCATAAAAATACCTTAGCCCCATTTGATGTTTCCAGCCTTTGTGTGTTTCACTCTCTGTTATCTCAGCACGCAGCTGCCAATGGCAAGGGTCAGTCAGGAGACCCAGATCCAGCAAAGTGCTCTGGCATTTGATTGCATTTGAATAGTGAAAAGCAGTGGCATCAAATCCTAGGAATTAAGAGAAGGGATGATGTTGATCAAAGCAATGGACACCAGTGCCTTGGAATGGATGGAGGGTCTGCCACAGAATCCCTGAGTGACCTTGCAGAAGTCCCACCTTGCTGTACTCAGCTGTTGATCACTGCTTTCTCCGTATCTTTGTTTGTGAGAGATTCACACCCAAGTATTGAGTGAGCTGTATTAAATTACATGTTTATAACTGCAATAAACACACCATTTTTGGAGTGTCTGCTGCCACCCAGAACCCCCTGCCCGGGGCTGAGCCCAGCGTGGGCAGCAGGGCAGGGGGGATTGTGCCCCTGTGCCCTGGGCTGAGGTGAGACCCCACCTGCAGAGCTGCCCCAGCCCTGGCCCAGCACAGGGAGGAGCTGGAGCTGCTGCAGAGATCCAGAGGAGGCACCAGGGGATCAGAGGATGGAGCAGCTCTGCTGGGAGGAGAGGCTGGCACAGCTGGGATTGTTCAGCCTGGAGGAGAGACCAGGGGTGATCTAATTGTGGTCTTGCAGAGCCTGAAGGGGCTGACAGGTCTCTTGGTTTGAAAGGGTGGGATGGGATGCTCTTTAAGGTCCCTATCGACCCAAAACATTCTGTGCTTCCTCAACCCCTTCAGTTTTCTGGACAGATTAGAGGTTGGTCTCTACCATAAAATCCAGGCAGACAGAGGAAGCTGGAGCTGTGCAGCTGGAACTCCCTCAGGAGCACGGGGGTGTGGCAGGATGAGCTGCAGGTAGAGATCTCACCTGAGGTCAAGCCGGGTGTGCTCTTTGGGAAACACTGGAGCAGGTTGGGCTGGATCCAGCCACCTGCTGAGGGCTGTGCCAGGGAATGGCACAGGCCACAATCCCCACAGGGTACAGCCTCTCTGCTGCTGTGTCTGCCCACCAACCACAGCCACAGGCAGGGTCTGATGCCTTGGGAAGGCTTCCCTAGAACAGAGACTAGACAGAGCTACAGAATAAAGCAGGGATTTATTCAAAGGCCTCCATGGATCCACCTTGGGCAGCACAAGAGCCCAGCCAGGGCTGCACCCAAGATGAACCAAAATGGTCCCAAAATGCACGAGCGCTCCCGGGGTCTCTCCCTGGGATCAGCTCTGCTCCATGTGCAGATTGCAGTTCATTGTCCCATTCCAGCTTTAGCCCATGCAGTCCCATCCTGCTTGTTTTTCTCTCTTCAGCCCATGGTGTTTGTGCTCTTGGGCCTGAGATTTGGATCATTTGTCCTTGGTGCCCAGCTGGAGCAGGAATTGTTTTGTCTCCCTGCTCTGTGCAGAGAGCTCACCATCCCCTGATATTAAGCCCAGACCCACACACTGAAGCAGCACAGAATGTGAAAAATAGAAAAGCTAAACCCTGAGGCATCAGGTCTTTTCCCCCCTTCTTAAGTTCCTGCACAAGTCCTGCCTTTAGTTTGTGCCAGCTGGGAGGTAGAATACAAACAGTGTAACAGATTATGGAAATGTGTAAACACTTGTGATTTCCCCTGAGGTTTTCCTCAGTGTGATTCGATAGAGTGACTGAAATGAAGGAACATTGCTCAGTACCCTTAAGTGTGTGAGATCTGACCAATAATACATTACCAAGATAATACTTCCTTATCTCATATGTGTGCTGGGAAGATTGATCAGTTCTTTGCCTATAAAATTCTGGGAAACTGGGAAATGTTATTTGCCATAAATGCCAAGTACAGCTCTTACTGTGGCATCTGTGACTCAGTTCCTTAGTTTTAAATAAATAAAAGCCCATGTCATTAACAACAACAAAATAAATGCGTAAAGGCTTACTCAGCTACGGATCTGTAGCTGACAAATTTGAATTGACAAAGCTTAAGTAATTAAAAGCATGAACTGGAAAAAGATCCCCAAATTTCTGAATAGGTCTGAGACCTGGAACTCTGCAATACTGAGGACTTTGAGCTTTCCATCTCAATGTATGTTTTTCCTACCATTTCTCTGCAGTCAGGATTAATAGTTTGGCTTTCATCTGGTCTCTTATCTAAACAAAGGGATATCCCAAACTCTGTGAGCATTGAGAGTTTCTAAGGACCCCAGAGCCATAAGCAGTAGATATCTGCAGGAGCCTGTACGAATTTTTTTCATGTACAGAACTTAAATTTGGAGCAGTGTTGTGTTGAACCCCTTCCCAGCATCACCAGCCTGGAGGGGGAATGGGTGCAGAAGGAGATGATTTTATTTGATTCATGAAGCTTTGGTGTGCAGGGAGAGAAATGCCCCCAGGTGAGTGTCTTAGGTGGGAAAAGGAGATGAAGGTGCTCAGAAAAAAACTATTCTATGGAGCTTTTCCTTCTCTCTAGACCAAGATTTGCAGAGGGGAGCAGAGCTGGGTGGGCAGGCTTCACTGCAGATCCTGTGCCTGTTTCTGTCCAGCTGCTCCATATCTCTGAGATCTCATCCCTGTGTTCATTCTGCAGGCACCACTTACTGCTTTCTGCTGGCTTCATGGAGTTTTGTACCTCTCTGCCTCCTGGTTTGTGTCCTTTACTACCACATCAAACTGTTAAGATCTAGTGGGTTGTTTTTCCATTTTAATTCCACAGAAGAATTGAAAAACAGATTCTCCACACTCTCTCACGAGTTTTTTCAAGTGAGGAGATAAGCTCAGCATCTTAATGTGGTATTGATCTGAGCCCTGTGGAATTTGAATTTGCTTGACTTTGTGAAGTTTGCATAGGTAGGATATCTGAACATCAGATGCCTGTCAAGCCTGAGACTGGCCTGTTTGATCTGGCTAACTCATAATTAATTGAGCTGTTAATGTGAGTATTTGATAAGAGCACCTGGGGGTGTTTGGCACAAAAGGTGCTGGTGATGTAGAGCTTGACAGATGGATGCTTTCCAAATTTAAATCAGGTAGGTCTTAACCAATGATTTATAGCTAGGGAGAGTGGAATGTAAAGTGATGTGATATTTTCCAAGTGAAGCAGACTGATCTTTCTTGAAATCAGGATACAGGGTGGAAATGATCTGTCTATTAACAGCCTTCATTTCAGCTGGAACTGGCCTTGCTATTGTGCCTTTTGTGCTGAGAGTCTCCCTAAGCACTTTGCCACGACAAAACACACAATACCTTAGCTATGGAGGCAATAAATGGAGCAGTAATAATGCACACAGCACCTCAGTACTGGTCTAGGGGTACTCTGTGACTTGCAAATTCCCCACCCAGGAAAACTGACTGCAAGTCCACAAGGATTTCATCTCCTGTGAAAGAGAGGGGGGGAATATGAAGAGCTCTTATTCTGCCTGAGTTGCATGCACAGAGATCATCCCTCAGGCACTGCCAGGGTTTCTGCAGCAGCCACAGTGATGTGAGCAGCAGCACACTTGCATGTTAACCAGGCCAGTCAGCAGCACCTCTCTCCTGCAGCATAATAAGTGGCACTGGAGAAGGAGCATCACATTTTCTCTAAGGGGCATGGCTGGCTGGTGAAACTGAAGCACACAGGGGCTGGAATTCATGGCATGGTGTGTTTGGGTGTCTCCTTATTCCTTGCTGATGAAACAGCTTTCCAGCTCCAAATGCTTACTTGGTTATTCTTTCTGCTCCTGATGTGAACAGCCAGCACAGGAGGGCACCCAGACAGTGCTGTGCTATCACAGAGTTCCTCCTTCCTTCCAAGTCTGGGCTTGCTGTTGCTGGTTCCTCACCAGCCTTGGCTGGTCTGGCCTAATATGGCAAAATTCAGTGGTGCTGGCCCTTGAACCTGAGCTCAGGCTTTGGGAAAGGAGAGACAACTGACAACCTCCACACAGACCTTCCTTCGAGGTGGGTGGAGGGGAATATACAGTAACAACTGATTATCTTTATATTACATCATTCCCAAATATTTTTAACCTCAGTTGTGCTAAGATTGCACTCAGAGCTGATTGGAACACCTGTTTTAACACATTCTTGGCTTGTTTTGCTCCTCAGACTGGAAAATTCCTCTGGGGAATGAAGGCCTTGCGTGAGGAGGAGGTGCAGGGAGCAGGGGTTGTGCAATGCACCCCCAGCACCACATTCCTCCCTGCACAGGACTTATATATAACATCAGAGCTCTCTGGGAAGGCTTGCTGTGGGCCAGCCTCGAGGATGGAAACTTTACCGTTTGCTTTCTGATCAAACTCATCAGATGCTGAGCCCCCAGAAATGTTCATTTACTGCCTAAATGTCCTCCCTTTGTGCTGGCTGCTGTTGAAGTGGAGCCAGTGCCTGCCCAGGCAGTTTTGGACTTTGTGCTCTTGCTGTTCAGAGACGATCTGAACTAACCACTGTGCCATTGTGAGGCACATGTGAGAGCTGAGCTTCTCTGCCAATCTCTCCTCAAATTGCTTTTGTTCGCCCTGTCTGTATCACCAAACCAAAGGCATCAAATTGCACTAGAAAGAGAATGCTGATTTCACAGGAGGCTCTGTTCAGTGTACTCACAGTCAGGGGCTCTGCTGTTCACTGAGAAACATCAGAGGGCTTGTGGGGGCTGGACTCAATTGTGCTGTATTCGAGTCAAGGCGTGTTCAAAATTCATTTCTCTTGCTAAAAGACCGACTCCCTCTTCTTTTAGGAAAAGTACTGTCTCAATAGAAGATGAAATAAAGTGTAACTAGGTTGGGTATGAGGGGGGAGTTTGGTGTTTCTGGTCCAGCCCTTCTGCTCCCAGCAGGACCCCTTGAGGCTCTGTGGGCTCGCTCAGGGCTTTGTGCAGCTGGGATTGGGTTATCTTTAGGGACGAAGGTTGCAGTCTCTCTGGGCAGATTTGTTCTAGTGCTTGCTCTTAGAGCTGTTCCCACCACCCTTTTCCAACTGAACTTTCTCTTGTTGCAACTTGTATGTTTCCTCTTGCTCTTGCTGCATCTCTAGGAAGAGTTTGACTCAGTTTCTCATTATTTCTGCCCTGTTCAGTGCTTGCAGATTGAAAAGATGTGCCTTTAGCCCCAACAGGGCAAACCCACTGCTCTTTGTACTTGTCATGGATGTGACTCTAATTTCATGGAATTCAAGAATGATGTGGGCTGGCAGAAATCTTAAAGATCATCTCATTCCATCCCCTGCCATGGCAGGGACACTGTCCATTATCTCAGGGCGCTCCAAACCCTGTCCAGCCTGGCCTTGGGCACTGCCAGGGATCCAGGGGCAGCCACAGCTGCTCTGGGCACCCTGTGCCAGGGCCTCAGCAGGAGCAAATTTATTCTAATATCCCATCTAACTTTCCTCTCTGTTAGCAGCCTAGAACCTCACCTCTGACCTTGGTCCAGCTCAGCCTCGATTTACTGACCTTGATTTTCTCTCTTTTTCCATGGCTATGCCTGAGACTCATTTCTAGCTGAGTATAATTTAAGGCTTCTCTTGTTCTTTCATTTTGCTAATACTCAGCTCTGCTCAAATTGTTTGAAACCAGCTGTTGCTGGGAGTAGAAACAGAGGAGAGAATCAAATATAGAGGAAAATGTGCTCAAACTGTTTGTTCTCATAACTCAGTGCAAGCAGCCCAGGGAAGTAGGCATGAGCTTGCAGAAATACTCTGGGGGCTTGCACGTATCCAAACACATCCACTGTTCTAGCTTGCTTGTCAAATTCTTATGTTTAATATCGGAAATATCTCTTAATCTGATCAGATCTATCCTAAAATGTTGACAGTCTTATTTCCTCAGGCCCAAATGAGGTCAGTGGCCATGTATCCTTCTTGGAGACAATCGGGGAATAATTAAAATCTGGAAATGATCATTCAGGCAAGGATGGAAAATATTTTCAATTTCCTAAGTAGCTGTGACACTTTTCACATGAGTGCTCTCTTTCTTCTGAAACCCCTCACTTTTCTCTTTGGCCTCTCAGTGCTCTTTGTTTTCCCTCAAAAAAAAAACCCCAAAAAACCCCAAAATAAATCCAAAACAACAACAACAACTCAAAAAACCCCCCCAAAGACAAAAAAATCCAAAAAACACCTATATCCTGGTGGGAAGCAGAGGCAGGGCTGGGAGATTGAATCAGTGAGGGAGGAGCAGCTGCCTTCTGCCCTGGCCATGCTTATCTGTTGTCATCTTCCTTCTCCCTGCATTACCAGTGCTGCAGGATCCTGCAGCTTTTCTCACTGTTCCCCATCCATCTCCCACCTTCTGGATAACAGAGGGGTTTTCCCTCAGGTGCTCTCAAGGATTGGGGGACAGAGGTTGAAGCCAAGCTCAGGAGCAGACCAGTGACTTGGAGCAGGGCATAAATACAGCAAAATCCAGATTTGTGGGTGTGCTTTGCTGTCCCAGCTTCACCTGTCCATAGGATAACCTGGCATGGGATTCCTGTGTGCAGGCATCAGCGTCTTTTGGGGTCTCTGCATAGCAGTCCCACCATGGAACTCACTCAGGATCCCACTGAAATCATGGTACAAACCCATAAAACTCAATTTAGGGACCTGGACCAAATTTCTTTCTATATAACCTTTA
Organism: Passer montanus; assembly: GCF_014805655.1. Lineage (NCBI taxonomy): Eukaryota > Metazoa > Chordata > Aves > Passeriformes > Passeridae > Passer > Passer montanus. Next base: position 3,106,426 of record NW_024369151.1, read on the forward strand.
TTTCTGGCTCTGCTTGTCAAGAGTGGTGGAAGGTGCTGTTATTTTTGGAAGTGACTTGGGTTGTGCAGAGCTGAAATACAGCTGTCCCTTACTCCAGCTGGAGGCATTTTCATAGAAAACTTCTTTAACTTGTCGCTGTATTCCAGATTTATTTTGGGGGTTTTAATATCACAGTCTGCCTGGTATGGAGTATTAGCAAGAGTAAAATGACGTGAATGTGAAATAGAGGAATTTAAACAGGCAAAGGGCACTAAATTAATTAACATTCATTCTCTCACTGAAGGAACTGTTCTCTGTGTTTCTCCTCAGCCTTTTATGCCACACATACATTATAACTTCACACTCAGGCTACTTTAATGCATTCAGGCACTGTTTCCAGCTCCTCCTTTCCTTCAGCTTGGTTAGCTAAAAATCAATTTGTTATTATGTGAATTGCTGCAGGACATAAAGCTGTCTATGTAACTAGCCCAATTAATTAATATTTTTGCACTCTACTTTAATCAAACATAATCGCCAGACTTTTAAATATGACCACTCATCAGTATTTTCCAGTGGAGCTTATTTTTCATGATTAAATTATTACTGCAATCCATCCTTGTGCCATTCTCATACCTTCATATTGAAAGTATTCTCAGCAGCAGCAGAGACTGGGAAGGGAGAATAGTGAGGAGATGGTGGAGATTCTGCATAAATCTTTCAAATAAATTAACCAGTATTTGGTAAATGTGTCACCCAAAAAGGTGTAGGTGTCATGGAGGTGACTCTAATTTCACGGAATTCCAGAATTATTTGGGTTGGCAGAGATCTTAAAGATCATCAAGTTCCACCCCCTGCCATGGGCAGGGACACCTTCCTTTATCCCAGGTGGCTTCAAGCCCTGGCCTTGGACACTGCCCAGGATCCAGGGGCAGTCTCAGCTTCACTGGGCACCCTGTGCCAGGGCCTTAGCAGGGGCAAATTAATTCCTAATGTCCCATCAAACTCTCCTTTCTGTGAGTGGGAAGCCATTCTCCCTGGCCCTTGTAAATAGTCTCATTCCATCTTTCTTGTCAGCTCCCTTCAAGTTCTGGAAGGTCACAGTCAGGTTACTCCAAAACCTGCTCTTCTCCAGGCTGAACCATCCCAATTCCACAGCATTCAAAGGGACACAGTCCTGCTGGAGGCTGTGGCAAAACAAAATATCAGAACCCTCAGGTCTTTCCATTCCGCCTTGTCTCTTGTCCCTCCTGAGGGCTGAGTTTACATGGGCAGAAATGTACTGGTACTGTGCGAGCAGAGGAATATAGAGAGTTTATTGTACCCCTTTGGAGCAGAAGGGTTCAGATATAGTAACATGTTCTATAAAAATAACATTTTTATCTTTTCTTGTGCTTTCTCCTGCAAGATGAAACACTGAGTTGGAAAATACAGTTGTTGGGAAGCATCTCCCTTACATCTCAAGGCAAAAAAAAACCAAAAAAAAACAACGGTCCAGGGCCAAAGATCCTGTCCTTGGGTGCTGGCAGCTACTTGAAACAAAGGCAAACTGATGTAGAAACAAGTTCCTGGAGACTGTCACAGTAGTTGCACTTCAGCCACAGCTCTTAATGACTGTCCTCAATAACCTGAGTGCTTTTGGATGTGCTAAACCCATGGGCCAGAGATCTGCAGAAAACTAGGGCTAGAGAGGGCTTTAGGAGCCTTTGAGCTTGACAGTTCACTTGCTATCTTAACTTGAGGACTATCTGGACTACTTAAAAAAAAATATAAAGTCTATATTAACCAGCTTTGCTCCAGTTGTTTATTGCTCAAGTCAAGCAAATATTAGTCTAAACTGCAAATATTTATGTATTTGCTCTTTATTTGCGTGCAGATGTGCGTGTACAAGTGGTTTTTACAATTGGTTTTACCTACAGCTTCCAGCACTCTTGAGACACTGACCAAGTTTGGACTGGAAGGATTTCCATGATGGTTTCTTCTAGTTTTGCTTTTTCTATTCCTTGTCTTTATTTCTGCCATTTTAGGGGTGGAGTAAGAAGAAAGAGATGCATTGGTATAAAAAGAAAATGGGAGAAAAGAGAAGGAATCTATGCCTAAACTAGTAAATGCCTAGAAGCAAAAAATCCAATTCAACCAATTCCTCAGTGTGTCCAATGTCTCAATGTGTTCCTTTTGGAAACAAAAAGCAGTTCTGATTTTCAGGAAATTTGATGTTGGTGTGTTGAAACCATGAATTAAAAAAAAAATAATTCTGGGAAGTGGAACTTTTTTTTTTTTTGTCAGAAAGATCCTCTTTGAAAAGTTCCATAATGGTGAGGGATTCACCTGCTGCTTCTCCAGAATCACTGGGTGCAGGAGGTTCCCTGTCAGTCTTACGTTACTGAGTTGGTGGTTCAGGTCCTTGCTGCTCCTCACACCCTCCCCAAACCCAGTTACAGCTCTCGCCTTAATTAAAAAACGGCCCTTTCTGCTTTCTCCAAAGTCCCCTCAGTGTGCACATGCAGCCTGAGGGATATTTCATTTTCCCCCTCTCCCAGAGAAGATTGCATAAGGATTGCTAGCACGTGGCTGCAGTGCATGGTGTGCGGCAGCCAAATAATCCTGGATTTAAGAGTCCCTCAGCTCTCATTCACACGCCAGACCGTAACCGCTCTGATTTTCCCCTTTCAGCAGCTGCAATACCCAGGCACAATGGGGTGACTTAAGGTTAAGGATGTCGTTTCAGCTTTAACTTGGAATGTCCTAGCTTTGATGGCCCCCAGCCAAATCCTTAACATTATTTTAATGTCGTTTTTCTTCTTCGTTTTATGTTTGCATACATTTAAAAACAGAGCAGGGGTTACTTATGTCACAGCTGTGCATACTTTCTAAGGCCAATGGATAAATACAGGCTTTATACTCCAAGAGGAAATTTTTTTGCAGGACCCAAAATGCAAGTTGGTGGAGAGTCTGGTTGGTGGATGAGATTGGCAGCTGGTGCAATGAGCTGTGTCTGCCTTGATTTTGATGGAATTGAGCTGATTTATCTCTGCTGAGGATCTAGCCCCATGCTCCTCTCTGAGCTCAGAACTTTTTTCTGGCTATTTGACATATATTTGTGTTTGTATAGAATTATCTATCTCTTCCCCCCCATTTCCCTCTTCCTGTCTTTTCAAATTTAGGGTTTAATTTTGCACAGACTGTATCTATTTGTCTGACTTTTCTTTCCCAAAGAAAAAATATGCATTTATTTTTAAGGCACACAAGTGCTGCGTGTTCTGCATTGGTACCCAGGTGGCTGGGTTGAAATCTCAGCTGAGTGAAGTTTTCCAGTTTGTTTACTGGAGTCTTCCCCAGCAACTTGTCTAATTTGTCCATTTCTGATGAGGATTGATGATGTGCTAAAAGGTGTTTTAGTCTATTTTTCTGGTATGGAAGCACTGAGCCAATATTATCTATAGTATGAAGTGTAAAAGCACAAAAATACATTAGGAGAACCTTTGAAACCAATTCCTTAGCCAAATACCAGAGAAAAGAATTGGTTTATTTTCTTTGGGTTTGTTGGTGGGTTTTGTTTTTTTTTCTCTGTTTTCTTTGTCACAGAAGGGAGATTTTTAGAACTAATGTCTATTTTTTACCTTAGTTTTCTTGTTTTTATCCTGGGTAAAAGTTTCAGCTCTTTCTTTTCCTTACAACCAGAATGTCTTTGAAAATCTGGAAGCCATTTTTTCTACCCAAACAACTTGGGAATTTAGCTTAGGAAGGTCAAGAGAACCCAACAACTACAACTTGAATTAAATGCATGAAATTGCAATGGCAAAAATAAATTATAGTGATAGTAGTTGAGATTTAGTACAATGTGTACCTGGACCAAAACTCAGAGACATCAGTGGAAGGTTTTCCACTGACCTTAATAAGCTTCAGGTCAAGCTTTAGCCTTGTAAGATGAAGCTTAATTCTTTGGCATCGCTCTCCACAGCATGCAGCCATCTCCTAAGCTTAGGGGCTCAGCCCCAGCACACTTCCCCCCTGTTTTGGGGCTCTCTCTGGTTCCCTTCAGGCCCTTTTGGAGCAGCAGAAGGGTTTGAAGGCGATGCTCATTAACAGCTGCTCCGCGGTTCCAGCCCACAGCTCCCGTGGTTCCTCCTCTCCAGGGCCAGGGGGAGATGAAACATTCATGGCTCTGTGGCCCAGCTCGCTGCAGAGCTGGAGGATTTTCTGCAGTCACGCCATCCCTGCCGTGCACAGACTGTTCAGGTGAGCACTAATGCTCAGCCCCAAGGCATAATTGCAGCGTTTATGGTCAATGTAATTCTGATTTGCCTCTCCTGGCAGATGGATTTCCAACGCGTTCTCCTCCGTGTCGGTGTTAGTGCAGAGGTTGCTGCGTTCCTGGGGGAAAAGGAAATGTTGCATACTCAGTTCTTTAGAAATCTGTATTATTAAAAATACATATTCTCTGTTTCTGAAAGTATGAAAGGGAGGAAGAGAGCACAAAGCAGCAAGAGGGGGAGAAGTCCTGTTCTGAGCACCAGGAGGGTTTATTCCTTTTGGATGTTCCGTGCACAAAGAATTCTCTCTGAGCCACGAGTGCAGAGCTGAGGGAAGTTGCAGCCCTGCCTGTGAGCTGCCAGCCACTTTCTGGGGGCTGCTAATCCCAACCCCTGCATTTTCTGAGTCTGTACATGAGGCAAAGCTTTGGGGGGCAGTTTCCTTCTTTGTTGGAAAGAACCAGACAGACTTTCTGTATCCTGTCAGGCTGTTTCACTTTGCTCCTTAGGGTTTTTCCCTCTCTGCTGCTTGAACTGCATCTTCAACACATCAGTGGTGGCCCAGGGACTGAAGTGTCCCCAAGGTCAGGGCAGTGATGGCCAGGCAGCCTTGCTCATACTGGTTAAACCCAGGCTGGTTTCACAGCAGTGCAGGGTGTTGTGAATGAAAATATTCCTGTTTCCCTCATGAGCTGCGCCCTGATTTCCCCAGAAATTTTCCTGTGGAAGGGCCGGGAGCTGCAAGGCTGGGATGGTTATCCAGAGATGTGCAAGAGCTCTTGGCTCCTGCCACCCTGTTCCTCCTGTGCCCTGGGGGCTTTGTGACCCAAGCAGCAGCAGCAGTTCTGACAGCAGCTTCTTCTTCACATGCCTTAGTAAAATGCACCAAAACTTAGATTTCTAGTGCTGAGCTGTGTGCTGAGAGCTGCACAGTTTTTTTATGATCTCTGTTCTGGGGGATCTTACTCTGAGGCTCCTGCCCATTCCGGTAGAGAGCATGGAACATTTTTACTTTTTATTGTATGCTTTGGTCATCTATGGAGCTCCTACCCACCATCCAGTGATTTTAGAGGGGGACACCAGGGTGATCAGAGGGATGGAGCACCCTCTGCTATGGGGAAAGGCTGGGAGAATTGGGATTGTTCAGCTTGGAGAACAGAGGGCTTTGGATTTATCTAATTGTGGCCTTCCAGTGCCCGATGGGAGTCTGCAGGAAATTCGGACAGCAGCTTCTTCTTCACATGCCTTAGTAAAATGCACCAAAACTTAGATTTCTAGTGCTGAGCTGTGTGCTGAGAGCTGCACAGTTTTTTTATGATCTCTGTTCTGGGGGATCTTACTCTGAGGCTCCTGCCCATTCCGGTAGAGAGCATGGAACATTTTTACTTTTTATTGTATGCTTTGGTCATCTATGGAGCTCCTACCCACCATCCAGTGATTTTAGAGGGGGACACCAGGGTGATCAGAGGGATGGAGCACCCTCTGCTATGGGGAAAGGCTGGGAGAATTGGGATTGTTCAGCTTGGAGAACAGAGGGCTTTGGATTTATCTAATTGTGGCCTTCCAGTGCCTGATGGGAGTCTGCAGGAAAGGCAGAGAGAAGAAACTGTATGCAAGGACCTGAAGTGAAAGGACAAGGAGGAATGGCTTCATGGTGCCAGAGGGGATCTTTAATTGGATCCCAGGAAGAAATCCTATCCTGTGAGGTGGGGAGACCCTGGCACAGGGTGCCCAGAGCAGCTGTGGCTGCCCCTGGATCCCTGGAAGTGTCCAAGGCCAGGCTGGGGGTTGGAGCAGCCTGGGACAGTGGGAGATGAGGTTGGGACTGGTTGATCTTTAAGGACCCTTCTAGCCCAGACCATTCTATGGTTCTGTCTCATGAAAGCCACAAATTTCAGTGTCTTGACCCACCAGACCACTCCAGAGGTGGGTGAGAGCTGAATATAGAGACTTTTCTACACATATGTGCATATTCACACCTTTTCTTAGAGATTAGTTTTTTCTCACTTCTGCAGATACTTCAGCATCTCCCAGTAGTGGTCACAGCTTATGTGTGGATCTTCCATCACACTTGCCACAAAACCTAAGGAGGAGTCCAAGCAGTTAAAAGCAAAACAATCCAAAATGAGCAGAGTGAAAACTTTATAGAGCTTTTCACTTTGATGGCAAGAAGTTGAAACTGCAATTCTTCTTCCCAATGAAAACATTTAACAGTGATAACAATTTTCCACAAAATAAAATATTTATGTTTGGAAAAGCATTTAGAATCACAGAATCATTAAGCTTGGAAAAGATATTTAAGATCATCAAGTCCAACCCAGCACCACCAGCCATAAGAAAACTGTTTAATCTGAGAAATAATTTCAGCCATCTCTGGTATGATATAAATCTCACCCTACAATAACCTGAGTATCTTGGTTTGAACAGAGAGGTGTCTGCTAAGGAAGGCAAGAGCCTCCCTTGAAATGGAAAATGGAAACCCCCTCTCTCTGAATTATTATAATTTTGAAATTAAGGGCCTCTTAGACAAAGATATGAGAGTAGTAATAACAGTTCTTTCCTAGGAAAAATGAAAATACAAATGCAATAGTACAAAAAAATAAAACAAACTGCCAGAGTCACCTCTTAGACAAAGATATGAGAGTAGGAATAACACTTCTTTACTACGAAAAATGAAAATACAAATGCAATAGTACAAAAAAATAAAACAAACTGCCAGAGCCAGAACAGACCGTGCTCCCCTGTGTGTCAGGGTGGTGGCACAGTCCCATCCCATGGGGGCTCAGCCCTCCTGCAGTGCCAGCTGTGCTTCTGCTGGAGCAGGGATCCTGCACAAGGGGGGAGTTTTCCTCTGCAGCTCCAGGGCTGCTGGAGATGGGCCTGCTCTCCCTCTGGGAATGCAGGGCAGGAGAAAGCTGCTCCTCTGGGAATGCAGTGGGCAAAGGCTGCTGTGCTGTTCCAGGCTCAGATTGGATCCAGGTAGGAATGCTTGGCTCCTGCCCTGGGCGGAGCATCTCCCCATGGGATGCTGGAATTTGATCAGCCCTGCAGGGACACTCAGTGGCCATGGACAGCAGAGATCTGCTGGAGGGAGGATTGGCTGTGGGAGAGAGAAAGAAAAAACTGCCCCATGAACAGAGGAGAACTGCCCCATCTCTGACAGATGGGGATAGAACACACAGATCCAGCCACATCTTGCATTCACAACCTAAGACACTGAGTTTATTGGAAACTAAAAATTCCTATTATCTGTTCTCTGAGACTACTACATGTTTGTTTAAAAAGAAATACCAATTAATTACAGAGTGCAGACAACCAGGATAGAATCTCTGTTCAACCCTGCAGCAGGGAGGGGTTTGAATCCTGAAACATTGGTGTAGTGTTAGTTTTTATCTGTTTTAGAGCCTTGCTGTTTATCCTGTATGAGCAAAACCACTGGTGATGTGAGAATCAAATGGAAAAGCCATTGGTGATGTGCAAATGTTGCTTGTGAGTAGTGGGATTTGGGATCAAAATTTGTGTCTTTGCATCCTAATTTAGGAGGTGCCTGTTATGACTGACTGAGATTTTCCATGGCACATGGTTTCTGGGGGTGGGAAAAAATATTTTACAGACATTGGAATTATTGCTTCTCTTAGGCAAAAAAAAATTAATCCTAATTTACTGAATTCCACAGCAATTCTCTTTCTGCAACAGCCACACTTGTGATGGACACAATTTGAGCTGTTAGTAGAAATTTAAACTCTGTCCAAAAGCTTAAGGCCATAACTGTGAAGGAGAAACTAAAACCATGAATTACTTGGCTTAAACTAATATCTTTTAGCAGGGAACAGGAATGGAATTGCATTTTCTGTGGGATAGGCAAGTTTCACTCAGGTAGCTCCTGAAGCAAAGGTGTTTGAGGTAGGAATAATCAGGATTCAGGAATAAATCCTGTCCTTAACTGAACTAGAAAGCACTAAAATCAATCTCCAGTGTCATCTTTAACTTGAGGAAGCACGACCAAGGACACACTGGAGATATTTCAAACATGGCAATTCCAAATGTAAATTGTTTTAGTTGCAGATCTTTGAGGGTGTTGAACTGTATCATGAATTAAATCAAAGTCTGAACTGGGAAGAAATAATATGAATATTTCTAAACACGAAGAAGTATTATTATTCACTCCAATAGTAGCACACAAATAGTATAATTACTGTGGCAATATATTTTTTTTTTCCTTAAATCACTTCTTGTGGTGGTGAAAAGTGCCAATCATTTGCTAAACTAGTCAAGCCTTTTCACAGAATCTGCTCAAATTTATGGCTATGGAGGGAAAATTTGACTTGATGATTGAATAAATAGCACCAGCAAACTTGCTGTCATTATAGTCCTCATCAAAACCTCAACATTTTCCAGGAAGAGAGGCAGATGGGCTCACCCAGAGCTCCATCCCTTTGCATTGGAGTTTGAAATGTATCAGAGTCAGAAGTTCAGTGGACAGAGAAATAACTCAACTTTTTTTTTTTTTTACCAACAATAAAGTCATTCAGCTGAAGTGGAGACAAGTCATATCTGATATCATATTTTTATATCCTTTTTGCTTATTATAATTTATTTTTTTCCAGATTGGTATTGCAGAGAGAAATATGCTGCATTCTTCTGAAATTAAATTTGAATCTGTATCAAGGCAATTTAATCCCATTCGGAGTTGGTGGATAAAGGAGCAAGCATAACCTTCAGTAATTCCCTTGCTCATTGTTGGCTTTTTCTCATGCACAACAATTTAAAATAAAATCACTTTCTCTAATGAGAGACTATAAATTACTTCTTTAATGAGACACATGAAGTTTGAAGAGTTGAATTCCCACGTTTCTCTTATCTGTAAGCCTGGGCACCTCCAGGGATGGGAAAAGATCCATCGTGCTGGGTTTCTGTGTTATAATATCGCTCAGTATTGAGATGATTATTACAATATCATTGAGTCCCAAATGGGAATCTGGCCTTTGGCATGCTGAGTATTGTTTTCATCTAATGTTGAGAGTCTTAAAATGCTTAGAATTGAAACAAAAATTGGGAGGGGAACTTGGAACTGCCCAAAACCAGAGAGCAATGTGGTGACATAGTTTCTCACAGTTCCTCCTACGCTGTTCCTACAAGTGCACTGCTTTGTGTTTCAGTAACTTATTTTTTGTATAGATATTGACATCTGCATTCTCTCTTGAAAAAAAAAAATCTGGAAAGGATTACTTACTTATTTCCTTACATAACTTGCAGGTTGTGATGTGGTATAGAGAGGCAAGGATCAAACCTCCAAAAGTCACAGAATGTCACAGCATGGTTTGGGTTGGTAGGGACCTTAAAGCTCATTCCAAGGCTCTGCCATGGGCAGGGACACCTCCCACCATCCCAGGGTGCTCCCAGCCCCATCCAGCCTGGCCTTGGGCACTGCCAGGGATCCAGGGGCAGCCACAGCTGCTCTGGGCACCCTGTGCCAGGGCCTGCCCACCCTCACAGTGGGCAGGCCCACAATTCCCAATTCCCAATATCCCATCCATCCCTGCTCTCTGTAAAGCCATTCCCCTTGTCCTGTCACTCCAGGCCCTTTTAAACAGCCCCTCTCCATTTTTCTTTAGGCTCTCTCCACTGGATGGCCATAGTTAGGTGACCCCAAACCCACCTTTTTTCCAGGCTGCCTTTTCCAAGAGTGCTCATTGTGAAGCCAATCCCGTGGGTGTCCCGTAGCACAGACTGTCAGAGCTCCACAGATGGGATCCTTTCTCCTCAGGAACAGACCCTGGGGCAGCAGGAATCCTGTTCTGATTGACAAAATGGTGGATCCTTGAAGAGGGGCCTTAGAGCCCTCGTGGCCAAAGAGGCATCTGTAAGAAACCAGTATTTATGCAGAATGAAAGATTTGTATCTATAATTGTATGTGAAATATGCAGCACTCAATATATTGATCCTGCAGATGCTGTGCTGGCTTAGCCCAGTGTATTCTTTGCTGTTACTCCTCACTCCTAAATGCAATCAGGGGCTGGGCTGTGTTGGTCCAGCCATTCTTCTTTCATAAGAAAAGGCAGTTTGTTCCATTTATCCTCTGTAAACAGTCAAGTCTCTGCTCTGATAGCAGCACAATTTAAGGCATTAGCATATTTATAAGCCAGCATGTGTTCTAAGACACCATTTCTGTTTGGAGTCACATTTAATACCAGTCCTTTGCCTCTGCCAAGCCCAGCCCAATGCAGAGCTGTCTCAGCAGACGTTCTGTATTTGTGTTCTTTTCAGAAGATGTGTTCCTTGCAAGGTGGGCTTCCATTTGTTATGTATTTATGCAGCTCTTATCATCGTGAAAATCCTGATCAGATTGATTTCTAGGACTGGGGTGAAAGAAATGTTGTGCAATAACAATCATTTTCCCTTGTTGCCTTTCAGACACTTCAAATTTTAAGCAGACTACATTCTTGAAAGAGGGCTAATTAAATAGAGTTGTTCTGCACAGAGAAACAGTGTTTCTCAAATGCTTTCAAAACTGTAAAACAAGCTGTGAGTAGCCAACAAAAAGTATGTTAACAATGGCCAAATCAAACACTGATTCAGAATTTGAATTAAAGGTCATAAAAACCCTGTATGCATTAATCACAGAGCTCTGGTATGAATATTAATAGCAGCTGAGAGCTGTTAAATAGCTGGTTTAGCTTAATTTTAAGTAGTAATTAAACATTTATTAGGACTTAACTCTATAAATACTTTATAGATAAAAAGCCATAATAAGGGCGAAGCTGGATCAAACTGTGGGCTATTAGTGCCACTTCTTTTGAGTTAGATGTATCACCAGGAGGACTCAGATTGGTGTGAAAATATCATTTAGGAAATCATATTTGAAATATATCAACCCTGTATTTTTCAGGAAGGTCCTTGCAATGCCAGACTTTCAGATATTGGTGAAAAAGTTGAATTTTCAAGCTACTCCTGCTGCAGTTATCTAAATTATTTCTGCACTAAGGTTATATCAGGACATTTTCTGTCTGCCTTAACCCAGCTCTCAAGAAATTCTTTGTGGCCAAGATCTGGTAGAAGAGATAAATGACATCTGCTCAGAATGGATGGTTTAATGGCTAATTTACTTCTCACCTTCAATGCCATGAAAAATCCAAATGAAATGCCAGAAAATGTGATTCAAACATTGTCCAGTGTTGTTTAGGTTTATTAATCTCCTGAAAACAGAATTCCAACTGGCTTTGCAGGCAGTGAATGTTTTCCAATCTGTAGAAACATAGGCTTTAAACTTTTCTATAGGAACACTTATAGTCAAGTATAGATCTTCACCTCTTTTTATTTCTATTGTTCATTGTTACAGCAAACACTTTTGCTTGACTTTGATATAATGGTTTTATGTTGATATATCAAAAACAAGGATGATAGCAAGTCAGATCAATTTGGGTAATAGATGAAAATGACCCAGGAAGTTAAAGAAAAGTAACCAGTGAAAGTTTTTTAAAGTGAGTGATGGAAAATGCTTCTGAGGGCTCTGGGAGCCCTGCAGCCTTTCTCAGTGCACCTCTGAATTCAGAGCCAAGGGCTTGCTCTGGGAGTTGCACTCCTTCAGGATAATGGTCAGATGAAATTACCTGACATTCTCTTTTTCCCTGAATTCCTCTATTAGTTACTATCTTGTTGTAGGGTTCCTCTAGCAGTGTTTCCTGGTGAGCTGGGAGAATGCAAAGGGTGCAAGTGATTCTTGGTCGACCTCGCTGGCCTGAATTCAGGTTTGCTGGAGCCGTTGTAGAGGTCAAAACTCTGTTTCATTTCAGGAACTGCTCAATAGCAGTGTCAGTAATTTACTGCTGTGAAAAGATGATTTAGTGCTTCAGATAAAAACACCTTGTCCTTAAAATGCGTTGGATGCCTCTTTCTGGACACTGTGTGATTCCAGGGCTCAAAGGCTTGCTTTAGGAAGCAAGGGATTTGGAGCATGAGGGATTACGTACCCAAAAGTCCATATGCATCTTGAAAATCTCAGCTCAAACATCTGCTGGCATATGGCTGGAGCCAGGAGAAAATGTGTTTTGTTTTGCCTAGCTTGCACATGAGCCTGAACCACGGCCAGTGCAGGACTGGGACAGGAGATGTTTGCAGCATGAGCTATGGATGGGATGAGGGGAGCACGAGTTACTGAGCAGCAGAACTATTTTCCTTCATGGCTGGATGCTCCATCAATAGATCTGGTGGTAGGAGTTACCTTGGAAATCTGTAAAATCAGAATTTGGCATCTAGGTTGCATGGAGGTCTTTCCAAATGTCAAGGGTTTAGTCCCAGGGTACCTGCTGAGTTCTACAAACTACGTTTTTGCTATGTTTCTTTGGTGCAGCTTCCAGTGGAGATGATGAACTTGACCCATCATGTTGCACCTGAGAAGCTACTTCACTTGGCCTTTGTGGCAACTACATTTTGATGGGAAAAATGCTAAACATGTTCCATGGAGGTCCTTACAGATAAAAATACCATGGAAATGTATTCTTTATTTTACATTTCTATATACCCCAGCTGACACGATAGCAGAGAAGTGGGTCCTCAGGAGATGGAAATTAGTGAATACCCATGTCTGTCTGCCAAGAGTCCCTCTCTTCAGTGGTAATGTTCAAGGTGTAAGCAGGCAGGAACCTGCCTCTGGCTTCCTTGTCAACCACTTGCTCCTTCATTTGAACCATCTTCTGAGCCCAGAGGAGGTTTTCTTGGCTGGCCTAAGAGACTGTTACCTTTAAAATTGCCCATTGTTCTCCATTTGCCCCTTGTATGGTGTTGCTGTCCCCTGGGATGTTGTGGCAGGCACAGAGTGGACTCTGTTGTGTGGAGGCTGCAACATCCTCGTGTCTGACAATATCCTAGAGGAGGGATAGTTGTCAGTCTCCCATGGCAACAACAGGAGAAATCAGAATCACACTCATCCAGGTTGGAAAAGACCTCCAAGATCGAGTCCAACCTTTGGCCAATCCCCACCTTGCAACCAGGCCATGGGACCACAGCACCAGGTCTGGCAGAGCTCAAGAAGTGTTTGCACAATGCCCTCAGGCACAGGGGGGGATTGCTGGGGGTGCCCTGTAGGGCCAGGAGCTGGGCTTTGATGATCCTTGTAGGTCCCTTCCAGATCAGGATAGTCTGTAATGGCTCTCAGTGCCGTACCCAGTTGTTCCTTGAACACTTCCCAGGATGGGGAATCCAGCCCCTTCCAATCCCTGAGCACCTTTTCCATGGGGGAATTCCTGCTGGTGTCCACCCTGAGCCTGCCCTGGCCCAGCCTGAGCCATTCCCTCTCCTCCTGTCCCTGTTCCTGGGAGAACAACCCGGGCCCCCCGGCTGTCCCCTCCTGTCAGGAGCTGTGCAGAGCCACAAGGTCCCCCCTGAGCCTCCTTTTCTCCAGGCTGAGCCCCTTTCCATCTCCCTCAGCCTCTCCTCACGTGATTCACTCTCTAGAGCATTATCCAGGGCAGTCCTGGTTGCCTGGAGTTTCCCAAGTTCTCCAGAGCTGCAGGTGAACCTGCACAACATTCAGGCCCCTCAACCCCTTTGGAGAGGGTTTTATTGACAGATTTGCACTGTTTAAATGACTTTCTGCAAATAAAAGCCTGAAGAACTGAAAGGCCATGCGGGCTTGCAAAAGTGAGCTTATGAAGAGCTCTCCTTCTGCCTAGAGAGGCAGGACTGGTTTGGAAAATTTTCAGTAAAAATATTAATATCTTCATGGACAGGAATAATCTGGATTTTTCCAAATTTCTCATGAGAAGGGCTCTGGTTTTTTTATAGATATTCTTTTATCCAACAACAAAGAATTCTAAATTATATAATAGCTGAAATTAAGCTAAATATAGAGAAAGAGACATGAAGTAAAAGTGATCTAAAGCAAAACAGGATAGCTTTAAACTTTAAAAGGAGAGCATTCTACTTTAGCCAAACTGCATTTTCTCCCTTTCCTCATCAGCTTTTTTTCCATAGAAACTTTCTGCAATTTCAACTTTTTCGACATGGGGATTGGGGGAGTTTTCAAAATGCTAAAACCCTTTTCTGTCCAGAGCTAAGAGCAAGAGAGAAATCACTCTGGCTTACAGAGAGGAGACAGGTAGGATGTGTCCACTGCCCAAAATACTCCACAAAGTCTTGTCTACAGAATGGCAAAGAAAATTAACTTCCCTCTTGCCCTTGATGCTGGTTCATGGACTGCATTACCAGCACTGCAGTTTTATTTGCATTTTAGCTTGATGAAGTAGCATTACAATTAGTTCTTCAGCTTTCCTGTGCAAGTTCCTTCATTCTGAGGTCAGAAAATCTTCACTCTGCTGCAAAGTTTCTGAGGAAAGGGGAGGCAGCAAAGCAGGGAGCTTGTTAGCAAGGCTGGTCTATGCTTTGGATTGATTTTGTTTTCTCTAATGGCTTGATCATAACAGTTGCACTCTAATTTTTGTACAGGGTTGTGCACATTTCAGGCAATGTAAATATATACATTGGCATGCTTATTAGCTCTGCTGTTTAAATTAGGGATATTTGATAGTGTATAATAAAACCAAGTGGTCCTGTGTACCATTTGTCATGCTGAGCTTGGACTCATCTCTTTGTACTCCCACTCCACCCTTTCCAGCTTCATTATATTCCAAATGCTCCTCCTTGCTTGGAGCAAAATCAATGCTCATTTTGCATTGGGTGGAAGAGGAGAAATGTGTGCTGGGATTTTCCTCAGTGCACAGAGCTGCGTGCAGACTTAATTCTTGGTTAAAGGATAAGTGTGGGGCTTCCCCAGGGAGGGGGAGCATTGTAAGACAGCTGAGGTCATGGTCACAGCCTCAGCCCCCATGTATTAAACTGCAGAAAGAAGGAGAAATATGAGAGGGCCCTTTGCACTTATCAGGAGAGAATACTACTGTGAATGCTTCTTCCCTGAGCCTCCAAAGCTACAGGCAAAACAGTAAATCCCTGTAGCTCTGAGAAGTGATTTTTTTATCTTGTTTAATTATCCCTTCATTTCAAAACCCCAGTTTCTCCCCACTGGCCCAATCTGTATTTCCCTTGCTGAGGGCTGGCCTATGTCAGTGGCCAAAGGCATCAGGTCTGTGTTGGAATGAATGCACTAGATGTATTCTTCTGAGGATGAAAGTCTCTTAGTGGGATTTAAGGGATGGGATTTTACTCCACCACTCACCTGAATGGCACTGGAACAGGCTGCTCAGGGCAACAGAGGAGTTGCTGTCCCAGGAAAGGTCCAAAAGCTGTGTGATTTAGTGATGATTACACCAGTACTTGGCTCACCATTGGACATGATGATCTTGGAGGTCTTTTCCAACCTAAATAATCCTATCATTTATATCCACAGGACCTCAGAGAGGTTAAAAATATGTCTTTGTAATTGTCCTGGGAGTCAGGTATTGATTTACCTGTACAGCCTCCTAAGAGGAGATGCCAGTGATGAAGCAGAGATAGGAGAAGCTCAGGAAAAATGTCACAGGGCTTTGGTCCCCAGATGTCCTGTCTGGCAGTTGCCCAGGGGCAAAGATGCCACAGAGACCATGACCCTGCCACTGTAAGAATAATGTGGGGAGCCTATTGGGGTGTTTGTCCTCAGGGGTGTCCTTAGTCTTCTCCCCTTTTCTTCCCCAAAGACCAATGACTCAGGCAAACCCTCAGAGTTTTCCTCTGAAGCTCTTGAAATTATCCAGCATTGCCAAAAGAAAGGATTTGCTGACAGTCAGAATCCTATTGGCAAACCTAGGTGGATTTATGATGTTGGGTGGAAACCAATTTGAACTGTAATTTTACGTGAATCTGATCCCTCTCCTGAGCCAGGCAAAACTTCATGATTCTGGCTGATTTTTCACACTCGACTTTTGAGCACTTCTGTTCTTATTTGAGCCGAGGATGAAACTCTGGGCCCGCAATCCTGAGCAACCCAAAACTTCCAGCAAATGGATACAGCTTTGTTCCCTGTTTCCTGATGTCTCCAGCTGTAGGTTGGATGTCTTGGAGTCTTGGTTGCCTTTTCCCCCAGGAGCCCACATATGCTCCACAATATAAATTGTTTGACGTGTTTAAAGCATATGCCACCATCTCATGTAATTACAACAATTGTTATAATTATTAAAATCTTTGCAATGCTACTTCCTCTACTCCTCATAGCTCCTTCCACCATTTGAGGTTTGTGGGCCCAGTGTTTGGTTTTTTGAGGTTGTCACAGGGTGGACCAGGCTCTGCTCAGTAGAACAAGAGGAATGGGCAAGAACTGATACCCAGGAAGTTCCACCTGAACAAGAGGCAGAACTTCTTCCCTGAGCAGTGCCCAAGCCCTGAACAAGCTGCCCAGACAGGGTGTGGAGTCTCCCTCGCTGGAGATATCCCAGAACAGTCTGGATGCAATCCTGTACCCTGTGTTGACCCAGCATGAGTGGGGAGGTTGCACCAGATGACCCATTAGGATCCCTTCCAAACTGACCCATCCTGAGATTCTGCTGCTTGGTGTGACCATGGAAAATTACTTGAGGCTTGCCCACATGCAGGCAGAAGAGTTAAGTGGGTGCAGTGAAGTTGCCTGCAGATTTTCTGCATGCTTCAGCCACTGTTTGTAAACAGGAATACACATAATAGGTTGAGAAATCAGCTCCAAAACAACAGGCATTGTTTGTGTGCTGAGTAACTCTAGTGATCTGTTAGGATCTGGAAAAAAAACCAAAACATATTGTGTCCAGATGAATGTAAAACAGAGTCTCTCCTGCCAAAAACCCCAACTGATACCTTGGGAAGTTCTGTAAAGATTACTTAACTTTTTTCCCTATGTTTGATTTGACTTCTGAGATTTGATTTTTTAATTTTTATTTTGTTTTGCTTTGTTGGTTTTTGAGGTTTTTTCCCTAATTTCAGTAAACGAATGAGACATATTATAAAAATAATGGAATATCAAGTGAGTGCTGACTGGGTGCACCTCTCAGTGTCGTGACAGGAATGCAGGGTTGTGTTCACACTGCTCAGGACGAAGCCCTGCGAGCTGCACCAGTTGGATTTTTGTTGGGCAAAGGTGGCTTTAGGCTTGATGTGTGCTGTGGAAGTGGGGCTGTGCCCATCAAAGTGTGTTTCTGCCACCCTGTCAGTGATGAGGGTGCAGAAAGGGAGTTATACAACATGTCCCCTTATCAGCAGGTGACACCTCTGCTCTGATTTGATAAGGTGTCAAGAACCAGAGATAAGCAGTGAACTCTGCTGGTGTAATGGGAGCCCACTGGTGGCTGGTGAGGCATTATCTCTGTCTGTATCTATTTCTGCCACTGTCTGTTTGGAAACTGATGGAAATTAGTCTCTAAATGATCTGGCAGGGTCCAGGAGATCTGCAGCTCACCTGTGGTAAAGACACAGGTTCATAAAAACCGCTCAACTCCCATCTCTCTATTCCCTGTATTATGATGGAATATCTCAAAATTCCTTCCTGGTCCAAACCACCTGTGGACACTGGGGCTTTGTCCCCACCTTGCTGAACACCACAGTTGTTTGTTGCCTGAGCTGTACCTACAACAGCTCCTTCCTCAGCTGCCTTGGTGCCTTCAGAGCCACTCAAGGTCAGTGACCATGCAAGGACAGCAGCAGCATTGTTTGTCATCTGGGGAAAGCACTTCAGTTGCTAAATGGATTTGAGTTGAGTTTGTTTTTTATCATCCTGAAATAACCACTGCTCAAACAATTGCAATTCTTCTGATGTCTTTCTGGGAAACATTTGGCTTGTTTGGCAGTGCAGTGTTGTGTAAATAAATATGTACCAAGCATCAAAGTCAAGGAGGGGAGGGTGAATTCTCAAATAATTATGTAAATAAATCCACATAGCACACTCTGATATTGGCTGCCATGTGCATTTATATTAATCAGTATGGACATTACTGACAAGTGAATCTATCCTGCTTCATTCTCCTGAAGGTTTCAGAATTAATGCTTCATTTTGCTCCATGTTTTGCTATAAGGGATGCAGCAGAACGCCAGGGCTGGCTTATCTCAGCATCCCCTTCAGGTGTCTCTGGGAGGCTGAGACAAATCAAACTTTGCATAAATAAGTGCACTCGGCATGAGAGAGTTTACAAGGCTGATCCAGCACTTAAAAAAAAACACATTGGGAAAAAGTAAATACGCTCATTTGCTGGACTGGCGTTTATTTGTCGATCTCATCTTGACCTCTTTGGGGAGGCTAAAGGACGTTCAGTGACTGTAAAGTGCAGAGACTTTTGTATATAGCCCCAGATGCACTTTTTCGATGCTTCATTGACAACAGCTGTAACTGAGCCAGTTTGAGTGGCTCTCGATTTTTCTTTATCCAAATAACTCATATGTTTGTCTAGGATTTGGCATCTATGCCTAATCACAGAATAAGTGAGAAAAAGCAGTTGCTCTTGCTGCTTCTGTGATCCCTCTGAAAGATGAAGCTGTTGAAGGAGGTTGTAGGAAGTTGGTAAATCTTTCAGCTTGGTGGTGCACAGGTCACCTGAATCGTGAATCCTCCTTCAATGTTCCACCAAACCTGGGGCTGAGCACTGGCTACCCCTGTCCCTGAGGAAAGAGAGAGCTTGGGCAACCTGGCAGGAGGTGAAGATAAGGAATAAAATGTGAGGGTGCTCTTTTAGAAAGTAGGGAAATAATTAAAACAGCAGCTGAAGGTTGTTTTTCATTTGTGAAGTTTAAATTATATGGCAATCAACCCACTCGTTAAAGCCATTAGGGTCAGAGCGAGGAGTAGGTGGTGGAGTAAGAAAGGGCTGTTGCCAGTCAGAGTCCTGGAAAGCAGGAGCTTTACTCATGTCTAGGGCATAAAATCACAGTAAATGGGTGAGCTGAGCTGAATACCTTACTGATTTTTAATTAGAGATGAGATGTTGCTCCCTTGGAGAGGAAAATTGCTGCAGCACCAGTGAGGTGAATGCAGGGGTGGCAAATCAGTGGGGCAGAGGGGCCACCTTGGGACCACAGGAGTCTCCTTAAAAGAAGCTGGAATTTACCCAGCTTTCCTTTTCCTTTTTTACAGCCTTGTGGCAGTTCCAGGTAACACAGGGGATTGCAGGTTCCACTACAGCCAGTGAGATTATTTGCATCTGAGAAGGGCAAGTGGAATAAACCTTCAAAGAGTAGTCTGACTCCTCATGTTTCAGTTCTGGATTGATGCAGAATGGTTTGAGAAAGACCATGTGCACTTTTTAATTCTTGGTGTGTGAATATCCAGATTCCTTTCATTCCTACTCTTGGCCTTTTCATTTTCTCTGGATCTGTGTATCCAGTGTACCCTAAATGTGGGCAAATTTCCTTTCAGTATCTGAATGGGGCTACAGGGAAACCAAAGAGTGGCTCCACATCAGGAACTGCAGTAACAGGACAAGGAGTGATGGGCTCAAACTGAAAGAGGGGAAATTGAGGTTGGATATTGGGATGAAATCCTTCCCTGGGAGGGTGGGGAAGCTCTGGCACAGGGTGCCCAGAGCAGCTGTGGCTGTCCCTGGATCCCTGGAAGTGCCCTTGGACAGGGCTTGGAGCAGCCTGGGACAGTGGGAGGAGTCCCTGACATGGCAGGGGTGGGATGAGAGGAGCTTCAAGGTCCCTTCCAACCCAAACCATTCTGTGATATAAATATGCATTGCTAAAATTCACTTCACCTCTAGTTGCTCAGACGCTCAGCAAGAGTAACACTGGTAAATTGATTAATTACATCAATTACTTCAGAGGGGTTTTTTCCCCTGCTCTGCTCTTGCACAGTTTGCTTCCAATATCAGTTCAGAATGACACTGCCTGAGTTAGGGGTATGACTGATTCCTTCTCTGGGGAGGTTTCTCCTCTGGCCAGAGCACTGCAAGCTGCCAGTTTAAAGCTGTTCTCTGTGTGTGCCTAACAAATGGCTCTGGCAAACACTGCACTTTTACAATGTCATTTATTGGTGAGCTGAAATGCTCAGGTGTTCACAGTATCACCTCTTACTGCTCCTTACCACTGTTCTTTCACTCCTCCTTGCTGCATGTTGTTAAGCATGTATTACATGTCAGTAAAGGTTTATTGATTGTATGCCATTTATAGGGACAGTAAAGACAAAACAGGTGTAATTATATGGTGAAAAACCACAGCAAAACTTAAAATAGCTTTCAGCAGTGAAAGGTAACTAGAACACACTGTAAGAATTGGGCAAAAAATATCTCCTGAGAGGGTGAGCTAAGGGAAAGTTAGATAAGGAAAACTGGCAGAGCCTTAGGGAGCCTGAAGGCCCCAAGTTCAAGTTATCCCATTCAGAAACTATTGCAGGTGACCAGAGAGGTTTAATCATGAGCTCATCGCTGACCTCAAACGAAAGAAAGAACTATGCAATAAGGAGAAACTAGGTCAGCTCCCAGAATGAGAACAGAAGTGGAGCAGGGGCATAGACAGAATCAGAAAGGCCAAAGAACTAAATAAAGATATAGCATTCAAGAGCCATTGGCAGTAAGGAGATCCAGCTCTGTATCACTCTTACAGGAGGCTGTTCTGCTCTACAGTCAGGAAAAGAAGATATCAACACATCAGCACTGCAGATAATTGTTTAATGTCTTCTCTTCATTCCATGTTCAACACTAATTAGATGATTTCTGTAATTAGGACTAGTTATAAAGCAGTAAGGTCCCAACCTAGGTGTGGGAAAATGGGTTAGGGCCAACCTGGATGATTTAGGTGTTTTCAAATGGGTTGGAATTGTGAATTTAATTTTAGAATACTTAAAAAGAAAAAAAAAAGGAAAGAAAGAAGAAAAGATATTTCAGTTCTGCAAGTGGGGTTAACTTGCAAAGGAGAGAATCAGAAGCCTGTGAAAAGACCAGCACAGTGAGTGTTCCTAAAAAAGAAGAAAGAGGAGGAGTTGGGGAGCTAGAAAGTCACCAACTTAACATCAATTTCTGAAAAAGTACATGAACAAGTACTCCATCAACCTTTTTAAAATGCCAAAAATCTCATCAAAGCCATCCAGCTTCCTTGTGCGGGGCAGCACTTAGTTCTGGGGACGGAGGAGCAGTAGCAGATTTGTGTATTGAGATTTCAGTGAGGGCTTTGGCAGCCTCTCAGTGACATCATAAGTTACAGAAACATTGTCTTAGTCTGCCTAAGATCTTAATTACTTTCAGGAGGGCTATTGTCTCTTTATTGATTAGAGTGGGGATCTAGGAGGCTTACCCCAGGCTTTGCCTCATGGACCTTCCACTTAAAGGCTTCAGGAAGCATATAAAGTAAAAAGGGATAAATTTAGGCCAGTATTTAGTGCTGTCACTTAAAAGAGGCTCCCAGCAGAACCATGAGTGGAGATTTCCTCATGCTCCATCCTGTATACAGTGTGCTGGATGCTCCCCAGGAGAGAGGAACCCCCTCTGTGGGTGTTCTGTGCTTGCCCTGCTGCCAGTGGGTGAAGGCACCTTGCTTCAGTAGATATTGAAGTGTGAATGGAAATAATCTGTACCAGCTTCTCCCCAGGTGCCAACTGCTCCTCAGGGTGCAAGGAGTAGGGAACGAAGCCATTGTTAGGTTAGGGATCTGGAGGTGTGAGCTTCAGTTTGTATAAATGCCCTGATTTGCACTCTTGCTGAATTTAGCCTTGTGCTGCCTCTTGTGCCCCAGCAACCCCGAGCAATAGCTTGGTTATTCAGTCTTAAAATCAGGCCTAATTGAAAACCAGGCCCAGTGGTCAAAGGACAAGAGTATTCCAAATGCCAAATATTTGTGAGAAGCCAGCTTGTCCCAGGGAGGGACAGCTGCTCCTAATTTTCCTGAGAGAATCATATTTTAAAGCTTAAAAATACAATAATTTTTTGTGCATAGCAGGGCAGCTACTCCCTACCCAGAAGGGTTTAGTATTTGTGTGCCTTGGCCTGCCAGCCGTGAGAGGGGAAGAATACTTGTCTGCTCAAGAGGCAACTCAGAGACATGCTGAATTATTTCAAAATATGCCTCTGAGGCCTTCAAAAGAAGTGCTGAATTGTACTCAGATTTTTAGATACTGGACCCTGCAACAGGTTAGCAGTGTCCAACTGGGATTAAGCCAGGCCTTTCCCCCCAGAGGGACCCAGGGCCTCTCTCAGCATAGCAGAACAAGAATTGGGGGTGTTTCACTCAGTCTGGGATTGAAGAAACCATTAATGAAGGCACAAACTCTTTAAAAATTAGGCTGTTTTTAGAGAGGGTGGAAAGAGAGAGATGTTTTCAGAGAGGATGGAGGAACGAAGAGTCCAGCCTGGCTGATGGGACAGCCTGCATCCAGGAGGGGTGGGGAGGACTGGAGCTGGAGCTTTCTGTAGCACACAGCTAAAAGCTGTGTCTGTCATTGTTGCTTTTACAGGTGGAACATCCTTGGGCAGCAGGCAAGGGGGGATTGTGCCCCTGTGCCCTGGGCTCAGGTGAGACCCCACCTGCAGAGCTGCCCCAGCCCTGGCCCAGCACAGGGAGGAGCTGGAGCTGCTGCAGAGATCCAGAGGAGGCACCAGGGGATCAGAGGAT
This sequence comes from Passer montanus, assembly GCF_014805655.1. Classification (NCBI taxonomy): domain Eukaryota; kingdom Metazoa; phylum Chordata; class Aves; order Passeriformes; family Passeridae; genus Passer; species Passer montanus. The sequence continues at coordinate 3,129,141 of NW_024369151.1, forward strand.
GGAGCAGCTCTGCTGGGAGGAGAGGCTGGCACAGCTGGGATTGTTCACCTGGAGAGGAGACCAGAGGTCTCATCTGTGGCCTTACAGTGGCTGAAGAAGCTACAGGAAAGATGGAGAGAGACAATTGACAAGGGCCTGGAGTGCCAAGACAAGGGGAATGGGTTTCCACTGCTAGGGGTTAGATGGGATATTGGGAAAAATCCTTTCCTGTGAGGGTGGGCAGGCCCTGGCACAGGGTGCCCAGAGCAGCTGTGGCTGCCCCTGGATCCCTGGCAGTGCCCAAGGCCAGGCTGGACAGGGCTGGGAGCAGCCTGGGACAGTGGGAGATCTCCCTGCCCTTGTCACTGGAGTTGGAAATCGATGACCTTTAAGGTCCCGTCCAATCCAGTCCATTCTGGGATCCCATGCAATGCAATCAGCCATCCCAGGATTCATGTTAGAAGCTGATTTTCCACGTGCTGCTATGAATTTGGGTCAGTGAAACCCACACACACCAGCTTCGATAGAACACAGCCATTCTGAGATGACTTCTGTCCCCCTGCATCAGGGGTTTCTCTTTGTGCAGATGTGGTACTGGAATCTGTGGTCAAAGTGACCTAGAATTTTGTTTCAAACGTTGGTGTCTTCTCCGTGTTCTCGTTGTTTATAGCCACAAGGTGGCATTGCAGATTAAAGGGAAAACAGCTCTTGTTGTTCAGGGACACGGGAGGGAGGTGGGAGACTTGGGGAGAAAAAAAAAAAAAATCATACAGCCAGGTTGAAATTCCTTCTAGGTCTTGGAGAGATGCAAGGAAGAGTTCTGCTCACAACTCCCAGGCCTGCAGTTTTGATGGCAGCGAGTGGGATGTTTGCTGTGTTATGATCATGAGGTGTTTCAACTGACTCTGCATCTTCAAATACCTCGGAGCTGTTCAGAGCTGTTCCTCCCCTGCCTTGGGAGCTGATGCAGCTTCAGAGCTGTGAGAAGGGTGATGGTGGCACCTCTCAGCCTCTTTTGTTTTGGTTTGTGTGCTTAAATCCAGAAGAAATTCTCTTTCTTTCTTCTTCTTCTTACTGCTCCCCTCTCCTCCAGTCACATTTCCCTTGGTTTCCCTGCATGCACAATTTTGGCTACAACTGGGCTTCTCTCAAGAACTGACCCACTGCAGAGAGTGAAGTTAAACCCTCTAACAAAGGTTTGGATCTCAACAAAGCTTTCAGGGCTATTTATTTGTTTCTTACAGAGAGGAAGGTGAACTGAACTTGCTGTAGCTGGACCTTCTCTGTACTTTCCAGGTTTTTGTGTGATCCAGGGCTCAGCCTTTTATGTTCAGGGCAAGAAGACTCAGAGCAGGATATTCAAAGATTTTTGCTCCTCTGAGTCAGGATGAAATAATAAGGCATTTAGGAGATCTGAGTGAATCCTTAGGAAGCCTGTTCTGCCCCCAAAAAACGATACCAAGTTTCCCACTCTGGAAATACTGACTTCTTACAATGAGAATGGGCTTCACTGGTTTATTTCCTTGTCTCTTTTTGTTAAAAATTCCTTTCCCAGGAATTTTCTGATTTTTCCTCAGTCCCCTCTGTGTTGCTGTAATATAAATGCTGAATTTCTGATAGATCCTTCCTGGTCCCAACTCTTCTTATCAGCGCTTGTTGCCTTTGTCTGTATATACTTTCCATGAAAACCAGGAAAAGTAGCTCTGCTGAAAGATGGATCTTCCCAGCAGTGGAAAAAAGTGCTAAATGGAGTGGGGGAGCACCCAGCCAGCAAAGGAAAATCTTACCTGTTTTGGAAAGACAGTGAAAATAATTTTATTTTTACCTCTGCTTTGGAGAAGGAGTGAAAGGCAGAGGAAATAAAAAAAAGCTTGCTCAAAACCCACTAGAAGTGTTTGTTAGGAATTTTGCAGACAAATGGAGGGTAATTGACAGTGTTTAACCAGGCAAGAGAAATACCCAGTTCTAACTTTTTTCTCAGAAGGAGGAAAGCAGCAAAAATTTTTCATCAACATTAACATGCACATGACAGCAGAGAAAAACACCATGAAGTTTTGCTTGGACAGTTTTCACCTGGTTGAGAAAGCCAGGGTACATAAATACATATAGATTCAGATATACACATGCACACATGTGTGTGCATAGGAGTTTCTGGATGTATTTGACAAGTCTGATTCCATTTGTGACCAGCTTTTTTTCAGAAGCCTTTCTGAAAAATATTCCTGGTGTCTTAAACCATGTTTTCTTTGCCAAATTGTCCATAATTTCATCCCAGTTTTCCCTGCCTGTCTGCCTCGAGGTTACTGCACAGGGTGGGAAGGCTCTTGCACACTCCAGCTGTCCCCAGGCTGGGAAACTGCTCCCAAAGACTGTGGTGAGGTGGCCACAAAAAGTGTGCAAAAATGTTGTTGGTTTAGATGGCGTGGGAAATGCTCTTGTTGACCAGTTTCTTGCTCTGTGAACAGCAAATTCTGCCCAGAATGTTCCTGTGCCTCCTTTCTGGGCAGGGGTGATGCTGCTTGGCTGTTCAGGCAGGACAATTTATTCCTGCCTGAGCAGACACTGTCTCCCACTCTGTGGAAAGCATGGCCAGACTTGGACTGGGAGGCCTGAGGAATATAAACACTTGATGTTTATTAAATATTGCAAATATTCTGCCCCGACATGTAAATAAGTAGTTGGCATTTGGATTTCTAGGATGATTGACCACCATAGAAATGCGTAAGCCTAATGAGAGAACATCCAATTCTTTTAGGATCATTTCAAAAGGTGTATATGCTCCTTCTGGCTGCTGAGAACTGCTGGGTGGAAGCCAGCTCCTAAATGATAGGGGTTAGGATGAGGCTAGAGAGAAACCTCCTCTCACCAAGGTTATTTCATAACTGCCTACTGCAGAGTTTCACATTTACCACTGGAGCAGCTGGTGCTGGCTCACCTCATCTGTCAGGCAGGGAGCCGAAGGAGATGTACTGCTGGACTGACCCCAGTAGTGAATCTGATGTTCTTGGCTTTTTTTTAGTCTCCCGACCTGAAGGGAGAAGTGAACCTTTTGAAAAAGAAAAGTTTATGCATAAAAAATTCTGTGCAGTGCACATTTCCGGATGAATGTTCAGGCCAGCATTACTTAATGCTGAAATCAAAGCTTTGGGGATTCATGGACATTTCCAAGGCTGCTGTGATACTGCAACCCCTGTGTATAACCTCATGCTTAACACAGGGCTTTTATTCACCTTGAAGTTCTCTTTTGTTCTTCAATCAGCTCTGTTCTGGAAGGAGAGGGGGGAAGCAGTAATAAGATTTAGCAGGACCTCTGGAGATGAACAGATGCAAGCCCAGCTCTCCTGGAACAGAGACCTTTATTACAGTGTTTGTATTCCAGAGGAGGTGGTCAAGGGAAATTTGGGAGAGGATGAGCATTTTCTGTGCAGAAGAGATGCTGTTTAAACTACCATCTGTGTGTAACTTATATTGCAGTAGGAAAACAAAATTTGCTGCATCCTGGAGAAAATTACGTGAATGTGTTTGGTAGAAGTTGTCCAGTAATGCTGGGATCTCTTGTGTGCCTGGGAGCACCTCAGGGCAATCTCAGCCTTGCTGAATTCCCAGGGACTGTCCTCTTAATGGGAAAGTTGTGCCTCTGCTCCAGGGGATTGTTGAACAACACATGGTCTTGCTGGGTGTCACAGGGGTTCAGATGTGCTTTGCTGCAGAATGAGATCACAAACCAGGTTTCTTTTTTCTTTTCCATCCTTTTATTTCTGAAGAGGATCTTTGCTCTTTTCCCCCACTCCCCAGCCCAATAAGCTCTGTGGTGGCTGTCAGGACATTGACATATCATGGTGAACACTTGAATTCAGGTGTTGTCTGCAAATCTGACAGATATTCAACCTGCCCAAATTTGAGTATTGTAATGGCTCAGCTACTGTTGCTTAATGTGAATGTGGGGGCAGGAAGGAACATCTCTCTGCTTCTGCAGAACCTCAGGAAAATAGCTTTGGTTTTGACAAATTGATATTTTCTTTCAAATATTTCTAGTGAATGTTGCAGAGGTCAAATGTTAAGGCCTTCCTCTGGAATGGAAGTTTGAAAGATTTATGTTGGTCTTCAAATCTATAACCTGCTGACACACTACAAAGGCCTGAGATGGCTGCCAATACCTCAGCACATTTTCAAAGCACAAACAGTGGCTTTAGTCATCATTAACTTGCATGAATCAGACCATTCTTCCTTGGGCAGTCCTCCTGCAGAGGAATTTTGTTTAAGTTTCTATTGTGCATCTGCTGTTCATGCTTTCATATGGGAACAATTTTTTCATGTGCATCAGAGAGGGGTGAGTAAGGGAACAGTGACACATTGACCTCAGAAGCTCTCAGGGAATTTTCTAGAGCCTTGGCCTGCCTGCAGGAGGCGGTTTTGTGGGCTTGCTCCACTCTGTGCTTGTTCCTCTGGTTCTCCTGTGTGCAGCTCCCACTGATCCACCATCCCTGTGGGGGTTTGGGAACACAGACAAGCCTTCCCTGCACAGTAAAAACCCACAGGTATTTTGAAGGTGAGTGATGAGGAGAGTTGATGGTTAGAACTTCATACTATTGCTGGTTTTGTCCTGCCTGCTGTGTAGGTGCAGAGGAATTGACTCTCATCCGCTCTTAAATTGGCAATTTCTGTTCTTGCTAGATTCACTTCAAGTTTGCAGGCAGAGAAAACTTTGCTTCCTTAGCAAGAAACCAGAAGTCTCCAAGACCCTGCTGATGCCCTCTGGAGAAGAAAGTTTAATTCCCATGGTGTGAAATGAAGCTCCTGTTGGCATTTGAGATGTTTCTGCCATGAACTCTCTCTCTCTCAGGCACCTGCTCAGCTGCTGTTACTGAGCTCCTGCTCAGGCACTGGTGAGCAGAACAACACATTGCTCATAACTCATCTCCCCTCCTTCCTGTGCAAGCTTCAGTTGACTAAAAAGGCTGTTTATTCCCACTTGTTGTGGTGGAAATCAGGGCAGAACCAGGGCAGAGGAGATCCTTCTGTGCACAGCCAGTTGGCTGGGACAACACCTGGACTGGGCTGGGAGGAGCATGGGGAAGCAGCACTCTTTGGGTAGTGGCAGGTTCAGCTCAGATGGATAAGAGTTACTGTGAGGTTAATAACTATTAGGTAGGAAAACCTTGAGGGAAGGAAAACCTGCGTCTACTTTGGACCAAAATAATAGAAATTTGAAATTTTTCATGGAAAACAATTGCTCCCATTTTACTTTGTCCTCCCTATGTGTTTAAATATTGGAGTGATATGGAAACAATCTGGGATGCTCCTGAAGAAGTTAAGCAGGAGCTGACAGCATGGAAATTGTGGGGTGACAGCTGTACCAGAGACTAAATCATTTACTCCTGAGCTTAGAAATCTGAGCTGAGGCATGGGCTCAGCTGTGCAGGAGAATGAAATATTTTCTTTGATTTTTCCCTTGGTTTTGCCCATATAATTTTAGAATTACAGTTAGGAAACACAATAACTGTTCTTGCACACTTCACTGAATAATTGCCATTAGTTCAATATCACCCATTTCTCCTGTATCTGATACTTCACAACTTTGGAGTGGAGACTTTGGGCTCTCTTCCTCTTTGCTTCCCTTGCTCTTTTCAGTGCTCGTGGCTCATCTGGGACAGGCAGAACCATGTTGTTGTTTGTAGTCCCAGAGCCCCGAAGGAGGATTTTTTGGGAGCTAGTCATGACCGCAAACCTTGAGGCCTCTGAGTGACCCCATTTGTAATCCAGGGATGTTCTCAGAACTTTCTAGGTCACAAGACACCCGGATACATCCCTGAGCTGATGACTGCCCAGCCAGTGGCTGCTGTTGGATAACTGAGTTCACCCTCACGGCTCTGCCTGTAGGAATATGGGATTGTTCATACAGATGACTGCTCTTGTGGTGAGCAAGGCTCTTTGTGGAATGGCCAGTGCATCAGAAGATCTCCTCTCCTCTCTCTCCCCTCCCACTGACCTTCCCCAATGTGTCCTTGACTAAATATGTAGTGCTTGCACACAAAAGGAAGGAATTTAGGAGTGTGTGAAGTACTTGCAATTAAATGTCACGCCAGCCACATGTGGTTTTGCTGCTCCAAATTCAGCTCAAATAAATGGAAAGGATTACAAAATGAGGGAACAACTTGGGTCAACCTGGAGTGTTAAACAAAATATGTTTTCCTTTAGTAGCATCCAGGAGTGTGTGGTGCATTTTGCCAAAGGGAGAAGACAGTGTGGAGTCTAAGTCAGGGGCTCAGGTGAGGTTTAACCTAACAGGTCTAACTAAGTTGCTTCATGAGCCTTGCTGGTTCTGGCGCTTGAAATTAGTTTCTCCCAGCTTTATTTGGCCTGTGCTGCTGCAGAGAAGGGAATGTTTTCTATGCCTGCTGTGACAGGACAAGGAGGCATGAAGGTAGGAGTTAGAAGTGAGGTCATGGCTCAGGCTCACTAAAGGGAAATCAGGCAGAGTATTCATGTTCACATTGAGCCTTCACTAAGCCAGGCTTAGGGGGCTCTCAGGTCTTTAAGATATTTAAGAATATTTTTTCATGCTGAACCATACAATCAATGAGATGTCCCCATATGTCAGGTTTTATTTCCACCTCTCCTAGGGAGATGAGTGGTTTCTCACTGAACTCACATCTCTGACATTCCTGTGATCAAGAAATCAATTTAATCTCCCGATGAGGAAATCTTCCACTGGTTTTAATTGGGAATTGCTCTGTCCTGGTAGAACTGCTCCACTTATTTTGTGAGCCAAAAAGCTCCAGCAAACCTGACACAGCTCTGTTGTCTTCTCGGAGGGGTTTGGTGGCATTAACTGATGGAGGAAGGATGTGTGCCTTTTCCTGAAAAGCTAAGGAGAATTATTTGCTCTCTCTATCACCAATGCCATTGCCTTTCCCAGTCAACTACTGCCAGCTGTGGAAGGCACATTCCCTCCTGCCAGCCACTCATTGTGCTTTTGCAGTAGGAAGAGGGGGGATGAAAGAAGGGGGGATCTTAATTGAAAAAATAGGCCTGGGGCTTCAGGGACATAACAAAGTCAGTGGGAGTGTGTGAACAGCAATTTATTTTGTCAGTTCAAGTTACAGTCTTTCTGACATGTGAAAATTGCAGATGCCAGTTTCTCAATGTGTCACTGTGACACACAGCATCCCAAATAAATAATGAAACTCTGGACTTGGTTTGCAGAGCTCCGGAAAGCCCGAAGAAACGGGATATAAAAATTGACAGATAAATTGAGAGAGTTTTCTTTGACATACGGGGCATGATCTTAGTTCAGCCTCTCACAAGATGATCTTCACACCTTTCATTGCTTCAGCAGAGTGTTCCTTTCCTCAGTGTGGTCTTCACAGAGTTTATGGCCTTCACAGCCTCTTTGGGCTTTGAAAATGGAGCTGTTTTCATGAAGAATCAAACAAACCTTTTCCCTTGAAACTGCAGAGGATTGGATAACGTGTGGCTGAAGTGTTGATCTGAGACTGAGTAGATCACTAGAGCAACTTGTTAAGGCTAGGGTCCAATTAGGAAATTACCTGTTATCCTGACTGCCTACAAGCCTTTTAAATGTTCCATTGTTCTTCACCTGCTAAATTGGAGTGATGATGATATTTAAATCTCCTGTGTTTTCTGACTTAGTTTAAATCTTTTAGAAGGGGCTTTCCTTTCCATGTATTTCTACAGCACTTAATATAACTTGGTTCAGCCTTTATTATGGTATCCATTTATTATAGCAGTAAAATCTCATTTTGTGCAGATCAAGTAGTTTCTATTAATGTTTGTTCATTGAGCTTACAGAAGTAGACAAATGGCCATTAATGATCAAGGGACCAAGTCAGAAGCATGAAGAGTTTATTAAAAGTTCAATTAGAAAGAAACTGTTCTGCAGAGACCTTTAGCAAGAGCCTGAGTGGCAGCAAAGACATTAGAAATCCTTAATAACATGGCAAAGATGTGAATGGTTTCCTATCCCATTTCCCCAGTTAATCTGGTTTAGTCAGCAGGGTAGTCAGACAGAATGTGTGATTTCTGAGGAAATCCTGAAAAATTAGGCTTGTTTTATCTAAGGGGGAAAAAAAAAGGAAAAAAGAATATGACAAGACTTCAAATGCATAAAAGGCTTGTAGATGCAAGAAAAAACGTGTTAGCTTTGGAGAAGAAGAACAGGGCAGGAAGCTGCAAATTTAAATTGCAAGGAGGTCTGTGTCCAGAAGCTGAAGGAGGCATCACCAAGAGCAGTGAGGGTGAGAGCTGGTGCTTTACCTGCAGCCCATGGTCCTGGCAGGCTGGCATGAAAGGGAAGGTACTGTCCAGCCAAGCCTTGCTCTAAAGCAGCATCTTAAAGAGAAATGTACAGTATTTTTTGCACAGTATTTCAAGAGGCTGAAAGTCAGTGCAGGCAGGAAGGTTCATCTGGGTTCATGACTTTGGAGGAACTGTTAAGCTGGCACTTCTCACCAGCAGGTAGGTTGTGCCCTGGAGTGTTTGCTGGTGAAAGAGGATCCTCCTGCTCGTGGAACAGGACATTACCTTCAGCTGCACTGCTCTGTCTTGTCATGTAAACTTAAAAATAGGGGACAGATCCTCAGGAATTCAAAGCCAAACTGCCCTTCTTGTGCAGCAGCCAGGGACAAAAGTAGAAATGTGAAGCAAGCTGGAGAAGGATGAGCGCCTGGTGACAGATGCGCGAGCTCAGTCCGTACACTTCCCAGGACGTGGTTAAATCTGAGTTCTTCTCCATGGAAAAGCATCAGTTGACTTTGCACCAGTTCTCTGAAGGGAAGCACTGCACTGCCCTCCTCACACTTTGGAGACAACCCTCTCTGCTTCCTCGGGAACTATGGAAAGGAGCTGAATTAGGCTGCAAAGACTTTGACTTCATCCACAGCTGCCCTGGTCACACTCTTCTGGGAGCTTCCCTGGCTGCACAGACTCAGAGAGAGCTGATGCAGTTCCTTGAGAGCCCACTTACCCTGATCTTAGCTCAGTGCTTGTCTGTCCTCTCAGAACATGCGTCACTGCACACGGTAATTACGAGGAGAGCTAAACTGCCAGGGAAGGATGATTGCATCATTAAGACACTGGAACAGGAATAACTAATTCTGCTCTTAACTCTTCATGTAGCCCTGGTTATGACGCTGAAGACCAGTTTTCTCATCTAAAAGGAATTTTTTATCCCTACCTTTTTCATTCTATTTTATTGTATAATGTTGCTGTGTCAATTATGTTTTGAAGGGACAGAGCTGTAAGGAAGTTTTGTCTATGGTACCACTTGTGAGGATTACATTCAAACTGGGATTTGTGCTAAAACTAGAAGTGTCTTGCCCTAAGAATATTAATGTCAATAATGATGTTTGCAATAAAAAACATCTACAAGGGTTTGGGAGATTAATCACAACACAAACATCTAACAGAAAGCCTGTAGTGAACAGTAGAACCTGGTCCATTCTCTGTGTGAATTTGCAACCCTGACATCTCTTACTGAGTATTCTGGCAAGCTCAAAGCACTTTCAAGGAAAGATTTAACAGCCAAGCTAGAACACACATCTCATGTTGCTTTTAGTTTATTATTATTGCAAAATGCACTATTGAACACTTACGAGTGCATCACAAAATAAAATGCTGGGGAATTACAAATGAATTTTGCTCTTAAGATGAATGAGTCTGTGATTTAGAAGCTTTGACATCAATAGCACTGATGCTTTCATAGTAAAAAGGGCTGCAGTTGTCAGATTTTCCTTCTACTTTGGAAGTTTTAGCACAATTTTTAGAAAGTAAGTTTTGGTGAGATTCTTATTAATCCTTTTCCCGAAAGTTCAGCTAGCTATGAAATAAAAGTGGCTTTGCACTTTTTCATCCTTGCTTATTTTCCCTGTTCTAGATCTAACTTTTTTTTATGAAGTCAACTTTTTTCTACCTCTGCTTCTTCCTCCCACACCCCACCTCTCATGGATGAAATTCTACAGACCCCTGGGACTCTGTTGCCCATCAATTCCCTTGGCACAAACTCCTTTGTCCAAGGAAGCTCCATTTTTGTGTGTGTCACATCATAAAAAACCCTATTTGAGTTATGCAAAACTGTCACAGTTGAGGAGCCAAGTAATTCCTTTCAAATTCACACTGCAAAGCAATAGGGTGGGTTTTTTTCTTAAATATTTCAGACAATGCTTTTATCAAAATGGGTCATTCTTCTGTCCAATCAGCGTGTGCTCCTGTCCATGACGGGTTCTAGGTGCAAGAACTGCTGCAGTGGGCAGTAATGGATTAAATTTGTCCACTGTGAAAGATCCTTCCTTAATTGCATTAGTTTGAGGTTTATTTTATGCTTGAAATGTGGCGTTGAGCCAAAGAGACCACAATCCACCTTCCTTTCCAAGGTCCGAGCACCAAGCAGTATCCCTTTACAAGAAGGGTGCTTAAGTGCTTTTCTGAATCAAAGCCTGAGTCAGTGCTTTAATGTACTCTGTTCATGCTTGGAAATGGCTTATATTCCACTGAGCAAATTTCCTTTAAAGAAGCTAAGCCTACTACAGTGTCTGAAGAATTCAATGTCACACTGAAAACTTATCCCCCAGATCTGTGTCCGAAGAGATCCTGCTTAATGGATGCTGCCTGCTTACTGCCATGCAGCATTCCTGCTCCAAGCACTGAAACAGTCTGTTCTCTCTCCAAGCAATGTGACAAATTTTTCTCTGGTCACCTCTGGTGTTTTACATTTATATTCAAGGTTCTAGGGAAGGTCACTCCAGTGGAGCACCAGTAGCACCTCCATATCTGTGATCTCATACATAGATTTTTGAGCCTGGCTTTAAGGCAGGAGCATGGTAGGACTCAGATTATCCAGCAGGAAGTTTAGGCAGCTGTTTCATGGAGGAGTAATAGAATATGTGGAGTTGGAAGAACCCATAAAGATCATTCAGTCCAACTTTCTGCTCCTCCCAGGACTGCCTAGGGGAGTCATAGAATAATTTAATAATTTGGGTTGGAAAGACCCTCCAAGACCATCTTGTTCCAGCCTCTGCCACAGTCAGGGACACCTTCCTCTATCTCAGGCTGCTCCAACCCTGTCCAGCCTGGCCTTGGACACTTGCAGGGATGGGACAGCGACAGCTTCTCTGGGCACCCTCTGTCAGGGCCTCACCACCCTCACAGAAAAGAATTTATTCCTAATCCCTAATCTAAACCTCCCCTCTGTCAGTTTTGAAGCCATTTCCCTTGTCTTGTCACTACATGCTCTCATCAGTAGTCTTTCTCCATCTTTCTTGTTGGCTTCCTTCAGGTAACAGCGTCATCCAAGATGCTTCTTGACCCTTGGGCAGGGCTAGTGCTGTGGGGACCCTGTTCCAGGGACCAACCACTTTTTCCCTAATGTCTGCTCTGAACTTCCCCAGACGCAGCTCCACTGCCTTCCCTCTTGCTGGCCCCCAGAGGGGGGATCAGCAGCTCCTGCTCTGTCCTCGAGGGAGGTGTGGGCTGCCCTGAGACACCCCTTGCCCTTTGTCACTTCTCTTTCAGAGCCCTGGGCCTTGTTTTCCTTTCCCCAAGTCAGAAGCAGGTGCCTGACCTGCCTATATACTTTCTTGTGGTTCATTTCCAGCCTTACTGCTGACTGCTGCTTCCCTGTCAGAGCTCGAGGAAGATTCATCCCAGGCTGGCTGGGCTATTTTAAGGCAGGCTTCTATGTATCTGCACGAGCCCGTGTGCTTCAATTAGCTTTTGTCTGGCCTGAGCTGTTTTTGTTATCACCCTCGTTTTGCTGATAAAGCAGGAACATTTTTAGAGGTGATTTTTTTCCCCCTCTGCAGGAGCCCTGGGATGGATGGGAATGAACTTTGTCAGGTGCTCAGAGTAAAAGGAATTGTCTGGATACCTGGCTCCTCTGTCCTGACAAACCACTCGGGGGCCTTGTGTCTCGGGTTGTTCCCTCTGCAAAGCAAGGCTAATATTTATTTCCATTATATATATTAATAGCACTTAGTAACTTTGAACAAGGTCAGGCCTTCGCTGCATTACACACTGTGCTAAGACATGCATAAATTAGTGCCTCTCTGTGCCTCCTTCGAAGGAGAGATGTCAGAATGCAGTGCCTGAGAGGCAAGAAATGATCCATAATGCCTGATGTATTCTAGGGCTCTGTCCTGGCACTGTGGCTCATCCCAAGGAGTGCATTATGGGCAAGAGATAACTTGGGCTGGCCTTTCATAACTTGATTATCCTATTTCAGGTTTAATACCCCAGATAAGTATCTGTGACTAAAGGGAGGCAATGGCTGAGAAACCTCTGCAAAGTTTTGCTGCTGGAGTCATAAAGAGAGAATAAAGCAGGACTGCCAAAGTATGGGCACCTCCAGCACAGCTGACACAGGTTTTGTCTAGATTTAGGCCTCTCATTTTCATCAGTGCCTTAGTCAGAGGAACCACTCTCCAGATGATCCCACACTCCTTCAAGTTCAGAGCAGCATCTCTCTGAATTGACAGATCAGCAGACAACTCTGTGAACTTCCAGTATGAATTCATAAATAGTCTGTCTCCAACCACCATTAATGCATCCCAGATTTAGGGCTGCTTGACAAATCATGTTCTCCCATTGCCACCATGACTTTGTTCTACACTTCAACTTTGAAAACCATGAAAAATAAATAATAGTTTGGAACGTCTGGTTGTTAAATCATCGCAAGCTCCTACTGGGGATTCACAGTGACACCATGATTGCCAATGTTTATTAAACTGCTTTACAGGGCTCAGTTATTCTGGTGGGACCCAGTCATGTGAGTGCAGCAGGGATAGGTTGGGGTAGCATTGCTGAGGTTCTGGAGATGGGAGTTTGGGTATTATTTCTTTTGATTTTTCTGCAAATGAATCTTACTGAGTGCGTCCTGCTACTACCATGCCCATATATTTTGGTTTCATACTTGGAAGCAGGAGTTAAGGGTCATGGTGGGGAATGATGGTGGTTAGATAACTGTTGGTGACAACCAGAGTGCATTTTGTCCCGGGCTAACCTGAGCTGGAGTGGGATGGGTGCTTGTCTCTGAAGTATTAAAGCAGGAATTGTTAGCACTTGGTGAAAAAAGTGACATCGGAGCAAAACTGTGGTACATTCTCATCCTCTCTAAGGTGTAGAGGTGGAGCTGCAAAAACCAGTGTAGCAGCAGATCTAAAGCCTTGTGTCAGCAGGACTCTGAGAGACTGACACCAACACCAAAGGGTGTTGTAAGTAGAACTGAAGTGGTTGTCAGGGGCAAGCTCTAAAACAGTGAATTTGAGAATAGCAGCACTGTGTGGAGAATTACATCTTAATCTTATATGAAAAGGTACAAAATCATTCACGAAACAAAGGCCAATTTGTGAGAGCGCAGCCAGTTGCTGAATGGTGATATTCTCAAAGTATGTTTAATGTAGAATTAGTCAGAAGTCTAAAATCTGTGGTGATTAAAATATTCTATTGGCTTTCCATACATCTTTTTGTTCTAGAACCCCACTTTATAAAGTTTGAATGTGAGAAAGCACTGAGTACATTTTGAGAGAGGCTGGCTCATCATGCAGGGCAATACTTGGGGAGAAAAAAAGGAAAATCATCCACAGCCTTCATTCCAAGAGAGTCTAGACATTAAGCCACTCCATAGAAAGCTATTGGAAATTCAAGAATTTCCTTACAAGTACTTGCATCTTTCTTTCCTGGCTTCTTCTGGAAGCTGCAAGGAGGTCCATTGACTTTTTGGAGATCTGTAGTGCCACATAAATTAGGTGGAGAGACTCCATGGGAAGTAGGCCAAAGAGAAAGATAGTCCTTAAATACATTATCTCTTTCACTCTTCTGCTTTATACTCTTCTCCCCATGGCAACTGTATTTAGTCAAATATGCTTTGAAATAAGTTGGATTGCCAAAAAAAGTAGGATTAACTGCCAGAAAATAGTTATGTTTTCATTCTCCATTCTGTGTGAAATAATACAGCAGAGTTAGTAAATATGAGCATCATGTTATTTCCAGTGTTGTTGCAGTGGCTTCAGAAATCACCTCAAATTGTTTTGCCTATCTCTGTAAATTATGAGGTGACAACAACACCAAAGAAACAGCGAAGCAGGCAGAAGGTCCTGTGGAGCAGTTGGAATACTCAGTCTATTTTAAAGCTGGTGATTGTTTGGGTGCAGGAACACATGGAAATAAACCCTGACTGTACAGCTGGTACCCATGGAAAGTGCTGTGGAACAGAAATAGGAGAGTCGCAAGTGAGGTGTCCATGGCTGGTGTAGAGCAAGGACTGTCCATGCCTGAGAGGAATGTCACTGCAAAGGTGATTTTCCCTGTCTCCCATTTCAGGGTTTAGGGGTGTCAAGTATGGCTGTCTGATTGTTCATGTTGGCCAGCTCCCAGCTGCTTTTTGAAGATATTTATTTTTGTAACTGTTGCATTTATCAGGGTGGATTAGCCAAGTCTGTTGACTTCAGTTTTTTGGCACAGGCTGTCAGAAATTATTTTAGCAATTCTCTGCCCTGAACAAAGTGCATTTACTTTTCAACCTCTGCTCTTACTTCCAAGCAATGAGCTACTGAGGGTTTCATTTACAGTCAAACATTCAGTGGAGTTCCTATCTACAGCTCTTTGTTGTACATTGGATTTCTGTTTGTGGAAACCAAAGGGAAGGAGAAAGGAACATCTCTACCTAATGGCTTCTGGCTACCAGTAAATGGTGGCAATTCCACAAGGAGGTATAAAGCACAGGAGAATGTTTTCAGAGAAGTAATAAATTTGCTGGGATAGTCACAAGGAGTGCCAGCATCACTTGAGAGAGGAACTTGTGGGCATTTCTTTTGTTCCATCTCAGGCATCATCTTCACGAAGGCTTGAATACACAGGCCAAATGCTCTGCCCAGCAGATTTACCATTTTCCAGCACCAAAGGGCTGGATCCTTCCTCTGCAAAGTGTTTATGGTGATACCATGCTTTATTTTCAGTGGTTTAGGGTACTAAAATATCATACCTTTTGTTGGATAAGCTCATTGGCCTTTGAGAGTAACTTCAGGGCTGTGAAGAAGTTTTAATGGAATGTATTGCCCTTCATGTTGGACAAGATAAGGAAGAATTGATTCTGAATTGAAAGCTCGGTGTTTAAGAGACTTTAATCAGAAACTGAATATCCAGCAAAAAGTTCCTTAATTTTCTGTCCCAGAACTCGGACTAACCTTTGTATCCATATGTAGCTTTAAAGGAAAGGCAACAACTAACAGCAGAGAGGTTTTTCACTCACCTGAATTAGTTTGCTCATTCCCATAATATTCTTCTTGAATGTCACCGCAACCTCTGTGCTGCCACCCCCAAACCTGATCTCGTCACTCACTTCAAAGATGCAATTCCCTGCCAAATGCCTCACCTTCATCCATCTCAATCTAAACTCAGCAAAATGACCTCTCAAAAAGTACTCTACAGAGGCACTCTTTAATCAACATCTGTTTAGAGCTTTCCCCGTTAACTTCACATAGGCAGATTGTTTTCCATAATTAGGCACAGATAGGCTGTGATATAACCAGCTGACATATAGAATACATATTCATTTCTCCCGCTGACTCCTTGAAGGATCTGAGTAATGCACAAGAAACACCTAGTGCATTTAATACTAGTCTCAAGAGCTTCAGACTTGTCTAAGAGAGTCGCTGAAGCACTCCAGGTAAAACTCATGTCTTGTTAAATGAGAGGCTTAGGACAGTGTGATGCTCTTGATGAACTGAGAGGCTGTATTTAGATAAGAAATGGAGAGCAACTGGGAGCATGTGTCTCCTTATTTTCCTTTGCTGAGTGGGCTATAAGGGGCAGAAATGTTCTTTAGGGGCAAGAAGATGGTGACATTAATAGAGTTGGCCGTGCAAAGAGTTTGCAGTTACACCCCTGAACAGCTATTTAGAGCTCTGTGCTGTGGGCTTTGCCTGATCTCTATTGTCTGAGGCCCTTTGCAGAGACTGGTTCAGATAAACACTTAACCAAACGATTAAAGTTCTTCATATGTAAAATACCCGTTAAGCTCTTTCTACTAAACGTGACCTTGATCTCTTGGTGCTGCAGCTCCCCAGTGAAAAATGGAAATCCGATAACAGCTTTATCAGTCTGAAAACTCCCAGCAGTCCCATGCTACTATTTCTCATGTAACATAACAAAACATATCTATAAACGTGATAGTATTTACTGGCTTGATTCTGCCCTTTTCTCTTCGGTGAAATTAAATAACAGCCAGCTCCAGGGGCAGCCTGATTGATTTCAGTGAAACTAATGCTACTACTCAACAAGACTGAGGGCAGAAGGAGCCGAGTCAGGCACCGAGCAGGTTTTGTTATTCTCCTGTTACTGCCACAGAGCTCTGGTTATTTTGAGAGAGCCTGTCCATATTTTCTCTTTCGCTGTCTCCTCCTGATCTTTTTGCCTTTTCTCAGCTTCACACAATAGTCTCAAATCTTATCAATTGACTGCCAGCTTTAAAAATCTCCTACTTCTGGAATTTTCAGGTTCCCCTCAAGTGAGCATTTAATGCCACTGTGTCTCCAAACCATCTGCTATTTCTGGGGAAAAAAACACCACAAAACACTTTAAAAACTGACAGCTGACTTTCAGAAGTCTTTAGTAATTGCAGCCCCAGCTGAAATTATTGAGACTAAATAGCCTGAATTGTTTTAGAAAGTCAGGGCACGAGGTGCATTCTGCTACCTCCAGCCCCATAAATATCTACTCTTTTCAATGTGTTATTCTTGAAGGTATCAGAGTTTGAAGGTGATTAAAACTCAATAGTTCATTTGGTCCTTAGAATATTGTTTTCAAACATTTCCAGCAGAAGTAAATGCTTAAATCCCATTAAATTGGAGGCTAAGTGCCTTAGGTTTCTTTACAAATCCTTCTGGTAGGCATCAGATATCAAACAGACAAAACAAAAAAATTAAGTTGAAGCCAGGGTATTTTTCTTTCCCTATGGGGAAAAGGGCATCTATTATGCAATGAATCTTTTGTAATGGTTTGGTGGCTTTGACAAAATCCATTTTACTTCATTGTCCTTTTATTTTACATAATATCCATAAAATGGCAATGCAGAAGAAGTTATTACTGATCAAAACAATTAGGATAAAGCTCTAGAGTTAGAATAATGTTACACAAAAAAAAGGACCTTTTTGGGCTAGAACAACTTTCTCAGGGACTGTATTCAACATGAAAGGGTAGGACTTGTCTTGCAGCCCTTTAAAACAGATTTTGTCTGTTGTCTCTGTATAAGAAACAAAAATAATTTAAAAAATATTAAAAAAAGGAACTGGTTTATTTCCCCTCACATTGTAATTAATGCCCAGCATGTTGCAAAATAGCAGAGCAAATGTTACAAGACAGGTAAATCTTAATCCTACCATGATCATAGGGGATGCTGGGAACTCTAGTAAAGTGAAATTTTATGAAATTCCAACAACTGAATAATCTTTTTTGACATTAGGCCGAGGAAGACCTGAAACAGGATCTGTTTGGGAGACCCTGTTCTCTGGATTTCAGAGAGGACTTCCAGCCAGGTGCAGGTGTGTACCCAAATATACCAAGTTGCAAGGAGGCTTAAAGTTTTCCAGAGTGAAGAAAGAACTTATAAACCTGTAGATCATATAACTGGTTTTATCTTGTAGTGGACAAGCCTTCCATAGGTCAGTCTCTGTGCTGCAGAGGGCACATTTAAGGACAACAAAGTCCATGCCACAGTTCTCATGCATTTCTACTGGGAGCCTGACATTCATTTGCCTTTGATTGCTGGCCCTCGGTTTCCAGTGACTGTAACCACCCCTCTTCACTAAAATCCCTGCAGTGTCCCCTGTGGGCTGTCCTGTTCCCTGCTAAAACTCTACATTTGCAAGTAATTTAATCTTCTAAAAATTATACCTCTGACGAGGAGGATTCTTGTTCTCCCTCCTAAGATGAAACACAAAAGAGCATTAGATAATCCAGGTTAAAGTGACAGTTAGTGAACAACTTCTTAAAAAAAATTGCAGACCTAGAAAGGAGATGCTGTTGTTTCTACTAGAAATATTAGTGAAAACTATTTGCTAATTTCACACAGCCCTTAGGTGCTGAAGAGCTGCACTTGATGATTGTGTGACCCCATGGCCCTGGGACAGAGGCACTGGCAGGGAGCTTTGGCTGCCTTAGCATGCAGAACTGCAGCAGCAGAGACAGGAGATGCTGAAATTGTTACAGGAGGCCTTGCAATCAGCACACGATTCTGTAGGTGGGTATTTCTTTGGAGAGCAGTCCTTAATTAATCCCGAGCCTCCAGAGCATACTTTCTCATCTTCCTTCCCCTCACATAGGTGTCTCTACTCATTAATCAAATCATTTTTTTGTTCCGGCCATGGTTTGAACACTGTATTTCTTGCCAGCCTGTGCTGGAGTGAAAGCCAAGGTATTTGATGTGTGAGAGCTGCTGAGTGCTGCACTGCAGCTCCCTCCTTCTCCCCATCCCCGAGCCCTCAGTCCCTCTGATCTCATCACTCCAATTTAAACACAGGGGCCACACTGAAAGGGCAGAGATTTGTTTGGCTTTTGGCAGCAGCGAGCTCGGGCCTGTCTGGACATGTCCACTGACCATTCGAGAAGAGGGAGTTTCTCTCTGAACACGGATTTTTCCTGCCCCCCTTCCCGGCACAAAACTCCTTGGCATGAGCTCACCCTCCAGAAACCTCAGTATTTACACAGGCTCCGTGGCTGCGATTTACTCAGGGCCCAGCTGCTGGTGCTTATCTTCAGTTTTCTGAAGTAAAAGGTTGAAATCCAGAAATACAGGAGAGCGCTTCTGCTGGTTGTGCAATCCCCCTGCTTGCTCCACAATGGGTCTCCCTAAACCACCTCCAGCAGCTTGCAATGGGATAAAGTGCCCTGAAGAGGGAAAGAAAGGTGTTTGGAAAGGCCACCTCTGTGCAAACAGAACAATTCAGTCTTTAGGAGATCTGGGAACATTATAATTGAAACACTGATCTGGGATTCTTTCCCTTAAGGTTCCCTTAAGAATGAGAGAGCAATGGAGAAGTTTGTAAGATACAGATGGCCCTGAAAATCATCAAGTGCAGCTCTTCAGCACCAAAGGGCTGTGTGAAATTAGCAAATAGTTTTCAGTAATATTTCTAGTAGAGATAACAATATCTTCTTTCTGGGCCTGTAATTTTCTTTTTTTTTTTAAGAAGTCATTCACTAACTATCACTTTAACCCTGAATGTCTAAGGCTCTTTTGTGTTTCAGCTTAGGAGGGAGAACAAGGATCCTCCTCATAAGAAGTATAATTTTTAGAAGATTAAATTACTTAAAAACGTTGAGTTTTAACCAAAAATATTGAGTGCTTTTGTTCAGGACTCTTTAATATTGCAAATCTTCCAGACAAATAAGAAATCCTATTTTTAGGTGATAGTCTGGAAAAACCCCACCATATTTTAATTAAATTAAATCACAATGAAATGCAGAAGACTTAAATAGATTGGCTGTCTGGTGTAGCTGCTAATCTGGCCCATGTTCAGTTCACCCTGCATAATCATCATCTATTCTGTGTGTGTTTTTCCAGACCCACTACATCCCAAAATATTTTGCAGAGTTAATCAAATACAACCTGAAATTCAAAGAAGAGGAGAACAGTTAAGATGTTCATGCAGGAGATAAATGTATTTATTACAGGTACAGCTTGGAAACAGGGGAAAAAATCATCAGATCCATGAGGGAATTTTCTCAGTGGTGCTGTAGCACATCCAGTAACTCCTGTGAGAGCTGCAGCCATTTCAGCGGCTCCTAAGTTTGGTTCCTGAACCTGAGGTCTGTGAGTTAAAAAAGAGGAGATAGAAGATGTTCCATCACCCTGCTGCAGGCCAGCAAAGTTCAGTTGCCAGATTTCTTCCATGCCTAGGATACAGGCTGTCTGAAGGAATTAGCAGTGCTGCCTTGGAAATCAGCAGGGTCTCTCTTGCCTCCGTTCCAGCAACATTCGTCGGCACCACTTTGGAGGAGTTCAGCCTGAAGACCTCCAAAGTGAGGCACCTCACTTGTTTTGAGAATCTGGGATTTTTTCCCAGATGTTTTTCAGAGCTTTTGTGATTGCCTGACTCTTTTCCATTTCTCAAATTCCATGTTTTCCCCCCTGGCCTCCTCTGACCCAGCCTCATCCTTCTTTCCTTTCTCGGTGCCTCTAACCTGCTTCTTGAACCATTTACCTGTTTTTCTGATCAAAGAATATTTCAGTCTGAGTTTGGGAAGAAATTATTTTCAGTCAGTCTGTATCAGAAACACGTGGCCCTCTGCTACCAGACCACTTCACCATCATCATTCTTAGCCAGGTTTATTCAAATTTGCACACAAGCCTGTTTAAAGTAGGAAATCAGGCAGAAACAAACCTTCTGTTTCCAGCCAGACACAGTGTTCAGAAGTCCTCAGTTCAAATTTCATTCATTTCTAATTAAGAGCTCATCAAACCTCATAAAACCCTCAAGGTTTCCAAGGATCTCTTGCTAATGGCCACGCTTGGAAGAAAAGAAAAGTACTTTAAGTTATTTTGCTTTCCAAGTGCACTGTGTACTTTTTTCCTCATCTTCCTTTGCTTTCTGTGACATCTGTGGACAAAATGTGTTTGGAGATGATTTGGTCAGTTAGATGAGAAATTATATATTGAGTACATTAGCGTGTAAATTTGAGTTTCCAAATGCTTTGGGTCATCAGCTCATACAGAGATGCAAACACACACATGGGCTTGTGTACACTGGTTAAAACAGCATGATAAACTTTCTTAAAGAACACAAAAACTTTTGCTTTTGTATTTATATTATTTAAACTTCTGTTAATTTCTAAGGAAATGTTGTTCTTTTTTTTTAAATTTAAATGGCTCTGAGTTAATTTTGAAGCCAAAAATCGAGCATAAACTCATCTGCTCACAGTATCTGAGTTTCAAGATAATACACATCCTGCTCTCGCATTACATTACCCCCCATAAATCTGTCTCTGAGTCAAAACCCCTTAAAAACATAAATGCAAATATAAAAACAATGAGAGTTAAGAAAGTTAGCCTGTGACTTAAAAAGGAAGGAGAGGAAATAACAAATGCAGAGAATGAAGTATTCAATGCCATTTTTGGTTGCTTCTTCCAGAAATAAATAAAAAAAAAAAGGTTGATTGTGGCTGTGTACTAATGCATTAAGTTTTAACAAGGGGGTCATCTGAAATAGCTAAAGACTATGCTGGCTAAAATTTGGGTAATTTAGATGTTCTGCAATTCAGCAGGACCTGATGAAATCGACCCTGGGGTACTTCAGGCTCTAGCTGCAACAATCCCAGAGTGATTAGAGATTATCTTTCAGAGTTCAAGATGACCAAGGTAGAGCCAGAGGCCCAGAGAAGGGTAATCACAAGGTCTATTTTTAAATAGGGGGAAAATGAGAACCAGGGGGATTATGGAACAGTAAAACTGACTTCAATACCCAAAAAGTTCCTAGAATTAGCTGTTACAAGCACTCAGAGAATTAGAAGTTAATAAGAAACAGCAAATACAGATTTGTCAAGAGCAAATCACGTCAAACCAGTACAATTTCTGTGCAGGGGAGATGAACTGGTAAATAAAAACCAAGAGGTGCATATGATGTTTGTTGGTATTTTAGTAAGAGTTTGAATTCATGGCATCCTCATAGTCTAAGTAGAGGTACATACTGTCTTTCAAACTGAGAGCACAGCCAGGTGTAAATTAAGGCTCAAAAAGTAGATGTAAATTGTTTCCTGTCAAGGTGGGAGGGCACAGCAAAGGTCCCTCAGGGGTCTGCCCTGGGCTGGGAAGAGCTCAGGATTTTAGTGGCTGTCTTGTGTGGCATTACAAAGTGCACATTAATAAAACTACATGAGGTCATGATGGGTGGCATTTCAAACTTTTGGAAAAGAGAAGCAGAGCTGTGAATAATTTTTATATCTGGTTATATAAAATTTGCAACCTGAAATGGGATAAAATCTTAGTAGTTAGTGAAATAAATGCAAGTGCAGAATAGAATGCAAACTAGAAAATACTTTGCAAGAGAAGCAGTGTTTAACAATCAAGACAGTGCAGTGATGGAAAATGCTGAACTGAATATAACATCATAAAACTGCTTCAGAAATGACAATTAATGCAACAGAGAGTTTGAGTGGGGCTTGTGGGTTAAAGAAGAGAGGTAAATTTTACTTTTCAGGCAACCTTCATATAGCCTTGGCTACACTCTCCTTTGGTTGTGCAGTTCAAGAAAAATCTTGACAAATTGGAGAGGGACTAAAGGAGAGCCATAGGAATGATAAGAGGTTTGGAAAACGCAACCTATGAGGAAAGATTGAAGGAATTGGATTTGTTTAGTCTAGAGAAGGGAAGACTGACAGGATGTGAGAACATTCCTCCAATATGTAAAACATTGCTAGAAAGAGAATGGTGATGAATTGTGTCTTCAGAGCAGCAGTGAGGAGAGAATTCATATAATTTTCAGCAGAAAAGATTTAGTTCAGATATTAGTAAAAGCTTCCCAGCTTCAAGGCCATTTCAGCACTAAAATAAGCTGTGTGAGAAGGTTACTGGAGTTGCTTCCTTGGAGGTCTTTAAAAACAAGTTACTCATCTGTCAGGGATGGCCTGGGAGGATTTGGTGTTGCCCTCTGTATGAAGGAACAGGCTGCAGCTTTGGCTATCTGCTGGCTCGTATATCTTAGTTTGTAAATGCATTTAAAGATCAGCCTGAATGTAATATTAGTAACTGACAGGTAGCTGGAGGGTTGATTGTTTGGCACTCTGCTTTCCAGGGACATGATGCTGTAGCTGCAGCTGAGTTCATACAATCATGAAAGGTTTTATTCAACCAGCATCTGTGCAAGGGGAATTCTACACTTCTCACAGCAGGTGAGGAACAAGGCAGAGTAAGTGGTTTCATCAAGGTTAATGTGTATTATATCATCTCACTGGTTTGTGTAACCCAGCCACGTGCCTTTTGATCTACATATCCTCAGGTTTGTGAGAAGAGCTCTGCTCTTTATCTCTGGTTATTTGGACAGTAGATAATTGGGGATAGTTCTTCATAGTCTTCCTTTACAGTTGTAGTTTCCTTATGCTTCTCTACCTTTGTTTTACTTCTTCACGTTGCTGTGATTGGTAATTAACATGCTTATGTTTTTAAATAGCTTAATTTGTTATTTAAAGTTGACTGTGATATAACCATGCAAAGTGGAAGGGGTGCAGTGACACATAAACAGAGAGCTACAACTTCCTGAGATGGATGAACAGCTCATTGCTGAAAGGAGGATAATTTAGGATGTAGCTGTGTTTTAGAACTGTAGGACTGTGACTAGAATATATATGTTCTGGTATGGGATTTGTTGTTCATGCCCCAAAGTCTAAAACGGGCACAAATGAAATGTGGGCAGTTGTTGCACATGGTTTTGAGTCAAACCACAGGAGCAGCCTCTAGAAAGGTCAGATACCTAAAACCATCGGCATTTGAAATTCCACGATGTTGAGAAAACAAACAAGAAAACACAGTTGTGACCTTTCAACATGACATGTTTGTGTGGTGCTTCCTCAGGCCTGTGCTGCTGTGGTGGGGAGGATCTCCAGGTGAGCTGGAGCCGAGCAGGGCTGGCAGGCTGGCACGGTCATCCCACTCCAAACTGCCTTTCCCTGGGGATCTCATGGCTCTGTGAGGCAGAACCTGTGCAGTTATGGGAAACTGAGACACATCAAGGCTTCAAACTCCACAAAATGCCTGTGGTCATGTTGGCACAGCCCTGGGAGGGTACTGGATACCTGGATGTTGGAGTTTTTTTGTTGAGAGATCACCCTAAGGACAATTTGGGAGAAGCAGCAGAGGTTTGCAGCTCCTCTGCTTTCACAGCACCCTGTCTCCCCTCGGTGTTATTTGTGTGTCTGAGCAGCAGGAAGCATTTATCTGAAGAGCAAGAGCTGAGTGCTCAGCCCTGATGTGTGTGTTTAGCCCTGGGATTGCTGGTTTTGTGCCTGGGGAGCTGGGATGCAGCCTTAGGTAGCCTGATGGTGGCTTGGAGAGAGGTGGTGCAACATTTCTGGCTGCCCCAGCACAACCCTCGCTAGGGGTGGACCAGCAGAGTCCAGGCAGGACTTCTTCCAGCTGTGCTGACCAGCTCCCAAATTCCAGCTTTAAACCTGGGAGCAGCAATATCCAGCAGCCTCCTGGTTTAGAGGGGGTAGCACTGGGTGTTCATGGGTGTTTTGCTGCACAGCTGCATCATCCCAGAATAACCTACCCTAACTAGAGACAGGGACTGTGGACAGAGTTGATCTCTGGATCCTTGCATTGGTGTTCCCAAGCTGAAAGACTCTCTAAAATAATCCCACCTTCACGCTTTGACTGGGAACAGAAGAGGTTAAAAGCCAAAGCTGTGTGTTACTTCCCTGAAGTGATTTACTGCTTTTCAGATAAAGATAACAGGCGAGATGTTCCCCCTCCCCACATACACCTTTTTTTATTTTTTTTATTTTTTCATTCCTCCCTGCTGATCCCTCCTTCTCACCCCGCTGCTGCACACATCACTTCTGCACTTCACGTTGTAAGTGGGGGAGATTTCTTGAACCAGGGGCCTCCTTCTTAATGCACTGAGGATTCAGCCAGGCCAAAAACGCCTATAGCACATGGGGAAGGGAAGGGCCAGCAGTGAGCAAGCTTGGACAGATGTGCTAGAGGGGGAGTGTGGTGCTAGTGGGGGTGGAGAGAGCTGTGCCCCCCTCCCAGCCAGTTCAGGGGGTGGCCAATCGGGAGAAATGGACCCTTTTTAGGACCCCAACAGTTAGGGAGAGCCCCTGAGGCATTTTTGGCCGGGAGGTTGTGTGCACACACACACTCACACACGGAACAGTTCAGCAGCAGTCCAATCCCCAGTGACATGGAGCTTTTTCTTAATTCAGAGCATATTTCAGGCTTCAGTTTAAAAGGGGGGTGGGGTGGGGTGGGGGGAAGAAACACCAAAAACTAACCCATAAACCATAAAGAATCTATTGAAACAATTGTAAAGGGGAAAAAATAGAATGTGGCTGCAGCCAAGGTTGTTAGGGAGGGGATGTATGGAAGAGATGAAATACAAAAGGAACAATTACCATGTTCCTCACTGCCCTCAGATCAGCCTGGCAAAGTGAGGACCTGGGAAGGTACTTTCCAAAAAAACAGAGAGGTGGAGGTGTCACCCCAGCAACATCACTGCTCTCAGGGAAGCTCCTGGTTCAACAGGGCTTAGTGGTGGATGTGCCTCTGCTCCTTCCCTCTCCCTCACATGGCAGCATCTGCTGTGCTCCTCAGGGTTGGCTTACAAGCAGAAAGTTAAAGCTGGTCAGCAGTGATTTACCCTCTTGCTTGTTTGTGCACTCTGAGCACCTTTATTTGGGGATCTCAAAGCACATTGGAGCAAAATTCTCCCAAGATTTCCAGTGAAGTGGGGTCATCTGATGAGACTGCACAAAAACATCCTGTTCAGAGTGTTCAAGTGATTTTTAAAGGGTGCCTGGCAGGACTGGGAATGGCACCTCCAATACCCCAACCCTCCTCCACAGAATGTCTCTACAATGGGATCTTTTCTGATACCAATTTGTTTGTTTGTTTGTTTGCAATTAGGAATTAATGCCTGGACATCAGCATCCTCATACAAAGAGCAATTGAGTCAGTCCCTGCTCCAAATATCTTCCAGTCTTCACTCTCAGGGATAATTTTCCTCTAAAGGCAATTTAGATGCGCAAGACTCTTAGCACAGCTTGTTCATTACTGCCAAGGACCTGCAGTGCAGGATGCGTCTCCTCAGTTAACATCTGTTTTTTTGACCAAATTGCCTTAGTTGCTGCATGGGCCCACAGCTGATATAAAATGCTGAGAAATTATGACTATTTTTGTTGTTTGGGTGTTTTGATTTTATTTATTTATATATTTTCTTAAACCTGCAGTTCATTTTGGCATACCAAGCTGGATTTACTCAGAGTTGTACCCAGGCAATTATGATGTTTAAAAAATTACTCCCAGCTTACCCCAGTGCAGGGAGGTGAAAAGCAGGGGAGGGTTGTGTGTGTGTGTCTCCTGAGGGAGTTTTTGGCATCAGACCAACAGGAGCAATCGGCATTTGGAGGGAAAAGATGCATGTGCACATTAGGAGGCAACATCTGATCCTAGGGCCACATGTTCCTGCCACAGAAGAGAAATGCTGCCTCTGCACTGTCCTCCTGCATGGGGGGTTGGGTCTCTGTGGGCAAATAGGGGTCTCTGGGGAGGTTTAGGTACCCTGACCCAGATTTTAGTTGTTATTCTCTGTCAAATAAGTCAAGAAGAAAGAAGGCAGGCAAACAAAATGCAGTTTGGGCAGGGAACTGGGCACCTGAGATTTTTCTGTCCCCATGTTTGAAACGTTCATTATGCACTTGAAGCTGAAGGGACTCTTTGGCTGCTCCCTGGGCTTTGATTCCAATTCAGATCAGTGAGAAATCAATAGGGGTGAGATGCCTGGAAATTGCACTCCTCCTGAGGGCTTGAAGAGGCTCGTGTGCCATTGACAATGCAGAAGCATTTTGTCACTCAGCATTAATTGTCCCATCAACCCTACATCTCTGTTCCAGGGAGCTCCTGGTATGGTTGTTTCTGACCACATTTTACTGTTTTGCTGTTCTGGGTCTCTTTCTAATCCTGACAAGGGTTGTCCAAGACAGACAGGAAGAACTTTGAACTAAAAGCAGTAGCAGTAATTTCCTTTATTTTAGTGGCAGCCTTTGGGGGTTCTAACATGGGTTGTTTCATCTGCAGTTAAACTTTGGATCTGATGGCCCTGATTTAGGAATCTAGACTCAGCTTTGAGTCACCTAAGGCAATAAAAGGCCTGGAAGACTAATTGTTGAGATTAAAAGGAGACAATGTGGCTTGCTGCCTTTTCCAGGGGATGCAAGCCATGCAACCTCAAACCAAAACATCATTTATTGTCAGAGTCTCTCTCTAGTGAATTTGGAAAGCTTGAAGGCAGGACAGAAAGAGAGCAAAGTGCAAGAACAGGGGATCTCTTTTCCTTGCCCCTTATTTCATACTATAGAAAGAGTTGTTAACTTTTATACTCTACATTTCCTCACACCTTTGGGCATATTATGCTGCTTTGTGTAGCTCCCCTCGGACCAAATCTGAATTACCTGCCAGACCTCCTCGGTTTAGATTTAACTCTGTGTTGTGTTTGTAGCCTTAAGCTGAACTCTAACTTTTGTTTTGCTTCAGCCCTGCCTATTTTTTCACTGTAAAGCATTGAGACAGTCTGCCCAGAGAGGTTTGGAGTCTCCATCCCTGGAGGTGTCCCAGGCCTGGATGTGGCACTCAGAGCTCTGGGCTGGTGACAAGGTGGGGATCAGTCACAGGTTGGATTTGATGCTCTGGGAGGTCTTTTTCAACCTCATCGACTCTGGGATTCCATGACTCCACCCATGCACAGAAGCCCAGACCATGAGGTGAGCAGTGCTGGCTCTTCCTGGGTTGTGGTGCTGGATGGGAGGGTTGGATGTGCACTGCAGGTGGAGGGGAGGCAGCACAGCGGGGAAAAACCAATGGGAAAATGTCAACACTTTCTGGTCCTGTGCTATGAGTAGTCCAGCCATCCTTCCACCACCTGGCCGTGGTGGAGACCTGTTGGGCAGGAAATGGTGCTCCCTTTGAGCACCATAAGCCTTGAGCCCCCATCTCCTTTGGCAGGAGAAGAGCCGAGCCCACGGTGCTGCCAGCCCAGCCCTGCAGTCACGCTGATCTTTACAGGAGTATCTCCATTTTCTTGGCCAAATATACAAGTGGGTAACTCCAAACTTCTTTGCTAAATTCCTCTTGGAGTTTTGTTTTGATTTGTGTCTGCTCCTCATATGATATAAAGTTTTAGTTAGTCTTAAACCGCACTTGCTGAAAATCCATTTTTTTCCTCACTGTTGTAAAAACCTGAGTTTGGAGTGGGAGATTTTGGGGAAAATGTTGCAGAATATTTCCTTGTTCTCAATGTGTTTAATTTTCATCCACTGTCAGGGAAGGGGTTGAGGAGCAGACTAAATGGGCCCTGTGGAGTTTAGAAAATGCAAAGGGAGTTAAAAAGCCACTCCTTTTCCAAAGGGTGAATTTGGGTAGC
Organism: Passer montanus; assembly: GCF_014805655.1. Classification (NCBI taxonomy): domain Eukaryota; kingdom Metazoa; phylum Chordata; class Aves; order Passeriformes; family Passeridae; genus Passer; species Passer montanus. The sequence goes on from NW_024369151.1 coordinate 3,157,262, forward strand.
CACGTATCAGGATATTCTGGTGAAATCAAAGAGCTGTAAGTTCAAGTGAGTGTTTACAGCTCCCAAATTCAGTTAATTTATGACATGTTTAATATGTTTTCACAAATGTTTGTTGTACTCATGTAGTGACGATGCTGTATTTGGTCAGTAAAATTCCATCCTGCCTGCAGTACGCAAAGACCTGAATGTCACAAGGATGTTCTGTGTCTGAGGAAAAATATTCACTTTCATTTTAAACACTCCAAATTCCTCTGCTTTTTTTTTTTTTTTAATAGAAGCTTAAACCTGTCACTGAAACCACCAACAGGACTTTCCAATTCTTGCTAACATTATGGGATATTTCTGGTTTTTCTGGTCTGCATTCTTACTCTTTACCTTTTTTACTTTTTTTCCCCCTTCACCCTCTTTCTTCAGCATAACAAGATTGGGAATTAGTGCTGGCTTGAGGCCATGGCTGCATCTATGAGGCCATTTAAAGTTATTGCTCTCTAGTCCCCCTGGGTCAGTAGGAAGTTCAGCTGCGATCACAGAGAAAGAAACCACCCCAAAATTCTACAAATAATTTAAAAAGAAAGAAAACACAGAAGAATATGAAATTGTTTTTATTCATTTCAAGTTTGGGATGAAAAGACTTGTGAAAACAGATAGAAATACTGAAAGGCAGCTTTTTGTGCTGAGGTGATGGGATTGCTCTGGAGAGATTTGTGGTCAGAGCCAGAAGGGAAAGTGTTTTACTTTGGTCTGAGTTTAGGCTTCTGGTCTTGGACTTTTACCTGGGTAGAATCAGGAGCTGTCCCCACTGAAGCTGCTGGGGTTCAGCTGCTGTGCAGTTGGGGTGAGGGAACGCTCTGAGCATCCCAGCAGATGGGGAAGGATTTGCAGCTTCATTCCCATTCTAGCTCTGAATTTTACAAATCATCTTATGCAAGAACCTGGTCTCAAACAAGACTTTTAATGCAGCAGCATGGCCTGGGCTGGGATTTGGGAAGGTGGATGTAGGATAGGTTCACATGGGTTAGAATTTTAGTGAAAGCTCCTGCCTTCTTAGAAAATATTCTCTTGCACGTGGAAAGTTTTTCGCTTGCTAACAGGGGCTGAAGGTGAAGAAACAACAGCATAAATAACATTTTTCACCTACAAGTTGGTGGCTTTTCAAACACTTTGTGCACACCTCTCAAAGCATCTGTCATGATCTAGTTGGTAGAAAAAAGCAGACCCCGGCTTATATGAGTGACAAACTCCCAGCCTCTTTTTCTTGCTTTTTTTCCTGAAGTTGAGTGAGCTGGTCCTGTGAAATCTGTCCACACAAACTTTATTTTCACTTCTGTACAGCAGAAGCTGCTGAGCAATATTTGGACTAGTTCCTCTTGGGATACAAAGGAGAATTTTTTGTTTTTACAGACAGACGTTTTCTAGGTGGGAATGAAAGGAAACCTCGGGCATATTGACTTGCAGTGAAATGGGGAAGAGATTTTTGGATGCTATGGGTGAAGAGGGAGAGGTGTTTTTTAATGGATTTAAATCTTCTCCAAGCACCAAATGTACAAATTATGGCCCAGATCCATGAAACAGGTTGTGTGCCATGGGAATTATGAAAGTTTTAAAGAAATTAACCACTAGAATACTTTGGATCCTCCTGATTCTTTCCTTGTAGTAGCTCTGGATTTCTATTCCTTTAAAAGTTTCAGCTTTCCATCCAATTCTGAAATGATTAAACACTGATGGAGCTACTAGAGGACCTATGTGACATTGCCCATCCAAAAGGCTCCACAACTGGAACGCAGATCAGGACAGTATGTGGTGATTTAGTATTATTTTGCTGTTTTTTACTCCACAGAGCCCCCACAGACTTTACCTTGATGGCAGTCTCATTCTCGATGCTATGAACATGAAGTTGATGCTCCTTGCTCTGCAAACTTACAGTCAATACAGGTAAGGCAAATTTATTACATGTCCTTGGTTAATAGAAAATTCCAGCTGTTCTTCTCTAAGGCCATTTATCCTACAGCTCAAACCATTGCTACATCCTACAGCTCAGCTTGGTGCCATATCCATTTCTCAGAGAATTTTAAATGAATGCAGGTCCATCCCTTTTCTGAACACAGATATGAACACAGTGATTGTTACCATTTAGGAGAATTCCTTGAATTTCCACCCTAGGTTTCCCATTTCTCCTGTGGTCATTCCTTGGCAGATCCTGCACAAGAAACTCCCTGCTCCCCTGTTTTTCATAAAGGGTTAAAGCACAAACAGCAGCGTTATGTCCTGGGGTGCCAAACTTTTTCTTCTGCTCCGTCTCCTTTTGATTTAAAAGCTTTGTTTATCTCTCTGTAAAGTCACTGGCAGGCCATAAAGAGATATATTGCCTTGGTGCAGACAGCACAGACTCCGCTCCTGGGAAAGCAACGGGCTGTGAAGTTGAGTGTGTGTGTGTGTGTGTGGGCCCTCATAATTCAGGAAGGGTTCTCTTTTGGGAAGCTCCCAGTGGACACTGCCTGCAGCCGCCTGTGGCTCCTTGTAGGAGAAGCCTGCGTGTATCCAGGAGGCTTGGTCAGGCTCAGTGCTTTTGATGTCCTCATAAAGCCATCACTCCAGAGCTTGGAATCACAGAGCTATTGAACTCGGTCATAATAGAGTGGGTAAAGTGCTCCCAGTGGTTTTGATTTTATTATATTTTTATTTTTTGATAGACAATATAATGTCATGTCAGATCTCAGCTTGCTTGGGCATTCCCTGTCATTGCACAGTGAGATACAACATCAGAATTATTGCTTGGCTTCTAAGTCGCTGCCAGGGGTTGAACCTCCAAGTGAACATTCCTTGATAGAAGCTGTATTTTGTTGAGTGTTTGCAAACTCTATATCCTCCTGCACACCCCATGGCTGCTCCCAGGAGTGCAGGGAGCAGCAATTCTGGCTGGGATGAAAGGTAGGGTGTTCTAGTGGAAAAGATGGAATAGGGAAATTATTTCTGGCTGGCATTTAGACTGAAGAAATTGCTGATTTAGCTGAGCTGAGGGTGATTGGGTTTAATCTGCAATGGAATTGACTTGTAATGTCCTTTTTACTTATCACCAGAGGAGGAATCTACTGAAAAAGAGGGCAGAGCACGAAACTGAGCTGAACCACTGCCAGCAGAAAGGTTATTGATTCCCTGCAGGAGCAGAGAGGGAGCTGCTTTCATAGAATCACAGGATGGTTTGGGTTGGAAGGGACATTAAAGCTCATCTCATCCCACCCCCTGAGATGGGCAGGGACACTTTCCACTGTCCCAGGCTGCTCCAGCCCCAGTGTCCAGCCTGGCCTTGGGCACTGCCAGGGATCCAGGGTCAGCCACAGCTCCTCTGGGCAAACCCTTTGAACAGCAAGTCATACTTTATGGGAATCCCTGACCTGGAATCACAGATTTCTGGAGATCTCAGTCCAAACCTTGAGAAATGGAGCTGGGAAGCAGCAGAACCCTCTTTTGGAGAGTTTTCTCACATGGAGGATTGGCATGAGAACAGCAGATCATTGCAATCTGCTCCTCTCAATACATCAAGTGACACACAGCCTAGAGCAGGCCCCTGGAAATTAATGCTTTCCACAGATTCAGTTTGTTTTGGGAAACTCTACCAAGATGAACATGGCCCCTCAGCCTGGCACCTCCTCATCCCTGGCAGGCTGCACCCACCCTGTTTTTCCTCTTGGTTGGGCCAGAGGAGATCCAGAACCCAGTGTCCTGTGCAGGGGTGGGTGGCTGCTCTGCAAAGGCTGTTGACTACAGCCTCTGTGTGAGCTCCTTTGCCTGGGGAGAAATCATTGATACCTTTTTACAGCAAGGATAAATCTGAGAATGGCCTGAAAATCTGCAGGAAATTACTTTTCAAGTGACCGATGATATGACCTCTAATTTCCTAATGATCTAGGAAGAGTTCAAGCCCAAGTGCTTGTATATGCAGAATGCCAAATTTATATATACAAAACATCATAATTACTGTCATGGAGATTTACAGTGCTTTACAACTCATTAATAACCATAATAATAATATTTACCATAACTCTTTCTGGCAGATTAATTGCAATTCTCTTTGACCATTCTCAAACTACTCTTCTCACAACATCTTTCCCATCGGCATGAGAATGAAGTACACAAAATGTAATTTATTGACATTAAGAGTGGCTTTATTTCCATGTGTTTATTTGAGACAAAAGGAGATATTTGCTATTGAAGGGAAAGCATAAGCATTAATGAATCAGAAAATCTTTTAAGACAGAGCTGTGTATTGCTCCACTTCAATCTGGCATTAGCAGGTGATGTGTTGGTGACAGACAGGTGGGATTCTTGCTGCTCAGTTAAGGTACCATTTTCAAAATTAAGTGTATAAAAGAAAGATGTAGCCATTTGCATGAGAATCTTTTAGGTCCTTCACATCTGTTTTAGGAGGGGGAAACATCCACAGATGAAAAATGTCAAGTTTAGGCTACATTGACTGTTGTTTAGCTGATGAGCTGAGGTGATAGAAATTTCCCATTCTTCTAAATACCATCAAAATTATGAGATCTGGAGAAAATAAAAAAGTAAGAAAATATTTTCCCATTTTCTCTGCTTTCCTACTCCTCAGTGTTCAAAATTTGTGAGCAGTGTCAGATGGGATAGAAAATGTTGGCGTGCAATGGAATTTTTTAGCATTAACTTTTGTATGCTGTTTTAATTTCTTATATTTCCTTGTATTTTTATAAGATAACAGTCTTTAAAACTGCTGCAATAACATAGCTTATTTCAGCAGTCTGTACTATTCCTGCCAATGCCATGGGTTCCTCTTTAATGACTTGTTCTGTCTAGGTCTGATTTTATCCAGTACTAGAAATTTGGGGTTAATAGACCTTTGTTCCATGACAGATTCATAGAAACATAGAATTCTAGAGTGGTTTGGGTTGGAAGGGACATTAAAGCTCTTCTCATCCCCCTCTCTGCCATGGGCAGGGACACCTCTCACTGTCCCATGTTGTTGCAAGCCCCATCCAGCCCGGACTTGGACACTTCCAGGGATTCAGGGGCAGCCACAGCTGCTCTGGGCATCCTGTGCCAGGCCCTGCCCACCCTCCCAGGAAGTAGTTTTTCCCTATTACCTAATCTAAACCTATTATTTTTGATTAATTCATTAATTTGAAATGGCAGTTAAATTAATGTTTATACTTATTGGCATTGTTCTGTTGTCTGTTAAAAGGAAAAAAAAGAAAAAAAGTCAGACAATATTAACATTTTGTATCTTAGTTTCATGCTTCTCTTTGTTTACTCTTCCAAAGCACATTTTGGGTATAAAATGACCATTCCATTTATTGTGTTGGCATGACTGGGGGGTAGAAGAAATGATCTGCTGTTGTTCATAAGAATATCACCCACTGAGTGATGGTTTAAAAAAGTCTGGCTCCAAGACACATCAACCACTCACATCTCTGGTTGAACTCATCGTGAGCTGGGAGCACCATGTGTGAGTCAAAGTCACAAAAACACGTAACCTCATGTTGAAATCCTGCTTCAAATGTATTATACAATAATTGAATAATTTGTCAGGCCAACACAACCTTTAACTGCATCCAGTGTTGCGGAATCAGACTCCCCACTGTGATACAACAACCTGGATATTAAGAAAACTTCCACAGGATGACAGGCAGAAACCTCAAACACCCCCAGCCTCGGCTCTGTCTCATCAGACTTTCATCTCTGGGAGACAATTACGAAAGCTCATGGGTTATAATATAAAACACTGAACTATTAGTGCCTGCTGACATGGAGAAAAATGGTAATAGTATTTCTCTCCCACCTGCCTGTCCTTCAATTTAATTTTATAGCGGTTGTCTCATAATTTTTCGAAGTTTCCAAAAAAAAGACTTAATGAACCTTTTCTAAAAGAAAGTGCCAAGCAAGCTAAATGGAGAAGTTGCTGCCAATTCTGCCTTTTTAATACTTTTAAAACAAATACAGATTTAGAGGCACACTCATAGCAAAGCTGTGTGCCAAAGGCCATCGGAACTGAAGACATGCTTTAGAATATATACATATAAAGTGGGTCTGATGAGTCACATAATTTGTTGCCTGGAGACAGAATACATTTACACCATGTTCTTTAATCTATTTCTAATTTATATGATGTTCCTTGGTCTAATGGGTTGGTTCCCTGTGCCGAGTGTCCAGCAATAGACTCCTAACAAGGACCAGTCTATGTTTATTCATATATTCTCCGTTACGTTCTCCGTAATTCCAGAGAGATAATTACCCATGACTGTATTCTCCTTTCCCAAGTAAATTAAAGGGTTTCCCATGCAGGGTGTCCTCCTGGGACCACAAGGAGTTTTCTGAGGGTCTGTGATGGTTCAGGTACAAGGAGACTCCCAGCTTAGCTGTAATTTTTGAGGTCCTTCCTATTTTCAAACTGACACCTATGTCATCACTCCCATTACAGAAAAATTCCTCTAATCTGAAAAACCCCGCTGGTGGAAAACCTGCCCTCATCCCATGAAAAGCAAGAGGTACCATGGGGATGTTTTTGTTGTCAGTGAATCATCTCTGGTAGGAGTTGTTTCTTTTCCTTGTGCCACAGCTCCAGCCCTCTCTGAGCCTCCCAGCCAATTGCTTTGGCTGCAGAAGCCCTTGGAAGCCCAGAGTACAGTAATTGCTTCATTGTGTTGCTTTAAGAGGAAAGGAAAATAGTTATTACTGTGAGCAAGTGCTTCTGGTTTTTTTCCCCTATTGCAGTTGTGTGTTTTGGTTACGAAACGTACCCTACTCTGAAACTGGTGTTTTGAGACTTTCTCTTCTTGAGGTGGAAGGTTGAGAATGGGCATCTGATTATAATGCAGCCACTGGTAATGACAGAAAGCATTGGCTTGGAGAAATGCTCTCCATTTATAAAATGGGAGAGAAACTATTGCTGATTAATTTTTGTCCTGATTTGTTTATGGAAGGTAACAAAAAGCAGCACAGTTGTGTTCCTGGAAAGCGTGCTGAGACTTGATGCTGATGTACTTCCATCTCATCTTCAGTTATAGAAAATTTAATGGAGATTAGACTTTTCAAATGACTGCACTTACTTGTTTACTCATCTGGATATAGGTGTAAATATGGAATTTATGGTTGGTCAGTGGCTGAGATAAAGCTCCCCTAAATTCTTGGTGCTGTCTGTGAAGAAGTTGTTTTTCCATAAGACTGTTCTGAAAAAAACTAACAGACAAAAGCCCAGCTCCAGTAAACTGAGATAACCCATTATTAGACATATCTAGAAATTTATGACTGGAAAAGGTATTAGGTTGTGACCTGATGGTCTCCTGCTGCTGAGGCTCCAACAGTGATTAGGAAGTGATTTCATCTCCATGGGAAGGCTGCTGCCCTCATCCCTGTTTTATTTCTCATTGAGAAGCTGAACATGGTATTAAGGACTAAGAGGAAAAAATGCCTCCCCACACATCCACACAGAGTGTTATCACTGCCAGCTTCTCTCTTCAAAGACCCTTGACTGAAGCTCTGTGTGACTAAGTCCGCTTAATTCCCCCCTAAGAGAAAAAAAAGTAGAGTTCAGAAGTTCAAGGAGCTCTCCTGAAAACCACACGCTTGTGGTTGTCTGGGCTGCAGGCGGAAGAGTTCGGCTGAATCGCTTGGTGTTTGGAACGTGGTCACACTCAGTGATGTCTTCATTCCAGACAAGCAATGGCCAAAAAGGTGGAAAGTGACACACACTGCTGGTGGGACATGACCAGTCTTGGAAATGTTGCCTTAGATGTCACCTTGGGAGCTGTTTGAGATGAAGTATCTGGAAGCCTCATCCCAAGTTCTGGGAACATTTAGCATAAGATTGTACATTCATGGCCTTGACAGGCTCATATATAACCCTGAATAGCATCTCCCTTTCCTCCCAACTTGTGGAACTGTTAATAGTAGTAGTCTCCTGTAAAGCTTAAAGTACATAGAGCATTTAAAGCTTGTAACATTTATAGATTGCTACAGAAGCAGGAGAATCAAGCTAATGAAAGGATTGGGTGGGTGCCCTGAATTAATATGACCATAATCTAATTCATTTTAACTTCTTTCTGCTGCATATAAAACCTTCCTCTCTCCTCCAGCAGCACAATTAGGACCCAATTCACAGTCTCGTGGCAGATAATGGGAGGGCTCCTGCACACTGGGGCTGAGAGGGCCTGAACAGCAGGCCCTGGGCAAGGCCAGAGGGGTGAGGTGGTAGAGGTCCTCTCTGGAAGGTAGTAGGATATCTAGGAAAGAGGGACTTAAAGTTTGAAGAGTCAGTAGGAGAATCAGAGCCAGGGGATAAAGATAAAATGCTGGGTTTTGAAAGGGGTGCACTGCTATCATTCGAATTACAGATTTTATTTTCTTTTCCTTTAAATGTCCATAGTATAGAGCCTACCTGTACTCTGATAGAGGCTGCTCCTTTCCATATGGCATTTTACTCTCCCTTCACTGCCCTTACTATTCCCTGGAGAAATTGTGTTTGGAGAATACTTCTTGTAGTTTTTAAGTGCACTGAAACACATTTGACTGTGCTGTCTCCTTTTGTTCTCTGTTTCATCTCCGTCTCCCATCCGTTTTGCTTTGTTTCAGCCCAAAAGGAAGGGTTATTGCATGCTCTGTAGCTCATCCCTGGGAAACTCAGAGGGTGGGGAGGGAGCTGAGGACCTGCAAGCAGTCAGGTGGAGATGCTGGAGGGGAAAGCAGGATTTGGAGAGCGAGCAACGCATTGTGGATTGTTCTGACAGAGTTTGTTGAACTGTGTTACTGGATCACTGAGGCCAAGAAAATATTACAACACATGTCAGTGTAAACAGCCAGTTCATACTTCTGACCTTTTCATTTGCTTCTCAGAAGAGGAGTGTGACACTGGTTTCTATGTACGTGCTCTGACAGCCTTCCTTGTCTACTGGAGAGTTATGGAAAATAATACAATAACGTAATAAAGGACTATCAAATCCTTTTCCTTAAACCAAAACCCATGCATTCCATGTTAGGGCTTCATAGCTTCTGAGTGCTCATAAGTTAAGGGATGGGCCTGTTCTAAGATGTGGAAAATTCAGTGAAAAACAAGGCGTTAAAGAGGGTAATAGCTGGACACGATTGAATGGGGAGCACTGTTCTTCACGGACCTGTCCTGAACCCGTGCACCAGCACAGTTTGAGGGCTGCTGTTGTGCTTGGAGTAAACCTAAAACCAAAGCTGAAGCCACTTGCACTCATTAAAGAACTCGTGGCTGCTTTCACTGTGCTGGATGAGCAAATCTTGCCCTGGTCAGACACATATTCAAGTGAGTCTCTCCTATGTGTTGATGGCAGCTATTTATAACACCTTATTTAGGAAGCTCTCTCCATCACTTGCTTTCTCCATTGAGTCTATGAAGGCATAGTACATCTAAATTAAGCTTCTTTTCTTACTTCTCTCCTGGAAGTTTGGTTTTTTTCCTGATCAGTAAAAGAGTCTCACAATGTAGGCTAAGGTAGGTGTCTAAATGTAAGTGGTGTTTACACCCAGTTCTCTAATTGTGTCCTGCATCCTTATTCAGATAAGATACATCTTGTCCCTTCCTCCTCAATTGCTGTGCCTTGTTAAAGTGTTTCCAAGGTGGCTGCACATCCATCCTGATTCCATGTGCTCCTGTGAATACCTGGATGTGCATGGGGGATTATAAAATCTGATTTATCTGAAGGAGCAGGAAAATACTGCCTTAAATAGAGAAACGCTTGCAGGGATTTGTGTGTATAACAGGTGAAGAAATAGCTGCAGTTGAGAAAAATTGTGGATTCCCCCCAGGTAATACAAGGAACAACCAGCACCTGTAGATTTAGGGCTGAATTAAAGTTTAGGTGGATGAATGCAGTTCTGCTACCCAGAGCTCCTGCTTCCATCAAGCCAAGATCTGGATGATGGGCTCTGCAGGGACAGAGATGTTTCCCTGCAAACAAGGGCCCTACAGACATACAGCTCGCAGAATCACAGAATCATTGAGGTTGAAAAAATGTTCATGATCAAGTTCAGCCTCTCCTTGCTGCTTGTCCATTTCCAGGCTCCTTCTGCTCCATCCTTGGTCCCACTGTGAGGTGCCCATGTCAGATTATGGCATCATCTCCTGGAGGGCTCTGTGTGGTGCCTCAGGGGTTCTGCTGCTCCCAGCCAGCCTGCAGAGCAGAGGTGCTCCCGTGCCTGTCTGCCTGCTCCACCTGGTTGGAAAGGAGGTGGTTTAGGATGCCAACAGTGCATCCCACAATCAACATCTGCTTTGTCAGCCCCTGGTGTAATCCTCCAGATAATGCAGAGACCTCACTTGGTGCCTGCAGGGGAAAGGAAACCACAGTGCTGAAAAGGGCAGTGTCAGGATTCATGGAAGATTCCCTATGAAAACTCAATGTGCTGTGGTGAAATACACCCGTACGGGGCTAAAACCTGCTCACATTCCTTGTATTTCAGAGCCTTCCCTTAAACAAAATATCTGCAGGCAAAGCTGATGAGATCCCATCCCTGAGAAGCACCTGCAGGGCCAGGCTTGTGCTCTCCAAACCACTTCGGGATGAATGGCAGAGAAAAGCTGGGCAGCCTGTAAATACAATTATTTGTTTATTTACACAGAAACTCCCTCCTGTTCCTTGCAGAGCCCTGAAGCAGAGCTTCACTGGGGTCTGTGCTTGCTGATTTGGGCAGGAATCATGGCACAGGGGGCACCTGACCTGGTTGAAAGACAGCTCCTCTGACTCATCAGCTGAAAGCAAAATGAGCTGTATATATTTAAAGCAAAGCCCTATTTTAAAAATTAATGATCTGCAAGGGAGAGAGGAGAAACTGCTTCTCTGTAATGCAGAAAAAGGCCCTGATGACCACAGCCTGGGTCCCTTTCCAGATGATGTCATCATCAGTCTAAATAATAAATTTTTAACGATGTGGAAAAAAAAAAAGAAGGAGGAAGAAATAAAAAAAAAAGAGGGGGACTCTGTTTCAATGAGGAGTAAAAGTAGCTGGTGGCAACAGGGTCTAAGGAAAATATATGGTTGTGTGAGGTTTCTGGGTTCTGCCCTGTGTAATTAGATTATCCCAAGTGTAGGAGTGTGCTCCAAAAGGCACATTGAAATGCCACTAATTGAGTGCTCTGTGTCTTCCCCTGCCACGTGCCCATGTAAAACTGGGGTACTTGGGATATATAAGGCAAAGGGGTATTCTATAAATGGGGTTGCTAATAATAGGCAGTCAAGATTAGAAGGGAAAGCAGAGGCTCTCATCAGCCCAGAGAATGGGGGAGACTTTCCCCTCATAAATAAAAGGCCACAAGAATTCCACTCAAATGGATTTGTGTTGGGTTGACAAATGTGAACAGTGTGTTACTAATGAAGTGCTCACACAGGCTCTTTAATGCAGTTTACACTCCTAGCAACACATTCATCTGAAATGTGCTGGATTGTTTCCTTGGACCCCCCTGGAAAGGTGCTGCCCCTGGTTCTGGGTGTGTTGTGCAGGTGAGAGGGCTCAGGGAGGCACCAGCACGGTGGCATTGGAGGGGCTGAGGCACCACTGTGGGCTCAGTGATGATGTTTTTTCACTTCACACTGGCTCCTCATCGTGGGGAGCCCTCAGGCATTTTCTGTGAGACTCCAGCCAGAATTTTCACAAAAAAAAACCCTGATCCAAACCTTAGCTAACACTGGAATTCTGTGGGATATCAGAATGTGTCTGAGGTAATTTCAAGCTGTATTTTAAGTGACCTGACTCCCAGATCCTCCCATTCAGGGTTTGAGCCCCGGTGCCTGTGTATTCCTGCAGGGATGAACCTCTCCATGAAGAACTTAGGAGCTAAGGAGACAAGACATCAGCTATTCCAACCTGGCAGGAGAGGGGGATCACTTGGCCAAAAGCAACACAAGATTCATGCCAAAACTGTGGACCAAAGCTGCATTTCTTGAATCTCAGTCTTGTATTTTCTAAATGTATTAATTCAAATTAAGTTTTGTGTGGACCTCAGAGATTTGAAAGTCAGGCTCTGAGAGGAACAGATGGGTTTCATGAGGCTTGGGGGTCTCTAATGGGAGATTTCAATGGTTTTAATACCCAAATCCACACCTTCTCCTCAGACTGTAGGGGACAGATTTATGCTATGTTTTGTAGTGGGCTGATCTTAATACCCTTGTCGTGAGACAGATTTACTGGAGTTGTCAGGGCTGATTTGCTGTAGAAGTCAATACCTCAGCACACCAGTGCCTGAAGGAAAAAAGGCCTGGGCGTTTAACACCGTAAATATTTTATTCTTGCTCTGCCATACAGACCTTGCACGGCCTTTCAAAAACAACTTACTTCTATTATGCCCCAGTTTCTCACGAGTTAAGTGGGGATAACAGCATTTCTGAGAGTGAGTAAGGCCAATGAAATAAGGAGACTTCTGCTCAGGAAGATGGAAAAAATTGTATTTTCTCTCCTAGGCCCTGTTATTTTGTTTAAATGAATTTGTTCCTTTTTGCTGTTTTCGTTGCTCCTGAAATAGTGACTGAATTTCCTTTCAGTTGTGTTCTGGTATGCAAGGGCACACACCTAGTAGACAACCTCCAGCTTTGTGGGTTGTTTAGTGGCTCTCTGTGTTGATGCTACTGTTCCCATAGTGAGGGGAAAAGTCACCTGGGACAGTGTTTGTTGGGGGTTGAGGGTGACATTTCTAGGGTCAAGAGGAGATGCTGAATTTAACAAGTATGACACGGGTCTTTACCTGGTGGTGATGCTGAGGAAGACAACAAATATTCAGTTCTTACTGTCAAGGGTTTTTCTCTGCTCTGGACCCCGGTAAGAAGAGCAGACACTGATGGGTTTTTCTTTTCTGCTGGCCAGGATCAAGCAGAATCTGAATTCTCAGGTCGCTGATACATCCTGTGTATTCCCACAGTCCTTCCACCAGTGGGAAAGAGGCATTGAGTGTGCTACAATCTAAACAAAACTCACATTTTACTACTCTAATACAGGTATTTAAGGGCTCTTTTTTGTTATTAGCTTGCCCAGAGTCTGCCATGGGTGGACAGCTTGTTAAACTTTGGCTCATCTTGTGTGTGCTGAGCCTTTTGTCTGGTTTTGTCCCCATCACAGGGCACACGTGTCTCCCTCTGTACAGGGTGACATGGGCTGATGACAAAGATAAGCAATTTGGATAGAAAAAGGACACCAAACTGGCCCTGAAAGCTGACATTCCAAGCCGCCCCTGTTTGGTGGAAACAAATAATGCTGCTGGGAGGACTGGAGTCACCTCACCATTTCTTCTGTGCATGGCACTGCCTGCAGTGGAGATTTTTTGGCAGCACACAGGATGCAGAGCTGGGAGAAAAAATGGAAGGAGCTGCCAGGGGTTGTGTGGAGGGGCTGAGTCCTCAGAGGAAGTGTAAGCCATCACACTCATCTGCAGGAACCAGGCCTGCTCTAAAATGTGAGTTACACCATTTCTCAAATGCTGGATATAGCAAGAAATGACTGGGAGGCCAGTGATTCATTCTGGGTTAATGTAAAGGTACCAGAGGGGCTAATAGAGGGGATGAAAATTGATACTGGCTTTGCAGTGTTTGTGGTGCAGAAACGTGTACAAATGCTTCCCAGGGAAAGAGTGAAACAACCTGATGCAATATTAAAGCCAAAAAGTACCCACCCAACAACAAACAAACAGCCATGGGGATGCAGGGGCTGGTAACAGTTGTTTGCAGGGCTGTAAATCACAGCAGACTGCACAGGTATTTGTGCTTAGTGCTACGTTTCACTGCAGCTGAGAGGAAAGGACCCTTGTGAGATGGTAGGAATTGTATGGGAAAATTTTGTTTGAATTATAACAACATGATTATTGTGTCAAATACACTTTGGTGTTCATCTGTTGAGTCACAGGAGGGACAGATTTGACCCTTTGGGATGAATACTCTGGGCAAATTAAAACTGGCTATTAAAGCTATATATAGTTGAAAAGGCAATGGTAACATTTTATATACTATGAACATGTTCTATTTGTTACAGAAACCCATATCTGTAAAAAAGCAATTAGAAGTGCTTCCCTTAAAAAAAAAAGGCAATTGAACACACTGAATGAACTGCAGGAATTGTACAGTTTCCAGAAAATGGTGGTAGTGAAGCATTTGTGGGATCCATAAAGTCACCATAAATTCCTAACTGAATATGGATTCACTCTCCAACTCTAAAACCACAAGATTTATTTCCTGCTGGCAGGGGAGGTGAAGTTCTCAGAGCTGGATCTGCCTGGAGCATGCCAGCAGGTGGGGGAAGCACCAATCTGCTCCCAAACCTTCAGGGTTCCCAACACCACCTTGACTGGCCACGTCCTTTCAAGATGAGAAGACAGGACTGGGGTTTGGTTCTGTTGGAAGATCTGTCTGTGCTCTCAGAACTTACATGGGAAGTTTGTTAATGCTCAACATGTGCTATTGGGAAAGAGGATGAGGTAGTAGGACACCACTGGTTTCACTCAGGAAGATCAAGTTTTGGCACAAGAGCTTACTTTGAAGTCACAAAAGCCCTGTTTGCACATGGGCATGCTTGAAGGTTCTTTCTTTGTTGTTTGGTATAAACCTGAGCAGTGGACAAGAACACACAAGGACATGGAGTGACAGGACAAGGGGGAATGGCCTCCAGCTGATGGAGGGCAGGGTTAGATGGGATATTAGGAACAAATAGGAGGTAAGGCCCTGGCACGGGTTGCCCAGAGCAACCTGGTCTGGTGGAAGGTTTCCCTGCCTGTGGCAGGGGTTGGAACCAGATGATCTTTAAGGTTCCTTCCTACCCAAACCATTCTGTGATTCCATGATGCTTTGTTTCCTTTCCATGTAATCCCTTTGTTTCCAAGATTGGAAATTTCATGCTCTCAGGAGGGGATATTGCTGTGGAAAGTGGAGGCTTTCCTTGGTGCTTTTTCCCCCTCTCTGCACATTCCCACTGGGCCTTGGTTCCAGTTAATTTCTGACTCCTCTTCCAACTGTGCTGTCCTTCCACTACAGAAGGTAAGAAGGACAGCAGCTGTGACAAAGCTTTGAGTCTCTGACTGCATGCAATGGTGATGAAAATATGCATATTCCTGTGGACTGGGGTGGAGAAACTGGAGAAGAAGTCACCACTTCAGGCTGGATGAAGTAAGACAGGGAGATACAGACTAAGAGTTTCTGGATTGCAGTGGAGAATTCTGGGGCTGCAGAAATATGTAATTATTTGCTCCCTGTCAGAGATGAATGGCTGTGTCTCTCTCTGAAGTCATTTGCATAGTTGGGTGAATGAGATTGCACTGATTTAATGTGTCTTCATGAGTCTTTTTACAACCACGGGAGCCAGAAATGGCTTTTGTTGTTGTTGCTTTTTTTAATGAAAGCTGACGTTCTGGAGCACAAGTCAGCAGGAAGTGAGGGTAAGTTTATGGAACCAGATGATCTTTAAGGTTCCTTCCTACCCAAACCATTCTGTGATTCCATGATGCTTTGTTTCCTTTCCATGTAATCCCTTTGTTTCCAAGATTGGAAATTTCATGCTCTCAGGAGGGGATATTGCTGTGGAAAGTGGAGGCTTTCCTTGGTGCTTTTTCCCCCTCTCTGCACATTCCCACTGGGCCTTGGTTCCGGTTAATTTCTGACTCCTCTTCCAACTGTGCTGTCCTTCCACTACAGAAGGTAAGAAGGACAGCAGCTGTGACAAAGCTTTGAGTCTCTGACTGCATGCAATGGTGATGAAAATATGCATATTCCTGTGGACTGGGGTGGAGAAACTGGAGAAGAAGTCACCACTTCAGGCTGGATGAAGTAAGACAGGGAGATACAGACTAAGAGTTTCTGGATTGCAGTGGAGAATTCTGGGGCTGCAGAAATATGTAATTATTTGCTCCCTGTCAGAGATGAATGGCTGTGTCTCTCTCTGAAGTCATTTGCATAGTTGGGTGAATGAGATTGCACTGATTTAATGTGTCTTCATGAGTCTTTTTACAACCACGGGAGCCAGAAATGGCTTTTGTTGTTGTTGCTTTTTTTAATGAAAGCTGACGTTCTGGAGCACAAGTCAGCAGGAAGTGAGGGTAAGTTTATTGGCTGTTTTGGTGGGGCCTGGAGAATAATTTTGCTTTTCTCCTGCCTTTTGTCTATTCAGACTGTAAATTCATTGAAGCAAGGACTGCTTTCTACTGTGCCTTTATAGCACTTGCTGCAATGGATCTGTGCTCTCAGCTAAATCCCCTAAGGCTTAACAAAATATAAATTAGGATAATGGTATAATAAGTTAAAAGTTAAATGGTCATGAGGGGTGGTTTATTTACATGAATTATCACATTAAAAAAAACAAACAAAGTCCTTCTGAAATCCTGATGGGAGTTTTAGCGTTGTGGCAAAAACTGTTCATTATTCTACAGCATTGAGAAGACAGCAGTCTTAGAAAGGTTGTGCCCTGTTATAAGGGAGAGTTTATGGGCTGGTTTCTTATACCTTGGAGCACTTTTCAGTACTTAAAAGGGCTACAGGAGAGCCTGAAAGAGATGTTTAACAAGGACATGGAGTGATGGGACAAGGAGGAATGGCTTCAAATTGACAGAGGGCACATTTAGATTGGATATCAGGAAGAAACCCTTCCCTGTGAGGGTGGGAAGCTTTCATCCTGGTTGCCCAGAGCAGCTGTGGCTGCCTCTGGATCCCTGGAAGTGTCCAAGGCCAGGCTGGAAAGGCCTTGGAGCAGCCTAGGATAGTGGAAGGTGTCCCTGCCCATGGCAGGGGGGGTTGGAATGAGATGACCTCTAAGGTTCCTTCAAAACTAAACCATTCTGTGATTCCATGATGATTTCAGACTTCCTGTATCCAAAATTCTCTGAGTTTGCTGCTAGCAGTGGGAAATCACTCCTTGCAATTCTTTTCCACAGACTTGAGTGATTGCTTTGTGTTTAACAGTGCCTTGGGCAGAGCTTTGACACCCAGGAATATATCCTGGAAACATAAAATAAATTTTCCCTCCTTCAGGCTCCTATGCAGAGTAATCTTCCATCTGTTTTATTAAGAGACAATGCAATACTCATCTGGGCAGATGTGACAGAGATGTGCAAGAGAGCTGCAGCAAGTCCCCAAAGATCTAGAGCAGACTCGCTCATTTACATTGTGTGAAAAATAATAATCCTAATCCTGTTCCACAATCTGCCAAATCTGCTCCACCAGCAGCTCGTTCTCCTGCAGGCAAACCCAGAGTCTGTCGGGTGCAGCCCCTCAGGTGCTTTGCTTGGGGCAGTTCTCACACCTGTGGGCCCATCCATAGTTCAAGGAAAACTGGTCCCTAGCTTTTGTTTTTAGTGTAATTAAGGTCTTAAAGGAGATGGTCAAGAAGAGAAGACTGGGATGGGACCTTATCAATGTCTGTCAGTGTCTGCAGGGAGGGCTCAGAGCAGGGACCTGGTTCTGCTCTGTGGAGCCCAGCAGCAGGACAAGAGGAGCCAGCAAGAAATTACACCCAGGAAGTTCCACCTGAACAAGAGGCAGAACTTCTTCCCTGAGCAGTGTCTGAGCCCTGAACAGGCTGCCCAGACAGGGTGTGGAGTCTCCCTCACTGGAGATATTCCAGAACCATCTGGACTCAACCCTGTGCCCTGTGCTCCGGGATGACCATACCTGCATGGGGTGTTGAGGCCAGATGACCCCATTAGAGTCCCTTCCAGACTGACCCATCCTGGGATTCTGTGATCAGCAGCACACCTTTCTCCTATTCCCAGATATTCTAAGTCATCGTATGAATCAGTGGCCTGTCTGTCTGTCAGTGCTGCTGTCCCTGGCAGCACTGGCTGCTTCAAGGAGACCTGCCAGCTGTGTTGTCAGGGCAGCTGGAGGCCTGCTTGAGGCTTTACAGAGTGAAGCAGCCCTAAAGTTTGTGAATTTTCCTACCACAAACCAGCCGTATTTGCAGATTTCTCAGTGATAGGGTGCACATCCCGCATCCCTCCCCGCTCCCTGATGGTTCCTGGAGGCCAGAATACCCCAGCTGCTTTCTAGCACTCTTTGATTCCAACATTTGTGTACCTGCCCCTCCAAAGCACCCGTTTCTGTGATAGATCACCCTTGTTTTTCCATTTCCAGAGCAGACAGCACAGTTCAGACATGCCAGAGAGCCTCGCTCCAAATATAGACCAGTGTAAGAGAGCCAGACTGAGGCCAGGGGTCTGTCAACAGATAGTCCAGCCTGGGAGGAGGCAGGAACAGGATTTGCTGTCAGCTCCATGCCAGTGACAGCACCACGACGTTACTTGTTGTAGATTAATGTGGGAGAAGGTCTTTGCCGACAACCCCTGCAAAACAGCTCAGCTTCAAGTGGAATTACAGTGGTCCTTTTAGATCAGTGTACTTTTGCCAGCTGATCCCCAACAGCACTCCCAGTGGTGGGGAAAGCTGAGACTATTACTGTAAATACAAAAGGAAGACATACTTGGCATGCCTTTACATTAGAGCTGGCTCAGAAGAACGTCTGCGTAGCTGCTCCACTGCCAAGATGGATTGTAGTCAGATAGTACACATTGCAAAGGAACCAGAGCACACACTGAGATCTGTTGGGGTTTTTTAACAATAGTTTATTTGTGTTTCAAAGGGATAGTTACAGGAATCCAGATCAATATGCTTGTCCAGAACTGTGCCTTCCTATTTTAGGGCCTGGATGAATAGGAGGTTACTTGAGTTCACATGCATATTGAGGGACCCGTGCCTGCGGTAATGCAGCTTCCCAGGCTTGTTACTTTTCCTTTTTGAAAGTGAACGTGAAAGAGCTGCAAGGCTGAAGTTGACATTGTTCTGGTTCCCGAAGTTTTATTTTTTTTCCAGCAAAGTCCGTGTGGTATTGCATGTTAGAGGCTCTTTATGAACGTGAGGTCATGTCTCAACAGGAGGTGGCAGGAGCTGAGCCGGCCGATTTGGACCGGATCAAACACTTCTGAAAGGGAAGGAAGATGGGGGGCTTCCGTTTAAAGTTCTGATTATTTCTTTCTTTTTTTTTTTAAAGGGAAAATTATAAAAGTTCAACTGCTTTGATGAAAATAACTTTGGCGTTTCCCAGCCCTATGTTCTGAAACCATCTGTATGTTTTCATGGTTTCAGCACTCTACACTGTTTGCTGGGACAAGAAAAATGGTTGACTAATGGAGTTGGTTGCACGGGACCAAAAAAAAAGTCTGGTTGTTTCCGAGATCTTTCAAAAAAACAAGCAATGACTTATAACTTCTTGAAATTAGATCAGGAAGAGCTTTGAAAATCTTGGTTTGTGCACTGTTTTTTCTCTTCTCATCTTGGTATATTTTTAAGGGACACAGGCAAAACAGGAATTTTAATAGACAGAGGTTCTTAGATGCTCAGTGTAAGAGTGGGATATTTTCCTATCTAGAATTTCAAGCCCTGATTTATAGCAAGCAGTACATTTTTGAAAGTTTTAAGCAAGCGTGTGCCACTGCTGCACCTGGGTTTGTGAGGGTAAAATCATCTCCTTTACTCAGGCATATGCTAAGGATGGATTATTCTGCTCATGCTTTGAATGGTGCCACTGCATATTTTGTGAAGTGTAGACTCAACAAAGGCTATCAGCAGACGGAGCCAGTTTCTTCTGAATTTCAACCTATGACAACTTTCTCAGCACACACTGAGCTACGTTGATCCAAGGGACTGTCTTGACGGGTGCCTGCCAGTGCTTCAGAGGTCAAATTCTGGTGTCATCTGGCACATTTCTGATGTCTCTGGCCTTACTGATGACACCCCGTTACATGAAGAATTTTGGCCGGTGCATGGTGTTCTCCTTTCAGCTGTTTTGCATAGCTGAGGAAGACACCATCCTGACTAAGTGCAGTTGGCAGCAGCGTGTCTGGTCTTTGTGTGAGAAGGGTTTCTTGGCTCCTGGCTTATTTTTCTGCATTTTTTCCCTCCTTCCCCCATGTGTTTGTGCATTGCTGATGGATGATGGGGCAGTCACTGGTGGTGACACCCTTGGAGGAGCTAGAAGCACCGTGGCAGTTCCAGGGGAAAGCAAGAGAAAGGAGATGTGGTTCAACAGCCCTCACTGTTAATAGCATTAAAAGGTGAATAGTTGAGAAAGTTATGAAAAGGATGTGGATTGCTTTTTTCAGTTTGGCACTGATTTTATGGATCTGTTTTTACCTGAGCTGATGGGATGGGGGGAGTGTGGAAGTCTTCTTAGTTACCCCAGCACTGTGAGGGAAAGCAATGGCATTACTGGCTTTAAAGTAGCAAGGGAAGATTTCCAGATATGCAGGAATTAGGCATAACTGTGGGAGATATTATGAGAGAGGAGCACTTCCCAGATCCAGGTCACTTTAAAAAGAAACTTTTAGCATATTTCTGACCCCAGAGAAATAAGAGGCTGGTCCACCGGTGCTGTGATGAGAGGGACAAAGTGAGCACGGGCCAGAGGACTCTTGCACAATCCTTCCTGGCCCTGGCTTAGGACTTGAAGTCCCTTGCTGTCCTGAGCACAGTAGAAAACTTTGTGCACTGACATTGCCTCTTAGATAACTGGCTGGGAAAGGATTTCTTTAGGGCTTATTCTCCACCTCCACCCACACTTGCAGTCCCAGAGTCACCAAAGAAAGTTTTAAAATACTCTGCCAAATGTTTTCTCAGTTAATTTCTTTAGGCCTTTTGGTATTTAACCCCTGTTTTGATTATTGATTTGCTTTGTCCCTTAAGAAAATTTCCCTTTTGGGGGATTTAGGATTTCTGGGGGATCCTTAGGCATTGGATGTGTGGGAGACTTGTACAGAGACTGCTTTAGCAGTTGTCGCCTTGCAAGTACTCTCAGGCAGTGCTTTTCTCTGTGCACATTTGTGATCTGGGAGTTCTATTTAGCACTTCTTTATGGGAATCAAGTCAGGTTGGATTTCAACACTTCTTGAAGAGAGGGAAGGCACGGCACTGACTGCATTGCAGGGAAAAATCCCAGCACGTCATGTGCCTACTCACTGCTTGTTCCTCACTTTGTTTTTACTGTTCCTTGAGTCAAAGGACTCTGCTCCTGTTCAGGAGTAACATCACTGAACCACAGCAGTGACTAAAAGTCAGAGGACTTCTTGCTTTGCTGTAACAAGAAGCCTTTTGCTCCTTTTTTCTTGTGCTTTGCATAACTTTTGGAATAAATTGAAACTCGAGATTTGTGTGTTGAGTCCACCTTTGTGGAGCAAAACACCTCCTGTGCTTACAGCTGAAGAATGGAAGAGAGGACATTGTGTCACTTTAGGCTCAGCCCAAGTCACTTAATCAGCCCCTCACCCTCACCCTGCTTGGGACATGCTTCCAGCCCCTCCTGGCTTTTGGATGTAGAGGATCATGGTCTGTCCCAACAGTGGCTCCCCCACCCTGGGGTGATGGAAGTCCAGTAACTTTGATGTACAGGCAGCAGTTCTTGCAGGAAGTTTACAACAACATGTTCATTTATCAAGATTTCCTATGTGTGTGTGGCTGGAGAGGATAAATGCAACACATTTATTCCTTTGGGATGTGGGTTAATCTTGCCTCAGCAGTTCCTGGGCTGGGGGAAAGCAGGAGAGCTGTTCCTGCACACCCAGGGCAGCTCGCTGTGAGGTGCATTCCAATAAGCTTCACCTCAGCACTGCAAAGCCTTGGCTTCCTTAGCAGCTCTGCTCTCCAGCATCCCAGGGGAACCCCCAAATAAATTACCAATTACATTTTGTGCCTTAATTAAACAGAAAGGTGGGCATATGCTCCAGCTTCACTGGGAACCACAGCATTAACTAATCTGAATGATGTCAGAGTCAGCAAACTGGGCCACTGCTCTCTGCTTCTCTTCACTCAGCAGTGATTTGCCTCACAGATCCCCCTGCAACTGGGAAGTTATGTGTTCTCCTAACCTGCCCAAGAGAAGTTTAGAGACTTGAGGATGATATGAAGAGCCTTGAGCACCTGGTGAAGTCACAGGGTGCCCTGTGCCATTAAGGGTTGTCTTGAAGGTGCTCAGAATGCTATGGCATCTGAGCCCTGTGTGTAAGGCCTGATATTAAAGCAAGAAGTGTATCCAAAATTTGTGCCACAGAGGGAAGCACTGGCAACATGACAGGAGCCCAAAGGTTGTGTTTCATTTGCATGTGTATTTGCATAATTGCAAATGCATGAGATGCACGTTAATAATCACTCCTGCATCTTTATCATTCTCAATAAGTACAGAGAAAATTTCTTGCTCTTGGAGTGTATCAGCAATAAAAACCTGCAGTGTCCTCATTCTGTAATCGCAGGGAATTAGGGACACCTTGGGAGGGACATGTTTTATCATTCTGTTGATGTGTTTGCCCTTAAATCTGTAGTCCATAAAATTTAACTCCGCACTAATTTTGGATAAGAGAAATTAACAGTGGAGGAAAAAGTACATTGACTTTTTTATACTTAGAGGGGCTATTTTTGAGGTGCCTGAAGAGGTTGGGACCTGGATCCTATTGAATTTTAGAGGAAGTTCCACTGTCTCTGTTCAAAGCCTCAGCAAAACCTCATGGGGCATGACCAAGGATATGTGTATATTGTTTTGGCATATAAAGACTTCTTGGGGCAGACTTGGAGTCTTGAGCTGGGTGGAGCTGTTTGCTCCAGATGTATGGTCTGATACTGCCCCTGCCACAAAGACTTTATTTCTCGAGTAGGCAGAACCCAAAAAAGATTGGAAGAGGGAATGCAAAGTCAGAGGGTTTTGCATATTGGAAAAAGCTCTTTTTAACAGCTTGCCTTTTTTTTTAATCTTATCAACTAAATTTCTCTGATTCTTGAGCTCTGCAGTCATTCCTTCTGACATTTCTGCTCTGCATTTCACTGTGACGGCATCACTTAGCTGCTGAAAATCACAGTGGCTGTTGTTTGGAGAAGGATATATTTCTGCAGGTGAGTACATGATTCAGGTGTTGCAGGAGAGACTGGACTCTGATGGCCTGGATTTGATGGACCAGTGATGAGTTCCAGTCTGAAAAGCCTGGGCTTTGCTTATGTACTTCTACAATGTTTTTGTTACAGTTGGCCCAAAAATAAGAACTCAGTTTAACAGAAAACATTTTTTGACTTTCTAATGTTTGTTTTCATTTTTTCTCAGATTTAAATCTTTCAACATTTTTCAGGTTGGGGGAGATGGAAGGATCCAATTACATCCATCCAAAACCATCACTGTCCAGTGCCTTGGATTCAGATGACTCAAATTCAGAGTCTTCTTTTCTTTATCTGGGCCTTGAGTCAAATCTAGGTGGGTACCTTAATCATATTAGAGGGCATTCTGGAATAGATTTATGAATTCCATCTTGATCTTCTTTGAAAACAATAGTGTAGCTGAAACTTATCACTGCAGTGTTTTTATTTCAGGAAATCAGGATTTTCTCTGAAAAACAAATAAATATCAACAGGAATCATTGATATTCTTCCTTTATCTTCTCTGCTGTAGATGTTGTAATTATGGAATATCAGCTTAATTGGTAGAGACAGGATAGGTTATGAATTCACTGCTGCAGCATCTCAGTCTAATTTCTCCCTTGGGAGATTGGCTCCAGAGTTTTCTCAGTGAAAAAGGAAATCTTCATTAATTTGTCCAAGGAAGCAACAGCCTGCGCACAAGGAGACAAGCCACTCTCAAGCCTTGTTCTGCATGAGAGGAGTCCCATGATTTTTCAACAAGCTAAGCCATGTTTCAGGCACCTGCTTTTCCTCAGGAAGATGAATTCACTGCTGTTGATCGACTGCTCCACTGCACTGTCTCTCAGGGATCTGGGAAATTGCTGAGCTTTGGCAGAATTGTCTTTGCACTTCCATTTCAGATGTCTTCAAATGTTTCTAAACTTAACACATAGGAGACTGAGAAGGAATTGATTGGTTTCTGTGAGGCAGAGATCTCTCATTTTCCTTCAACGGGATTTTGCTTTACCCTTCAAATAATGTTTGTGCCCTCAGAGTCATTGTGGCTTCCGTGCTTACTTTGAAACTGTATTGATCATGTAATTAAAGTGTCTTCTGCCCACCTCAGGAATCCAGAAAGATTGAGACCTAGGCTTCCTTGTCTGGTTTCAGAAACCTCAATCTGTCCTTCATTTTAATCTTAACTCCCAACATGATTCTTGCAGTTACTTGCAGGTCTTGCAGCCTCCTCAGAGTCTACAACCACGCAGAATTTAGTCAGATTTAGATGGAGCTGTCTGCTCTGTGTTAATTCCAGTCTTGCATTGCAACTGCCTCCTTTTAGTGTTAGTAGACTGCTGTCCAAGGGAAATTTGAAGAATCACTGTGCCAAATGCATGGAGATACATTCCCTTGGCTTTCACTCACTTCCAGCAATGCAATGAGAATGGTTCTAGTACTTTTAATTTAAAATTATTCATCTGATGGAAAGATGAATGCAATAATCATCATTCACTGTTCAAACCCATCATTGGGTCACTTTATATGGTCTGTGGATGATGCCAAAGATGTGTGGACAAAAAGCTCTATGGAAAGATGTCTGGTTGATTGACTAAATTAAGTACAAAGTGGGCCAATAAAAAAAAAAAGGCAAGACAGTCAATCATACAATCTCTTTTCATCTCTGCAATATCTCTCACAGCTGCTACTTCAAAGCCCTTCACCAAGTTATCAATATTTCTAAGAGCTGTTAGGGATAGATAGCACAACTCCAGATGCAACTAAATTATTTTGGGAAACAAAGGGTTTAAAAAAGATGTTTTAAGGAATAAAATACATGCTAGGAACTAGAGGAGGCAAGTCCAGAGTGAATGTGAGTACACTCTGGCAGAGAGCTGAGGAATATAATGCAAAAAGCCTATTGGCCAAAAGTTTTTTGTCCAAGACTTCCACAGTCCAGCATTACCTATAATCATGTCCAATCTCTTGCTGATCCAAAAGTCAATTTTTCAACTCAATTCTGAGTGAAATTAGAAACCCATGTAGAGATCTCAGATTGGTGAAAAAAGCCTGTTACCATGCATGCCAGAGATCATTTCTGCTGCCACATTCTGGACCAAGTGCAATTTCTTCTAATAAAAACATTTCTGGCAAAGCTGTGCATTAAGAGTTAGTGTAATCGAATCTGGATGTGAGGAAAGCATGCAAACTTGCTTCCAAGTCAGCAAGAGTTAGGCAGGATTTAATACTCCATGTATTTTTATTATGATATAAAAAGCTGTTATATTGGTATTTTTAATACATTTATCAAAAGGAAACTGCAAATCCAAAGTCACTTCCAAATTTCCCACTGATACAGGAATGAGTAGCTGAGACAATTCTGAAGTGAACTGAGGCAATGGGATTTTGTAATCCGTGTTCAGCTGCCAGGAGAGCAGTACTTGGGTTTGACTTTTAACCAGTTCTCATTAGACCTGTGCAAACATTTTCACTGAGCATTTGCTGTAGCGTGAAGCTGATTTTTTCCCCCTGTCTGCTCCATCCGTGCACATTTTTGTTGGGTTTTTTTTCATGAACGTTTCAGCAGCCCAGGAGAGCTCCTGGGATGACAAAGCCAGTCACCAGTCATGCACCAGCAGCTCCCACCACAGCCAGCACCACTTACTTAGGGGCCTAAGAATAGGAGGCGGCAGACATTTCTATTAAACCCTCTTTTTTAAAAAGAGCTTGGCTCTCATTTACTCGTCTAAATAAGGTCCAGATTTTCAGAAGAGCTCCACAGATTGCGTGCTGAACACTTGTGAAAATAGAGTCTACATTTCACATCTACTCTGGGGCTCAAGGCTCTCAGAAAACTGGCCTCAAATTTCTTGTTCTTGGACAAACAGGAATGTTTGGGGATACCTCGGGGTTGGTTCTGCCTGCCTGTGTTGTGGGGTTTCCACCATTGTGACGCCATCCAGGGTGAGTGGCGGGGCTGGCGTGGCATCCCATGGGATGCTGTGGGAGGAAGTGGTGAGGGGCCTCCAATATGGGAGATGAGCATTTCCTTCCCTGCTCTGTTTTCGGGGTGTTTGGCAGGGAGTTTCAGGTTGCTCAAGGGATGTTTGAAGGTCAAAAAGGAAGAGATGCAGCTTTTGAGTCCTAAAAGTAAGATGCTCTGAAAGGACGTGTCTTTGAGACCTCCCTCTGCTCTTTGATGTATCTCTCAAATGAGGTGGGGGGAGCGAAGGCACGCGGGCATTTTTCAGTCACTTCTCACTTGGTTTATTCTGACTTCTTGGGGTGTTTGTTTGCCTTCCAAGATTCTTGCCTCTGATGGATTTCTGAGGGCAAATGCATTAATGCTATAAATGGAATTTGGGAACTAGGCTAATAGAGAGTGTAAATCTTCTGCATCCACTTCAGCGCAGCCATGGGGTATCTCCAGCTTTCTATTCCTCCTTAGTGCCAACTACTTTTGGGTGCTAAACTACCTGTCCAAAAAGGCTGACTGTACTCCAGTAACTTTCATCCTGAAAACCCTAAAACTACACAGCAAGTATGTTACATAAACCATAGAGGGATCATTTTACCCATCTTTAGAAAGCAGCTTTTGTGGGTTTGGAAACTGTGAGCTGAGAACAGCAGTGTTATGCAGGAAGCATCATTTTTAATCAAGATGTTTCATCTACAAAGTGAAAGTCCCTTGCCAAAAGCACTCTCATCTCTGACCCCTTGTGCAGTGATATAATGTAGTTCCTCCAGGGGTATGAGAGATGCTGAGGTCAGTCTTGCCATGTAGTCTGAATTACTGATATTAAAGAGGATTAAATGGTATTTCTACCACCTGGTACAGTTAATAAGACAGCATCCAGATCAACTGTCTTGAGCCCTGTAAAATAATCATAAGGAGTATACAGTTCTTTAATGGCAATAAAAGTATAATAAGGTCTTCTAAATAGAGCAACAAAAGTTGAACAAACACAGTATTAAAACCCTACATATTATTAGATTTTTTTTTAGAAGTCCATAACAAGGAGATCCTTTGGCACACAAGTAGAAAATCAAATTTAACAAGCAAGTTAAATAAGCAATTAGGAGTGGGGATTTTAAACTCCTTTCCAGTCTCCGTTGCTCTAATTCAGCACAAGTGGAAATCTGCCTTGTGTTTTGCAAACTCTCACTGGTCATGGCTGTACCTGAACAGTTACCAGAGACTGGTATTTTTACAAAAGAAGAGAAGACCTGACTCTCATGGTGGGTCAGATTCCTCAAAGTGACCCTTCCTTTGATACCACCCTTGTGACTGAGTGCTTACCCAGGATGCTGGAGACCCCCATTCAGCTTTCTTTTCTGCCTGGGAGAATTCAGACCCAAATCTTTTTTCTAGAAAGATCTTTGACCAGAGAGCTGGTTCCTCTGCACTGGGTGAGTTTTCCAGTATGGCAGTGGGTTTTGCTGGTCCCTGAATCAGAATGAAGGAGCCATTGGATAAGGAGGAGGGGAAAAAACCAAAACCTGATACCTTGTAAAATTGTCTTTGCCAGTGACAGGAGACCTGAGTTCCAGCTGTAACTCCAAGGTTGTTAAAGCATTTTCCATGGCAGAGCTGAGCAAGCAAAGAAGCAAAACCAAGAGGAACTTGGGGAGTTCAAAGGAACTGAGTAAGGTGCCCTTAGGGTTGGCAGAAATGTTTTGGCATAGGGATCAAAATTCAGAATCTAAATTTGAAGATCCAAGTCCTATTTTGGCTTGTCCTGATGCACTCAAAAAAATTGCCATGGTCTTAAAAAATGCATATACAGCAAGACGTATTTTCTGTTGGATGAGCTCTCCCAGGAAACCATAGTATCTTCCTAGCTCAGCCACTGGGATTTTATTGGCAAATTGCGACTCAATGTGTGAGGTCCTCAGATGCTGCACGTTGGAGGAGCTCCATGAGTGATACTGCTGCTATTTGTATTTGCACCACTGCCATCTGAAGAATTTGGTCGCTTATAGCCATAAAGAAGACGAGCCGTCTTCTCAGCTTTTCTAACTGTTGAATTTATTGTGGACATCCTTAAATAAGGTGGGAGTTTTAAACCGTTCTCTTCAAATGTTGTTACAAGAGGGATTTTAGAGGGATTTTGCAAAGCTGGACTGGTGTGCTGCCATCCCTGGCAATTCTTTGTTGATAATGGACTCCGCCACCTCTAAAGTCTCTGTTTCTGCAATTATTGGAAATGTCATGGATGGCAAATGACAGACAAAGTAAAGACGACCAACTGTTTTGGAGGAGTGTGGTGCTTCAGATGCAAAAATGCCACATTTTTGCTTTGCCATTTTCATACAGCATCTGTCTTGCTCAGGAGCAAGTCCTCATTTAACTCTCTGCTCAACAGCAGCATAGCAGCAACGCTGGCCCTGCACTCAGCATTAGATGTGTCCCTTTTCATTCTCCTTTGTATGACCGAATACTTGCCTTCAGTTATTTTATTTTTCCCAAAGAAACTTTTATCTGTAGCCACATGTGCAAAACTCTGAAATGAACTGTTTCAAATCTACTCAAGGTCACTGAAAAAAGATATTTTTAAAGTGGCTAGGGCTCTTAAAAGTCCTTTTGGATTCCCCAGAAGCAAAAAAGGCAGCATTTACCCTGTAAGCCTTATAGATCAAGGACTTGAGTATCTTTCAACATCCTAAGGCCCGTGCAGACTTTAAACTGGTATTCCCAGCTCATTTGCCAAAAGAAGAAGAGGAAAATGAAATTAACTGAAAGCTTTTGCCTTGAGGTCTGCTGCAATGGGCCTTCTGAAGTCTGGAGTCAGAATTGTTTCAATCTATGTAAATATCGGGAAATTAAATTCCATATGTCCCATGCCAGATGCTCCCAGCTGCTGCTGCTGTGTGGGGAACGGTAAGTAGACAGTTTAGCCTTGTCAAGGAAGGGGGGGATGAAAAATAAAAGGGGGAGGGGGGTTTGTTATTTTGGGGTCGGGAGGGTAATGTGCACAAGTGGCTATGCCAGTGAGCTGACAAGCCAAATCACTGCACAGTTGTAAGTGCTGTGTGAGCCTTAAAACTGGGAGATCCCAGTGAGAACGTCGCAGTTCTTGGCGTGAGAGCTTGGGCCTAATGTACATTGTTTATTTCAAAGTGTACAGAAATCGTGTGCATATGGGAAACAGTCAGGTTTGGACCATGAGTGGCTTGAGTGGGTAAATCTGACTTTGTTGTGACCTGGAAAAAACAGGCCAGAGCAGGGAAAGGTCCATCACTGAACCAACCAGCCATGGCCAGGAACTGCTCATACCATTCATCATCAGCCACTGCCACCCTGTTCCTCTGCCAGGCCATACCCCACTTTCACCCTTGTTCTTCACCCTGGTTTTAGCTTTAGGCCAGGCCTTATCCCTGCTCTATGCTGGGCTCACGCATTGATTTCATCAGTTTGTTATTTCTATTCCGAGCCTCGCGCCGAGGAAGGGAAAGAAGTAGAACGGCGCAACCACAACTTTAAATGACCTGTTCTTAAAAAAGCCCCACACAGCCTAATGAAACTAGAGATTTAGGAATCCTCGTGGAAACTCCAGCTGCCTAAAAATAGGCAGTACCCCTCTTGTGTCCACAGGGATCCTTTGCTGCGCTCCTGGCTGGCAGTGCCGCCGTGCCGCATCGCGGCTGCAGGCGTGTGGAAGGGGTGGGCTCTGGCTGGCTGCTCCTGCCTCCCTCCCCCTTTTTGTGTTTTTTTTCTAAGGTGGTGACAAAGTGGAACGAGCTCCAAGAGAGAGCAGCCTTGTGGCTTTGCCCCGCCATCGCTGCAGACATTCAGTAAACACGAGAAGTCAGATCCCCACAGCCGGGGCGCGGGAGGGAGCAGGAGAGGAGGGCTGAGCGGTTACTCAGCATTTGCTGTCTGAGGTGAGAGTTACTGTGGAAAAACCCGACCGTTTTATTGTTCTAACCTTTATTTAAACGTAGAATCTCTAGCCTGTTTTTCCACAGAATTTAAAATAGCAGGGTTTTTCTGCCTTGCAATCTCCCCATCCAAATTCTGAGGTATCGCATACTCATGTATTACTTTATGGAGGTGACAGAGGGGGAGTCTAGGGGAAAAAAATAGCCAAAACAGCCAACAGCAACATGTGGAATAAACCCATATGTGTGTAGATCTCACAAGGAAGGTCAGCTGCCACGAGCCTGCCAAAGTCTGCACTGGCTTTTGACTTTTCCGTCCATCTTCCTCCCAGCATCAGGGGTTCAGGCCTTGGGGCTGCCAACAAAAACCACTGCTTGCCCACACAGTGCCTGTGAGAAGAGCTTGGGGTGGCCACTGTCCCACCTGAAAGAATTATTTGTAACATTCTGTAGGAGGGGAATATAATTTGAAGTGATGTTTTGTAATGGTGTGCCTGGAAAAAGAAATGTGTGTGACAGGGCAGAGAATGTTGAGTGAGAGGTTTTCCTCAGTGGTGTTGGAGCTGATGGGCCTGGCGTGGCTGTGCTGCTCTGTGTGGGCTTTGCTGTGTTCAAGGATGCAGAACCTCCCCCCCACTGCCCTACCTGAGACAGCCAGCAGAGCTCTGGCTTCTGGCACGTCAGTGGGAACTGATGTCTTGGTGTAAAATAGCAAGGGAAGGTAAAATCAAAGTAAAATTACCAATCCTTTGGCAGTCTGTTTGATGGATGAGGTTGAGCAAGAGGGTTATTCATGTTTATTTTTCACTGACCTCTTTTATTGCATAGTAAGAAAATAAAATTTCTTCGATGTTCCCGGAGCAAACTTTCAAACTGTTTCAAATAGAGACCAAGGCAGCAGGTTAATCAATATGTTCTGGTACAGGTTCTTAGATCAATCATGATTTATGATGGGAATATACAGAAGGATTAAGAGGGTATTGTGTGCTTTCTGAGGGACAACAACCAGGCAGTGAATCAAAGGAGATTGCTAAGGACCTGAACTGAACAGAAATAGAGAGATGGGAATGATATTTGAAGATCTCTCCCTCTGCATGTCCTCTGCTGTGTCCAATATGGCATCTAATGTATTCACAGGAAAAAGTGACTTTTTTTTAGGTGTCCTTGTGTGAACATAAGTTGCTTCAAATGTGAATGTCTTCCTGACCAAGGTCTCTAAACTTGTGGAATGTTAACTGAGCTTTTTTCAACCTCTGTAATCACACGGTATTTAGGTTTCCTTTGAAGTCCTCAGTGAAAGTTCAGTTTGGTTTTTATTTACCATAATTTATTTACCTACTTTTAACTGCGAAAAAAGGGCACTTCTACCATGATGTCAGGGGCCCAGCCTTCCTCTCTGCTCCCCTCCCACAATGTGACCATTATATCAACATATGGCAAACATTTCTCCTATTCTGTGTTTACTCCCAGCAGTAAAAATTCAGTAAAAAGCCAAGGGCCTTCCATAGAGAGAGGAAAACTCAGCTACAACCTTCAGGACAGGAAAGGCAAATACACTTTTAACAAGAAAGTTATTGGGACGTTGCTAAATATTTCCAAGAAATAAAATAACAAAGGAGCTTGTATCCAAGAGGAGTCACATATCTTCAGAAAGTATAAGCATCATGGAAAAAAAATCCTGAAGGATTATTATTGAAAGGTTAGCTGAAATTAAAAGCACGTTTATGCAGCCAAACGAGTTTTTGGGCTTTAATTCATTAGCTCAGGTTTCATCTACCAGGATTCCGCCCCCGGCACGTGTAATAAGATTAGTTCATTAATCGTTGAGTCCTTGGGAATTAACATACTAGAGGTGCTTTGCTCCCCCTCTGAAAAGTCCCCCTGGATATATAAACACAGCAGAGATTTTGTTGAACGTGGGATCAGAGTTAGCCGTGCCAGGTTTGGCTTGATGAGAATGACTGAATCCTATAAACAAGTGAACAGTGGGAGAAATGTATTAAGAAAAAAAACCCCCTTGTTTTGTCTTTAGAGTTGTACTGCAATGTTTGGCTGACGGCAGACGGAAATCCAGTGAATTAACTCTTTAAAAAGGGAGGAGGTGGAGGGAAAAGGAAGGATAGAGTGGTTTGTTTTGCTAAATAATTACCCTGGGAACTCAGCTCCCTACCTGCCATCCCAGAAGAGAAGTGAGGATGAAAGGTGGGAAGGGACCCAAGCAGCAGTGGGACCAGTGTGTGGTGTGGGGGAATGTGGATACCTGGGTCTGGGATCAGGCAGAGCAATACAGAAGGATTTCTGCCTCCCAGATGTGTTGTGGACACTGGTGGAAGGGACAGAGTCCTGGGGCAGCACTGGCCTCGCTCCAGGGGCAGGACAGAGCCAGATCCTGCAGCAAATCCCAGGGTAGGTGGAGGCAGCACATGGTCAGCAATGTGAACAAAAGACTTGGGGAGTTTACTTTCTTTCCCTCCCTCAAACCCTAAACAAGGTCGAGGCAAGATGTGGCCCAATCCATCTCACCGACCCAGAGGGAAAGAGCCACCTTTGTAATAAGGCCTTTAAAAAATCCCCTGGGCTGGGTGCCCATTCACACTGTGCCATGTTTTCATGCAATTTAAACAGATTAAAAACACATTTAACAAAGTGCAAGGAAGGAAGTGCCCTGATCTCAAGTGGCAAGGGTCAGAAGTAACATGAATGATTAGGTGCCTTATTGGGTATTTTGAGATGCCGGTGCTTAGTTCTGAGGTTCTTTAAGGATTTTGAAGCAGGGAACATAACGCATGAAGCTCTGGGCTCCTGGGAATTTTACCTGCCAGAGGATATT
Source organism: Passer montanus (assembly GCF_014805655.1). NCBI lineage: Eukaryota > Metazoa > Chordata > Aves > Passeriformes > Passeridae > Passer > Passer montanus. The sequence goes on from NW_024369151.1 coordinate 3,189,848, forward strand.
CGGCTTTCCTTTTCTTGTAATTTCTGAATTGATTTTTTCTTCTTGCTGCAATCAGATATAAGCTGTTTTGCAACAGGGGCATATTTCTCTCCTGGAAGTGTAGGAAAACATTCCTGACATTGGCAAAGGAGACCAGGGAGGGATGATTTATGAGTAGGAGATTAAAAAGAGTTAAATATTGTTAAATTTGGTTTAAAATGACTAAGTAGGTATATGATAACTATCTTCAAACACATAAATACTAGAGAGAAACAGAAATGTCTCATTTGAGCCAACAGAAGCAAATCTGTAGGCAGCGGAAGGAAAATAAGTGAACCTCAGGCCAAATATCAAGAGAAAATTCCTTGTAGTGAGACCTCTCTAAAAAAATCTCAAGGTACAACAATGCTCCAGTTGTAATAATGTCATAAAAGCGTCCCAGTGCTACAAATATTGTAAAGAGAGCTGGGGATTTCCCATTTATTATGCCCAGGTGGGATTAAATAACCCAGGCAAAGGAAGGCTTGGTTCAGTCATTAGCCCCCACAAGGATCTGGAAGCAGTGCAAGAGAAAACTGGGTAAAACCTCTCAGTGCCAATAACTGGAGGGAGACGATGACCAAAGGAAAGGTGAATGTGAAATTATCCTATTTGGGCTCCAAGTGCTGCGTGAATGGTGAATGCTCTTAATGAAAGCGTGGCTGCTTTAGTAACCTGATCCCTCCATTACTATTTTAGGCTGTAATTGTAGCTAATAGGAGGAAATGGATTTATATTTTGCTGGAATGCATTATTTATCAGTCAGAGTTTGAGGATTCATACAGCCTTGTAGTGTGAAGTGCTTGATAAAGTGCCTGAGGAAGCTGCACTATGTGCACTGCCGTTTGGGTGTGAACTCAAAATCCAGAGGGGAAGAAAAAAAAATAATTTGGGAATGACATGACCAAAGGAGGCTCTGTAAAGTAAAGACACCAAGAAATCCAAGGTGAAAGTGTAATGTCCCTGTGGGATATGGATATATAGGGAAGAGAGGGAAAAGCTCCTGACCATTCTTAAGATCAAGGGGGAAAGGTGTTGAGTAGGACTGAAAAAAGCTATTGCATCAACTTTTTCCAGAGCTGTTGAGCTGATGACCAAGCTCTCCTAAGATCATAAAATTTCAGGGGACATCTGATTTTCTGGAGCAAAATCCTGTACATATTTCCTTAAAAGAGAAACTTTGTCTTGCCATGGGATAAAACACTGCCATCCCAACCAGGTGACTTCTGAAGGATTTTCATTCTGTGCCATGACCATGCCAGAAAGGGGAGTCAAGAAAGGAGAAAAAGGAGGGGAGAAACCCAGTTTTGGTTATTGGGAAATGTTTACAAGCAAAGGGTGCCGGGCTATGAAGCCGACACTGCAGCAGGCTGGTGGAATCCCATTGTTTGGGACTTCTTTAGAGCAGCTGGACAAAATCCTAGAAAACGTCCTTAAAGACAAACCTGCGCTGGCAGGGAAGCAAGCTGGATGCTTGTCCAGCTCCAGGAAGGGAGCTGAGGCCCCGTTCCCTGCCGGAGCTGGGGCAGACCCAGAGCTCCCCACGCTCCTGGCGGGTTCCCCAGCCCTGCTGAGGGGACAGGGATGTGCTGGGAATTCTTCCCTGGGTAAGGAATCATTGCACAACCTGGCCCTCCCCTTCGGAAGTGAGCCACCCTCATGAACAATCAGCCCTGCACACACTGGATGTGATTTTTACACCATCACTGCGGGTTTATCATCCCTACCTACGTGTTTGTGGCTGCTGCTTCTTTCAGAAAACAAAGCGAGCTATTCTATATTTTGTTTTTCTTAGTAATTTATGATTAATGGGGTAAATCTTGGAATCCCTGCTCAGGGGTTTTCACATTGCATTACCCAGGCCTTCTGTTTATACATGTTTTGTAACAGAAATAAAAAGTATTTCCTTTTAGCCCAAGGCACCTAATCAGGATTAGGCCTGGAGCGGAATATTTGGCATTCTTGCGTTCCAGAAGTACCTTGATGTGGAGTTATCTTTTGTTAACTGTAGATTGAATATTCAATTACACTAGTCCTTTTTTTAAAAGTTATTTTAGGGCCTATCTGATCAACTGATACTGAATACAGTTATTCTCTGCTCTGCATTTTGTGGATTTGGGTCATGCTATGAGTTCTCTAGCTGAAAGTTGATAATTGTAGAATTTGGTTTGTGAAGCTGTCTTGCTAAGGAACTGAGGGATTTGGTGTGTATATAGTACAAGCTGTGCAGCATTCTGCTCATGTCTGGCACTTAAGTTCTGAGTCTCAGCCCTGCACTGAGATCAGACTAACAAGTCAAGATTTTAGTCCCTGGTTTACCCAGTATCTGCAGCATAACAATGTCCTTATCCCTTCCTACCTGTTGGCACTGATTCCCTCTCTGCAGACCAAAGGGCAATAAAATATTGACAAGGAGGTGTGATTTTTGTCCAAAATCAAAGCTCTCTTTTGCAACTGCTTGAAATAGCAGTCTTGCTCTTATGTGAAGGGGCTACAATGAAGCTGGAGAGGAATATTGCATCAGGAATTGCAGTGACAGGACAAGGAGTGATGGGCTCAGAAGGAAGAGGGGAAATTGATGTTAGATATTAGGAAAGAATTCTCCCCTGTGAGGGTGGGCAGGCCCTGCACAGGGTGCCCAGAGCAGCTGTGGCTGCCCCTGGATCCCTGGCAGTGCCCAAGGCCAGGCTGGACAGGGCTGGGAGCAGCCTGGGACAGTGGGAGGTGTCCCTGCCATGGCAGGGGTGGGACTGGATCATCTTTAAGGTCTTTTTCAACCCAAACCATTTTATGATTCTGTTCTCCAGTGAGTGAAGATGAGTGACTGGGAGCAAGACAGATGTCAAATCATGGCAGTGCGTCCTGAATGCTTCTCAGGCAGAGCCTCTTCATCAAAGCCAAGCTGCATTATAGAGCTTTTCTGCAATTACAATAATAAGCAGCTTTATTTAAGTGTAATTGCCTTAACTGAAAATATCTTAATGTGAGGTTCTTTGTTCCATCTGGTGTTTGGAAAATTCTCCATAGCTTTGAGTCACCTATTTTGAATTTTTAAAAGGTTTATGTCTAGTTACAGTACAGACATATTATTAGACATCAGAGTCTTAGTCATTTTGTTCTGCTCTTGCATCCTGGTGTGCTTATTCACTTTGGTTTATCTGAATAGAGAGGGAGGGAACCTGGAGGGAGTGGGAAGGGTACACAGATTGAAGGGAAGGACCTGCTTATGTTTAGAAACAGTTGAACTTTACTTTTTTAGATTCTTACTTCATGGACTTATTTTAAATAGTGATATGATTGTGAATTGATGAAAAGTCCAGAAAAACCCCATTTTTCCTTAGAAGTTTTGTGAGCTCTACACTGGGCTGGAGGATCCCACTGAGTTGTAACATCAGATCTCACCTCACCAAATAGTTTCTACAGTGCATTATTTGCTGTTATTTTTATATGAAGGGATTCCTTGTTTCTGTTTTATTAATATTGGTTTCCCTTTTGCGTTACTGTGCCTGCAACATCCTCAGAAAGCAACGTTGTTACAGCAGTGCTTAGCAGACCTCAGGAGGAGCTGAGCAAAACTTCCAATCCCTTGACCTTTGGGTTTCCAAAATTAAAATTTGCAGCAGAAATGTGTACCTTGGGCTTATCGCCTAAAAACCCAGGCTGGTGCTGCTGGGTCTGGGCTGCAGTGAAACTCCTTCTTTTCTGCTCCCCACCCTTCCTGTTTGAGCTGTGGTCTGGTCAGCCACACAAGAGATATTGAATCAGGGCTCCTGAACCTCCCTTTGACCCTGTCCAGGACTCTCTGTACAACATGAGTCACTTCACCATCAGCAAAGTTTGGCCTCATTTTGTCTGAATATTGGGCAAATTACATCAGATGACATCACTGGGCTCTTGATGGGATTGCTGCAGTCTCTGGGTCTTGCTGGCCTGGTGAGGGGACATGGAGGTGACTCAGCACAGCAGTGGCCCTGAGGCAGCCTGTGTACCTGAGTGCTCCTTGTCATGTCATCTGCAGGCAGTGGCTAAATTACAAAGTTCAGAAAAAATGATTATTAAACAAATCTCATGTGTCAGGAGAGCAACTTAAGTGTACTGTATGGAGGAAAAGCACTGGCCAGGTACAAGGATAGGGCATAGGAAAATGGGGAGGACACACTGTAAATTAATATGAAGAAAGGAAGCTGGAATTCCTCTCAGCCTGTCCTGAACACAGCTCTGTGTTTGCTTGTTGTTGCTTTTACCAACCGAGAAGTCAGCCTTTTAAATCTCTCTGCTGTGCAGGTGGCAGTGTGAGTAGAATAAAACAGAACTTGTCAAATCCAGGAATCTGGCTTGTGGAGAGCAGATCCCAGAAAGAGTGAAAAAAACCCAAACCCCTCAACCCCAAAACAAAACAAAAACACGATACCTAAACCAGACTTCCACTTCTGGGATCAGATCAAAACAACAAAAAGCCCAGAAAGATTACACTAAGCTCAACTCAAATTAGTTTATTGTGTTGCATGTTTCTCGAGGCAAAAGAGTTTACTTTGGAATTAAAGCACACCCAGAGAACACAGCCTCGACTGGACATTCAGAGCTAATAGCTTGCAGAGGAGTTCAGGCCAGTTGACTCTAAAAAACAGATGGGTGTCGAGAGGCACCGTCGAGGTCTCTGCATTCCTCCCCGCGCATTGACTTGGGGCTGCTATGCTGAGATGGTCAGAAACTCTGCAGCTGTTTGATTGCTCTGCCTGAGCAGCTCTGACACCCCAAGGGCCCTACAGACTGTGCAATGCAGCCTCTGCCAGGGCCCATCCCGCTGCAAACGGGGGCACAGGAGAGGGAGGGCACTCCATGGGCTGGGGACCTGCTTTGGAGAGGTGTCCAAGAAGTGGGTGGCTCCTTCAAAGTGTGTCTGTGTCCATTGTTCCTTGTGGCTGTGGGGCTGTTATGTGAGAATTCCCCCTGAAGATTTCTCTCCTAGCATCGGTTGGTAGCATTTTGTAATGCCTTGGCAGGCAGGATCCTGGCCACAAGCAATTAGTGGAGAGGTGGCATGAAACTGAAAAATGAATTCTGAAAATATTTGCTTTTAAACTTTCAGTGGGAGCCTTGGTGTCGTGTTTGGGAATAGTTCCTGGTTTATCCCAGCTGGGCTGAATTTTTTGTGCTTTTCTGGGTCATTCCTCTTTCAAGGCGAGAGAAGGGCATTTCTTTATGCTTGGGGTGTCCCCAGAAGTCCTGCCCCCTATGTCCTTTGTGAACAGGGAATGGCATGCCATGATAAGAAAGGGTCACTGTGAACTCCCTGGGCACTGGTCCCAGGGGAGGTTGGTGTGTTCTCAGTAGATCTGGCGCAGTGGGTGCTCATAAATCTGGGATAAGTTTACATGAAATGATGCTTCCAGGTAGAAGTGAAGTCAGTGGCAAAACATCTGGAATCTGCTGCCCCGGCAACCCTCTTCTACAGTGTGGAATCCCTCTGTTACTCTGAGGACTGGCCAAGGAATGGAGATATGGCCAGTCTCTGGCCATATTTTATTTACTTATTTGTCAGGCTGCAGCCCTGGTGATAGGAAAATGCCAATGGCTATTTGTGCAGGATCTGCTGAGCTCCCTTCCAGAGCATCTCTAGGCTGTCTGCCCTGAGAAGAGCATTTCTTTCCAGGCCATCTCCTGAGGGCCAAGGATTGCTGTGTTCAGATGAGGACAGACTCTTCTCTTTCCTCCTCCAAGGCTGCTTGGCTGGAGGCAGTGCACTGAGAGCTTCCCAGTTTGGCTTACTGGTAGGGCTGGGACATGATGGATGTGAACTCAAGGACACTTTGAGGAGCTGGAAGAGTGGCTGATATGGAGAACCAGCTCTTTCCTACTACTTCTACTCCAAGCTCCTCCTTTACCCCCTATTATCACCCATCACACAGCTGTGATCCCCTTGGAGAAGGCACAGGAAGGATTACAGGGCTCTCTGGGAGCAATTAGAGGCCACCCTGAGGTCTCTGACACCCTTCCATGTTGCCTGCAGCAGCAAATCTCCTTGCTGTTCCAGCTTCTCCAGGTCTGGGGGTACCCGGGCAGCTGTCTGTGCTGGCTGGCAGCTGGAAGGAAGGTAAGAACCAGAGGGTGAGCAGAGGGTTGCTGGGAGAAGAGTAGTTGAGAAAAAGAGCAGTTTAGAGTCCAAGAAGAAGGTGTCAGAGGACTGGGATGCTTGAGGAAAGGACAGCCTGGTTTTCCTTAGTTTATTTTCACATTTGACCTTTTGGTTAAGGAATCCAGTCAGTCCAACTCGTTCCAGCATAAAGAAAAAACGCTGAATTTAATTGATGACTGGCAGTGGAAAGTCACATTTTTGGGCTGGGGTTGTACACTGAGGGAACCTATTCATTAGCTCTCCTAATATTCTGCCTATTAGCTGCTGCTGCTGCTGCTGCTCTCTGATTCTGGTTTCGTGTGAGCAGTGTTTATGTGAGCTCTCTGCTTTGATGGCACTGGATGTATTCCCCAGGAGCAGCCCCTGAGGTGCAGTGAAACAAGGTGGAACAAGCACATGATAAACACAACCACCTGACTCTGCTCTGGCCTCACATGCCCTCGCCTCTCTTTGCAGTCAGATGAGGTGTGAGGTGGGGTTTCCCTTGCACTAAATCTTTGTGTCTTTATGCAGAGTTTGAGGTAAGAACGGGGAAACTGCTTGGTTGGGTTTGTTTGTGGTTTTTTGGTTTTTCTTTCTAAAGGTCTCTCTCGAAATAACACATAAGAGTCAATAGAGCTGTTAGTAGCTGCAGTGGGGATTATTAATCCCACTTTTGCAGAATAGTGGCAACTGTTAAGAATGGGTGCATGGCTGGATCCTCTCTAAACTGCAGCTGGGATAATCAAAAACTTAAATTCTCAACAGTGGTTTGCAATGTTTTTGGTGTTTTCTCCATGGTTTTTTTCCTTGCTAGGGCTTGGCTACACAAAGGGCTGTACTTACCAACTGTTGTGTCCAGTCCCAATGGAAACAGAAAATATTGAGGAATCACAATAAATCCATCCAAATCTCCATTAAATGAGAATCAAGATAATGAGGAACGAACCTACTGATTCTTCCTAATATCACATGGCTGCTGGAGAGGTGGTCCCTGAAATCAGCCAGAAGTTGACAGAAACTGGTGGACGTGAAGTTGGAAAGGGAATTTAGTAGGGCTCCAAGGAGCAAGGATGAACTGTTTCTTTCTCCTTTACATATCCCTTTGCTCTATATTCAAAATCTCTCCATAGCATGGCATCAGGGTTTTTCTAATTCCTCACTGATTTGAGGGAGGATTTCTGTTTGAAAACCTCTGGTACAGGGTGGCTTGTGAGTAACAGAGAAGGAAAACCCATTTTGTGTTTGTGTAACATTTGCTAGAATTGGTTAAACAGACACACATCAAAATAAATGCTGTAACCTTTCAATAATGTTTAGTCTCCCAGAGAATGAACATACTGTAAGTATGTGTGTTAAATACACACCATTAATAGTCTCAGTGACATTTGGGCTGGCTCCACAGGGGAGATGAAGGGCATGCACTGAAAACGGTATCAAAAGGGAAAAATAATCACCTCAAGACACAGAAATAAAATTTACCAGAGGTTGCAGAAATAAAAATAGGGTTTTTTTTGGGTTTCCTTAATTAAGTTTGATCTCTGTGATGTTGCCATCAGAGGACACAGCTTTGGTCCTTTCATAGCCTGGGTTTCTTCTCTGAAGTTGTTAGAGGAATGAGTCCAGAAATTCCTGGAGGAGCATCACAGGTGATGGATAATTTTGGTTTAAGTTACTGCCATTACTTAAAGGCACTTATTTATTTATTATTTTTCATTCTGGCTCTCTCTGTTGGTCTTTTCTGTCTCTGTTTGGAATGATATAACTGCAAGAAGAAATACCAAAGGGCAAATTCCCACCCAAGTGGTGGTCTTCATCCCCATATCATTCTCCATGTCAAAGCAACCCAATGGTCTGTCAGTGGAAAGAATCTTCTGCCCTAACATGAACAACAGCAGGAGGTGAGGCTGGCCTGGGTGCCAGTTGGGTAATTCCATGAAGGAAAAGCAATTTTGAAGGAAAGGATGATAAAGTCAGTGAAGGTTCTGACATTTATTAACATCAATGGACTTGCATATAGTCTTTAAGCAGCATAAACAGGATTTTTGTTTTGTTTTGTTTTGTTTTTTTGGTTGTTTGTTTTGTTTTTTTCTTTAAGAATCAGGCATTATTGTTCTCTGCAAAACATCCTCTGCTCCCATGGTTTTGGTTTTTATTAACTCAGTGACACTCAGGTTTATTTTCACTTAGACTAAAGCAGAAAAAAACATTACTTAACTGAAACTCTGAGTGGTATCAAGCTTTGCTTAGGCTCCAGAAACCCTGGTTATCCTCTTATTATCTTTTCTTGTCTCCCTTTATCTCTCAGTGATAAGAATGGTTATTATTCCTGGACTGTTGAGCTAAGAATATTTCAATTGTTTATTGGTCTATGAGGGCTGCTGTGATTTTCGTGGTGGATCACATCATCCTACAATAAACAGATAAAGAGAGATGGGAGCCCCAACGTGGTGCATTACTGGTGAGTTTTAACAGAACAAGAGATCCACGTGATGTTTTTGGACAGTGTCTAGAGATAAGACTATGAAGGTTTCTCCTCAGAGTGGATACACATTTAGTTTGGAGAAAAGCTGTTCTTCTCATTGTGCACTGCCAAGCCCTGGGATGTAGTTGGGGTGAATGACATTGTTCATCACTTTATATAACTCTCTCACATCTACATCTTGCATCAGCCACAAGGTTTGATTTGATATTTTTTTCTGTGGCTCTTAACATAAACTGAACTGACAGAGAGGTGCTGCAGGTGAAATCTTAGGGCCTTTCTGGAATACCCCTGGTGACAGCAGGACTGGGGAGTCCAATGCAGATCTATTAATTTTGTATCACCTCTGCATCAGCCACAGCCTTGGGGAATGTTCCAGGGTGGACTGGAATAGGCTGAGATGGGAGCAAACCGGGGCATGGCTCAGACAGACCTCATTTGGCTGTGGCTCTGCCGACAGACAAAAATGGTTTTCTAGAAGATTTTATCATTGGTGTGACTCAGCATCATTAAACTTGAAAGCAATGGCCAAACAGGTGATCAGAAAGAACTTGAGGACCATCTCTCAAAGTTTGATGGTCTATAATAAGTCAGAGTGACATCCAGATGACTCATGTTCTCGCAAATTTTCAAGCCAATGTTTTTCAAACACAGAAGGCGTTTGGATAAGCTTCTGAATTGGACCCAACCTTCCAATGGTTTGAGGTTCACCTCTTACTATTTTCTGTCTAACTTAGGCAAATGCTTAAATTTAGGAAAAAAAAAGAACTTAGTGTGTAAACATTGAGCACTTTGTTTAAATATTAAGCATTAAAGTTACATGTTGGTTTTTTCACTTGAGCATGGAAATGCGTAACTTAATTTGCAGAAGTGTGGAGGCCAAATCAATTTTGGGACTGGATTGAGCTCAGCTCTTATGCTGTGTGTGTTCTTTAGAGTTATAACTCCAATGTTTGCAATTTCACTCTGTGGCTTGAAATAGTCAATATTTGGGATGAAAGAGAAATTATTTGCAATTGTAATGCTCCAGTGGTAGGAAATGAAACTGATAATGTCTGATTGCATTTGAATAAGCACAGAAGAACACAAACCCCCAATTCTGGAAAGGCTTTTGTGTGTAAACAAAGCTCTGCACCCTGGGAATAGCTGCAAGAATCAGCAATCAGAAGGTACATATTAAGAATGTACATACACCTTTGCAAGACTGGGGATGTAGATATTCCCCCTCTGAGAACCAAAAGAGTATGAAATGAAAGTATAGAATTTGCCACTGCGATGTTTGTTTGGGGGAATGTTGGAAAACAAGGAACTATTGCATAAACCCTTTCTCCTTGTTGAGGCTTGTGGTTTATCCTCCCTCCTTCAACAATTACAGTTTCTCAAGAGCAACCTAAGAATTGTTGAGTAAAGGTCATTTATCAAGCATGGCTTTCCCGAGGATTGCTTTTCATGCTGGCTGTCACAAGGATTTGATGCCGGAAACTGCCCTAATTCATTACAGAAATGACTTGCTAACACTGAACTTGGATGTGGATGTTTGGAGGCAGCTGGTTGGAGAGAGGAAAAGCCTTCTCCTCTGTGAAGAAGCCATAGCCTGGTTCAGTTAATCACCTCTTTGCTTGTTATGTCAGTATCCAAAGAGAGAAAACATTTCTACAAATGAGAACAGGAATGACAGCAAAATGAAAAATCCCCTTCATTCAGTTGGAATATCATCCAGATCTACCCAATTTGCTTAGATGTGCTGCTTTCTTAGCCTGTTTGCTGCATGCTCTGCATGGATTCAACCTAACAGATTGCATTTTGGAGTAGGATTTGCCAAAGCAGACCTTCCAGTGCTGCCAGCAGGAGAAAATGTGATGGTGCAATTTGTAAAGAGGACTTTTCTAGCTCAATGCATTTTCCATAAATACCTTTTACACCTTTCACCCTTAACCAAATGCTTTCTCACAAGTTGTTGTGTCTCCTGCAGGGTGATATTGTTCTCATGAATGCATCCATCTTTCAATATGTGGGAATGCCCAGGAATGAGAACTGAATGGGGAGGGAGGTTGTGAGTCAGGGACTTGGACAGCTTTGGCAGCGCATGCCATTAGGTTTCCTGTAACCAGTTTGTCATTCAAAGGCATCTTGGGTTGTTGGTGTCTGAGCGTTGTTGCCAGCAGATGATTGTCCAGGCACCCAGGTGGTTTCAGCTCTGGATGTGTCAGAAGCAAACAAATCCCCTGTCATTTGTCTGGCTGCGGTTGGTTGTTGCACTTTTAGGCAGCTTTAACCAAAGACTCTTTTCCAACTTGTAGGCAGTTTTGACCAAAAACTGTTTTCCATGCCTTTGCCCATTCTCAGCTGCAGGTGTTTCTCGAGGCCTGGGCTTCAAGACTGGTTTGAGGTCATGGATGTTTGCTTGCAAGTGGTGAAAGGCACAAAAGCTGTCAGTTCCCAGATGGTCAGTGAGCCACAGAGACTCCCTGTATGTCTGAGTGAGCCACGTAGATGGCTTCAGCTTTGTGAGCCTGAAGTCCTAAGGCTCCCTCAGTGGTTAAAAGGAAATGGACAAGACAAAGGTAGGCTCCTGCTGGCTTTTCTGGAGGGTGAATCATTATACAAATATATACATATATAAAAAACTGTCTGTAAAGGAAACCCAAGAAGATTAACCTGACAAAACCATGGATGCCCTGTGTGAGACCCTTCATCATCGCCCTTCCAGCTGTGCCTTGAAGCCACTCTCCAGTGTTCAAGATGACTCTGCAAGGTGCAGGATCCAGAGCCTGTGGCTGGGAGGGAGCCATGTGTACACTGCAGCTGTCTGGACCGTACCTATTATGTGGATAAGCAATCAGCTCCTGTCTCCAGGGCTGTCAATCTGGAACCTTTCACCAGCACTAAATTCACTTTAGAAAAATAAAATAGAGAGACAGCGAGATTAGTCAGACTTCTAAAATGCTTCGAGAAACTTTAATGTTATTATCTAAGCAGAAAGTTATCCAGCAATTCCTCAGCTATTTAACATAATAGGCAGTTGCTGACAAACGACGTTATCGAGAATACGCTCCTGAGTGAGGAAGAATGATACGATCTTGCCTAAATTGTATTTTAACAAACATGCCTATCTAACAATTAAGCTGGAGCAATTTTACACTAATAGATGCTTTTGCTGCTTAATATAGAAATTTACATGTTCATTTGTAGCCCCCAGAGATCACACAGCTGCCAGACTCCCAGCTGCCACCACCCCATTCCTCCCCCTCCGACTTCTCTCAGCTTTGGCTACGAGCACTTGATCTAGCAAAGCACTTTAAAATACAAATCCCACTGTTTTGTTGGCCATGGAGCTGAGCTCGCTGGGCTGCATTTGAAATAGGCTGCCTGCCAGCCAGACACCCTTACTCACCTAAGCTAATTTTATTCCAGCTGATGGCAAAATAGCCATCCCCCTCCCTCCTTATCAGAATCCTGGTGTGTTACACGTAAAGCTACGAAAGCCCAGAAAGGGCAGTCCTCTTCCAGAGAGCTGTCCCTTCACCCTAACCTTCCTCCTGTGGGGTTGTAGGATCAGGACTGTCCTGCCTGGGGTCAGCTCTGATGCCATGGGGGGCAGTTTTAGGTGGCATGGGCACAAGAAGGGGCAGTGGCTTGTCAGTTGAAAATCTGCCATGCGATTCATGAGGCATTTCCCAGATAAGGAGCTTACAGTGGGAGGTGGCAACAGGCAACTTGGGTGCTGGCAGCATTTTTCCATTCTCCAGTTACTGTGTAGTTCAGCCTGGGACAGGCGCGAGCCTGATGTAATACGCTGTGTGCTATTTCAAGGAGACGGAGCCCATGTCCTTCAGGCCAGGCCTCGGAATGTTTGGGAGATAAGAAATCCCACTCTGAATGTTCCTTACAGTCTCAGATGAGAGCAGTAGGTAATTCTTTCTTTTAATTCTGCCAGTGAAATACGGTTGTTCCATCTAAGCTCCCAGAAGCGAGGGCCCATGGCATTCCATGAGCACACACACAGACTTTTTAGGCATGGATCTAGCAGAAGGTGACAGGTAGGAATGGATGCATGACTGGTGAAGGAAAGTTGGTGGGGAAACATGGAATCCAGTCCCTGTGGGCTGCCAAAGTCACACTGTAGGCGTGGTTTGCAGGTACTTGGCTCGTTTTTCCTTTGGGATAAAAAGCAGAGGGCTTTGGTTTACCTTTGGTCTCACCTGTTCTGTCATGTGGATGAACCTTCTGGTCCTTGTGCTGGGCACAGCTGGATATGGGGTGGAGATCGGCTCTGATCATGAGGTTCCTCTTATGCAGGAACCAGCAAAACTATCCCAAAGTAGCTTGTCCAGCAATGTGAAAAAAAGCCCAAACTTCTCCATTAACTGATTTGGCATGAATAACTCTGTGAGCTACAGACAAAGGGGCATTTTCTCAAGTATAAATCAATTTATGTTTTCTAGGGATTTGGCCTAGAGCTCTTTTCTGACTTGCATACCATTGTGTCACTTTTGTAAAACATTGACAGAAATAATTCATTGTGGATTACCTTGTAGCATGATCAGCTGTCCATAGCATAACAAGGGGCATCCAAAAAAGTTATTTCCTCCCCCTCACCCTTGCTGAGTGATAAACCTACCAAAGGTGCCTGCGAGGGTTGGAAGGCGAGGGAATCTATTCCATTTGTTTTTCATTTGAAACAAAAACACTTTTATATCACCATAATCAAGGAGGGAGGGAACACCACTCCACTTGGCAAACAAACTTAATAATAAGTGTACTTGCTGGAAAAATTTATAGTTTGTCCTGAGAAAGAGACTGAGTGAATTGATAGTGGAGGACAATCTGGCCAGTGCTTCTGCATGGCAAAGGGGAGAAGCATCCTCCCTCAGTCTGGAGCTGAACTCTCTCCTGCAAGGTGACAGATGCCTTTGTTAATACATAGCTCAAATTAGAATCAGGATGATTCAATGAATTTGGGAAATTTCTCCCCTCCCAGAGAGAAAAAAAATGAAATAACTTCTGATGTATCTTTTGGAAGACAAGAGGCTACCCCTGAAAGAAAAGATTTTTGGGCTGCTCCAAAGACAGGCCAAACACCACACTGACATGTTTTTAATGAATATCTTTTCCGCAGTCTCCTGGAAGCTTCCCAGAGATGAACCAAAATGCCCTTGCAGAGAACAGTCAGTGCTGCAAGTCATGGAATGGTTTGGGTTGGAAGGGACTCTAAAGATCATCTCATTCCAGCCCCTTCCATGGGCAGAGACACCTTCCACTGTGGAAGTCAGGAGTGGAAAACTAACTTCCAGAAAGTACCTTGGACCAGCAATTCAGCCAAATATGGAGGTGTTAATGCAGACAGCAGTGCCTGCAGGATTGAGGAGGATGCCTCTGGAAAGCATCTTCCAAACCACACCCAAAGAGGGAAAGCAGAGCCTCAGATAACTAGAGTCTTAGAAATATTTCTCTCTCCCTAAGAAGTATGCAAAAAGTCCTGGAAAGGGGCTTCTGCAGATCTTGAAAAGATTTCAGCCCGCAAAATAGTTCTGCTGGTATTTGATGCAATGGTCTCTTGTCTTTGCCACCTTGTGAAGTGCCTCTCCCTCAAGATATGGAGGGCATCTGGTTAGACAACAATATTTGTGTAGCTCCAAATAAAACATTGAATGTACATAAACTGAGGTAAATTTGGTCTCCAAACTTCATATGGAGTGAAAAACTGATTCCCATCACTGTGAAAAGTTGGAACTGAAATATTTGGACTCTTTCAAAAGCTTTTGTTTTCTCTTAATTTTCATCTCTTTTGGCCAGAACTATTAGTTTAATATTATATAGCTTCAAGAGGAATTGTGAATGATCCAGAAATCCACTTAAAACTCCCAACAAAACCAAAGCAAAACCCCAAACCTACATTAAAACAAATGCCTTCAGGTGTAGCTGCTTCTGAGCACAGGCCAGGTGCAGGACAATGTCCAAGCCTATGATTTTCTAGTGCTGTCAATATAAAACTATTACTTTTTTTCAGTTACTCATGCAGGCTGAAATTTTTCCTTCTGGTTCATCTCTTAAAACATTTGAGCCAAAGTCATCTTCTCTTTCCAGGAACAAATTGGGAGGAAATTATTTTGTATTGCCCATAAAAAAAATTTAAAAAAAAAAAGCCCAAACAAGCTCACAGCTGTTTGAATGTGAAACTCTCAAACATCCACACAAAAATACTTGACATTTGTTAATAGGTTGTGGGGGCCTCACTCTTGTGATCTGCATTTCTCTCATCCTAAATCTGCAGCTAATCCTCCAACTGTGCATTGTTGCCTGGTTTTGGAGCCCCTGGTCCTGAATTATCAGTGCATGGCAGAGGAAGAGCCTCCTGTCCATGTTCATGTGCCAAAACCAGCTTCATTTGCTCTGCAGTGCACTCCTGGGTCAGGGATCTGTGGAGGGAGATGGGCAGCCCTGAGGACAATGTGATAACAGAGCACATGGTTGTAGTGTTGGTGATGTTGCCGTAGCGTGAGGAACAAATTCTCGTCGAGCTTAATTCAGAGATTTCCTAATCACTGAAATCTTGACTCTGCAGCCTTATGAATTTTCTTCCATCTGTGGTGGTGTAATTTAGTGCTGTAATTGCAACAGATGGCTGGGCTTTTAAACCATGATGAGGCAAAAAAACTGAAAGAGATAAAAAGGGAGAGTCTTGGGGACTGTAACATTATGCACTGTGGGAAGTGTCAGGCTCTGGTGTAAACATACATTTGCCATTACCTGTCTGTAACTTGCAGTCCTCTTAATCACTATTGTAAAAATCTCTACTGATATTTGTAGACAGCTCACAGTTCACTAGTTTCTCTTAGGTAGTGGCCACTCATTGCTGCAATAACTCTTACAGCTCTGCCACGGCAGCTTCATGTGGATCATCATCATCCTTAACCTACACTGAGCTGACACAGAGCACAGGAGGAAGGTTTAAACTTGTCTTTCTTGCAGGCTGCCAGCTAAGGATAGGTAGCGCAAGTTTAGAGAAAGGAAATTTATCTTTTCCCCCAAATCTTTGCTTTAATTTTGTGTTTTAGAGGAGGTTCATGTTACCTTTGCAGAAAGCTTCAGCTTCCATAAACAAGTGCAATTCCTGGCTTCTCAGCACCAGGAATATCAAAATGTTAGGGGATTTTGGATGATGTCAGAGATAACCAGGGGCAATTCATGAATCCTAGGATAAGTTTCCTGACCTCCTTTGAATTCTGAAGAAGTGTGGAGAGCCTATAGCAGAGGCAGCAAAACATCTGATTTATGGGGATGGTCCTTCAAACAAAACTCTGAACTTCTGGGGATTGTAAGTGATCTAAGGAAAATGTCCTTATTCTCATATAAGGATAAGCAAACTAGAGAAAACTAGAGAAAAAAGGTGGGGAACAACTGCTCCCTCCCAAGTGTTGGGAAAAAATATTCCTGCCCCAAATTATGTCTGCTCCTCATAATTATCATTAAAATACACTTTGCATTTTACCTTTGCAGAGAAATTGCTGAGAAGTGAAAAACTGATTAAAGATTACACTTTTTGTTACCGTTAATCAATCTTCTCTCAGGCAACTAGTAATAGGACAAGGGTCTCAAGTCTCTTCCTGCACCTCTGTGGTGCAGGAAAAGGAGAGTACCAGGGAGGTTCAGGTTGCATATTAGGAAAATTTTCTTCACTGAAAAATCAGTTAAACATTGGAAAAGGCTGCTCAGGGAAGTGGTGGAGTCACCATCTTTGAAATTATTCAAAAAATGAGTGGATGTGGCACTTTGGGACATGGTTTAGTGGGCAAGGGAGAGTTTGGTCAAAGGTTGGACTTGGAGATCTTCTCCAATCTTAATGATTCTGTGATTCTGAAAGAAACTTTGGGCTGACATTACCCATCTTCTGATATGGGTCTATCACCCTCTGCTCTCTGCCACAACTGCAGAGAATAATGTTATAAAGCCAACATCATTATTTTAAAGAGGGGAGGTTTTTTTCAGTTAATACAATCACTTGAATTTATCATCGAAGCTGCCTGTGACATGCTTTTAATCTAGTAATGGTATAACTGTCTAACAGTCTATTTGGAACGTCAGGGAAGGAGAGAGAGCCGGACAGCCAGAAAATGTGCTCATCCCTAATGCAATTATTAGTACTTCTAAATAACTCATTCAAAAAGAGGGAGAGTCAGTTGCTGACTGCATGTTCAAAGTTTTTTCCCACCTTGGGATCCATTTTCATCCCTGGTATAGGTGTGGAAGAAAGGAAGTCAAAAGCAATGACCTAACTTCTGCCTTAGCCCTTTCTGGGAAAACATCCTGTTACGCCTAATACCCTTCACAGCAATCCCTTCATTGGCCACAACCCAGAAAACTCCTGCTAAGGCCAGAGCCTTGTGCACAGCAGTCAGAGGCTGGGGACAGCCCCTTGTGAGGTGTGGCTCTGACTCATCCTTGGTGTTTGTGTCACTTCCTCCTGCTCCCCCATCCCAAAACACATCCATGGAGCAGTGCCCTTGGCCACCTGCTCCTGAAGAGGCCTGGGGCTTCTTCCAGCATTGTCCTCTGTTCCTGAAGCTGCTCCTGGGCTTTATTTCTTTCTCAGTGTCTTGAGTTCCTTCCTCTCCATGATCTCTGGCCAAAAAAGTGGGTAGGTGCCACTCCAAGGTGTCCTGGTGGGAGGTTTGACTGGACACCTCTGTGGTGCAGGACAAGGAGAGAGGTTGGGAGTGTTTTATCTGCTCCCTGTGTTGGGCAAGGACTGGTAACCATCAGGATGGATTCAGGAGTTGCCCTGGAGGCTCTGTTCTCCTTTGGGCACTGCTTGGAAATTTGGGGACAGAGTGCTTCTTATATGTTGATTTTTTTTATTATTTTTAACTGGTTAAGAGGCACAGGAGGAAATCAGTAATGGGAGACAGTTGGGATTATTTTTGAACCATGTTTTATTCCCTCAGTCAACTATAATGGGACTGCAGGAGGCTTTATGAGGAGCTGTAAAAACTCACTGCTGAGTGTGGTGGTTTAATGGTCACAGGGACTTTCAAAAAAGAAGATAGTTTATTTTTATGGACCATCCTTTAAAAAAAAAAAAAAAAAAAGGAAGAAAAGTTAGGAAAAATGTTACAGAGAAAAGGTAAAATAGGCAGGGAGTGCTCCCAGGGGCTGGATGCTGATTTGGAGGGAGAAAGGGCAAAGTGGTATGTAAAGAAGGACAGATACCATTTACAAGTGGGAAGGATGAAGGGGGTAGAATGGAAAGTGAGAGTAATGGAGGGTGGAAAATGAATGGAGAGGAGTTGGACAATACAAGACTTGAAGGCTGCATTTAGAGAACAGGAAAGAAGAGGAGAGGTGAATGTTAGATTTGGGGTTGGATGTGGAAGAACAATTTTTGGCAGGAGTGGAGAAGGATGGGGTAGTGGGAGGTGGCTGTGAGAGGGGAGGGAGAGAGGCAGGGATGTGAGAGAAGGGAGGGTGGCTGGGAAAGAGATTTTGCTGACAAATCTGGTGGGTTTCTCTGCTTCTTCTGAGGTGATGGCTGAACCCTGGCATGTGATTCATGGGAATTTAAGAATACACAATTCCAGTACTAAGTTTATTCATCATAGTGCTCGTTTCTGTACCAGGAATGCAGTTTCCAAAGATGATCTCTGTATGGGATTTAAATGAAAAGAAAGATTGATAAGCAGAAGAACCCTCAGGTAGACCAAGCTTCCAGGTTCTTCTCTCAGAGATAAGAATACCAAAAGTTAGCACTCTCAAAGATAGTCCATTGTGGGTTTAATCCTAAGTGATGAAATGGCTTCTGCATTGTGCCTTGTGATGACAAACCTCAAAGAAAGGCAAGAACACTTTTGAGCAAACAAATTTTCTTGTATCCAGAATAAATGAGAAAGTAGCTCTTGCAATCCCACTGAGCACTCAGGCCAAGAATATCCAGACACGAAATCTTGGCATGTAGCAGGATTAGAAGGACACAGCGATGTGGTATCTCCATCTTGGTACCTCCTGCTTTTTTTATTGGATAATAATTTTTTCCTTATCTGTGAGGGTGGGCAGGCCCTGGCACAGGGTGCCCAGAGCAGCTGTGGCTGCCCCTGGATCCCTGGCAGTGCCCAAGGCCAGGCTGGGCAGGGCTTGGAGCAGCCTGGGAGAGTGGGAGGTGTCTCTTCCATGGCAGGGGGGTCGGAATTAGATGGTCTTTGAGGTCCCTTCCAATCCAAACTCTTTTAGGATTCTGTGAATCTCTCATAATTTTAAAGTCAGCAACCAACAATTAATCTGAAATCCAGCACTGGAGTATTTCAGTTGCAACCTGTGTCCACTCCTGTTAGAAGATGGTGTTGATAATGCTGCCCCTGTCTTGCAGACTCCACAGGCCTTGAAATGATGCAGAAATAGGAAGGTCTGGGGCCATTGGCCAATTTAGACAGGAAATAATTTCTCTTACCCTGAAGAATGCAAGTGAATGAAATATATGCAAATTTTATATACTTGGCTTAAAAGAGCAACACAACCCCCTCAACCAACCAACCCAAATCCCCAAACAAACTTCAGGATGTCTCATGAGTGGGAAAGGAAAGAGCAAGAGAAAATACCAAGGAGACTAAAGGCTGAAGAGCTTTTCTTCCTTGCTCTGAAGAGGAGCAGTGCAGGTTTAATGGTCTCAGGAGGAGGGATAAGGAAGCTCCAGGCAGCAGAAGTAATTATAGTAAACTGTTGTGGTTTAACCCCAGCCAGCAACTCGGCCCCACACAGGCACTCCCTGCCAGCCCCATGTGGGGATGAGGGGGAGAATGGGAAGAGGAAAAGTGAGAGCAATGCCTTTTTCAGGCTACCTAAAAACAGAGGCCAGACAAAACTAAGGCAATAAAAAACAGGTATATTTATTCAAGGGCCTTCAGGTACATTTCAGGCAGATAAAGCACCCAGGACCTACACCCAAAATGGACGATGGGTCATGGGTTTCACACCTTTATAAGTTTGGTCCATTTGCATATTGGGGGTTAATCTGCCAATTACAGCTTCAGATAATGAGGTCATTCACCTCGAGTTTGCTCCCCCCTAAACTCACTTTTATTTATATTTCTCAGGGCCTGAGACAGTGAGGTGTCCTTGATTGCCAGGCCTGGATACAGACAGTTGATAGGTAAAGCAAAAGCCATGCAAACAAGCAAAGCAAACTGAGGAATTCATTTTCATGCCAGCAGGGGTTCAGGCATTCCCAGGACAGCAGAGCCCTGGTGTGTACAAGGTGAAGACAAACTCCACTCCTCTGAGTGTTCCCCTCTTCCTCTTTCTGGCCCAGCTTTGTGTGCTGAGCATGATGCCCTGTGCTGGGGGATGTCCTCCCAACTCCCTGCACACCCCCAGCCTTTCCTCTGGTGGGGTGAAAGGCAGAAAAGGCCTCTGTGGAAAAGAGTAAAAGTGTAAAAGGTGATTGCTGTTTAGCTAGACCAAATAAAAAAGTTTTCTCTGAGTTATTAACACTGTTTCCAGCACAAATACAAAACACAGCCCCCACCAGCTACTATGAGGAAAATTAACTCCTCCCCCAGCCCAAACCACTACAACTGTGCAGAAAATCAGCAGTTCTGACACGGGTTTTGTTTTGACAAATTGTCGGTGAATGTTCTTAACTTTTCCTTTGGATCCTCCCAAGCACAATTATTTCCTACAGAGTGAAACCCTTGACAGCCCCAAGCTTTCCTTGGGGTGCCACAGGTTCCCTCCAGCTCGGTGACTCTGGGGAGCCTCATGCAGGGACACCCAGCAGGAGCCAGATGGACGAGGGGTGAGCCATGGTGTACCATGGCAGTGCCTCTCTGGATTTCCATTCCGTGTCATTTTGCCTGAGATGAACCACTCGGCAAGAAAATAAAAGGAAAATAAAAAAAACGAACTGAAAAAAAAAAACAAAACCCAAACCCAAACAATAACACCACCAAAAACCAAAACAAATAAAACCCCACAAAAACAAACAAAACAACAACAAGAAACCCCCAAAACAAAATCAAAAACAACCCAAAAAAATCACCAAAAAATCAGAAACAAAACAAAAAATAACACCAAAAAAAGAGGGAAGAAACTATCCAGGAGGGCAGCACTATATTCCTCTGACCTGCTTCCCACCCGGGTATGTGCCTCCTGCTACCATAGGCATTATGGCTGTAAAAGCTTATTGTCAAATCAATTCTGCTCCTACTGAGCCCAGGGAGACCAGGAGTGTGCCTTGAAATGCCTCAGATCTTGCCCCTCCCTGATGATTTGCAAAGTTTAATTTCTGTAATGGGCTCTGGTGACAGAGGCATTCACTGTTTTTCCAACAGGAATTGCTGAATGTATGAATGACTCATTCTGGAGGCGGGAGATATAATGGCAGCCTTCGATATCCTGATCTAAGGGTGGGGAGGTTGTGTGGGAGGGGAGGAATGGGATACTTTAAGTTAAATTATCCACCTTGCTTCCCCTTCATCAGGCAGCCCCTCCTTCTCTCGAAGTCCCTTCCTGGCCCAGGATCAGGATAATGCTGAAAGAAGGAAAGGGAAGGCTGAGGGACCTCCTGTGGGAGATGAAGTTTATAATATATGCATTTGCCTGGAAATGCCATAAGAAATTAATATTACAGAAACAGTGGGTCTGCATTAATATTTTAATATTAAATGAATATTTAATTTGAAAGCTTTGATTTGAAAGTGAATGAGACAGCCATGACATGAACAGTCGTGCTGTTCCTGTTAAGAAATGTTAATGATTTATTGACAATGTCGGTAGCAATAACTTTACACTGTTTCAGTTACATAATGCCTTTGAAATATTGGTAAAGTGATTACTGAGAACAAAAAGCAGGCTGGCTTCTGCAGCCCTTTTGGGAAGGGCTTCTGTTAGAGAAAAGTTGTATTTCCTGTGGAAAGAGGATCCCACCCTGTCCCTCAGAGCGGGGCTGGCTGGGGCTTTGTGTCTCCCTCTCCCCAGAATCAGCATCCAACACCAGTTTGGGGCATCCCTCTTATCTGGGGTGCCCCAAACCAACACAGTGCTCTGGCAGTGCTTCCCGAAGGTTGGGGCTGATCCTGGAGGAGCTGAGAGCTCCCCAGTGCCAGTGTTCTCAGCCAGCTTCCCACAGTCCCTCTTGCCATGCACCTTGGCGCCTCTCAAAGCCAAAAACGCCTTGCTCCAGGGTTTCTTATGGCTGTTCTGGCTGAAGACAACTCAGGGCTATCTGCTAACTTTCATGTTCTCAGTGATCTTCAACATCAAAAACATCTTAATAGCTCGAGCAGGTTTATTTTGTGCATTTTAAAGGGCTGTTGAAGCTGTACTGGTAGTTTCTGGGAGCTCTCTTAGGGTTTTACTCTGGGAACAGGAACACAAACAGGTCTGATGCCTCATGAGCATCCTGAGTTTAATCTTAAATTGCAGCTGAAGTGAGAAGTCCTGGGCTAAATGGGGCTCCAGTGAACCTGAAGTAGGTGCTTACAGCCTGTAGGCAATTGTTCCAAGGAGTCTTTGCCTATATTTTTTAGACCCCTTGGAAACTCTCAGAAAAAAATCTCCTCTGCTGAATAAATAGGGATGTGGAATATTTTTGTGACATGGTCTGTTACCCATTAGCTCAGAACAAGGAAAATTCATCTAAAAAATAATTAAAGAGACACTTTGGCATGGTGTCTTGAAAGCTGTACCATGATGTAGGTTCCCAATTCCAGAAATGTGTTTCTTCTTAAGGCCAATCTTTGCAAAAAATTAAGAGAAAAATGAAACCTAAATTCACAATGTGACCCAATCTAAACAGACAGAGTGCTTTTTCTTCCTTTTTCCTCCACTTTTTTCCCCTCTCCCTCTCTTAATTTCATGCTGTTGTTACAATCAGCCTTAGTAAAAGTAAGCTGGTGGAATGAGGAAACAAAACCCCAATATAGGATGCAGTTTAAAGAAATGGTTCTTGGGTCTGCTAATGTTTCTCAGTTTTCAATCACATTTCTCTGATGGAAGCCTTGGTGAGTTTTGTGTTGGCAGAAGATGCTACACATGGGATGGAGACTTGAAATTGTGTCATAAATGTCAGTACAGGTTTTTGTCTGCTGCATCTCTGTCCTGGTCCCTCTGAATTGCAGAATGGTTTGTGTTGGCAGAGACCTTAAAGGTCATCTACTGCAACCCCTCTGCTATGGGCGGGGACACTTTCCACTGTCCCAAATTGCTCCAAAACTTGTTTAGCCTGACCTTGGATACTTCCAGGGATCCAGGGACAGCCACAGCTTCTCTGGGCACCCTGTGCCAGGGCTTCATTACTTTCTAAATAAATAATTTCTTCCTAATATCTGGTCTAACCCTATTCTCTGTCAGTGTGAAGCCATTCCCCCTTGTTCTGTCATTCTAGGCTCCTGTCAAAAGTCTCTCTCTGTTCCTTTTTGGCTTCTTCAGGCATTGGAAGGCCACAATGAGGTCCCCCCAAAGCTTCTCCTCTCCAGCTGAACAATGCCAGCCTTTCCTTCCAGCTCCATCCCTCTGATCCCTCTGTGCCTCCTCTGGATCTCTCCAGCAGTTCCAGCTCCTTCCCATGTTCAGGTGGATTCTAGGTGGTGTTTTGAGGATTGAAGGCCTTTGATGTTTTCCAACAAATGGGGACACATGAGGCAAGCAAAAAGGATCAGATCAGCTCCATCCCCTTGTCAAGCACAGCCATGGTTAGCAAAGACCAGCTCTCACTGCAACCTAGTGGAAAATTATACAGAATATGTAAATGTCACCTTCCATTTAAATTCTTCACTTCCACTGACATAACTGGAAAAGTAGGCACCAGCATACCTTGATTTTGATTGATTTGTCCCAACCTGTGCAGCAGGACTCATCACCCCACTCACCTTTAGTGAGAAAGTTCCCCACATTCCCCATGAAGTCATTGCTGTAAATTCCACAGGCAGCCTTTCCTATTAAAAGCTGGCAATGCACTCCTTGCCACAAAGCTTGTGCTGAATTGGAGCACATGACATTTTAAGGGCTGAAATATTGTGAATACTCCTAACAAAATTGATTTCATTTGTCAATAAAAAGCCTCACTGTTTTCCGTAGGAGCTGCTCAGTAAACTATTCTGACAACAACTCAAGGCTGATCAAATTAAAATCAGCCCCAGCTTTTTTTTAGAGATGGACTGATCTGAAAAGGTTTTGGTATCCTAGAAAGAGTTGCTAACCTTTCTGGGCAGGTCCTATAGCATTTAATAACAAAGGGTACCTTCTTGTATAAATATTATGAACTATGGAATTTAATGAGATTTGTATTGCACTGTAGAAATGTACTTTGGAGAATTAATTTTGAAGTCTGTAGGTTTAAATGTTTTCTAAAAATAGTACTGAATATATACAGGGCTTTGTGCTTCTATGTCTATTTAGTTGGGGAGAATGTTTTCATGTATTATTTGGTGCACTTTTCATTTTCCTCATCCTTTTTTAAAGCATTGGTGGCAAAAGAATGAAAGGAGGCTATTTTTTGCTCCAGGATAAATTTTGATATTTCAATTCCAGTTTTTGCCTCCTGAGGAATTTTCTATTTTCTTGAGATTCTTAACCAGGTCATTCACTCACTGATGGGTTTAATTACCTGCCTGAGCAGCAGAGCTGAGCTGCCTTTTCAGCAGCACAGCCCGTGCAGCGTGTCCAATTCTGCACACAGATGTGCTCGAGCAATAACCACCAGCTTGAAAAGAAGGATACAGGAGATCTCCTCCAACACAAACAAGGTTGTAGCTCTCTCAGATCCAGTTCTGTGCAGCTTTTATAGCTGTCCATATGATGCTTTCTGGTTTTCTATGCTTGTGGGCAAGCAGGGGCTGACACTCACTGGAGAGCTGGGCTGCATCAGAGGGATCTGCAATGCCTTGCTGGAGACACGGGTGTCACCTCCGAGAGCAAAGGGAATTTCTGAAAATGCTGTTAAATGCATTAACAATGAGCTGGGGATAAAGTCAAAACCCTGCTTAGACATCTCGACTAAGTGTTGCCATACAACTGCAGCCAGTGGTGGGTCTTGGCTGAAAATGTATTTATACATTCAGACAGATAGACATGGACTTCACTTGTTTAAACTCAGCTTTAGTGCAGACGAAAGCAATAGGGGGTGGTGGGGAAAGCACAGGCTGCCACCACCCTCACATATGGCAATTGTTTCCTGTAAAGCTTGCTATATTGTATTTATGTCATCCCCTGACATATCACAGGAGGCCACAGATGCCAAACTTTTAGCCAAAAAAAACCTCAACCTGCAGCTTTTAGTGAGGGCTGTCCTCCAATTTATTTGTGTTTTGTTGTTGGTTTTCTTTTCCCTTCTGCTTTTCATCTGTCTGGTTTCTATTTCCACTCTTTCTGTTCTTCCCTCCTCCGTTTTGTTTTGTCTTGTTTTGTTTTTTTACCATGTTTGAGGAATCTCAGTTGCACTGGGAAGCCCGGGAGGTATGAGTGGAATGCTCAGATTTAATACATCCTTGCCTGAACTCTCTTTTGACAAATCAATTAATATCTGCGGGCTCTGGGGGCAGAGCATTGGGGGGCACAGGAAGATGAAGCAGCTGGGGTGCAGGGCTGGAATGAGGCTGGGGAAGCTTGGCAGGGATCAGGAAGGGAGGACTGGGGAGGGGCTGCTTCAGGTGCAAGGGGATGACACAGAAAGTTATGAGATTTTTCAGATTCTGGAGCTAAGCACATGACTGCAGAGACTGGCTATACCTTTCAGGCAGGCAGGCAGGCAGGCAGGCAACCACCTCGCTCTGCAGTGCCAGGTGCTGCCTTGCTCTGAGCTCCAGGCCTAAGGGATGATCCACAGCTGGCAGAGGTCGCTTCCCATGCCACTAGTGCTGTTTGGTCTGAGGGAGCCTCCTGTGCCAGCCTGGGGCAGAAGCTGCTCTTGGCTGATTTATGGGGGATCTCAGGGTGCCAGGTGATGTTGGGGATCAGGTGCCTGTGAAGGTCTGGGAAGGTTTGAGGGAAGGGCTAGACTTGTGCTCTGGGTGCTGTGAATTCAGGACAGACTGCTCCCTTCAGATGTGCTGCTGAGGGCTGGGAGGGTTCCCCTCTTGGCTCCATCCCTGGTGTGCATGGGACTCTGCAGCTGTGTTTTTCAAATGCCATTCAAATGAAAGCAGAGAGGGGAAATCCCATTTCACTGGGAATAGCTCTCAAATGCTGAGCAGCTTTTCCTCAGAATTCTGTCTTTTGGCTTCCTTGCTGCAGACTGACACATGGTGTCTTTCTCTTGATCAATTTGTTTATCGTTTGCTTGATTATCATCTCCAATAGCAAGACATGGCAGGTCTCTTTTGCTAATCTTGTTAGTACTGGCTTTGAAGCAGAAATCTGGTTTAGGAAAAACATTTGGGTATGTTAAACTTTCTTGAAGATGCTGCCTGTGAATACCAAATCATGATGTATTTGAATTGTCTAGATTATTCCTGAGCCTTGCATTTCCATCTGTTTGGGTCCTGAGATTTGGGTCCTGCTCCTCATCTCTCCCTGTGTGTACACACATGCCAGCACCAAACTTCCCTTCTGGCTTTCAGAGCAGCTTGTGTAGCTCTTCTGAGAGAACAGCACAAGCAGCACCCTCTTCTCCATGCTCATCTCCTGGACCCAGCTCTCCCCCAGTGATGCCACTCTGCCCAAGGGAGCCCACCCTGTGTGGGGGGCTGGAGAGCCACCCCATTGCTCCTCCTGGGTTCCTCCTCCAGGAGAGCTGCTGCTGACCTCTCTCTCATTAATGTTGTTAAAGTGATGTATGGCTCCAGGAAGACGTGAGAGCAGAGCCCTGGAAGAGTGATGACCTCCCATGTGTCTTCTGCACAGGTACCCAGACAGCAGAGGCCCCCTGTGCCTTCCCAAGGCAGCCCCCTCCTCTCTCTGTACCCCTGCAAGCTGTTTATCTTGTGGGGAAGACATTAGGAGGTCTAGGAGAAGAGTTCAGGCTCCAGAGCTCAGGCAGTCCTTGACCTTGGGGCTGAGGCTTGCTGTGGGGAGGTGACTAATGACCAGAGACTGCAGTGGTGTGGGTTTTGTGTGGATACACAGGTAGAAATCTGCTAATGCACTCCGTGTTTACAGAGCCAGGACACCCCTGGCTTTTTTTTTTTTTTTTTTGGTAAAAAGCAAAACTACATTTTTTCATTTGCAGAGTTACTTGGCTGTCTGGTGCTGTCAGATATATCTTTGATTCAGTGAAACAGTCTTTTCTCTGACAAATCCTCACAATTTGGTCTTGGCTGCTGTGGGAGCCTGGCTTCTCTTGTGCATTCCAGAGGTTGATTTGAGGTGGCCCCAGCAGATGTCAGGGTGGGCTTGTGGGTCCTGTCATGGGCACAGCTCTCTCAAGGGAGCTCACAGTGACAGTGCTTAAAAAACAATGGCTCTGTCCCTCTCCTGCCAGCCATAAACCAGCTACCAGTGTCTGCAAATCATCAGGAGATGGAAATCACCAGGGGTTTTTTCCTCCCTGGGCAGTTGGCTGCTTGTCTTGTTCTCTACTCCATCCCAACCAGGTCCTCTTCTCTTCCGGCTTTTGATCCAAGCCCAGAAGTACTGGAAGATGTATAGTTTTAGGTGAGATGGTTTGGGAACCACATAGCACATCCTGCATCATGGAAAACCAGGGGATCCTCATGCACTCATCAGGGTTTTTCCTGTTTTTTCATGGTGACTCCAGAATTCCTCATGGGGCAAACAGTGAAGCAGCACCCTCTTCTCCATGCTCATCTCCTGGACCCAGCTCTCCCCCAGTGATGCCACTCTGCCCAAGGGAGCCCACCCTGTGTGGGGGGCTGGAGAGCCACCCCATTGCTCCTCCTGGGTTCCTCCTCCAGGAGAGCTGCTGCTGACCTCTCTCTCATTAATGTTGTTAAAGTGATGTATGGCTCCAGGAAGACGTGAGAGCAGAGCCCTGGAAGAGTGATGACCTCCCATGTGTCTTCTGCACAGGTACCCAGACAGCAGAGGCCCCCTGTGCCTTCCCAAGGCAGCCCCCTCCTCTCTCTGTACCCCTGCAAGCTGTTTATCTTGTGGGGAAGACATTAGGAGGTCTAGGAGAAGAGTTCAGGCTCCAGAGCTCAGGCAGTCCTTGACCTTGGGGCTGAGGCTTGCTGTGGGGAGGTGACTAATGACCAGAGACTGCAGTGGTGTGGGTTTTGTGTGGATACACAGGTAGAAATCTGCTAATGCACTCCGTGTTTACAGAGCCAGGACCCCCCTGGCTTTTTTTTTTTTTTTTTTTGGTAAAAAGCAAAACTACATTTTTTCATTTGCAGAGTTACTTGGCTGTCTGGTGCTGTCAGATATATCTTTGATTCAGTGAAACAGTCTTTTCTCTGACAAATCCTCACAATTTGGTCTTGGCTGCTGTGGGAGCCTGGCTACTCTTGTGCATTCCAGAGGTTGATTTGAGGTGGCCCCAGCAGATGTCAGGGTGGGCTTGTGGGTCCTGTCATGGGCACAGCTCTCTCAAGGGAGCTCAAACACAGTGACAGTTCTTATAAAACAATGGATCTGTCCCTCTCCTGCCAGCCATAAACCAGCTACCAGTGTCTGCAAATCATCATGAGATGGAAATCACCAGGGGTTGTTTCCTCCCTGGGCAGTTGGCTGCTTGTCTTGTTCTCTACTCCATCCCAACCAGGTCCTCTTCTCTTCCGGCTTTTGATCCAAGCCCAGAAGTACTGGAAGATGTATAGTTTTAGGTGAGATGGTTTGGGAACCACATAGCACATCCTGCATCATGGAAAACCAGGGGATCCTCATGCACTCATCAGGGTTTTTCCTGTTTTTTCATGGTGACTCCAGAATTCCTCATGGGGCAAACAGTGCAGAAGAGATAAACACAGCATTCTGCACTTCTGGGTCTTACCATCAGGATTTCATCTGGGAAACTTAAATCTCTGGGTGAGCAGACTTTTAAAGAGGCATCATTTTAGGCTTCTTAACTGAGGGGGGACAGCAAGAAGGTTTTGTGTTCTTGTTGGGATTTTTAACTTGTGTGAGAGGGGCAGGTGGCTCCAAGCATTGCTTTTGATGGAGGGGCAATGCCAGGAAGGCCTGGGAGGGTGCTGAGAGCTTGTCCATGCCAAGGGCACACAGGGATGCCCTGGGCTGGGGAGTGTGGGGCTGGCTGGGCAGGGTGCTGTGGGCACTTGCTGGGACCCACGAGGTCCTTCCTCCTCTCAGCACCTTTTGCTTTAGGCTGTGATTTTGCTGCCCCCAACAGTCTGCTGGTTTTGAACCTGCCTGGTGCTCTCCCACATCGAGATGTGGCCCTGGAGAAGTGGGATGTGAAGGCTCTGGTCCAAAACTTACTGTGTGAGACTCACTGGGGCTGATCCCATAAACCTGGAGCATCCTCATGAGCATGTTTTGGGTCGCAGGGACATGGCCTTGGAGTGGCACCATGCAGGTGAGGTCACAGTTTTACCCTCTTCATGCCTGAGCAAGGATTTCAATCAGGGCAGGATTTCAGTGCCAGGATTTCACCTGGACAGCCCATCCTGAGCACCTAGAATTAGAATACTCAGTCCAAATCAAAATGAGTCAGCTAATTTAATCAGCATTTATATGGTCTAATTGAAGATTGTGGCCCTTTGCTTGCATCATCTACTGTGGCTTATCACTCTCACCACAGTGTAGAACAGAGATTTTTGCCCCACCCCCCAGAATGTATTTCAAGAATGTGGTGAAAAAAATACAAAGAATATATAACTTTTTCTGGAAATACAATATTTCATAAGGGAAATTTGAAGGCTAAAGTAACTGAATTCCAGGCAAACAGGCATCAGTATTGTTAGGAAATACAGCTCTCTGCAGGGCAAAAAAGAGTGGTATGCCAGGTTTAAATAGGAATTTATAGCCACTGACTGCAAATTACCTTATAAAATTACTGAAACCTTCATAAAGTCATCAATTATGCGTTTAGTCTTGATTGTCATTTATTGCACTTCTTAATTGTTCAGTAAACTTTTCTGGATTAAAGGGTGTCTTTCAAATTGACATGGGGCTGTTTTATTGATGTAAATTAACAGAGTATTTTACATAAGGGGCAGCCGAGGGACCAGCAGCAGAAGAGTCTCTTATCCACTAATAAAGGCAACACAGAGCTGGTGTTGTGATTTCAAGTGAGTGGAGTTGTGTGCAATGATGAGTGTGCAGGCAATAGTTATAAATCCTTGAAATCAGGATTGTTATCAGTACGGAGTGCGACAGTGGAGGCAGAACACAGACTTTTAATCACTCTGTTTAAAACAAGAAGAGGAATGACAGATAGAGAAAACAAAGAAAAATCTGGTGGATTTACACTGAGTCCACATTAGGTCTTCTGTTAAGTCTTTTCCAAGACAGAGCATGCTTCACATGTTTTCACTGTTGTTTTTTTTTAAAGTTATTACCATTTCATTCATTAGTGTTTCCTCAGGCTCACGAGGAGCTGTGGCCTCACTCCACCCACTGCAACCCCTGCACCACCACTATGTCACCGAGCAAGTAACTCTATTTCTCCTAAAAGGTGCTGGACTTCATGGGATTCACAAGCCAGGGTGCCCAAATCCCCTTTTCTTTGAAGCTTTTCTCAGCTCTTTGGGTTTCATTCCATGCTGTTCTGTGGAGGCAGCGTGATTCCGATCATACCATTGCTGATTGCATAAAATATGCCCTGAATCCAACACGTTGTGTTAAAATCTGGTGTCTGGGCCCTGTCTGATTCTGAGCAGAGTAGCTGTTGGATGGTGTTCCAGCCATCCTTAACCCAAGCCAAGTTGGGAGAGACTTGATTGGGATATCGGTGAGGGGTAAAGACTGTGAAACCTCTGCTGTGATTGATGGAGTTGTGCATGGAGAGGACAAATATGCACAAATACTTACCCAGAATAGTAGGGCCTCAATTCAGTTGTATCTGGCAGACTTTTCAGCTCAACTTTCAAGAAATATTGTTTTTAATTGACCTTCGTGTGAGTAATTTGAAGAGCCAGCGCCGCTTTTCGCAAGGAGAGTTTCAAGCATGGAAACTCCCATCGTATGTAAAATTAGTAATTTTACTGTATCATGAGTGATTAAACCTGACCCCCCAGGGAGCCAAAAATAATGCTGTGTGACTTCCTTGCCCAATTAACACAGAACAAATGTGAAAATGTGTACATTACAGCAAATTGTGTGCTAATTGGCCTCAGAGAAATACTAACGATGAGGAAGAAATGGCCATGTAATTTCAAACATATTTGAGAGGTTTCGCAGTCTACTTGCAAATAGGAGGGGAAAAAGTCGAAATTTGACAAAACCATTATTTGTTATGATTTATTCACTCAGCTCCAGTCTTGAACCTGGGAGTTATTGGCAGCTTCAGCTAAGATTCCTGCTGAGTATTTCTCCTTATAATGACTGCATACAGCATTTAGCTCAATGCTATTTTTTGGCATAGTGTCATAAATATCTATTCTAATTCTTCTCTCTATATGTGTAACTAGGGTTAGATGCTTTTTTTTTTTTTTTCCTTTTTCTCATGAAAATACCTCTTGATGCAAGACAATCTCCCTCTCCCTTTCCTGAGGAGAATTTTGCACTCAGGTGCAGCAGTTGGATTATTCTCCTTGGGCAGGAACTTCTCTGCCAGGTCTGTACATCATTTAAGTACTGGCTTAAGCAGAGAATAAATGTCCATCTGTGCAGAGGAGAATTTCATCTGGTCAGGGAAGTTAGATTTGACCCACAGACTTAAGGAATCCAAGATTTACTCACTATTGCTAAAATCAAATCTCTTCCACTTCATTTTCTATCACATCTAGAATTTATATATTACATTTTCTCTATGCTTTCACTATGTCGTCGGAATAGAACTGCTTGAAGATGTAATTTGTGGGCTAGAGGTAAATCCCATCTTTCCATACTTTTTTTCTGTCTTCCATAAGTACAGGAAGCAGAGCTCTGGGCTTTTCCTCTGCAGCAAGAATATCCCAGAATTTGTCACTGGAGCTGCAGGCTGATGCATTGAAGTGTGATTTGGTCACAGTGAAACCCTTTTGTAAGAGACAGAAGGTCAAGTATGTCCAAAATTAAATGGTGCAGTGCTATCAAATTGAAGTGTTTCAGTAATTTTCCTTGATGATCTCAGCCAAATCGTGATGTCCCTAAGAAACACCACGATTTCACAGAATTAGCTTTTTCTCCTGGAAAAAGTGGAACCAGCATTATTTTAAGAGCCTGCTCTTCCAGCCTTGACATGTGCAGAGGTCCCAGGGACCTCAGAGGAGTCGTCATATGAAGAAAGCAGTGTCCTGGCAGCAGGATTCCTCCTGGTTTAGCTCCTGCTGAAGTTGAACAGGTTCACTTTAAACTTCTGGATTTTTTGGTTGGTTTGCAGTGTCCTCTACGAGCTAAGTTAGAGCAGTGCAGTGCAGCACTTAGCTGGGATCTTAAATTGTTTCTGCCAAACAGGCACAGAGAGAGAAGTGTCTTTTTCATATCCCTGAGAGTTCTTCAGGACATTTATAGGAGTTTGTACCGTTTATTTCCCAGTTAAACATTTCCTCTCAGCTGTTGAGAGGCTTAATGGCTTGGAGGTCTTGTATTATAAACTTTGTAGATGCTCCCAGTATTTTGTCTTTTTTGTAGGAAGAGCTGTGGTGGAGGGATGGGCTGGAGAATAGAGAGGGGCTCTAAGGCTGTGCTGCTGGTTGACTTCTGCTGGGATTTTGTGGATAAACCCAGCACCACTGAAAATGCCAGTCATGTATCATGGAGTGTTCAAATTAACAAGAAACTTAAAAATAACTTTTTTTTTTGAAGACTTGTGAGCATGCAACAGCCCTTTCTCATTGGAAAAAATGATTTTCACTACTGTTATAATGTGCATTTTAAGTGGAAGTTGTCAGAACTAAGCTATGTTAACAGAAGAGCCTGCAGAAGCAGAGAGATGCCAGTCCCAGGAAAACTCTGGTGCATGATTCCTGTTGTAAATATATAGGAAAGTAAGATGTGAGAATCAATTTAGAGATGGAAGAAGAGGATGATGGGAGTGGTTTGTGACCGGGGTTGGTGTGATTTAACTTGCTTTTACTGGATTTCTTCAGAGGAGAGCAGTGGCCCGGACAGTCCGTGAGTGCCACTGCCAAGTCATTTCCACTGATTAAGGACTTAGAAAAATCCTTTTTGTTGCCATCAGGGGGAGCTTTTGAGATCTTTCAAGAGTGAAAAAAAAATATTTAAAAAAAAAGAAAAAAAAAGAAAAGAGGAAAAAAAAAGAAACGTCCCAGCTCAGAAACAGAGATCTACAAACCAGCAAGCAGCCAGGAGCTTACCTGTGGCTACAACCAAGCCAAGGAAACCAGGGACCAGAATTCATTAGGCTGAAAATTAGCAATATTGAGAGAAGATTTTTTGATTCAATCCACAAATAAAATTAAAATTTGATTTTTTTTAAATTATTATTTCCAAAAAATAACCCAGGAGTCTTTGGAGCACTCAAAAGCCAAATCCTACTCTGTTGCTACAGCTTCTGGAAGGCAAATGCTCTTCAAAAAGCTTCTCTCCTTTTAGCTCCTGATGATTCGATGGGGACCTTTGATGCAACATTTGGATTAGCTGCACACAACTGCACTGAGGGGGACCACAAAAGGGGGAGCCTGGCTGATTGCATAACTTTGAGAAAATAATAAGAGGAAAAGAAGGAATTAGAAAAAGAGAGAGAGAGAGAGTGGAAAAGAGAGAAAGAAAGAAAGCAATTAAAAAAAATATCTGAGACTCAAGTTTCAAGACTCTTTATGTGCTGCAGAGGAGCATAAGGTTTACCAGCAAAGTGCAACGGGGAGTCTGAGAGGAGAAATAGCTTTCTCTTTTGCCAAGAAAAAAAAAAAATAGGAATGTGTGTTTTGGACTGGACTGAGAAAGAAAGCTGGGGAGATTGCAAAAAGGGGGGTGCAGGATTTTTGTCACATTGATCCATTCATCCTGATTGTCTTCTTTAAAAAATAAATAAGGGGGGGAGAAGTGATAGGGGGATAGAGAGGAAGAGAGGAAAAGAAGGGGGGAAAAGGAAAACAGCAAAAGTGTTTGAACCTCTGGAGCTATCTGCTCCTTCAAGCTGATTGATTAGTCATGATCCCTGCAGTTTTAATGGGAATCATTCAATTGGGAAGGTGGAGCACCCTAGAGTAGATTAGCATATTCTTGTTTACTCATCTTCTGAGGGGCTTTTTCTCTTTTCTTTCATTTTGTGGAGAAGAAGGGAGGGGGGGAGGTTGGGGGAAAGGAGGGGGTTGTGGCTTATGTTATAAAGGAGGCCAAAAAAATAAATAGATTAGAGCATCTTTTGGGGGGAGGGAAATCAGTGGGTCTGAGTCTTGGAGAAAGCTGGGGGGTTGTTTTGGTTTTTTGTTTTGTTTTGAGTGTGTGTGAGAGTGTGTGTGTGTTTTTTTTAAGAAGAAAAAAAAATAAAGGGAAGAAAATTCAGCAGAGAAAAGAAGAGAGAGAGGAGTTCCAGCTGTGGAGGAATAGAGGAGAAGAAGACAGATAGAGAAGGAAGAACAGAGAAATACATTTCAACCAAGAAGGAGTTTTGATTTATTTGATTTTTATTTGTTTTAAGGAGAAAAAAAATCTATAAGCAGGAAAAAGAAAGAAAGAAAAAGAAAAAAAGAAAAGAAAAAGCAACTGAGAAGGGTTATAAAAAGAGCAAATACCAAGAAGGGTGAACAAGAGAAGAAAGTCAAGGCAAGGAGGAGCCCAAAGCTGGCAGATCGGGAGGATTTGCAGGGGAGAAGGGGGGGGAAGATTGGAAATGCAGCTCTGGAGTTTGCTGCTGCCTCTTGCGCTTCTCTGTACAGCCCTAGCCAGTGGACCCGAATGTGGGATGGACGAGCGCTCCCGCAGGGCACGAAGGGACACCAGGCACAGCCGCCAGCTCCTCCACACTGCCCCGGGCACCTGTGCCACCAGGTTAGCCCGAGGAAGGCGCTCCACTGCTGGGCTGGAGCCTGGGCATGTCCCCCGCAGGAGGCAACAGCGGGAGGTAAAGGACGAAGAGGAGTCCCTTACCCCGAGCAGGGCGCTCTATTTCAGTGGCCAAGGTGATCAGCTGCGGCTGAAGGCAGACGTTGAGCTGCCCCGAGATGCCTTCACTTTGCAAGTGTGGCTGAAAGCCGAAGGCGGACAGAGATCTCCGGCTGTCATTGCAGGTAGGTCTGGCCGTGCCTGTGGCTGCAGCATCCCCGCTCCGTGCCGGGAGCCGGCTGGAGGCGTGCGTGTGTCCGGGAGCGGGCTGAGCACACCCAGCCCCGCGGGAGTGCCCCGCGGCACACGGGGGATGGATGCATGCGTGCGTGGATGGATGGATGGATGGATGGATGGATGGCAGCGCCTCTGCCAGCACGCCGGGCTCGCCTTCGCCCCGCCAGATATTCCGGGAGATCCCGGAGCTCTGCGGACCGGCTGGAAGTGTAGGCTCGCAGGAAAAGTTATGTAAACTTTTGCATAGGGGAAATGGCAGTGCCCTGGGGTGGTTTCTGTCTCGCTGGGTGCGCGGGTTGAGGTGCAGGTAGAAGAGGCAGCTCTTACGGTGGGGTTTTGTCTAATTTTCAGGTTGGAAAACTGTAAGTAGAGCATTTGAAAGTGGTTTGTTTGTATGTATGGAAAGAAATGTATGTGACTGGTGTGTGGCTGCAAAGAAACGCATATCTAAGGTCCCCCTACGATTTCCTTGGTTTTATTGGCTTTTTAGTGTACTCCACTGTTCGCTCTTTAGATGCAGTGTTAGCATGTGGTTTCCAAAAAGCTATAAAGGAACTTTTTGGCTATTGTGAAACCTCAAATGAATCAAATGAGTTTATAAAGTTCCCAACCCCTCGACACTCAGCTACGGCTGGGACTCGCACTGCAGCTAGAGGATGTGTGGAGTATTTTTGTCTCCCCTTAGAAATGGCAAGTGTAACATCAATGATTCTAAGGTCAAACAGCCCTATAAAATCATTTAGTACTCAAAGCAGCTACCAGTCTAAGCTGTCTGAGCTGGACAATAACAAGGAGCATTGCACTTTTCTTATTTAAATTTTATGAGCCCATTCTGAATTTGGGTCCCTCTCCCCGCGTTCGCTCCCTCTCCCCCTCCCTCCCTCTACCTCCCGCCCTTTCCTCGCTTTAGTGATAAAGTGCAGCGAAGTTGTCGTGAAATCGGATACTTTTCGGAGGGTTACAAACCCTTATAAATGTCGCCACATCCATCTTTGCTCTGAAGGAAGTCATAGAAAATGGAAATGCCCTTAAAAAAAAAAAAAAAGAAAAAAAAAAAAGGAAACAAGTCAGAAAGAGAAACGGGTATTGGGGGGCGGGGGGAAGACATGTTTTACAGTCCTTCTGGCGAGGAGATTCCCTGAAAGTACGAGGTTTCCATGTCCTAGGATGCCTTAAAGAGACAGGGAGGATTTCCCCTTTCCCTTTAAGTGGAGTCACTTCCTCGCAGGAGGCAGCGCTGCCTGTGCCGGCGGCGCCGCTGCCCCGCCAGCCCCGCTCGCTGTCCCCTGCCACCCTCCCTGCTGCCACATCCCCGGCTCCGCTGCCCCAGCCCTGACCGGCGCGGCTGCCGCCTCGCAAGAAAGTTGCTTTGTCCTAAAGAAAACAAACAAACAAACAAAAAAAAAAGCAACTGAGGTGAACTCAGCCGTGCTTTTCCTTAACTTTCCCTAATCGCAGCTGCTCCGCTCGCTTGTGAGGAGGGAGACGCCGCTTGTGCGGGGGTGCCGGGGTGGGCAGGAGGTGCCGGGCATGGGCTGGTCCCGTGTGCCTTCAGAGCAGTGATTTCATAGGTGAACCACATCATTCCGTGATTTATTCCCCCTGGCTTTCTCACACTCTGCTCTTCTGGTTCCCAACCCTAACTTAAACCCCAGGGCTCAAAGTGCTTCCCTTTCAAGTTGGGAAAGGCAGAATTGGGGTTTACACAGATCTCATCGGTACCAAAAGAGGGTCAGGGTATTTTTTAATGTGTTTAATCCAACACCTAGGACCCCATGTCTGTCTTTGGTGCAAGTATCTCTAATTCTCACGACAGGGAACCTAGACAAACACACACAAAGATCATTTGTAGTAAAATACTTTAATTGGATGGGGGAGGTTAGGTTGTTGCCTGTATAAAACACTTGACCCATTTTATGCATGGAAATAACATTCCACTGTGAAAAATGAAGAGAAATGCCCCAGTTTTGCACCGTAGAGCTTCAGCTCAGCTCAGGAGGACTTTGTGATTTTTATTTTATTTTTAAGCTCCCCCTGCCCCCCTCGCACACACTCTTGAAGAGGAGCCAGGTTTGGCTCTGTGTGTAAACACCTGGAAGAGGTCCAAGAGGAACTCACTTGGAGTATCCTCTGCACACCACAGCCTCCCAGACCTGCAGCAAGCTTAGGGAGAGATTACGCTTCCCTCAATGAGGAAATCAAGGGTTCTGGCTGCCAAAACTCTTGGCTTTCACATTCTCACTGTTTTGGGATGTGACAGACTGAGGAGCTCAGTTCTGCTGTTGCATTTGCATCTGTGGGACCCCACTGAAATCAAAAGCCCATCTGGGTGTTTGGAGGGGAAGGGACTGGGGCACATTTGCTGGCAGTGCCAGAAGTGAATTTCCCCCCAACTTTCGTCCCAGTTGTAAATTGGGAAGCTGTGTGGCTGTAGAGATCTGAGGGAAGGGCTGGGATTGACTGGAATACACCTCTTTTTCAGAGTTGCTCTTGTGTCTTCCCCTATTTTCTGCCCCCCCACTTTCTGCCCGTGACAACTGCTCCCCTTGCACCACTCTCCTTTGGCATGTAAGAAATTACTGCAAGTGGTTCAGGAGCAGTCCCCTGTGTGCCTATAGGGGAAACCTGTTGTGTCTGTTAAAAATCTCATGTAGGACCCAAGTTGTTATCAGCTCCTGCGCCTGAGCCCTGACATAACGGAGTTCTTCTGCTAATCCAGGCTACAGGAGTTTCTGTCTGGAGCCAACTCTCCTTACGTCACCCTCTGCTGCAGTATTCAATTTGTTTTCATAAATGGCTAATTTTACAGCGCTGTTAAGTGGGTTCGTCATTGTGCCGGGCCATGCCCTGTGTCTGATGAGAGGCAGTCCTGGTGCCAGGCTCTGCCAATTTTCACGCTGCTTGGCAGCGATGTTATTGCCGCCCTGTTTGACTCCGCTGATATCTGCTCTGGCATTTGTCAGAGGGAAAGCTGTTGGGAAACTGGAAGTCTGACCCATTGATCTGCGTTACGCAAAAGCTCAGGAGCCCTGTCGGGGCTGGGCTGCGCTCCTCGGAGCGGCTCCCGCGGTGCGGCTCCCGGAGCAGCTCCCGGCTCCTGCGCACTCCCCCTCCCTCCATCCCTCCCTCCCTCCCTCCATCCCTCCCGGGCCGCAGAGTTCTCGGACAAACCCTGCTGGGATGTGCGCACCTAGCCCGCAGCCCAGCACATCGCTCTTGTAAACACGCACATGTGCACACGGAGTCACTCCGCGCCTTCGGGCACCTTCCCCGCGCAGCCTGTGGATGCCGGGGCAGGAAAGGGTTAAGGTGGGGCTGTGCTGGGTTAGGTAATGCACACACACCATGGAAATGAGGGGCTTCAAAGCGCTGCTGACCTTGCTGCTGTTGTAATCAAAGATGTTTCAGTTCCACTGTGAAAACTCAAGCCCATCCTAAGAAACGGGATCCTCCCGAGTCCCTGTCAGGCTGTTTTCTGGGGTGTGGGGTGACTCATGTTTTCACACGAGCGAGATGTTGACTCTTTACTAGCTGGGAGCTGAGAGCAGCGGGATGAATGATCGGCAGCGGGAGCCGGAGTAAGAAGGCGTGCCTGCTCTGAGGAGTGAAAGTTTTTTCTTCGTTTTGTTTTGGTTTTGTTTTGCTGTTTTTCTCCCCCCACTTCTTGGTTTCATTCCCCTCCGTCTCTCTATTCCTCAGCCTGCCAACAGGGAGCATGATCCCAACTTAATAAAGCTTCATATGTAAGGGAGTGCCTATGTTTTCCCAACTTCAGTCCTTGATGAACATAAAACTGCAGCAGAATCCAAAGGGAAAGAAAAGCCAAAATCAGCATGGTGGAGCTCACTTAAAGCCACAGCTTTTGCATGTAAGGGACTGAGAAACATCTGTGTCAGGGTCCAATTATCAGGCAATTATAAAGATATGTAATTGACACTGCATAGGTCTAGTCCCTTGCAGAGTTAAAGAATACATGTTTGCTTTGGGGAGCTGTTTCCTTCTGAAGTTTTGGACTCTGATATTGATTTAATACACTTCAAGTAGAATTGGTGAGCTGAGTCCTATCTCCAGAGCTGATCCTTGTGCTGGGTGTGCTGGGAACTTGAGGATGTTTTCAATAGAAAGTTTACTCAGAGTTTCATTGGAGTTAAAACAATAGGCAGGTAGATAACATGGCATTTCCAACAGCCTGTTGTCTTTCAATTGTATGAACTTTCTAGTTGTGTTCTGTGATGAAGAACTACAATGAAGGAGAAGTCAAATATGAAACTTGTAGTTCTGCTGTTTAATTAGTGCTGGCATGTGCAAGGTCCCAGGGTGCTGGCCATGGTGGGCAGAGTGGAATGACAGGAGCTGGAACACCTGCCCAGATGTTCCTGCAAGGTGACAAATCTCTGAAACACCATTGCTGAGGGGTGGGGGAAGATGTGTGGGTTTGGCTTCCCTGTGGATGGGTTCAAATGATTATCCACTTCATGACTATGGATCTGGACATGGCTTGACTCATAGGTCACTGAACAAAATACCCTCACAGCTTGTCATTTACTAAGTATTTGCATTTGAACAGCATATTTCCTTCAGCCTGTGGAAGCTGAGACAAAAATTAGAAACTGATTTTTCTTTCTATAACATTTTCAATTTAGTCTGACATCTGACCAGCTAGAGTAAGAAGAGCACAATTAGAAGGAAGCTGTTTGTTTGGTGGGTTTTTTTTTTCCCTTTAAGCCCTTACACGTAGGCTGCTCTAATTAATTAAATGATAATAAAACAGAGGTCAGTTTGACTCTGTGTGTGAAGGGTGGCAAATTTAGAATCCAAAATGATGTATGGCTGTCTCCTGTAGGCACAGGGTTGTGTCCCAGGCTGAGTTTTCCTCTCCAAGCTTCAGCCTGATTTATTTCAAGCCAGCCTGTTTCAGTTAGAACAACTCGCGTGAGGCAGAAAGCAAGCGGTGAGGATGGTGTTTGGAGAGAGAGCATAGCAGGGCTGTCCTCAGGGACTGCTGGGGATGTCTGGAGGAGCGCAGAGCAGGGCTGTGCAGGGCGGGCTCGCTGCTGAGGGCGAGGGGAAGCCCTTGGAGAGGCTTCGCACGCGAAGCCATGGCCAAAGCCAGCCCTGGGCGGGGTTGGAGCACCCTGGGAATCAGGCTGGAGCTGCTCTCCAGGCCCCCACTCCCACCCCAGTGGTGCCAGGGGGGGTTGTAGGTGGCCAAGGGGTGCTGAGGCTGTGGCTGCACTGAGCACAGCCCCTGTCAGCCCCAGCCACACGTGGCGTGGGGAGGGATGAGCTTAAATCCCAAATCCCAGAGGGGCTCACTGGTGCTGGCTTCCTGGGAACCCAAACCCAGACCCTCCCCACAGAGAAGTGCCAATTTCCAATGCTGAACAAGACAGGTCTCTGCTTGCACAGCTGAGCCAGGTGTTTGCTGAGGCAGCTCCATGGTCCTTGAGTCCACTCGCCTTTGCCAAGGGTGGCAGAAACCCTTGGCTGACCACATTGACCAGGAAGGATCCAAGTGCCAGCGGACACGTCGCTGGTCACTGGGGTCTGACTCAGCTTAGAGGCAGCCAGCTGAGGGGAGCAGGGAGTTTTGGTGCAGAAATGCCTTACTTGGAGTCTGGGTCTGGCTCTGCCAGGACATGGGTCTGTCACAAGAGAGGTGAAGCCACAATGCATCCAGGAGCACATTTAACTCTAAAGTGTTTGGTGCCCTGGCAGCCCAGAAAGTCAGTTTTGTCCTGGGGTGTGTCAGGAGGAGTCTGGGCAGCAGGGCAGGGGGGATTGTGCCCCTGTGCCCTGGGCTCAGGTGAGACCCCACCTGAAGCTCCATGGTCCTTGAGTCCACTCACCTTTGACCAGGAAGGATCCAAGTGCCAGCGGACACGTCGCTGGTCACTGGGGTCTGACTCAGCTTAGAGGCAGCCAGCTGAGGGGAGCAGGGAGTTTTGGTGCAGAAATGCCTTACTTGGAGTCTGGGTCTGGCTCTGCCAGGACATGGGTCTGTCACAAGAGAGGTGAAGCCACAATGCATCCAGGAGCACATTTAACTCTAAAGTGTTTGGTGCCCTGGCAGCCCAGAAAGTCAGTTTTGTCCTGGGTTGTGTCAGGAGGAGTCTGGGCAGCAGGGCAGGGGGGATTGTGCCCCTGTGCCCTGGGCTCAGGTGAGACCCCACCTGCAGAGCTGCCCCAGCCCTGGCCCAGCACAGGGAGGAGCTGGAGCTGCTGCAGAGATCCAGAGGAGGCACCAGGGGATCAGAGGATGGAGCAGCTCTGCTGGGAGGAGAGGCTGGCACAGCTGGGATTGTTCACCTGGAGAGGAGAAGCTTTGGGGGGACCTCAGTGTGGCCTTGCAGGGCCTGGAGAGGCATAAGGCAGCTGGACAGGGACTTCTGACAAAGGCTTGGTGTGCCAGGACAAGAGGGAATGGCTTCACACTGAAAGAGAATAGGTTTGGTTCAGATCTTAGGAAGAAATTCTCCCCTATGAGGGTGGGCAGCCCTGGCACAGGGTGCCCAGAGCAGCTGTGGCTGCCCCTGGATCCCTGGCAGTGCCCAAGGCCAGGTTGGACAGGGCTTGGAGCAGCCTGGGACAGTGGGAGGTGTCCCTGCCATGGCAGGGGTGGGATGGGATGACTTTTAAAGGTCCCTTCCAACCCAAAACATTTTATGAAAAATATTCCAGGACCAGCAGAGTTTAGGTGCTCTCAAGGCTACAGGATTAACCAAGTGCTTTCACATTGGGTTTTCATGCTGGTCTGAGCCAGGAAAAAAAAAAAAGAGCCAAAGTATAGTGTCTTTTTTCAAAAAGACATATTGAAAAAACAAAAATAAACCCTTCCATGACTGGGGTCGACTGAAATGCTCCCATATAATAGTTTTGCTTCTAATTTTATCTGTTGCTTTTTCCGCTTCCCTTTTCTTTTCCCCAGTAGAAATTACAGGAGCAGAAGTAGAGGAGGGACCACCTGGGTTGCCAAATTCAGTCCCCTGCAGTGTCAGGGATATAACAGCAGATAATTAGTCCAAACATTCACAGAAAATCCACTTTGTGGGTTCTGATATAGCACAGGCCACAGAAGATTTCCCAGTGCTCTACTATAAACCAAAGCTCTTTAGCTAAGACTGGGAGTCACCATTTTAATGTAAGACAGGAAAAGAGAAGGACAGATCGACAACGTCTTAAGTACCTAAAATCCAAAACATTGTTTTAGAAAACTGTTAAGTATGAGAAAGAAAAACATTGGCTCTAAAAGGTATCAGCTTTGTTATTTTCAGAGAGTTAAAATGAATCAGGTGTTTTGACAGTTATGAAACTTCTATTGAAATTTTAAGTTGGAATATTTGCCAAAACTGATCCTTTCCCACAGATAGTCTGTTTTGATTAATTTCTCCTTTTCCTGAGAAAAATATTTGATCAAACATTTCCCACCCTTCTCTGGTCTTAGCCTGTGTGGCAGTTCCTACATCCCTACAACTGTAGAAGGAATCAATGCTTGATTGTGTTTTTACTTCTTTGCATCTTATATTCCAGATGATTGAGAAAATGCATCAGAAAATACTTGTTTGATCAAAATCCTCCATGTTTTTTCTCTCAAGTGCATCAGCAAGTCTAATATAATCTTTTTCTTCATTTACCCTCCTCTCTCAATGGTACCAATTTTTCCATCTAGTACTGTTCACATGGGCAGTATAGATTAGTCTTCCCATTTCATAAATATGAAATATATTGGACTTTTCTGTTGCCTGGGTTCTGGGCATTTGCTTCATGCATTGTTCTGGGCATAGTTGCTGTGCTGTGCATTTTGGTTCTTTGTTTTCCCAAAAAAGAGGTTTCTGAAGATGAAGATGTATCTTTTCCCTGACCTCATCCTTCAATTGCTCTGTGCCCATTTCCCCACCTGGGGGTTGTTGACATCTGGGTATGATTCTTGATTTTATTTCACCTTTCTATGGAAAAGGAATACTTGATTGTTGTGCTATTTTCTCTGTCTCTCCACATTTCTCTTCATTTTCTCTGCTGTGAGCATGCATGCACATACACACACCATTTCCAAAGCCTCTTTGATTTTCTTCCCAGATCAATAGAGCATTTAAACTCCAATGATCAAGGAGGAGCAGCTTGTTTATTTCCCCACATATCCTGACACAAGTGGCACATCTTGTAAACTGCTTTGATTTGATGTTAGTGCCTATTATAAAGTTTACTCTCCCCAAAGCCATCCATGAAGTTAAAGTACTCTTACTCTGAGCAGGAGCAGAGCAGAACTAAAAAAGGCAAGGTAAAAACAAAACAGGAGTGAAATATCTTACCACAGAAATTTGCTGTCTGCTATCCTTGTTGACAGTGATCAGAACAATTTGAGGACTGTTGAGTTTGGCAGCACTAAGTGAGGGTACATTGTGTATCTCAGTTAAAAGTGAACAAATATGAATACAGATCAATTATGCCTTGGCAGAATGGGGCTGGATTCGTGGTTACACAGGAAGCATGGACTTGATCCTAAACCTGGTCAAGATCATGAAAAATACCATTGAGCTTGGCTGAATCTGGCAAAGGCTGTGATTTCAGAGAGTTTTCCACACCCCTTCTCTACAGCCTGGACCTGTCTGTGTTCCTTGCTTCAGTATCCTTTATTTTGCAGACTTTTTTGCTTTAGATGTGAGAGAAGAAAAACTGTGAAGCCCTAACATCAGAGGAAGGAGACATGTTTATTTGGTTTTGCTATACTCCAAATCTCAAATTGGCCTCTGTTTTTTCAACCTTTCTTCTTTTTCTTCCCTTCTCTTTTTTCCTTTTATTTTTCAACATTAAAATATCCCCTATTCCAAACCCACTCTCTCATTTTCTGTTCTGCAGGGTGATGTAATTGTGTGTCCAATCCCTCCACCCTCTCTTATCACCATCCTAGCCTCAGTCTCTCCCCTACTATCTGGTGTCCTTGATTCCCCTGCTTTCCCTCCTTCCCTCTCTGCACTGTTGCTGCTTTCCTGCTCCTCTCCTGTCGTCTGTGCTG
Source organism: Passer montanus (assembly GCF_014805655.1). Lineage (NCBI taxonomy): Eukaryota > Metazoa > Chordata > Aves > Passeriformes > Passeridae > Passer > Passer montanus. The sequence continues at coordinate 3,233,708 of NW_024369151.1, forward strand.
CAGGAGGGTGGTGTCCCCTCCCAGGGTGGCCACAGGTTGGTGGCTTTGGCCAGCTGCTGTTGGAAGTGCTGTGGGAACACAGGGTAAGCAGGCAGTGTGCTTGTGTGCTCAGCCAGGCTCATGGGCTCGCCTATTTTCTGGGAATTATTGATATTGTTCTGTTTAATATCCATCCTCGCCGTGCACAAACAAGGAGCGAGCGCTCGCTCTCACAGAGAGGGAGCGAGGGGGAAGCGAAACTGAGAAGCATCTGGAGTTGGCCTGGTGAAGCAGCAGCTGAGAGATATGATACCAGCTCATGAAAGCACAAGAATTGCTGTGTTAGAGAAACAGACCACTCTGTTCTGTGCTGGGCACCTCCTGGGGCCTGGTGGGCTCTCGAGTCTTCCTTTTGGGTGATATTTAAGGTTTTTTTATCTCTTCTCCTTCCTCCCCTCTGCCGTGTTTTTCCTCCTTTTCCTTATCTAATTTATTGTCTCTCTGTTTACTTTAAATCACTTTCCCATATGGATTTCTCTCTTCTGACCCATCTTCCCCTCCCTCATCTGATTCCCAGGAGTCTTCTGTCGTCATGGAACTGGGAGAAGAGCAGCCCTATTCCTGACACCGAGCATCAGCTGCAGGCTCCTTTCCTCCTTCGTTCTCTTCCTTGTCTGTTCTCTGCTGTTAGTGTTGGAAACATATTCACAAAGATCATCCACTGGATTGAGGAAACAGATTTTATCACCATTATTTTGTTTGTTTTATTTAACTCAGGGAATGAAATGGAGAGGAAAGGCCTTTGCTGTTACCAGTGTTACTTAGTTTTGAATGGAGTGTTTTTCTCCTGTACTAATGTATCCTAGTGCTGTTATTTTTCTTTATCTTTGCAGCAAGATTATGGTTTTATAGTCTTGAACTTGCCACAAAACTTCCAGCTGCTGATGGTGATAAATCTCAGGTGTGAGAGAACACATCCCTTAAAATCACAGAAGGATGCTCTGATTCGTCCTGGATGTGGCATTGTGCTGGTGACAAAGTCAGCCATCAAACCCACCAGCAGCCCTTTTGTTATTTTATTATTGTTTTTTAGGGATGATGATGGTTATTCCTCAGCTGAGATTGTTCCCCATGTGGAGTTACATGCCCTAACTCCTGTAGGATGTTTCCTTGTTGGTGGTTGATGGTTCTTCAGTGGATGATGGCAGTACAGAGTGGTGGTGATGGAGTCTGTCACCTGCCAAGTGACATCCTGCTGGTGACAACACAGGGGCTGGGGGAAGAAGGCATTTGGAATTTGTGACATGAGCTCTTTGGAAATAGCAGAAAATCAGATGTTCTGGAATTCATATCTCTGAGCCAGAACACTGGTGGTGGTTGAATCCACACAAATTATTGTATTTCTCAGATGGAACAGTGTGTGCAGCCCCCAATGGGAGAGAAAAACAAATATCAGCAAAGCTCCTTAGTTCAGAGCACTCCAATTTAAATTGGAACACTTTGATATTTTTTATCCGTCTGCACATTGATTATTGTATTGACTTGCTGAAATGGCTTGTAAAACATTGAAGTTGTAACTGCTTATCTTCTTAGGAAATGCTGAAAATCTGCCTCTGTATATCTCAGGTTATTAAATTAAGGACAAAAGCAACTCCATAAAGCTTACCCCATAGTTAAATCCAGACCAGGTGAGAGGCTGCAGAAGGGGCCCCAGGGGATTTTTGGGGAGGGATCCCCACCCAGTGCACACCCTCGTGGCTGAACAACCAGTGTTTCTGTCAGGAGCATCACCAGGGAGGCTGTACGTCCAATCCACAGGAGTTGTTCTGAATGCAGCAACATCTGTGCTTGTAAAGTCTGAGGTGCTAAAGTTGAAATCTGGAGCTTGCATTACTACTGTCTTACATGTCATCTGTCTTGTGGATAAACAGAGCAGCCTCTCGGAGGTCAAAGCAGCACCTTTCACCAGTGATAATTTAATGAGAATTATTTTCAGCGTAAACTAGACAAGAATTGGAAGCCTCCTGTGCTGTAGCTCGTGAATGGAGATGTTCAGGGAGAAAAGGAGTACTGGGAGAAAAAGCAAATGTTAACTAAATGGATTACACACAGAGTTTTGAAACATACTTGGCAGAGAGAAGGGTGAGCAATATAAGCCAGATTCTGCTGTTGAACACACCAATGTAAACCTAGAGTAACTCCTTTGGAGAGGAAATCAGGGAGGAGGGCTGCTACAGACCTGTGAAAGTGTAGAATTTGGGGCAGAGACAGAGGGCATGCAATGGGGAAACTGACCAGGCTGAGAGGTGAATGTTGTGGAGAACAACCTCCAACCATCGTCACCGCTGTCGGTGGTTTTATTTGGGTGTGTAATGGTTATGGTGATGCAGTGGGAAACATTTGTACAATGTGGGGTTGTTTTTTGCTTTTTGAAGTATTTTCTGCATATACCTATATCGTAATCCCTCCAGGCTGTGGAACTGGGCCATGTACCAGTGTTACAGTGAGCCCTTTGTGTTTCCGGCAACAAACACTCCTGAACTCTGCTCTCCAGGCTTGTGGCCTAAACTCCTTCACCCCCGCCCGTACTGTCCCATCTCCAGCAATAATATTCCCTCCTCTGTTTATAAACAAACACCCTCAGAGAAAGTTCACGGGAAGAAAAGTTAGTTAGTGAAAATCCACCACGCACCCAGGCCCGGCTGTGGGTTGGAGCCAGCAGGGTTGCTGGATGTTTCCTGCCCTGCATCTGCTTGTAGGAGTTTCTTTGATGAGATGTTTGCCTGTCTAACTCTGTGTCTTCCTCATCTTTTCCCATCATTGTGGAAAATATAAAGAAATGGGGAAAAATTGTAGTCTAAATTTGCTTTGAAATCAGCACGGACAGCATTTGAGAACCCCAAGCAGGAAGGTTGACTTTAGTAACCCTGTAGATTTTCTTCTTGGTAAATCCACTGATTCTGTCTGTTTTGTTGTTGTTGTTGTTTTAACATCAAAATTAAGATTCTGGCTCCTGGCAAAACTGTTGCTCTTGAGTTGCGCAAAGGCTGTAAAAGGACCAAAATAGCCCAAAGGATAATTGTCCACTATAGTCTGAGCACAGGGCTGATGGTACATCTGGTGTTGCACACCATTCTCCCAGAACCGCCCCTTCAGGAGGTAGGAGTGAGCAGGACCCAGGGGAGTGGGTAACACGGGACTGTGGTCATCCTGGGCATGAGCAAAGCATGGTAATGGTGCCAGCAGCTGGAAAACATAGAATGTTTTTTGACTTGTTCCAGGGGTTCCACAAATCTCTGACAGAACAGGGGCAGCTGAGTAAATAGTCCATTCTCTTGTGGCTTCTCCTGGTTTGTGTCTTTAGCACTGCACCTTGGTCTCAGGTAGAAGATGAGTGGATTAGGTGTTTGTTTCCTTCCCGGAAATAATTGGATCCTCTAATAAATCTTTCTGGCCACTCACAATGCACAGGAAGATCATCAGATATAGAAAAGCTCTGGCAGTAAGGGAGGCAGCCTGTTCAGGCCCATGGTTCTTCACTTGGGCAGAGGTGGAGTGTCAATGCAAGGCTTGTGTCACTGTTCCAGCTCCCGCTCTTCCATAAAGAATGTGTTTGGAATTTGGGGCTAAGGGAGCTTTTACAGATATAATCAATGTGGAAGTTGTGGTCCCACTTTTAGTTCTAAAAGCCTCGAAGTTTTAGAAGTGTAATACAAAGGGTGTCCAGTGCTGGCAGAATCTCCAAACCTTACAATGGAATGGTTTAAAATAGCCTTATCTATCGATTTTTGTTTTTTTATTTTTTTTTTTTTTAATTAGGAAGAGAAAGTAGTAAGAGAACAAATATTTTCTGTCAAGTCTTATCTGTAAGGCTACCCCAGTGTGGTCTCTCCACCTCCCATCCCAATGGGGGAAGATAATCAGAAGTGAGCATTTTGCATTGCAGCATGGACAAAGTTTATCAATTGTTGCACAATCCCTTTGCCTGTGAGCAGGTTAAATAAAGGAGCAGGGTGGAGCAGTGGTAGAAATGGACCTGGTTTATACTGGTGAACTTCCTCCAAGCATTCCAGTGTAACTATCAACAGTATCTCCTCGCAGGAAAGTTGAGCAATTCATTCTTACCCTTTGAGGAGTTCTGAATTATTGAAGAGCAGAGGATCCTCTGCTGGGAAAGGCTGGAATTCCCCGCAGTCCTCTTGCTAGGGGTGGTTTAATCAAACAGATTGTTTATATTCTGTGTCTCAGCAGAGGCAATGCTCAAACAGCAGTGGTCTTCAACTGGACGCTGTAGCATGGGGGGTTTATTTTATTTTGTTTTAAACATCAGCATACCACCAGTTTTACTGGGAAATGGCCATCTGCAAACACCTGCAGGCTCCATGGAACAGGCCAGAGAGGGAAGCAACAGCAGCTGTGTCTCACAGAGGCAAAATGAGACAGCAAGGGGGCCGTGTTTCTTCTCCAGAGGTTTCTGCAGGGCTGGGATTTGGCAGCAAAGGTGGGCTGGGAGCACTTGCACTCCTGGAGGAAGAGACCTTGCAGCAGGAGGAGGCTGAATGTTGGTCCAAACTCTTCTCTGAGCTTCAAACACTGATGGTAGAGGCAGAGAAGCAAAATTCTTTTTGCCAAAACCTTGTGTTTTGCCTCACACTGTGAAGGCCAAACTGTTCTGTGAACAGTTTCTGTGCTCTCAGACTTAAGAGGGCTCAGACTGAATGAAATGGGAGTTATGTATTCCATGAGAGAGGAAAGAAGGAAATGAGATTAGGACAGTTCTTCCTACCACCTCCTAACTCTCCACTCCCTCAGGAGGAACATCTTTTGCACCTATATCAACAAACCAACAACCTACTGCACTTCTGTATGTCCAAAATTGGCCACAAAACTTGAGTCGACATTTTAATTTGTGTTCAGATACTTTATTTTTTCATTCCTCTTTGGTATATTCTGGAAGTGATGTATTTCCGCTCCCCACACGCAGGATTCTCTGTGCCTCACCGAGGAGGACGCACGCAAGTAGGCAATGTGGCCAACATTCTTCCAAACCCAGCAACCCAACCAGCTGTTCAGCAGGGCTGTTATTTATTGAGAGCTGTCAATGTGTTCAACACATGGTGTCCTTTGCCCTGTCGAGCCAACAGCCTGGCTTTTATGGGTTTCTCTGACACTTGTCACACACTGGTAACAGGACAAGCTGGAACAGGCACACTGGTTTATGTGAACATTATTCTAGCAGGGCATTGCAACAAGATGTTCTATGAAGGAAGGAGGGACAGAGACCAGTTGGCAGAGGAGAAAACAGAGGCTGTTGCAAAGGGTAGAGGTTCCTTCTTGGCTGGTGCTTTCGGAAAGAGAACAGAGATTTCCTTCAGTGATAAATTAGATGCTTGGGGAGAAAGAAAGGGTGTTTGTTTCAGCAGTGATGCAACTCCTGTGTGAGAGCAGCAGATTCCTTCTCCTGCTAATTCCAGCTGCTGGTTCTGTGGCAGAGTGGAAGTGCACAGGAATTGCTTTGGGGTTTTAGTTGCTGTTCTGCAATTGTTGAGAGGTGCCTTCAGCTCTGTCCTTTCCATCTCCAAAGGTGGGATAATGGCTCTCAGCAGCCTGCAGAGAGATGCTGTTTGTAAGGAAGAGGAAATGTCATTACTGCTTCATGATTGAAGCAGTGAATGACAAATGCCACTTCTTCGCACCAACAGGTTGGAATGCTCAGCCAAGAACCACTGCTGGCTAGGGTCGTGCTAGGTTCCTGTGCTGCTGTAAAGGGAAGACTGAGGTTGTGGAATGCCAGAGACAGAAAGACAGGGGGCACATCTTGCCAATCTCCTACTTATCTATTTGTCCCATCTTTTTTCTTTTGACTTGTGTAAGCTCGTATTCATGAGTATCACAGGTATTTATTTTCCTCTGCTGAAAAACAGACCCATTGCCTGAACAGTGTGACTCTGGCCACATTCCCTCCTATTCAGCACAATGCAATCTTGGCTCTTTACTAGTTAATATTTTCTGTCAACAACCTGCAAGGAAACAAAATCAGTGCTGATAAAATTTGCAGATGTTGCAGAGTGCAGGGAGTGGTAAACAATGACCAAAACAGGACTCTCAGTTGGGTGTTTTCAAAAGCTGAGAACATGAAAACTATGCATTAGAGTAAAGCCAAATGTGAAGTCATTCATATAGAGAGAGGGGCAGCAGGTCACACACAAAGGATGGATGGGAGGAAAGGATCTTTCACCTGGAAGCTGAATGCGGAGCAGCAACTGCCTCTTGGAATAGATAAAGCATGTAAATGTGAGCTGCCAATGTGGGGCTGTGGCCAAAGGTTTGGAGTCATTGTTGGCTGGGTAAACAAGGAGATATTGAACAGGACTGGGGAGGTTGTGTTACCCCTGTAATGATACTGGAGTGGTTGTTGCCAAAGAACTTTGTCCCATTCTGGTGTCTACAGTTTAAGAAGGATGTTTTTTGGAAGAGGATTTAGAGAGAAAACAAGTAGCAGTGACAATAATTATATTATTTGTAACAAGTCTTGAAGTGTTGGGCTCAAGAAGATTAGGAGGTGACTTGGTCACCTGATCTTTAAATCACTTGATCTTTAAATGAATGTTTTGGGAATATTGAACTGATAATTGTGGGTTGGAAATGAGTACCAGAGGATATAAGTAAATCCAATGGATCCAGTGGAGACTAAGCAACTTTAGAACAGAATATTTTAGCAGTGTTTCAGCCTTGAGAGTAGTCAGTAATTGAAAAACTTTTCTGAGTAGAGTGGTGGAATATCTGTCACCATAGCTTTCAATTAAGAACTAATTGTTTTTTCCTAACTGCAAGGTCTTTAAAGAGGAATTAATTCAGTGATTACCCATATTGTGTCTAAGAACTTCTGATGTCAGATTATTCTGAGGGATTTTTTTGCTATTACTGGAAAAATGGTTGAAGCCAACACTAAGCAAGCAACACTAATATTAATTTCAAATCTTTTAATTTCTCTCTTTTTAATTTCTATGGGGTCTCCTTGACACCAGTAGGATATTTCTGATCACCACAATAATTCAAGCTGATTGTAGGGTTTCCTTACCATCACTGCAGTTTCATAGTAAGGCTCTGTTTCGTATGGTATTTTTAATCCTGTTTAGATATTGTTACATTTTTCTAGAATGATGTGCTGAGCAACGACTTAACTTCTCCCCTTTGAAACAGTCCAGTGCACTGTCCGAAAACCACCTGAAAAACAAGACTGAAATTTTTTCTCCTTGAAGGTTGTAAGAGCTTTATTGTTGACTTCAATGATGCCAAGAGTTTACCTCCAGAATAGATTTGGGGGAGAAAAAATTAAACAGGACCCTCTAGAAACTGGATCGTTGACAATGCCAGGATGTGAAGCCAACACAGCAGACACATAAAAACAAAGTGGATGAGAAAGCAGAGAATAAGTTGAGGGTGACTTTAGCTTGTCATCCCCTTGCTGGGTGGTCTGCCTCAGTCTCGGGGCAGAACACCAGTCTAGGGGATGCAGGATGCTGGAATGACCTATTCCTGTGACTTTAGCTGAGTTGCAAACATTGACCAAAACCCAATTGAAGATAATTTGTGTTCTGAGACAGGATTTCATTTCATTTGGGCCATCCCCAGCTGGAGACGGTTCCTCAAAACTCAAATTTAAGCCAAGTGCTCCAAATGCCCCAGTCTGCTCCCTCCAAGCCATGTGCACATGTATACATAGGCCCCTGCACAGAGAAAATCGTGCCTGTACATGGTATTTTGTTAGTCTTCATTGCTCTGCTTCCAAATTTAACCAGAAGTAAAAGGGCTGAAATAACATAAGAAAGGTTGGACATATGATATTTCCTGCTGCTCAGCTAAATACAAGAATTGCCAAAAATCTTCCAAGGTAGCTTGTTTCTTTTACATTTTTCTCCCAGTTCTGCAGACTTGAGAAGGCCAATTACTTTCGAGAAGGATTTAGCTTTGGCAACACTTATGGAAAGCGAAGCAGAATTGTGACCTTTTGGAGGTTTGCCCATCGCTGTCCCATCTTGTCCTTTAAGAACTAAAGGCTGAATTTTCACAGCTACAGTCTTCGGTTTAATAGGTGTGAATTTGTTTCTGTGCACTTCTAAGACATCTTGAGTATCTGTGTGAGAATTTGCTTTTAGATGTCTATTTATTTGTGCTCACAGATCAAGTGATCACTGGTATTTGTGGAGCAGAAATACAGGTTCAGGTATTTCCAGGAGGAAAATCATACCAAAACAAATGAAATTGGATTCAAACCGAGCGGAATAATAAAGCTCTAAAATTCTATACTTAGGTTAGTATGTGGTGACTCCAGCCTATCTGGAATGCATACTATAATAGTTATATCATGTTAGAGAGGCAGGGTTTTTTTCAGTAGGACGTTTCCTAGAAAGCAGAAATATCTCTGTGGTTTGTGTATGGGTTTGGAACTTGTGTGCAAGTATGGAGCAGGGAATTTGAGGCATGAAATAGTCAGGATTAGCAAAGGCCCGGATCCCTTTCATAAGCGACAGCAGAAAACAGGCAGGATCAGCTCCCTTCTCCCCACTGCTATTGCAGCCTCCTCTGTGGGTTGTTTTGGAGTCAGTTCTTTGAAGGTTGATAAATGCCTCAGTTGTTTCTATTAGTACAGGAAAGATGCAGTCATATGGGAAAGCCAGATGCAATAAGAGATTTGAGTCTGGATAAGATCTAAGATATTTTTACAATAAGATATTTAATTTTCACAAGGCAAAGTCCTTGCAGGGTATAAATCAGCATAAATGCACTGGAACTACTCCGTTTTGCACTCACAAAGTGTCTGCCCAAGAATGTTCTCAAAATCCAATTAAATAACTAGAACTGTTTCATGTGGAAATGCCCCTCAATTACAAAGACAAGTCTAAGCTATCATGATGTGATTTTTACAGTCTCCTCGCAGGGTGCCCTAGTTTGCATTCATGGAATTTTTTGTTTTTGTTTTGTTTCTGTAATAATGTGGATGTTGGCCATCTGTCTGATCCTGGAAAGGTTGTAAGGTTGTCCCTGCTCCCCAGGTTCTCTTCCCACTCCCTCATTGATCATAATGTTTGATTTAGGTGCCACTAGATTTCCTCCTTTGTTCTCCAGCCCTAACCTCCCCCCTGCAAACACACATGCATTGTGCAATGGTGTAAAAGCTCTCCTGGCTGCAGCTGGGAGTAGTAACTGCTCAGCTGGTTCCAGCACTGCCCTAAAGCTGCTGTAAAGGTCAGAGACAAGGGAATTCTAAAAGGCAAAACAAGCTGTGTTGTTGTCCCCCCTTTAATCCTGGCTGTGTGTTTTGATCAGCACCACAAGCCACCTCGTGTGCAAGGCTCCACTTCTCCCAGCCCTGTGTTTGTGGCCGTCCAGGGCAGTGTGTCGGGCGCTTTTCCAGCCCTGCTCCGGGCTCGGGCGCTGCCACAGCTGATTGACTTGCACTGCTTGTCAGACACAAAGCACATTTTGAAAGGAAATGCCATATTGAACTCCCCATGAGCTGATGGGTATTGTGCACGGTCATCTGATGGCACAGATGTGCCCCTAATAATCCTTCCAGGAGGATATTTCCTCCTGGGATGCTCTGGCCATCTGATCTGCTCTGAGGTATGCTGACCTATCTTGACCCAGTTTATGATCAATTCTCTCTGCTCTTTTCTGAAAGGAGCCCAGAAATATCTCTTTATCATTTAGATTGCCTGGAAGTTATGGTATTACATGTCTATTCTTTCCACAGAAGATACTCTGTGGTTGCTCTCAAGCATTAACTCTTACAAAGGGGAAGAAAGCCACTCAGTGTGAGCAAGAGTAAATTTCTCTGTAGAGCTTTGATAGCTAATCACTGTTTGGCAAACAGCACAGGGAGGAAGAGGAGATGTGGAAGCAGAGGTGACTTGTGTTCCACCAAACATTCCTAGGTACCTTCATCTGTGTGAGTCCAGTGACTCTTCTGCTGCTGTGCCTTTATCTTCATGTCCTTTTTCTCAGGTTTGTGTGTGCTATGCATGTGTCTGAAAGATGAATGGTTTCCATGTGTTCCTCCTGATGTGTGTCCATGTGTTTTGTAACACCTGCTTTTCAAATGGGAATGGTGCTAATGCTGGATTTCTCTGGAGGTGAATCAGCTGCCTCAGGTACAATGGGAGGGTTAATTTGTAATCTGGTTCTGCTGGGCAGTTAGCAGAGATAAGACTGGGAGTTCAGAGGTGTGTGATGATCCCTTTCAGCCAAACCAACAAACTTACTCAGTGCTTTCCATTCCTGATATTTGAAGGTTATCTGGGTTTTCATAAACACTAAACTCAGCTTTTTAATAAGGCAACACCAGAGTGTCTAAATTGGCAGCCAAAATCCTGAATTCTTCTCTGAATCAAGCTGTATGCAAAGTCTCCCATATTTGTGACTAAAGCAGTGATTCCCTGATGGAACATCAGAGTTAACTTTAAGCAGGATCCAAGAGAAGCCTGTCTCTACTATTTTCACTGCTCCTATGCCTGTGTGTGTTAAAATCATCTCTGATAACATGGACATATACTGGTTTTCCAAGCTTCATCCAAAAATATTCAGTTATTGCTCAGAACAAGGCAGGAGAAATAAATAGTTTTGCAGGTATTACAATATCCTTACCCTTATCTAGAATGCTTCCATGATCCCAGAATTCCTAGTGGGGACTGAAGTTTGACCCTTGTGAAGGATGTGCATTTTTCTGTCCATCTAAAAGGCCACCTAAAGCTGGTTATTAGATCATAAACAGTTTATTCACAAAGCACCAGTCTCCACTGGTCCTGCAGCTTTATTGTGAAATGCTTAAGGAGATCTAGATAAGGAGCAAACCTTCCCACTAACCCTTGTTTACGTTGAGCCTGTAGATGAAGGAGCCCTGGGAAAAGCCATACCCAGCCCTGAGCTGGGTCTTTTATAGCAAGGACTGCAAGGCTCAGCTCCTTCTCTGCCCTGTGCTGTGTGTTCACTTACACCTCAAAACCCTCACAATCTGTAATTTCTCACTAAGCCCAGCCTACCAGATGTATTTGCAGTAAGCTCTTCTATACTGTTAGTGGTGTATTCCCACAATAGGCTCACTGGAGTGTCACTAATATGATTGTCCATGCCAGTGGCTGCTCTCTTGCAGCCCACATGATTTTGTTATCAACAGGGAAGGATTTATGTAATGTTCATAACTAACCAGCCACTATAAATTCATGTCTTGCTGCTGTAGTTGTTCTCACCTCCCTCTTTTCAGACTTCAAGGTATCTCATTGAGCAAATGAGTGACTGAGAATTTGAGAAACAGTACACAATGTATGATTAATTTGATGCTAAATTACACTGATATAAAGATTTTGATTTTAAAGAGCCTTGGGCTAAATTCTCTATCTTAATTAGGCATGGCTGTATTACACTCTGTATTTCTACATGATGAAGTTCTTGTCTTTCGCAGCAGAACGAAAAGAACTCCATCCTTCTCTCAGGTCTGAATCCTCTGGCATGGCTTGTAAAGGATAAAGCCTGGTGTGAATTCAGCTAGATTGATAGCAGCAGCAAACATCCCCTTTTTGCTCTTTAAGTAGTATGTTGCCACCTGAGCAAGCCTTAGGTGGTTTTCTTGAACCACTCCTTGTCTCAGGGGGTGACCTCAGGAGGCCTCTTAGCTGTGTTGGAAATGGTATAGACAGAGATGTTGCCTTAAGTACTCTGGACTTTGAATTATTTAACTGTTGTGGAAGGAAGTGGGGCTGGGGGAAGCACAGCAAAGGAAAGGAGAGATTATTTCTCCCCTTTGTAAAACTATATTGGTTTCAACGTCACACCATGAAATATCCAGTGCAGAACTCAAGAACTGCTCCAGTGGATCTTCACTGACTTATCCAATTGCATGGAACATGGGGATACTTAACCCAAATCTGTCGGTTTTAATTATTTTCCTCTGGACAGATAAAAGCTTTCTATAGGTTCCTGTAGAATATTTGCTCTTTCAAGCGTTCTTCTGCGCTTTGATACTGAACGATTAAAGCATGCTAAAGAAAAAAACAGCCCCAACCTTTAGCTCCCTGTTCTTGGGCCCCCTGACTGCAGCTTTGATTGTTGACCTAAATTCCCCTTTCATAACTGAGTCCTGTCACCTCTGGTTGGAGTCTCCCAGCAAAACAGGCACGGCCAACTTTCAGAAGTGCAGGGCGCTGTTTTCTGTTCTGCCTTGCGTGGCTCTGACGGCTCCACAGCACCTGATGTGTTCAAAGTCACACTGAGCTCCCTCTTCCCCTTCCCCCCACCTCTCCCTCCTGGAAATGAAACCATAACAAGGGTTTGGGTTTTTTTTACTTTTTCTTTTGCCTTTCCTCCTCTCCCTCTCCCCCCACTTCCCATTGCTCAGGAAAGAGAGGAAGTTTTTCCTGCATGAAGAATGAAATTCTTAGTTTATTCTATGGCTGGTTTGGTTGCTGCAAAGATTGCTGTTATCCAGACACAAGAAATGGCACTGAAGTGAGAGAAGGAGGCCCTGGAGGATGTTATTTATAGCATTACAGTGGGTTACAACAGCTTGTATGGGCTACTCCAGCCTCTCTTCTGTCAAACTCTGCCCACAGAGGGCTGCTTCTGGCTCCAGCAGCCTCCAGCTGTGAGTTCCTGTTCCTCTGCTCCCATCCCAATTGCATCAATGTCTCCTGTCCTCACCCTGGGTTGTCTCCCACAAGTTCAGCAGCTGATGTTCTGTGCTGTGCTCATGCTGCCAAGCCCTGCCCAGTGCACAGAGCCCATGTAAAGATGTGGCTCTATTTAAATCCTCAGAAAAGTCCTGAAAACAAAGGGGGTCATAAATGCTGGAGTTGGTTAGGGGCTCCTGGAAGAGGTCAGATGGACAATGATGGTGGAGCTATTGTGGGTCAGTAGCCAAAGAACTGAGATTTTGCTTGTAAAAGGAAAAAGGGAGATTGTCTTTCTTATTTTCCATGTTTGGCTTTTGGCTTTGAGCTGCTGCAGTTGAATTATACAGCTTTCCTCACTCTTTTGATGCCTAGGAATTTACTTTTCCTATAAGGGACAAACATCATAGGACTGGAAGAAGCCTTGTGGGCCATTGAAGTCTGTCTCTGGCCAAGTATAAAGGAATGTGGCATCTTCCTCTGTTTGTGCACTTCTCCAAAGTCCTCCAAGAAGTGACTCACTCCTTTGTGGGGAAGGGAGGCTTCCAGAGCCTCTTGCTGGAAAGCTGAACTAGCACCTCTTCTTTTTGTCTTTTTTTTTCTTTTTAATTAAATACAAAATTCCATTTCAGTCCCTTGGGCTTCAGGAACAAGAGCTTTAGAAGGAAAAAATCATTCAGACTAAGGAGTAAGAAGGGCTGTCAGTGTTCTCCTCAGCTGGAGCTCCATCCCTTTCTAGCAACTCAGGGCAAGCAGAAGTGAAGAAAACTGTTTGCTGCTGTATGAAACTAGTACATATTTTTTTAATCTAATTTCTGTGGGGAAACAAACATCAGTTTTATTTCACACCATTTCTTGGCTCAGAAACTTCAGGCACATTCGCCAAATTGTGGTTTTTCAGTCATTGGCTGTGTCTCATTTACCATGAGGCCTCTTTGGTTGGTAAAGAGATATTAAGTAGCTAAAAATGTCCTTTACTGCATTATTGTAAAGAATTCTCAGTGTAAATGAGAATTTAAACTTTGTATGTTTTTCATGTAAATGTTGGTTGTGGTCACAGCTGACTTGAAATTTGGAGTGTCGACCATTATGTGGGGTGATTTTGCTCAAAACCAGCCTTGTTTGGGGCAAAAGAGGCCTCTTCTTGTTTAAAATGTTCTTAATTATGTCTGAGAAATAACTCACGGCTATGGAACCTTTTACTAAATTGAAATAAATTGTGAAAACATCAAATTATTCAGTTTTCAGAAGTTCTGGCAATTATTTCACATGTCCCTCTTCCAATGGCTTTGCCCTTATTAGTTGTCATAGAAGAAGTAATAAATTCTTTTATTATGACATCCAGTGTCCCAGCTGAAATTAGTTTCATTGTGCTGGGGACAAAACGGAAAAGTGACACTCCCTTAGCCGGAGGATCCTCAGTCCAAAGCCAAAAGTAAAGTGAAGGATTGGGAAAATAGGTGAAGCATTCAAGAAAAGAGGGTCATAAAGAAGTGGTACAACTTGCAAGGCAGTTGGGTTTCTAACCCCAGCACAAGGGAGTGTGGGTTTCTTGTCCCTGTTTTAAATTTTTTTCCTTTCTCTTAAGAATAAAACAAACTTTTGCTGCTGAAAGGCTTGTGCTCAATCCACCTTTTCATCAAGAGTTGGATGTCTGCAATAGTAAAAGTTTGAGAAAATAATACTGTACGTGGCATAAGGATTCAGTAATGACCTTTGCCCTAAAGCAGAAAATGCAAGGAGCTGGAATAGTAGAGTGTTTTAGTTCATCAGCTTTCATACTGGTGTGTTCAGTGATGTCCCTATTGTCACTGGATTTTTTTCGTTTCCTGTCCTTCTTTGGCTCCCTGTAAATCTTGAATTGATGGCAGCTGTTTGAGCCCAACTCAAGGCACGTTGCATCACATCAGGGTTTAAAGGCTCAAAGGCAAGGGAGGATTGCTACTATTCTGTAGTATTCCTCCAGCAGCTCCTCATGTTCAGCTGAGGTCAATCACCAGCATCAGGCAGCACTTCAGAGAGAGGAAGATGTTCTTTAAATGCTGCCTGGGAAACTGGACTTCCATCCTACAATAATTTATCAGTTCTTTGGTGGAATATTTCTAGCCCCGGCCAGTGTAAAGAGCAAAAACTCTTGACCCTTAAAGACTGTATGGTGGACTTTCCTGGAACTGGAGACCTGTTCCAGGACTTCCAGCTGTCCATCCAACCGTGGGGATCTTGGATGCCTGAAGAAACAGGTGGGGCAGCTTATGTGTGTGCAACTGCTTTGTGATCCACAGACCTGGAGGATTTGGTCACTAAAGATGGTAAATGAGGCTGGAGATTGTGGGGATTGTGGCAGGGATGAGTTTTTCTTCTGTGCCTCAGTCAAAACAGCCCAGGGAGTCCCTGGGGTTCCCCTGGCCATGTTGAAGACATGCAGATTCTCAGAGGGATTTGTTGGGACAAGCCCATTTCTGCATCACTTTTTCTTCTCTCACCATGCTGGCATTTCCTGGCAGGCAAAAACTCTCTTACAAAATGCCTGATCAGCTCTAATGGTCTTATTACAATAAGCTGAGATTTTTATGACTTATTTGGGAGAGGGACTTGTCTTGCCAGCTGTCTTGTTATTCATTGCAGTGTTATCCACCCACTATCACTGGACAATACCTTCATTTGAGATGCATAAAAATACAGACTTTTATGGGCTCTCATCCATCTGAAAATTAATGCTATGTAAAAGCATTTATTTCCTAAAGAAAAACTTTAAAATGCTTCAAAAACAGATTTGAAGGCTATTGGTAGCTTTGGCTCTTGTATCACAAGTTCCTCGGGTAAATACCCATCCCAGCAAATGTAATTTTTTTTTTAGCACATTTGTTTTTTTCTTGCCTGGTTCTCCTTCTCTCCTTTCTCATGATCAGAAGTAGCAGTATAAACCAGAAGCTGGTCTTGAAAAGGTTTTGAACTGAGTGCACCCTACAGATGAATAAACACATTACCTTCCGAACTCTGGGAGCTCTCTTCCAAAGGAAACAGGAAAAGGGGGAGCTCAGAATCCCTAGCAAAATACCAGTGTGCAGAAAAAAAGCCCATTTAAATGTTTTTAACTTTCCCATCAGAAGAATTTTTTTTACAGGGGGAGGAGGTGGAGAGGGGCAGGGTGTGAGGAGAAGGGGGGAAGGTGGGTGCTGGGAGAGGGGAGGAAAAATACAGTGAATGCTCCTGTAACCTTTGCTCTGTTGATACTAGACAAGACTGCACTGTTAATGAGTGATTGTTAACAGATGGCTCTTGAGCAACTTAGTCAGAAGCAGAAGATGTTATTTGGTTGTAGTGAGGGGAGGGTGAGGGTGCAGGGGTGAGGTAAGGGGATATTTAGTCTTTTCACGAGGACTGAACTGTCAGAGATTTATTATTTTCCTTTAGGCTTTTGGAAGTGGAGGCTCTGGGGAAGGATTGTTTTCTATGTGCTGATAGTAGAAAGGCCATTTGGTGCTGAAAGCTCCAATGATTTTGTTTTTGGTGAGGGGTGTCCCTGCAGCCCTTGGCCTTTGAGGACTGAAGGATGGAAATGTCTGTTTTTAACTCACTGAGCCTTGTGTCCCAAACTGGGGAGGAGTGGGCTCTGTCCACTGCCTGGAGCTGTCTGAGGGCTGGGTGAGAGAGCTCTAAGTATGGATCTACACTTTGGGAGAGAAATCTTTCCATGGTACATTGAGTTGGTAGGAAGTGTGCCTGTGAGGGGCGGGAACCTTTCTGAATGTCCATCTTTCTGGGGATGCTCATCTGAGTGTATTTCTTGCCCTTCCCCAGTGTGGTGTATACCAGTGTATGCCATGTGCCTACTGGGTTTTGTTGGGTATGAATTTGAAGGCAGCCTGAACACATCCCATTCACTCTCTGCAGGATTTGTGTGCTTGAACTTAACAAGGTGACTGCAGCTGCTCAGTTTTTCTCAAAGTGTGCAGAATTTAGATTTTATATTTATTTCCCTTCTGGACCTTATTAGACACATGGTTCAGGGGTATGAGGGATGAATGACATCAACAGGGATTGGTTCTCAAGACTGTTTTTGTTTTCAACCACTGATGAATGGCTTGAGGGAAGGGAAGAACCAAATGCACAGTCCAACGTTTTACTGATAGGAATTTGCAGGAAAGTTTTGGACTTTGGTCAAGAAAAGGGAATCCCATTTGTACACACCACTGGCAAATCTTTACCTTTAATAGGAAGTCTTGACATGACCTCCCACAATGGTGCACTAGATGATTTAAAGCCTTCCTTGTGCACTAACTATCTAACAGATGTAGGTGAGTGTGTGTATATACATTTAGAGAGATATATTTACACAATTTAAAGACTAACACCTTCATTCTGTCATCCTTATTTATTCATATTTCTCTTTTGGGGGCACATAGGACTGTATGACAAATGTTCTTACACCTCCCGTGACCGAGGCTGGGTCCTGGGGATTAACACCGTCAGTGACCAGGGGAACAGAGACCCCCGCTATTTCTTCTCGCTGAAGACGGACCGTGCTCGCAAAGTCACCACCATTGCAGCACACCGCAGCTACCTCCCCAACCAGTGGGTGCACCTGGCTGCCACCTACGATGGGCGCCTGATGAGACTCTACGTGAACGGTGCCCAGGTGGCCACAAGTGGAGAGCAAGTGGGCAGCATCTTCAGTCTGCTGACCTTGAAGTGCAAGGTGCTCATGCTGGGAGGAAATGCCCTGAACCAGAACTATCGGGGTTACGTGGAGCACTTCAGCCTCTGGAGGACAGCCCGGTCTCAAAAGGAGATCTTGTTGGACATGGAGCAGACGATTCACAGGCAAGACACGCCCCTACCTCAGCTCGTTCTTCAAGACAGTTTACTGAATGTGAAAAGCAGCTGGTCTCCCATGAAGGATGGCAGCAGCCCTCAGACCAAGTTCAGCTACCACCACGGCTATCTGCTGGACACCAGCCTGGACCCTCCTCTCTGCGGGCAGACAGTGTGTGACAACACGGATGTCATCGCCAGCTACAACAAACTGCCCAGGTTCCGCCGCAACAAAACCGTGCGCTACCGCGTGGTGAATCTGTACGACGACAAACATCAGAACCCCACCGTCAGCCAGCAGCAGATCGAGTTCCAGCACCAGCACCTGAACGAGGCTTTCAGCCGCTACAACATCACCTGGGAACTGGAGGTGCTGGAGGTGAAGAATTCTTCCCTTCGCCACCGGCTCATCCTGGCCAACTGCGACATCAGCAAGATTGGGGATGAGAACTGTGACCCCGAGTGCAACCACACCCTGACGGGGTACGACGGCGGGGACTGCCGGCACGTCCGCCACACGCTCTTCAACAAGAAGAAGCAGAATGGGGTGTGTGACATGGATTGTAATTACGAGAGGTACAACTTCGATGGGGGAGAGTGCTGCAACCCAGAGATAACAGAAGTCACCAAGACCTGCTTTGACCCATATTCTCCTTACAGGTAGGCAATTTCTTTTTATGACCATATTGATGAATATCTGTCTAGGTATTGATCATCCTGCTGGCTGTTGAAGCCTTTCGTTGTTGCTATTATGGGCTTTGGAGTTTAATGAATTTATTTTTTTTCTCAGTATTTGGCTCACATTGCAGTTCTCCAAATGCAATCTCAGTAATGGTCTCAGCAGTCTTACCCCTGAATTGATATTCCCAGCCAGGCTAAGGAAAATCTGTTCTAAAGACTGAAGCAGCCAATTTTGAGAGACCCATTAGTGGTTGGCTATGAGCAGCATATTGTAACAGTGCACAGTTTATTTTAACTCCAGGCTCTGAAGAGTGGGGATTGGATGTCACAGAAAGCTCATGTGTATTTGGAGAGGGAAAAGGCCCTCAGGCATGAAACAGAACATGAATACTCTTAGGTAGACTTTAATTCTGTAGCACTTTGAGAATAGCTAGGTAACTCCATACTCCTACTGCTGTGTACAGCTCTCTGTGGGCACTACTGTGGAGGGGCAGCTGAGTCTGGGGGCTGTGAGGAGGGAGGTGGGTACCAGATTCCTGTTGCATGTTCTGGGTGGGTAATGAAACTCCTCTGTTCCCCTTTCTAAACAAAAATGAGAACAGGAGTAATGCCACTTCATTGCAGGGCAGCTTCTGTAGGTGGATGTGAGCTCATAAAATCCTCAGCTCCTCAGCTCAGGCTTCCTTGGGCTGCAGTTTGAGGAGTGGCATGGTCAAATAACTTGCATCAGGTGGGTACCATGTACCTACAATTACTCCAAATTCAGATAAGTTAGTACGTTTAAGTAATAAGGTGTTTCTTGTGAATGAGTTAGAAGTATAAGCACAGAAAATATGAAAATTAAAGCTGAAATTCTGTTATCTGCATTCCATGTTACAGCTTTTTTAGGGTAGTTCATGGAGCCATAGAGGGGAAACTTCTAAATGGTCAGAATTCCCAACACTAAAGTTCAGGTAAAGAAGGAAAGTACAAGCTCTTCACGAGTCCCTTCCATTGCAGCAATTCAGGCTATATTTATAGCTTCCTTAATAGAGAGAAATTTTTAAACAACATTATCAGCTCTACTGGAGCTTTAAATACACATAATTAAGTTGGAAAGAAAAGCCAATTTTTTTTTTTTTTTTACTCCAGCAAGGTTGTTGTTTAAAAAAATCTTTCTAGCTCAGTTTGACTTCAGTCACTTACCAGTGAACAAAGCTCAAATGAGGAAATTCTTTAAATATTAATGCTTGAAAACATTGAAAGGAAAAATACCAGTTTTTAATACTGTTCAAATTGAGAACTCCACTAAGCAAATATCATCAAAAGCATAATGCAAATTGGATTGTTTTAACACTGTAGTTCTGAGAACTCAAGGTGTTAGCTATAGCAACTAACACAATTTTTAGGAAAAAAATACATTCTTTTTAATCTGATAGTACCCTTTTATCACTTGTTCTGTGACCAGCATAATACAATTTGGAGACAACCACCGGACTGAGCTTGTCTGGAGGACTTAGATCTCATGGCCCTCATCTCACAGATCTTCTATAGGTTCATTTTGACTTGAGAGCAACCTCTTGATCTAAAAGAGGAGGGGAGGCCTGAAGATCCCCTTCCACAGTCTAGAGCCTCAGAAAATCCAGAGATGCCCCAAAGATTTTTTTTTTTTTTAACAGACATTTAATTTATTTATCTTTGCACAGACATGGTATTGCAGCATTGATCATTGGCAATGAAACTACAGAGGGCAGTGGGAGAAATTCCAGGTCTCTGGAGTCTTTATTTGGTGGCTGATGTGCTTTGGAACTCAAACTCACTACTGTGATGAGTGTTTGTACTCAGTAAGGCAAAATAGAGCAGTTGGATTTACTGAAACTGAAGTTTGTAAGCCTGATCCTGAATACTGCTTTGGGAATTTAGGTTAACAAATACAGGTTTAGGGCAGTGATTTTGGCAGTAAAGCCTTTACTGATTACAGGGGAGAAGATTCAAATCCTGGTTTTGGCTTTGGTGTTGATGTCAGCATCATCCCCTGAGAAACAGATTTCTATGTCAATTAGTGACAAAGTAAAAACTTGGTTGGCACCGTCTGGGCCTGTTTTGCATCCCCAGCCCCCTTTCTCATTGCATTCATTGGCCAAGAGTCCTCAGTCCCCTTTAGTGCAGATCTTGTACCACAGCAGTGAAGGCCTTGCAGCCATGAAGAACTCACATCTCATTTCAGGTATTTCCTCCACCAGAGTTCACTCCAACAATAGCAGAAGAAAGGGCAAAGATCCGTCAATCTGGTGAGGAAAGAGAGGGAAGAAAGATGAAGTGGTACCAATAAAAATTTTCCTGAACTTTATTTAAAAAGACTTTTCAGAGTCTTCCTTGGTACTGGGCTTTGTTTCTTCACACCCTCAGTGTCAGCAGTTGCAGCCAGCTGTTCACCAAGCAGAGCTTATTCATTAAATACTTCTGTCCTCTGGAACCAAGCAAGAAGTGCTAATGCTTGATTAATGCTGTAATAAACAGGAACCCTCCTCAGTGCCTCTTTTTCCAAAAAAGATGATTTATCTGTTCCCAGCCACTTTCCTTCTTATTATGAGTCCCAGTCCATGAAGCTCCATCCTAGGACAGAGTTGCTCTGAGCCGTGATGCAAAAAACACTGTGGGTGCTTTGTGATTAAGTGGAACCACTGGAACAATTCCAAGACACCTCTGATCTGTGTTGCAATTTTCTTGTGATCCTTATGGGCACCTGGGACAAAGGGCTCAGGTACTTTGATGGTGTCATTCAGTCACTGTGGTGGTAAAACTGTGGTGGCTTCAGAGCAGATCCCAGCAGCACAGCTGGTAGATTTCTTTTCTGTTTCCTGCCTTCTTTGTGGCACCTTTCCAAAAATATTTAACTCCAAAAAGCTGATGTTCCATGCCATAGTGAGGTGGCAGAGATTTAAGTTTGTCAGAGGGACAGCAGTAAGAATGGGAATTCTGCTCTCAGAGCTGCTCAGCAGAAAAGCTGTAAACATTGTGGTACCAACTAGATCATCTCTCCTCTTTTTTAATAGCCTGCAGGGAAAAAACAAAGGACTGGTTATCATTAGCCACACAGCAGGCTTTATCCAAGAATATCTGCCTCACTTCTTTTCATTAATTTCATGAGAGTGGGACAAAATGTATTTTGTCCCAGCAGAAGGTTTACAAATATTGTTCTGCTTTTCTGCAATTCTGGGAAATTAGAACATGCTAAGATCATACAGTTTGGCCCAATACAAAGGGAAGGAGCAAGAATAAACACCCTTGCCAGAAAGACTCATTCTTTGTGTTATTTGGTATATTGCTGGTTACAAAACAGGGAAGACTTTGAGCTCATGACACCTACCATGGCTGCTTTTCAAAGAACTTGAAAGAAGCAGCAAGGGATCATAGGAAATCATGCTCGGTAAATGCCATTTGATGTGGTGAGTTCTTGCACCATCCTATGGTTAACTGAGACGTTCCTTTTATGTAATATTGGGCTTGTACATCAGGCTTCACCACAGGATTCCATGGACAGATAAGGAAGCATTCCCCTCGGTGCCTTCTTAGGAAAATGTTGATGAAATTCCTGAAGCAGTAAAAGTACTGGAGTCTCTTCAAGCTCCCTCAATCCATATGGCCTACCACATACTTGTTGGAAATCACCCCAGAATAGCTGTCCTGGGGACAGACTTTCTCAACATCCACATGTGTGCCCCAAAGGCTCACAGCCCTTCATTTCTGCCTAAAGGAGGAGCAGAATGAGCTGTACAAGCTCTGGTCCATTTGCAGCAAACTCAGGTTGGCACTAAACCAAGGAATCACAGAACCACAGAATGATTTGGGTTGGAAGGAACCTTAAAGATCATCCAGTTCCAGCCCTCCCTGAGAGCTGGAGCCTGTGTCCTTTTCTAGCACTTGTATTGGACAGTTCAGCTTTGTTCATATCGTGTCACACCACATTCCAGGCATACATAAATTAGATTTAAAATACATGCCTGACCCATTTGTAGGAATTTCCATAGTGGCTTTGAGCAGCAGTGGGTGTGACAGAGCTGTGTGTGAGCACACTGGGCTAGGCATGTGGGCCAAAGCAGTAGCATTGGGAGGAGGAGGTGGTGGCTAATCCATAGCCCAGGGCAGCCTCAGCCTGAGGTGACTGAGCTGCACTTCAGGGCTCTTCCATGGAGTACCATCTCAACCTCTTTTCCTTCTCTTCTGCTGGAATTCTCTTCATGAGACGTACTTGAAAAATATGGTCAACTTACTCTGGAGGAGGGAGGCACATTGAATGCCCTTTTCCAGGAGCTGAAGTTGTAAGAAACACTCCTTCATTCCCAATAAAGCACTAATTTCCACTTAATCCTAAACACTAAAAAGAACAGAAGAAATTCTTCAAAGCTCTTCAGTTCCGGGAGCTTGAGAACTTAATCCCCTGCCTCGAAGAGACCATTGTGCAGCTCTTGACATCAAGGACGCCTGCATTCACACAGGTATCAGACAGACATATAGCAAATACCTGAGTTTTTGTCTAGGGATTCAGTGTTAAATGTCCAGTTCTTTAATTAGCAGCTCCAGGGCTGTTTAGGAGGCGAAGAGTAATACTGTCAAGGACGGAGCTGCTGTATCTTGGTAGTTGTCACCCAAAAGCCAAGTCCCAACAGGAAATCCTCTGTTCTCTCTGTTTATTCTGTCCTCTGTTCCAGATGTCAGGGATGTTAATCAGCTGGGAGGAGTTGCATCTGTTCCCATGCTAGCAACTGACATTTATAAGTCTAGTATTGAATTCTGATACAGACAGGACTGCAGTGCTAAAGAAACTATTTCTATACTATTCCACACCCTAGAAACAGTAGGAGTTTGCTCAATTTAGCTTGACCCACAGTCAACTTTTCCAACAGCTTTTTTCAAGAAACATTTTTTCGCCAAGACTCATAGAACTCATGGTTTCTTTCATGGATGTTATCCATTAAGGAAAAAGATCACTGTCTGGTCAAACTGCAGGATGCTTGGGATGAAGGGGGTCTATAAAATCTATGGAGTAAACTATCAGAGATCATTAACAATCCTTGCGGGAGACAACAGATTAAAGTATTATTATGCCCCCAGTGCTGATTCAGACCTGTTTGTCTCTGAAACATCACGTGGAAGATTTGCAAGTGCAGAGTCTGCAGATGTGACAGGGATTGCATTTGCCCCTTGCTGCTGGGTACACCACATCCTCTAGGATCAGCTGCCCCATGGATGCTTTCCAGCAACACCTTACCAGCCTCTGGTTAAGCAAATGAGGTGGAGCTCATCCCTTCCCACGATGTGCAATGTGGCCATGGGTATGTGCTGGTTTATTCTCTTTGCTGATCAATTCAAATTGTAGCATCTCTCACACAGACCCACAGTTTGATCGTGTCTAACAGTCCTCTTTCAATGCTGTGGGGCCTGGTATTAATGCCCCTGGTTTTCTCCCATAGCCATTGGTGTACAAACTCCCTTCAGCTCTGGTTGTGGGGTGACCTTTGCATTTTTAGTTAATGTCAGCTGAACCTCCTGTGTAAATTCAGGAGGACACACCTTTCACACTGAAAAAAGATGCATAGTTTAGTTCTGTGGCAAGCTTAACCAGGTGCAACACTTAGATTTGCAAATCCCATTCTATCTCTCAGACTTCTTTTCTGATAGGGATTTAAGCCCAATTCTTGCAAGCAGTAGCTGCCCCTTGGGGAAATGCAGAGCAGCCTCCACTGTGTTCCATTTACAGCACCCACAAACAGGGTGCATTTGACTTTGCCTCTCATGGATTGCTAGACCTGGGCAAAAAGTATTTCAGTTGGGCTTTTTTTTTTTTTGCAGAGGCTGGGGAAACTGAGTGGATGTCTTGGTTTACCTTCTCTTAACTGAAGTGAATTAATTGTCCCTCAAACACCCCAGGATCAGGACAATGTGGAGCTGTCCCATCACTTTTGTACCTGCCCACCATGAAGGTGCACTTGTGCAGAGTAACTGGTGAGGCAAATTTCACACGATATGTGATGTAGGTCAAGACACCCATTGGCATCATCATATACTCCTAAAACACACAGCTTCAAACAGGCCTGTCAGGGCTACAGAGATATGCAGGAACCACTTCAATATTTGCAAGGTTTTTGTGAAAACTGTGCAGTAAAAAAAGTGTGATGCTGATAGCCACTGTCACGTTTCCTCCCTTGGAGGCAGATTCATTGAGAAGTAGGATGGACATATCCACACCCCATGACATGGCAGAGTGTTTAGACCAGGAATACAAACACCACTTCTGTCAGAAACAATTGTGAGATTGTTCCACTGCAGCTGGAGCAGAGTTCCAGCACCCACATACTGTGGAGGAAGATTAGGAGCATGTGCTCTGCTGGGGTCAATGAAATCCTGTCCTTCTGTTTGGTTCAGAGTAGATTTGCAATTTTGAAGTTTCTCAGGGTAACTCAACTGAGACTACCTAGTTTGCATGTAATTTCAGCACTCCAAATTACCATAAATTTGCAAGAAGTTGTTTTTGAGTTCATTAATAATGGATGGGTGGCTACACCATCAGAGTGCTTGCTCTCAGCTTCCAAAAGAATCAGGGTGAGCTGTACTGAGGAAACTTCTTGGAGTACTTAAATGCTTGGGGTATGAAACTCTAATAAACCTCCAAAAAGCCAGGAAATTTGGAGTGAAGGCTGAAACTCCATACCTAGTGCACCCTACTGGGTCTTTGTATTTCAGAATATGCTACGTTTGTTCACTGAAATATCTCCAATATGGAACTCTTTAGGGTGGAGTTTCACCTTTAACTCTAAATTTCCTGGCATGTGTTAGTTTGAAGTACACGCTTAACTTCTCCCCACTGCTGTTTTTCATTTTTAATTTCCTTTCTCTTTTAAAGGAGGGACCGTGCTAGAAGGACCCCTACTAAAAAGGGACCTCCCTGAAATCAAAATTAGAGGGTTTGCCCTAATTTGATCTTTCTGAAATTCTTCAGGAGAACTAGCTTCAGCATATTTTTTCCTACCATTGTTTTAAAAACTCTTGTGGCCAATCCACCCCAGTGAAAAAGATCAATAAAATCCACACCTTGCAGACCAATTATTTTAGAAGGTACCCAGATGTTTGAGTAGCATATAAGAAACCTTGGAAATATAGACCATCTCCTGTAAATTGCAGTTAAAGATCTGGTCATGGCCATTGATAGGGGTGAGCTGCTTGTTGTGAAAGGCACTATTTCCATAAATTCAGTCATTGCAGAAGCAGGCCATGTTTGCTGTTGACACTTGTTGGTTACATCAGTGATGGTAAAAGAGTGGAAACAGCAGTGGTTTGGAATAAGAGCAGTGGCAATTACCTGCAATGATTTTAAAAATAATTTTGGCCCTAGATGTTGAAAATATGTGTCATCGCTGATTTGTGTGAGGGCAGCTTCAGCAGGCTTGAGTTACAAGGCTTTGGAGAATAAAATTCTTTCTGCTGCCTCAAAATGCATCTTTGGAGCTACATTGCCAGTAGATAATACAGAATAAATTTGCTTCTCATTCTATAACCTTGTTGTGTCAATAAATTGTGGGCTTCACTGAGAAGCTGTGGCAGTCAGTTTTCCCAGCTCAAGACTCTCTTGGTTTTTCAAATCACTCCCATCAGCTTTGCAAGGAAAATTTATCTTAGCAAGATGTCTACAGGGAAATTGGCAAAATACTGAATTTATGTGGCATTGGGCTTGTGAGTTCCTTTGACCTCAGGCCGGGTATGCTGGCAGTCTGGTGAGCTCCAGCCTCCCTTCCCTTCCCTTCCCTTCCCTTCCCTTCCCTTCCCTTCCCTTCCCTTCCCTTCCCTTAAAATTTATCTTAGCAAGATGTCTACAGGGAAATTGGCAAAATACTGAATTTATGTGGCATTGGGCTTGTGAGTTCCTTTGACCTCAGGCCGGGTATGCTGGCAGTCTGGTGTGCTCCAGCCTCCCTTCCCTTCCCTTCCCTTGCTGTGGCATTGTACATTTTGCATGGATAACCCTGAAATTCAGAAGTTCTTGAGGATTTTCAACAACTTTAGTTCATGCAAATGAAAACTCAAGTTGAAATCTGGGGGAAAGTCCTGCCACAGGGTCCTTTGTCACCCACCAGCAGCTCCGTGCTGGGACTGGTACCCTGCAGCACCAGAGAGGAGGAGCAATTCCCTGTATCTTCTGCTAAGCTGAGTATTTCTCATTCCAACACATAAAAGCACTTTGTCACATCAGCAGGAGATGATATTGCTCTCCCTTCACCCTCTCCAGTATGGCCCCATCAACATCCTTGTGTTGTGTTTCCAGCCTCGACTTTGTAATACAGATCACAGCTGGTTGGTTTGAATTTCCCCTGAGTTACCCAGGATGCTGCTGAAAGAACAGGAAGAGCAGAAATGCTTTAATCAGTTAAATCAATCAAAAAAAAAAAAAAAAAAAAAAAGGTAGACTAGACCTTAAAATTTACCCTGCAACCTTTGCTACTCACTGCAATGACGTCTTTGTCCTATTTCTTTAAGTGCAGGATTTTATTGGGACTTGGCAGAAGGGTGAAGTGAGGAAGACACGGGAGGGGGTTTGCTGAGTTAAAAAAGGAAAAAGAAAATGTCAGTGAGAAAATGGAAATACCCTGATGCTCTCCAGCCTAGTGCTGGAGCCAGTCTCTCTCTCCCTCTTGCAGAGAAGGGGCTCCTTTTCCATTAGCTTTCCATGGTCATATTTAATGGGTTTGCTCTGACACAGAGCCAAGAAAGGGCTTTGCTGTGTGATGCTGGGTCCTGTGTGTGTTCAGGCATCCACAGCTGCTCCCTAGCAAGGGCTGCCTTTTGACTACTGAGGTATTTTTTATAGCCACAGAGGGCAACTATTAATAGATGAGATTTACCAAAACACAGAGCTACGCAGTGTGGTGTGGAGGGGAAGAGGGAAACCTGTGGGATTTATGTCAGGAAAATTCCATGTTGAAATTATGCTGGAAGACACAGTAAAAATGAATATGCCAAGAAGGGGATTTAATCTGTAACTTTGGGCCATGCCAGCATTTTTCCTCGATTAAGGATCTGCCCCACCACATGAAACATGTGCTGAATTATTTCTTCAGCATTAAACAGCACAAAGTGTACAGAGGATGAAGATAAGACACATAGACACAAAGTATCAGCTTTTCTGAGATGTGATTAAATACCAAAAGGAAGCGCAGGCATTCCTGACCCGGGAGACATTTCATTTTGATCAGACATGGGATTAGGGGTAAAATGTGAAGAATTCCACATGTGTGGATGGAGGGAGCTGATCAGGAATTTGCCTCTCTGTTTATTGATTCATTTCTAATTTCCATGATGAAATATAATGAGACTGGTAGCCCTGTCAGACTCACAAATTATATTTGCATATTGAAGACGACAGGTTTGGGAGCATCGAGCAGAAAGGAGTGAGACAATTAGAACTGCTTTTGAAGTCAGAACTCAGACATTGATTAAATATCATAAAATCCAGATGCTATCAATTAATAGAACCATCACTGTAATCATCTGCACATTTTTTGTGCACCTTCCAAAGGCACAATGGGGAGTTGCATTCCAGGCCAAGAAAAGATCCACTGACTGTTGGGAGAGTGTGGGTATCAAAATCCCCTTTACACTTTGAAAAGCTTTTCTTTAAATTGCTTTGTGTTCCCTTAATTACTTAATTTGATTTTTTTAATTGAAAAATAGACAGGGAGAGATTAACTGGTGAAAAATTTCAAGTAAATAAAGAGTGCCACACTCATTTAGAGAATGTGGGTAGACACCAGAAAAGCCAGAGCTTAGTTTGATTCACGTGAGTGTGAGAGAGAATGGAAATATTTCCAAACTATCTGAACTGCTTAGGTTTGCACAACTGGCTGAGAACAATTACAAAACAACATTTTTCTGTGATCTCCTGTTTCCCATGAGCTTGATGATGCTCTATTCCTGTCCTCAATCCCTGAAAATGGATCTGGAGGCAAACACAGGCATGCCTGAGAAATAGTCATAATTGCATAAACTTATATTATTCAAAACACTGAATAAGTTTTGGCTTGGCATTTCTGGTTAAGGGGTTTTATTTTGCCTTCATGCTGATTCCTCCCAAAATATGAGGTGTCACACTTACTGCACTGAGAGCTGAGGATGTGCACTGGCTATTTGTAGTTGTTTCTCAGTTCCTTAGGGAATGATTCCTGCCATCTGTTCACTGCAGGTATAGACATGATTGAGAGAATTAAATCTTAAAAGTCTTTATAATTGCTGGGAAAAGGTAGATCCTTCCACTAAGATTTAGAGCACCAAGTTTAGAGCCCAAAAGCAGGAATCTAAATTCATTCACAGTTCACATCAGGCTCCCCCATCATTCTGTGTTCCTTAATAATCATTCCACATTTCCTATTTTTAAGTACATAATGTTGTTCCAAATAGATGTTCTGCTTTCTGCCTGGACTAAACTGGATATCCTAAGCTCTTTGAAGTCCACAGAAAGATTGAACTCCCAAAGACCTTGGTCTTTGGCTTCGATCTCTCCATCCAGAGAACATGAGAGACTGGGAGCCTCCCTGAGACGAAGGGTGATAGCTCAGAGCAAAGCTCCTATACAACAAAACTGCACTGGAGTAAGCAGGAGAAATGTTCTGGGTAAGGATTGATGGCAACAGTTCACAGCATTATAAAAATCACTTCCCTTTTGCCTCCAGCATTTTTACCACGACTGTGTCAGTGCCAAAACCCAGAACACACTCACTAATTCCTCCAGAATTGATCGGTCATGATAAACTTCCAAACACAGAGTAAAATACTTCCTTCAGACACATCAGAGTGTTTCTCCCAGTTTGCCTGGAGAAATCTGTGCTGTTTGATTTCCCTCCCTGCATCCAATTTGATTCAGAAAAGGGCTGCAAGTTCCTGGCTCCCTCCTGATACACTCAGAATTCTTCTGACATTTACTTTTGGGGATAGATTTATTCTTGCATTTGTGCTATAAAATGTCCTATTTATAAAGGGTGATTAGACACTGGAATGGGCTGCCCAGGGATGTGGTGAGGCCGCCGTGCCTAGAAGTGCTTAAGGAAAGACTGAAGATGGAATTTAGGGCCATGGTGTTGTTGGCAAGGTGGTGTTCGGTCATAGGTTGGACTTAAAGACCTCAGAGGTCTTTTTCAACTTAACTGACTCTGATTACGTCTTAATTCAGGCTCAAAACTTCAACTATTCTCATCTTCATCAGACACAAAGTTCTTTTTATATCCTCCTGGGAACAATACCTGAAGAATTTCTAGTTTTTGATTTTTAAAAAACATCATGAGGAGATACTCCAATACGGCTTGCAGGATGCCTTCTCTTCCCCCACAACTGAATAAGGAAGGATGTCAAGTTTTGCAAGTGCTTGGGCTGGCACAGAGTTGTGGAAGTGAGGGAATTAATAGCAGTCCCACTCTGCCTATGACAGGGAGGTGCAAGACATCTCATGCTAACAAAGGCTTTGTAAGTATGGGTCTGTGTAATTTGGAGTCTGTGTGCAGGGACAAAAATGACAATCTGCAGTTTTTGCTGGGCCCTTTGCAGAGTTGGTTTTGTAGCCAAATTGAGATCTTAAGTGCTGTAGAAGTGGTTAGTGACACATCACAAATAAATTACAGGAGCAAACCAGAGCAAAAGCTGATGTGTGGCTGAACAAGCAAATACAGTGCAAATTTGTGGGGAAATTAAACTGCATGGCCTGTCCATAGCAGTTATGATCAGGACAAAAGTTGCTCAAGAAATTTGCCAAAAAGGAAAATTAGAGTTTTCCCCCATCTTGTGCTATCATTTGACAGTGGAGAACAGATCTTTGCATTCTCACATCCCTCTGCAAGAGGTCTGGGTTTGATTCACGTGGATCCAGAGGCTTGTGGTGCCAAAACAGGCAATTTCTGTACTCGTGTCTGAAGGCCAAATATATGGGTATGATTTCCTATAGTTTACAGTTACATGCTGGATCAGAGCTGTGCGTTTCATAAGCTGCCAGTCCAATTTAGCAGGGTCTGGGGAAATGTGTCCCCCAGGGAACGCTTACAATCAGCCTTGTGTTTTGGGCTGATAGTGCCTGTTTTCTGGTACACACGTTAGCAGATCCATATGTGAAGAAATCCAAACGTCCTTCCATCCAGCTCCTGACCTGGGCACTGGCTCAGACTGCTGCCCACTGCTGATTTTCTGCTGGCTGCTTCCTCCAGTTCAGGAACTGTCCACTCTGGGAAGCTCAAATGCACACCAGGGATCTATGCAGGAGCTGTGGGTCCTGCACAGGTTTAAAAAACAGAAATTCTGAAAGTTTTTGAGTGTTTGGAAAAGGCTCATTTACATCTTTCCTCCTGCTCAGCAGAGAGAAATGAGGGGCAGGAATTCAATGTCAAGGAGTTCATTATGTTTGTGGTGTCTGTTACAGACGCTGTTGGCATGTTTTGCTTCCCAGCAGTCTCCTTGACAAAGGTATGATCTACTACAACTCTCTCCTGCTCTTTTATTAATTTCTTTCTGTTTTCCTAGAGAGTAAGAGTAGAAATTTTTAAAAAAAAAAGTTGGCTTTAGGAAGTACACTGTCCGCAATATTTTCTCATTTCTTTCTGTTTTCCTAGAGAGTAGAAATTAAAAAAAAAAAAAAAAGTTGGCTTTAGGAAGTACACTGTCCGCAATATTTTCTTTTTGCAACTCTGAACTATTTTCACTGCAGGTGTGTTGTTGTTTCTGCCAGATCACCTGGCAATTGATTGTGGATTCTGGGAACTTCAAAGTTAAATGTTCTCATGTAAAATTTCTCTTTCAGCGACTGACATTTTCTATTTCCTTGTAATCTCATCATGGCTGGGAAAGAACAAGAGTAACCAGCTTTTGTAAATCTCATATTTAGTAGTCCTTTGCATCTGACTATTCAATTTTTTCTTTTCCTTAAAAAATGTGTTCAAGGCTTCACAGCTGAAGATAAAGATTTATTGTTATGATCCATCAATATCGCCTGAAAAAACTCCCTAGAAACCAGATAGAGAGAAATATAATTCCTTTGTTGTGACAGAGATAAAAAGTCTCCTGAGCCTTGAAAATGTGAGGCTTCTCTTGCAGGACCCTTGGTTTCCTTGAACTGAAGTTTCCATCACCAGACCATGTTCTTTGTGATCTCACTTGAATGTCTCCTACACTTTTCTGCATAAGATGAAATAAGAGGAAATTTCAAGCAGTCTCATTTGAATCAGATTTTCATTTCTTTCTCACGAAAGAAGATTTGGATTATCCTAACCATTGATGGTCTTCCCACTGCAGAGGACCCGCTTCATGCACAACCCTGCCAGGAGGTTAACAAAGGAGATTTGGAAGTCCATGAGTTGTAAAAATGAAAACAGAAAAGAAGCGGCATCTCCAAAGCAAAAGGGATGTTTTGCAAGCTGCATATTTGGAGTGGTTATTTTGGCCCATCAACTCCAGAAGGATCTGCAATAAACATGCTCGGTCCTTTGTGATTTTATGTGATTTTATTTTATTTTCTATGTTGATGTCGGCCTGATTCCAAGTCACTCTTCATTCCAATCTCAATGTATATCTCCCTTTGTGGCACTGGGTTTATGTGCAGGGAGGATTAGTGTCAAAAAGTGGGATGAAAGGAGCAAAGAATTTGATCTTGTTCTTTTTTCACCCTGCATTTTTTGCTGTGTGGCAATTAGGGAGGATGCTGAAGGAGCAGCCCTTTAAAGTGCTAGCAGCACTGGCAGGGACAGTGCCATGTGTCCCCTCCTGCAGGAGCAGTATTTGCACTGTGAGCACCCCATGGCCACAGTGCTCCCAACACAGACCTGTGTGCTGCTTCCTAAAACTCCTAAATATTCAAATATGTGAAAAAAATCCCAAATATTCCCACATATGTCACCTACAGAGCCTATCCAGGAGCCTGACCCATCCCACCTACAAAAGGTTGCTACTGCAAGGGCAGAGGGCACAGGGAGCCCAGGACAGAGCTGTGTTCATGGGATACTTCCATGCTTTCCTGCACTCTGCAGAGAGGACACAAAGTGTTTCCCAGTGTTCCATAAGTGTCAAACCAAAGTCACTCCAACTGTGCCTCCCACGGGTCCCAGCAGCAAGGCAGATGCTTGGGCAGGCTGCAAATGTGATCTCAAGCCTCACCCAGGATGGAGATGAGGAAGGCAGGCTAGAGTTGAGTGTTAGGACTAGAATTTAAAAAAAAAATAATATAGAAGTTGGTCTGAGTTAGTCTCATAGTTAAAGAAAATTCTGTCTTAAAGTTACAAGTTTCCCTTAGATCTCTAATTTACAGAGGTTCTACCTAACTCTTGCCCCTGTTCAGTGAGACAGGCTGCATTCCTGATCTCTGGTGTTTGAATAAAAGAATCAGGTTGATTGAAACCAAAATGTTCCTTATATGAGCTGTTTTGCAGTGCTGTTGTGCCAATATCTGTTGGTTGTTCTTGAAAGCTTTGGGTTGAGAGGTGGTAGATGCCAAATATTAGGACAGTGGCTGCTCCCTCATTGAAAGCAGAGCCTGGTTCCACAAGAATGAAGTTAATGAGCTGCCTTGGTTTCAGGAATGGTGAAATTGAGGGATTTGGGGAGGATCAGCTCATTGTAGGGAGCGCTGATATTCCATCTGTGGAGCACCAGACCTTCAGGACATTTTTGGAGATTGTAAAATACAAGCCAAAGATTGTAAAATATGAGTGAAGGCTCATAAAGTATGATTAGTGGCCACCAGCAGAAAACGTCAAGTATCTGCAACACAGGACACCACTTATTTAAAAGAAAGATGATCCATATTATCAGAGAATGCAGGCTCAAGGGATAGAGGAGCTAATCCTTGCTGTCAGTTTTCCCATTCAGAGGACAAGGAAAAATATTCTGTTTGCCTATTTCATGACTTCTTCACTCATGGTAAAATTTCTTGAGAGGAGGCCCAGCACAAGGGGTTTTGTCCTGCTTCAGCATCACTTCAGCGGGTGGATGGGGTTTGGAGCAGTGCAGGGCTAGTGTCAGGGCTTTGACCAGAACGGAATTTCTCTCTTCATGTTTAGGAAGCTTTCTGAGGCCCAGAGGGGAAGCAGTGTGCAAGTGCCAAGCAGCACAACTGAGAGTTAAACTAGCCTGAAGTTTATACACCTTCCTCTATGGATTTAAATTCTCCCGTGTACGTGAATGAGGTTGGCTGCAGCCAAAAGAGGTTTTCATGAAGTGGGAAAGGAAATCTGTTTTAACAGAACAGGTTCCTGAAAATATCCTTACACTACTTCTCTCTTTATGGTTTGACTCTTCTCCTTGTTACAATGGCTCAGGCTGGAGAGTCTGGAAAAACATCAGGGTAACCAGGGCAGAGGGAATATCAGATGGAGATGAGGGATAGATAAGAGGCAAATTACAGTACATTTCTCATGGGTCATTTGGCTCTAGTCTTGAAAAGAAGAGAAAAAAAATCCCAAAGTTGTAAAAGAAAGAAAAAGAGTCAATGAAAACAAATAAACCTGCCAGTGTTGCTGATTTCAAAGGCCTGTGAAATGTGCATGTATGCTTCATAGTGCTCTGCTGTTTTAAATGAAATGTTCCATCCTTTAATCCTACTCACTGTCTCAGAAGTTAATTGTACAGTAAGATCACAATTCTCTCTGCCAAGGCTTTCCCTTTGTATTCTATTTTTTTTTCTCCCTGTAAGCTGGCCAGCCAGAGTATCTTTTCCTAGTTCTGTACAGTTTGCTGTTTTCTGTAGTATATTATGGAGTTCTGTGTAGCTTAATAATTTGTTCTGGTCATGCGAGGAAATGGGCTCTTCAGTCCTTGCTGCTTGAGGGAACCCAAAAGTTGCTCCACTTTTGGATGTAGACCTTGCAAAAGGTGGAGCCTCAGTGAGCAGATATTTATGGTCTGTAGCACTGCAGCTCTTTCTAAACCTATGCAAAGGTTATCAAAAGGTGGGGTGTAAGAACTGGGCAGTAGAGCCTGGAAGGATAAAGAGAGAGAAGGAACATATAATGTTATATACATGAAGAGCCATCCCAAGTTTTTGCCCAGACCTCAGACAGAACATGCTAGACATTTGAAAATTTTTGCATCATCTTTTTCCCTGAGCCTCTGCTCTTTCTTATCCTGGCCAGAACCAGCAGCAGAAGTGCCGGGGGGGGGAAAAAAAAAAGAAAAAAAAAATCTGTTTTCACTGTATTTCTGAATCTGAGCCCAGGTTTGTGAAGGATTTGGCAAGGATTTACAAACCTTTGAGAGAATCCGAGTGGAGATCTAAGGAAACCCGCCTCCCTCCTTTAAAAAGCAAGTTGCCTTGGCCAGAAATTGGGCAAAAATTGGTTGTTCCAACTGATGTTTCCTTTGAGATTTTGGATTTGAACCTGAAACTGCACTTTGAGAATCAAATTTTTCTCTAACTCTAGATTTACACTGGAGCAAATACATCACAGTCAGTGCTGATATTTGTGTGCAGCCCAGTGCGAGAAGAGGCTGGCTCTGAGTGCAGGCTCACATGAACAAACCATGAGAGGACCCAGCACAAAGTCTGGAGTAGTCCAGGCACCAAATTTATTCCAGGCTGTTGCTGTGGTTCAGCCTGTTAAGTAGATCCTGCATTAACAACCTCCAGGAGTGAAGTGATTGCATGAAATAAAGCTGTGGCATTTATTGAAAGTCTTTTCTGAGGTCAAAGAGGGCTGGGCAGGGATGCACCCTTAGTGTTCTAAGATGATAATACTGATTAACAGCAAATAATATCCTTTATGTATTGGGTGAGTTATTTTTCCTCTCAGTCCTATGGATTTATTGTTACAATAACAATTTGTGTATTTTTAGGACTGTCCTGCTGGAAAGCCTGGGTTTCAAAGCAAATGGTATGAAATTGATAACCTGACAGTTGTAAAAATTCTCTACTTTAGAGCAAGGAGGTGCTCTCAAACTCTGTTGCAGGATAAAGAAAACCCAGACCCAAAGGATTTCCATATTTTCTACAGTAAACTTATTTTCCTGCTAGTTTTTATTACATATTTCTTTAATTGGGTGAGTAAAGCCTGAGTCACTATCCTAGTGGTAGAATTAATTCAGTTTGGTGAAGGGAAACCTGGGATAAATGAACACCCAGAGTTTTATAGCCACATTAGCTTCTACTTTGCATTATTTTTTGGTTAGGGGTCAGTCTTAACTGTAAAACCTGTCATTTTTTTTTTACATATTTCTTTAATTGGGTGAGTAAAGCCTGAGTCACTATCCTAGTGGTAGAATTAATTCAGTTTGGTGAAGGGAAACCTGGGATAAATGAACACCCAGAGTTTTATAGCCACATTAGCTTCTACTTTGCATTATTTTTTGGTTAGGGGTCAGTCTTAACTGTAAAACCTGTCAGTGATGTAAAAACCCCAGGTCCAGGTTTAGCAGGCTCACCTGAATGGATTAACAGTGTCACAGAGTGACACAGAGTTCAGCAGGGGCTACAAACCCATCCAAGGAGCTGGATTTACGTTTGAACAATTATCCTAAGTGGCTTTTCTTGGATCCTTATCGTTATTATATTTTTTTGCCAAAACATTTCTCCTCTCTCGTAACGGAAGATCAGATTTGGGGCCTGCAGAGGACATTTTGCTACAGCAGATAAACCGAAATTCTTTCAGAGCTGCCAAGCCTGCATGTGCTGACAGTGCTTTGCAATTTATGCTTTTGGACATGACCTAGCAACTGCCTGGGTTGGATGTGGCTGGAATTACAGTTGCACACTTGGATTTCAGTGTGAACACAGGCAGTGATCTGGATCTAAACCGGGACCTGAAGCCTCTCACTTGTGGTACTGTGGTTCTGCTCTGTTTCAGGCTCTGTCCCAATCACTGAAAGATTTATACCTTTATCAATAAATTATTATGACTTTTACTACACTTACACCAGTGTCTTAAATTAACACTAAACTCAGTGTAGATGAGGCACGCTTCCTGCTGCACGTGATTTATGGCAATCCGTCTGAAATGAGGAGCAAAATTGAATTTGCCAGCAAAGGCAAATCTTTAACATCAGGTCAGACACAAATTTTATTACATGTCCACTGCTAAAGAGAGTTGGTAGATTGTCTTTTTTTTATACAGGTTTTTTATAGACCTGTAACACTTCAGTCTTTAAAAAAAAAAAAAGGGAAAAAAAAAGGAAGTTAGAAATATTTTGCAGGTCTGAAATCTCTCCTGTGTCTTTGTGTCAGGTTGAAGGTGACAGACAGGACAAACGTAGCAGTTATATGGCACTGATAAACTCTCAGCTTGAGGGCTGTGTCCCCTTTTGATGACCTGCCTTTGGGAAAGATGTGGAGAGTGCAGATAAGAGCATCAGAAACAAGCAGAGGTCTTAAAAGCAGTGAGAAAGGCTGAGGAAATAAGATGGTTTTAGCCTAAAAATGAAATGATGTACAGGAGATATAGTAGGCTTTCAAATAAGTAATAGGTTTGGTAAAGCAGAAGGGAACCCAATCTCCCTGTCAGGGGTTGAATGGCACAAATACTCCTCTAATAGAGCAAAAAATATTTAGGCTGACCTTTAGAAAAAAAAACAACTTTCTGACTATAAAGGAATTGGAACAAGGGCTGCAGGTTACTGGGACAGTGACATAGTCCCTGTCATGTGTGGTTTTAAGGGAGCTAAATAAAAATTTGCTTGGTGACACAGGAAGATGCCTTAGCTGTGGGGTGAAGGGCTGGCAGCCATGGACTCTGGACAGCCTTTCCAGACTCACTTTTCTGTGACCCTATGACAGAGGGCAAAAGGCAGCTCTCACACTGGCATCAACACTGCCTCTGCAAAAGGACAGTTAGCTGTCTAATCACCCAGGACTGAGAAATCACAAGAGGAAAAGATAAATTGCAGCTGTGCACATCTGCCAAATGGCCCCATTTCAAGGTCAGCTTTCGGTGCAGTTGCAGTCGTGGCTCTTGCCACTATCTTCAGGAAGAATATCCTGTATCTCAAAACTGTTCTTGCTCTTCTCTGCAGATACTGAGAATCTCTAGGTGTACACTGCACCCTGAAACCTGGGGCACTCTGTGTGGGTTGGGCAGCCAGGACAGACACGTGCTGGGTGCCTGGGCACACACTGGCTGAGTGGTCACTGCTGCTCCACAGAACCCTGGGGCCAGGATGAGACCTGGAGGGACACAGGGACTACTGAGACCTGTCAGCCACACAATGTTGGGAATCACACCAGGATCTGTCACAGGCTGATGGAGAGTGTTCCAGGGCTGTCCAAAAAAAAAAAAAAGTCTTTGTCTAAATCATGTACCATGGTTTAGGCTGGGCGACACTTCTGAGTAGTCTTGGGAAGAAAAGTGATTCCCTGGGGCCCTGTGATTCCAGCAGATTTACCCTGTCCTGCCGTGTGCTGAACCCAGTAGGTAAAGGATAGGACACTATGCGTCAGTATTGAAAATTGAGATATTTTGAGGCTGACTTCCTAATTCAGGAGCTGTTGGCTTTTGGTTGTTGTTGGTTGGGGTTTTTTTAAGGAAATGTAGTGCCTTCTGTTCCTAGCAAACTCACCAGGCAGTTGCAAACCATACTCCATAGTGTGCAGATAGCAAAGTTCCTACTCTATGTTGGATAGGATCTTACAAATGATCTCTTAAGTACCGTGTTTGTTTTCTTGCTGTAAAGTGACACTTGTCTTTGAAGGAAAAAAAAAACAAAAAAACCCCAACAAAATAAAACAAAGGCAAATAGAGAATAACTGGGAGCAAACAGTAGTAAATTTCCTAACAATAGCGTCTGGAAAACTCTGTGTTCCTTGCAAAAACAACCAGGAGTGCAAGAGGTTGCTGCCCAGCCCCATCAGGGGAACTTGGGGCAACCACTCTCTGACCTAGAAGAAAAGAAAAGGAGGAAGATTTGCCAACCTCCAACAAAACTTATCAACTCTAGTCACCAAAACCAGGTTTAATATGATTAAAACTGATATCAGCTGAATTTAAGAGCCATTGCCAAATGTGTTTGTGGATCAGCACAGGGGTTTGTGGCTGGGTTTGGATGTGGAGCAGAGGTCCAGCAAAGGGAGCTCCTCACAGTGGCTCCCACAGGCAGGTGGGGCTGGTGGCCAAGGGCTTCACCTCATCGCCTGGGGACGAGTCACAGCCCAAATGGACAGGAAATGGGTTTGACAGATGAGACAGGCACGGGGATAATGGCTGGGTGACTGATGGGGTGGGCTGTGTGATGGGTAGGGCCGCTGAGAGACACTACTGCGTGAGCTAAAAACTCCATTAGACTGAAACTGGAGCACTGCATGGATCCATATCCCTGGCTGAGGTTTGGGATTCACTGGATAACGGCAAGCTGCTGCACAGAACAGATTCAGAGGGCTCTTTGCACTGCAGCAGAGGGAAAAAGAAAACAAAAAACTGCATTGAACAAATAAGTCGATGAAAAGATCTGGGTGGGAATGTGAGCATTGCCTGATATGATTTGGTGTCCCAAATGGCCTTAAACAGCCCATAGAATTACTATGTCTAAAACAGATTCCAGCAAAGGAGACCTTTTATGATGCACTAATAGGCTCATTAGGCTTTCTCCAGCAAGGCATGCTCACAGCATCGTATGTTTTTTCCATTACAGGAATTACACGTGTTTTGTTGTGCTTTGGGTTTTGTTTTGTTTTCCACATAGACTTGCCCTGACAGTTCCCCCATTCAGGTTTATATTGGAGGTACCATCTCAAGCCAATGAATTTTATGAAATATGTTGCTGGCACTCACAGAGAGATGCATAAAGGAAATATTCTAATGACAGTTGGAAAGGCTTTGATCCCTTTCCAAGACTGCACTCATGTCTTTGAAATGCGAGTTTGGCAGTGCTGGAAAGGCTGGGCTCTCTGGCTCTCTCTGGCACGAGCCCATGTGACAGACATAATGTCCTCTGTCAGGGGACCCACATAACCTTGAGAAGTGTAAGCAGTGCTCGCAGATTGCACTGGGTCAGATAGTCTGGGCTGATAAAGAAGCAGGGGGGAGTCAGCCTAGTCCAAAGCAATAACTGAAAGCTGTTTTGACCTGGTAACTGTTGGGTCTGCTGCCTGCGGTTACGGAGTTGGACATGAACTGCAAAAGTAGTTAATTTATGCCTCCTTGAGTGTAGGAATGTGGCGATGATGGATAGGGATGGGAGGTTATTAGAAACATGGGGAGGAAGGAGAGGAAGGAATTCCAGCTCGTGTTTTTATCTCTTACACACGCACACACTGGTTCCTCACATTTTCTTGTCTGCCTCACGTGTGTGCAGTGTCCAAACCCTCACTGCCACACTCACATCTCTGCTCCTGCACGCTCACACAGCACACACTCACACACTTCCCAGGGCTCTGCCTGAGCTCAGGACTTGGGCATGTTTACGTGCTGGGGGTTGCTGGCTGCTTCCATGAAGGAGTTTGCATTTATTGCCTTCCAAGCATGATCTACTTGCACCTACACCCGGGCAGATCCTTCGCTAAAAATCCTCTTGGCATTCTGATCTTCCACCACTGAATATATCCTGCTCACTCAGAGCCTTCCCCTGGCTAGCAGAGAAAAGTGGTCAGAGAAATATCAGAAAGTCAAGTCCAAAGGACTTAGTAGGATGGATTTACATAAGGCATGAGTCCAGTCTCAGTGAAGCATTGCCATCACTAGCCAATTAGTTAAATGCTGTCTGCTCTGGATGTTTTTTGCAGTAATAATCCATGTAGCCCTGGAAGTTGGAACACATGGGCTGTATGGAAGAGAAAGAGCAACTGTGGCCATGCAATGAGGAGATAAATGGGGATTGGATTGTGTAAACAATAAGCAAAGAGACAGCTAAGAATAAAGAAATATAAGTTTAGATTATTTGAAACCATGAGTGAAGAGGAAGGATAAAAATGGTAATCTCAGGAGGGGAGTTGGATTATGGTTACTCCTACAGGGATTTGCATGTGCATAAAGCATCTGCATCCAGAGCCAACAGCACCGTCAGTCCAGGCAGCAGGACCTTCCTTCCCGCTGGGATACCAACACATAAACATTATTCTAGTCAGACTAGGGGCTTCTGTTTCTGCCCCTCTTCTTTCACAAAACATCACATCACTCCCACATTGTCTCTTACATTTTTGCTCACTGTCAGTGATGCTGCCATAGGTGCAGGCACGCACTGTCCCCTCCCCATGGTCACACCCCCTGTCACACATTCCCTCAATGCTCTCACACTGAGAATATTTGGAAGTGCACATTGGTTCTCACATGGAATTTCAAGCTATTGCTCATGGATGTGTCTACGTAGGAGCCCATGCTTGGAAAAGATGTTTTCTAAGGCACAAAGAAGATCCTGGGAGTAGATTGAGCAGAGCCTCAGAGCACTGTGCCAATCCAGGCAGGACAAGCTTGAGGAGCTAAGGGGAAGGTCTGTGTATTTGCCATGGATGTGTTGAGAACACTGGCGAGATGAGAAATGTGTAAAGGGTCACAGTACTGACCTGTCCTTCAGGATGTCATCCCCATTTGATTGGAAGATAAACACTGTACGGAACGGAAACATCCCCTTCCACTGGTGTCCCCAAAGAGCACGTCTTCCTCCATGAGTCAGCCAGGGCCTGGGGACACCCAGCCATGATCTATTTTGGAGGCAATGACTTCAGCAAGTGGCAGGGGAAGCTATTGTGGAAATATGAATGTGTTTTCCATTTGGGAGTCCTCCGGGGAAGGACAAAAAGATCTTGGTGCTGAGCCAGCTCCCCCATTTTTTTCTTCACCCTTCTGGGAGCAAAAGCCTTGCAAAGTATGCAGGGAACCCTTCTCAGAGCTTGTGGGGGTGTGTGGTTTGGGAGAGCTGTGTGAGCCTTACACACATCCATGCACACTCACAGAGGAGGACTCCAGGAAGCAGGAATCAGCCTGCTCATGGCCATGGTGGTGTCAGTTCCTTACAGCCTTTGAACTGTGCTTGGCTCAGTGTGATCCCCCTCTCTAGGGTCTCCACCTGTCAAGGGAAGATACTACAACATAATCCCCTTCTAGTTTTTCTCCTATCACAACACTTCATATCAAAAGCCAATGAGAGCTGGAAACAGAGAACCAATGGGTTTAATCTTACATTTTGTTTTCTCCAGCTTTTCTATGAATTGGGGCAGTGCAAGCAGTGTGGCACCATGGTATGTGCACTGACAAGTACCTCCTGTATTCCAGTACTAAATCTACTCCTTTAAAGGAGCAAAAAGTACCTCCAACAGCCATCAAGGTTAAGGGATTGGTTTAGCTTGTCTGCAGACAGATTGCTCTGTGATTTCCAGGCATCCCAAAAGCTAAGGAGAAATGCTGCTCACCCTAGGAGGACCTGAGGAACCTTAGGAATTTATGTCATGGTATGGTACCACTGCTGGGGAGAGCTCATGAAAAGAAACCTCTTGGCACAACTTTGCCTGT
The DNA here is from genome assembly GCF_014805655.1 of Passer montanus. Classification (NCBI taxonomy): domain Eukaryota; kingdom Metazoa; phylum Chordata; class Aves; order Passeriformes; family Passeridae; genus Passer; species Passer montanus. The sequence goes on from NW_024369151.1 coordinate 3,275,271, forward strand.
TGGGAACAGCAATTCCCAACCAGCTGTGGGATGTCAGGGTTAGGCCACGTGGGTTTCAGCACCAGTGTCTGCCACTGGTGCTAAAGGAGTGGCTCTGTGAGCTGGTGTCAGTTGTGGTGCCAGCCTGAGGATGTGAAACTTGTTCTTGTGAAAGAAAATGAGAGGTAACAACAACAAACATCTTAGGGAAAATGTGCAAGCTAACTGCTGGTGTAAAAAGATTTACTGACCATAATACTTGGTTAATTACATTCATAATAAATAGATTCCTATACTTATCTTGAGAATGTGGACAGCTTTATGTATTTACCTTGGATTTTGTGGCCTTAGTTAATCAATGGTCTGAAGTTTTAGATGAGATTCACTACAGGAATGCAAAGTAATCAAAGTTTGGGAGTGGGTTATTAAAACATTTCAGGTGATTGATATGGAGGGTATTGTAAGACCTTTGCCTGGATTGCAGCACTTCTTCAGTGTTCTGCTGCTTTTGTGTCACCTTTAGGAAAAAAATGCTTTTCTTTTTCTACAGGGCATACTTGGATGTCAATGAACTTAAGAACATACTCAAACTGGATGGATCCACACACCTCAACATCTTTTTTGCCAATTCCTCTGAGGAAGAGCTGGCTGGAGTGGCAACTTGGCCCTGGGACAAAGAAGCCTTGATGCATCTAGGTGAGTGATAAAGATGTTTCTTCTTTGCAAAGCATTCTTTTGAGGCACTAAGAAGGAAAGACAAATATGCGTTAAGCTCTGTTCTGATTTCTTATCATTCCTCTAATATATAGTCAGGGGAAAAAAAGTATTTCATGATTCCCAGATACTGGCTCACAACCAGGAAAATATTAGGTTATAAACCCAAAGCATATTATGGTATTTGTAGATGATGTCAAGCTGAAAGTATTTCACCTTTTCAGTGAAGCTACTTTACAGGGCATTCACTCCATGGGAGCAGTTTGCAGGTTGGGGGATAGGTGTGGGGATGAGACAGAGGTGAATCTTTAACCTTAGCTTGTTACATTCTGATCCTTAGTTCATTAGCAAGTATTCAATTAGCTCACAGACTGTAGCTAAAATCTGCTGCTATTTTTCTCTACCAATGTGCAAAAGAGCAAACAGCTTAGGGATTGTATTTCTAATGTTCACTTGAGTGGAACTGGAAGGAGTTTACTACCCTGCAGATTGCCTGGTGTGTTTCATAACCAGGTTGCTGCTGGAACCTGGGGATCCAGACAAAGCTCTGCAGCCTCCCAAATGACTCACTGCCACCTGCAGTGCCACTGGACCTGTGCTCCCTGCAAAACGTCAGAGGAGCCTCAAAAGGTTCAGAAGGCACTGACTGAGTCAGTGTGAACTTCTCCTAACTTCGCAAACATCCCTCCAGCTGCAAACCTGGCCTGGTCATCTCCTCTGAGCAGGAGGTCACATAGGTTTTTCAAATATTTCACCAACTCATCCAGACTCTCCTAGGCTGGAAGTGAAGTCCAGTTTAAGTCAAGTTAAATCTGTGACAGACTGTTTCAGCCAGTTTTTTATATTACCCAACCCTGTGTTGAGCTAAATAAAAAAGATATGGTGACTATAAACCTATATGAGGAGAACAAGCAGTGCTTATTATCCTAAAACATACAATGGAAGTTGAGCTGTGTGGAATAACCATCAGTCAGAGAGGCTTTTCCAAGGTCAAAAATACCCCAAAGATGGGATGTTACCATGTCTTTATGGTCACCTGTCCCTGCAGCAGAGAGAGGCTCCATGGTCAGACCAAGCAGTTGGCACTGGCTGCCCTACTTCAGTTTATTAAATGTTTTATTACAACATCCAGCTCTGCAGCTGCTCTGGAAGAAGTGTGAGCAAATTTCCCTTCCCAAGGAGCAGCATTTACACACTGACACTCCTGCTGAGCTCAGCTGGAACTGAAACCACTTCCACCCTGGCTTGCCTGCAGCCTCATCTCTGGGGCTCCTACTGGGAGTGCTCAAAACAGAAGGGTCCTGTAGCTGCCCAGCAGTGAGCATGCCCCAAGACAGCATCTGGCAAAAACAAAGATAGCTCTCAACCCCAGCCTTGACCAGCACCCACAGTGATGGGATTTCTATCACTTTGGGATGACAATCAGCGTGGATTTCTGGTTGTGGGTCTGATCCTTGTGTGGGCCATTTGCTGAAGAGTTGGACTCAATGATTCTTGTGTGTTCTTCCCAGCCCAGAAAGTTCAGAGACTCTGTGAAACATTAGCCCCAGTGTCACTGCACAAGTGGGATATGGCTGCAATGTAGCTGCTCCTTCCTTAAATGAGGATTTTCACAGCTTCCCTTGGTGTTGCCATGGGAGGGAGCAGAGAACAAGGGGAGAGCTCCAGAGTGCCAAGAAGAACCTACTGCAAGAGGGCTGGGGCTCGCCCAAAGCCCTGATGAGTTCTTCTGTCACTTCGTTAAGCTAATTGTCAGCATCATGCCTGAGCAAAACAATTTAAATTCAGCTCCTACAGAGCATTGACAGAGTTCATTGACCAAAAAAAAGATCTCACAAGAAAAAAATAGACATTGGACAGCAGATAAAATTTGACTTGCTAGAGGGAAAAAAAAAAAGTAAAAAATAAATAAATAATGCTCATAATTTCCTGTCATAATAGCCCTCCCAGACCTGTGCTTCGTTTGTAAGAATTCATCTTTAATCTTTTTTACTCTCTTCTATAAATCCAATATGTACTTAATAAAAAATATGAAATATGTCCTGTGGTGCAGATCTAAAGGCTGGGATAGAGATTGTCTGGGTGAGGGAGTTTATCTTTTCTGTAAAACTGCAATTGATTTAGATTCTTGACAGCTATAAAAAATATAAATTTTCAACAAAGGCAAAAATAAAATCTCCCTCTCCAGCTGCCTCAGGGCTCTCCAATGCCAGAACAATTTAACCAGGCTTTACTGGAGGCATATCCTGCTGAGGAATTTCACCAATATTCCAGCCACTGGAAAAAAAAAAAAAAAAACAAAACAAAACCAAAACCAAAACAAAACAAAAACAAAACAAAACAAAACAAAACCACCACCTTCTGTAATTCTTTTTGGGATAGAGGACCCAAAAAAATATGTCAGGGTACGCTCTGCCTATAAATGGCTCCACCTGGGTAGAGACCAAACACCAGAGGAATCACAGCTTGTATTGTATAGGAAGGGAGAGAGAGAAATCATGGGTTTATTGTTGAGCTGCATGCTGGTAGGTCTGTATATAATTAATTGGGAATGTGGAGAACTGGTGCGAGGAACAGTTCAGTGCTACGTGTGGCATAAGACACAAGATGCTGCAGCGTGGCAGATTTTATTTACTCTTTTGTGTACATATTTACATTTTCTGTTCACTTTTTTGAAATAGTTTTTATGGATTTGTACCTGCCCATGGGACTCCTCTCCACCCTGTGCACATTTTCACATGTGCCCCTGCTCAGAGGGAAGATCTTTTTTCTCCTGATATTTTGTGCATGTGTTCCTTCAGGACATTCACATTTCTCCTTCAGCACTGACACAGCTTTCAACTGAAGTGCTGCATGTTGTGTTTTGGATATTGTTCTTAGAGGAAGACCTGAGGTAATGGGGAAAATCAAAGCAGAACCACAGTCAGGGAGGTCTAGGAAAAGGGTTGAGCTCCAAGGAAAGACTGAAGGGATTACAGTGATTCAGGCTGAAGGGAAAGAGCCTGAAGTGGGGATGATGACAATCTCATAAAAGTTGATGAAAGGGGAGGAGAATCTTCTGTTCTTCATATCCGTGTGAGGAAGGACTTGAAGTCATGAACTTAAATTGCCAAAAATCAATTCAGATTAGATGTGAGTTAAATCCTTGCAGCTGTAGGGATGCTGAGTGCTGACATTGATTGCTGGGGCAGTCATGTTATCAGGGGTTGTGAACAGGCAACAGACCAGAGTGTGTGAGGGATGGTACAGACCTAATTGGCTTGTGAGTGGAATTTAGTGGACTTCTTAAGAACTTCATGGTCTCATTTTCCTCTAATTTCATGGTTTTTACAACCAAGTCCCCAGGCAGATGAGGATGAAGGGTCTATGGTGCATCAGAACCCGGTGATCTCATATTCCCTGTGCTACAGCACTGATAAAGTTCCCGCTGCCAAAACCTTTTCGCTCCTCATTGTCTCTAAATTATTAGAGTACCATGTCCAAGATCTATATTCCCACTATAACTTTTACAAAGCAGTCTCCTCTTCTCATGGAAGGCAGGACACAAAAAGGGTATTAAATAAAGGGCCATCAGGGGTTGTGAAGAGGCAACAGGCCAGAGTGTGAGGGATGGTACAGACCTAATTGTCTTGTGAGTGGAATTTAGTGGACTTCTTAAGAACTTCATGGTCTCATTTTCCTCTAATTTCATGGTTTTTACAACCAAGTCCCCAGGCAGATGAGGATGAAGGGTCTATGGTGCATCAGAACCCAGTGATCTCATCTTCCCTGTGCTACAGCCACTGATAAAGTTCCCGCTGCCAAAACCTTTTCTCTCCTCATTGTCACTAAATTATTAGAGTACCATGTCCAAGATCTATATTCCCACTATAACTTTTACAAAGCAGTCTCCTCTTCTCATGGAAGGCAGGACACAAAAAGGGTATTAAATAAAGGGCTTAGAAAAGTTGAGATCAACAAGCTAAATAATGAAAACATCAATCATATTTTAAATACAAAGGTACACCTAACTGAGCTAAAAATATAGTTCATATGATTAATTCAATGTACTGCAAGTCCTCACTAATTTGCCATTTGCTTATTTGCACATCCCTTAATTCATACAACAGAAAACACCTTTAGTTTTCTTTGCAAAAAAAACATTTAATAACCACATAGTTCTTTCAGGGTTATCACATTCCAGGATTTCATATTTTTTTGACACTTTAGACTTAATGCATATTCATTAGTGGACTGTGCAGTTCAGATCAAGCCAAGCTTGTCTGAATACATGAACAGTGTGTTTCTGACAGTTACTTCAAAGCTGCCTCCAAGACACCCTGAAAAAACTGCTCCAGCCTTGGGTGTGCACACTTTGCTTTGCCCAGCTCTTAATTTGCAAGTATTGGTGGAGCATTCTGCAGTTCTCAGGGTGTTTCAGAAGTTAATAGGCTTTTCTCACATCTTTACCCTGGGGAATATTATACAGAGTGTTCCAGGTGTGTTTTGTTTGACTCTTGGTGTCAAATACATTGCTTACACCTTTCTGGGCAGAGTCACACTCTCAAAGCACATGAAATTATCTAAAATAGCATACTAAGAAGTAATTTCATGCAGGATTTTCCTCTAAGTTAACCAAAAAAAACCTACCTTGAGTTTATTCTGTTGAAATAATAGTTGTTGCAGTGTTTTTGGTTTGGGATGTCGAGCTTTGTCCCACAGTTCCTTCTCCTTAGAGCCCCAGATTAAGGGTGAGATGAAACTTTGCTGGGCAGGAAATATGTCTGGTTCTGCAAAAAACTGTCTGTGCTGCAGAGGATCCAACAAACTGCCAGAGGAGCTACCCTTAGGAAGCTGTTCTTTCCCCTTTCTCCTGCTGTCCTGAGGAACACAAGGCAAACCTAGAAGCCATTCTCTTTCCCCTTGCAGGTGGCATCGTGCTGAATCCCTCCTTCTACGGAATCCCTGGCCACACACACACCATGATCCACGAAATTGGGCACAGCCTGGGGCTCTACCACGTCTTCAGGGGCATCTCTGAGATCCTGTCCTGCAGCGACCCGTGCATGGAAACAGAGCCCTCCTTTGAGACTGGAGACCTCTGCAGTGACACCAACCCTGCTCCTAAGCACAAGCTGTGTGGGGACCCTGGGCCTGGCAATGACACCTGTGGTTTCCACAGTTTCCTGAACACGCCTTTCAGTAACTTCATGAGCTACGCAGGTACTGGCCTCTGCTTGGGTTGCTGGGGGGGTCTGTGGCTGAGCAGGAACAAAGAATTGTGATATTACCCCTTATCATAGAGACAGGCGATCCCCCAGCCAGGGAATAATGTGCTCTGACTCCATGATTCAGAAGGCTGAACAATTGCTTTATTAAGCTATACTATATTACACTAATACTATACTATAACTACACTAAAGAGATGCTCAAGAAAACCCCGTGACTCTCTCAGACAGCCAGGACACAGCTTTGACCCAATTGGCCAAACAATCCAAACAATCATCACCTTCGGTAAACAATCTCCATAACACATTCCACATGTGACAAACAACAGGAGCAGCAAATAGAGGTAAGAATTGTTTTCTCACCGTCTTTCCCAGGAAAAATCCTGGGAGAGTGAATTATGTCTCTCTCTGTTCAGAGAATGTGAATACCACAACCCCTGATTTCTCAGTCCACTTCTTTATGCTGATAAAGGTCTAGGTCCCGGCTTGATGAGGGATCAGACCTGATTGATCAGAAATCCCTTCTAGTTCTTCTTTTCTTTTATCCCAGTTTTCCTCAAATTCACAGAGTTTCATGTGAAGACCAGGCAGAAGTTTTGGGGGATGGAGGAAATGAGATAAGCATTAAGAAAACAGCTTCTAAAGGCTCTACAGCAAACCTGACACCCTATTTCTCTGAGATCTGGATGCCTGATGTATGAGGTCTTTGAAAAACTCAAATCCAGAGACTGTTTATACTCTCCCAAGGAGATATTGAATGTCATATGAATATTGATACCATCAAGGCTGTCAGATAACCCTGTGACAAGTGGACAACTAATGACGCACTGCCCATGCCTCCAGGTGTCTGTTGAAATGCCATGTTTAGGTTTGATTTGGAATCACATCCCAGTTCCATCCTTAGGATGTGAATAGTGGGATTCTGCCTGGTCAAGGACTACCAGTGTGCTGTGCTGGTTTGTGCTGGGAGTGCAACAATAGAGGCTCCATATCAATGTGGTATGACCACCCCTCAAAGCAAAAGCTGATATGGTTACAACTCTCAGGCACAGCTCTGCTGACCAGATGTGCATTCTCCCAACAGAGCACATCCCAAAGAGGGCATTTGCTCCTGTGACCCTGTCCCATTGGATGAGGCTGGAGTGGGGACACTGATGCACCTCTGGAAGCTCAAGGAGAGCTGAAAGCTCCTCTGTTATTTCTCAGAAGGAGCAGGGGATACCTTGAGACGTATTTCCCCTTATTTTGGGCTGCAGGGTCTCTCTGTGGTGACAGTCTATGACAGTGAGCTGACAGAATCAACAACATTTTAAAGGCAACCAATATACTTACAGACACTGAAGGGCACCTTTATACTCCAGGCAAAAACACAGATTTCCCACTCAAAAGGTCACAGGAGTGCTTATTCTGTAATAAAACTGTAGAGAAGCAAAGTGTTTAATGTCATCTGGGGCATGGATTGAAATGATTTATAACCAAAATGCTTTTATGCCCTTTGTGGCACTAGCTAAAAGCAATGCAGAGTTTTCTCTCTATTTTTCTGTTTGTTTAGAGGGTGTTTTCAGGGACAAACACACCGAGTCAGCTCCTCAGTGTGCTCTGTGCTGTGGTGCCTGTGATTGTGCAGGGAGCCTGAGCACCAAGTCCAGCCCCATGGTAACATCCCTCAGATGAGACAGGGCCACTCCAGATGACAAAATCCCCCCACCAAATCTGTTCGTATGGATGTGGTGAGCAGTAGAGCATGCCTGTTTCAAAACTCTGAGCTCTTATCTTCCAAAGAGAACTTGCCTTGCCAGCTGACTCGGGAGCTGAGGCAGAGGCAGACCACAGAGATACCCATCTGCTCCTGGGAGCTACATGTGTGCTGGTGTTCTGAGCTGAAACCTCTTCTTTTTCCTTGAAAAATTAAGTGAAGCAACATGATAGATATCTCTAGAGCTCAAGCATGAATCTGTTTGCTTTTCTGTTGTTGCCAGTGGAGTAAAATATATCAGGATATCAAATTGCTGTCAAAATACCTTTGAAACATGTAGGTTGAGGTCATGCAGTTCTAGGAATTGCCTTTCTTTCATTTCTGTTTTGCTGCTCATGTACAGCTTGATCCTATTGTATTTGTCTCTCTGTTCCTGTCCAATCCATCTGTCCAGCTACCCCCAGCACTGAGCAAAGTGACTTTGACTTATAATTTTTATTTTTCCTGGAATAACAAGTTACAATTGCCAAAAGATTAGGTAGTGTGAGAAATAGGACTTGTAAATTATTTTTACAAGTCCAAATATCTGTGGTGTTCCCAAATAAAAGATAAGTTAGTATTTTAGATGACTTTTCATGAAATCATTATGAATTCTTCCTCTGAATTCTGTTGGAGTAATCATCCCAGCAAAGTATAGAATTTCTCTAATTATTGCTTTATCTGAGGATCTTGAACCTTTCTTGATATTGAGTGGAACACCTTTCTCCCTCGCCTCTCCTCCCTTCCCCTCCCCCTGCACACAGGCTGTGCTGATGTTTAAACAGATTGAGAATGCAGGTCATCATTCTCCTGTGCCATTGTCCCACTGCTTTGTCCTATATATATTTTATTGTTCTTTTATGATGGCTATTAAGGGCCTTTGTCTCCTTCTGTGCTTCCGTGAAGAATATTTATGGCTTTTACAGCGTGCTCAGGGATAGACCATTGATAATTATTGAGGAAATCCAGAGATGTCACATTAAAGCAGCTTTTTGCATATCCACAGGGATTTGTAGATATTATCAAGAGGGTGGTGTGTGTCTATCTGCTGTGCATGTTTGATCAGAGGAGTGTCACTGCTCAGTGGAATTGGGAGGAACACAGGAAAACACGTGTGCTGGTGTGTCCCTACTGTGGGAGGGCTGCTGGATCCCGACTGGAGCCGTCTCCTTTTGCCTGCATCTCTGGGAAGATGTGGCCAGGTTTTAAATTAGCCAGCAAATACTCATTTGTCTTTAGAAGAAATTCATATTTTCTTGTTCCTCTGCAGTACCACAGGGCATGGACTTGTAAACATCACAGCACCTCCTAATGCTGTCACAATATTGAACTTACACGAGCAGCCTCCGGTGACCTGCATCTTCCCAGAGAAGTGCAGCACTTGACCTGGGCAGAACTGTCATTGTTGTTTGGATCCCAGCTGGGACCAAGCTCTGCCAGGCTGGGAACTCTGCAGGCACATGTGAAGAAACACTCTGTGTTTTCAAGAGCTTTTCATCTGATGGGAAGAACACCAGAAAAATGGTTGAAGTGCTTAGCATCAAGTTCCTCAGCATAGCTTTGCTGGGTGACTTTGCACAACATATTTATTCCCTCTGGGATCTGCACAATAGAGAAACAGCAATTTTCTACTTCTCTGGGGCACTGTAGTTGTAAAGCTGTATGGTGTTCAGAGGGCAGTGGATGTGTTCTTGTTGCCAAATCATGTTTGAGGAAAACAAGATGAAATGAGAAATGGGTATTTATGGGAAGTTATCCAGCATAATTATTCCTCCATTTTGAATGAAAAATAAATAAGAAATATCAAGAAATGTTTGTGAAAAGTTCAGAAAGGGGTTAGAATCATAGTGGCAATGGGGGAGAATTTATAGAACTAAAGTTATTTTCTGCACCAAAAACATACGTTTTTATCAGTGTTTGAAATTATATTTTGAATTGATCTTCCAGAACATTTTTATTTGCTCATTAGAAAATTTAAGAACTTTAAAATTATGTATTTTAAAATGCTATGGTGTTTTAATCTAACAGAACTGACAGTCTGTTGCCCTTAGTTTGCATGACTACCAGTCAGTATTTTCTCCTTTACTCTTCCATCTTCCTTATCTCTTTCTGAGAGATATTATTTTAAATGTGAAATTCTTTTAAACCCAGAGCTCCACTGGTGGCCCAAATCCTGCCCAGAAGGTGCTGCACTGAAGCTTTCTGTTTCTTCCCCTCCTTGTCTCTGCCTGATTTAGAGATGATCTCTGGGTGCTTCAGGTGTATCCCAGGTCAGGGGGAGGGAACGTTTATTGATTTATTTCCTTCCTTTTCAACCATTGTTTCTTTTCACCTGCCTCCACAAGTGATGGCTGCGCTAATTCCTTCACAGCCCATTAACTCTGGAGTGCTGTGGGATCCCAGCCCGGCCCTTCCAAGCAGCTGCCATTCACCAGGTCGTAATTCTTCCCCTTGCTCCCACCTCCTGTCCCACGTGGCTGACGTGGCTTCTGTTTGAATTCTAGATGATGACTGCACCAACTCCTTCACGCCCAACCAGGTGGCCAGGATGCACTGCTACCTGGACCTCGTCTACCAGAGCTGGCAGCCCACCAAGAAACCGGCTCCCGTGGCAATTGCCCCCCAGATTGTGGCTCGCACCTCCACCTCTGTCACCCTCGAGTGGTTTCCACCCATCGATGGCCACTTCTTTGAAAGGTGATCATGCTCTGCTCTGTACTTTCATGCTGGAAAAATGGGAAGGGGAGAACTGGAGGCCCCACTCCAGGAGCGCAGCTTGGTCATGTGCTGTGCTCAGCCTGACTTAAGGCTCTTTCCTAAATTGGTTCATACTGAGGAGGTTATTGATCTGTTGTCTGCTCTTCCTTTCTCAGCCTGTAGCACTCAGTTGAAGGCCATTGATTTGCCATGTAAAGGGCAAATCTTTCTCCATATGTTATGGGAGGAATTTTCAATCAAAGATTCCGGCCCTGTGATTCCTGCTGTTGTTGCTGCTCACGAATACCTGTGGGCTTCCGCTGTGCCTGCATGTTCCCCCCTCCTCCCCTTGCACATTCCCTTTGCAAGGACAAAGTGGATCTTGTTTTTACATCACAGAGCTCATGGGCAAGGAGGTGGTTGGAGTGGGGACAGGGACAAATGCTGCCTCCTCCCCTGAGCTGCAGATGTGAGATGGTAATTGAGCAGGGCAGAGTCAAAGTCCCAAACCCCTGGATAGGATGTGAATCTCCTGTAGTTCAGTGTAGGGGTGTGTATTCCTGTCTGGCAGGCATGCAGCTATGTGATATCAATAATGGAAAATGGAGGGCTCTGGGCGGGAGTTGCACCTCATTGCAGCCCATATTCAGTGCAATTCTGCCCCAGTATGACCCGAGTAACTGGGTAGCTCATCTAAATGCTCTTATGCAGCTCTTGGATGAGCTGCAGGAGCTATGGGAGTCCTGGCAGAGAACTTCCCAAATCACTGACCTTCTCGCATTACCATTAACTCACATCCCCGTTTGCACTTCTTCTCCACCTCTTGCTTTGTTGTTTTATAGAGAGCAAACTTGGAGTGTCCTTCAGGACCGCAGCAGTTCAGAGCACAGGAGGCCAAATTTACAAGCGTATTAGCACCCAAAAAGCTGCCTCAGCATTGCACTGCTGCTTTGTGCTGGGAGAGCACCTTGAAACCATTGCCTCCATCAAGGATGAAACTCCTTCCAGCACCGCTAGGACACCATGGCCATTTCAGTGGCCAGCTTGTGCTTTATCCCACTAGACAGAGAGCTGTTATTTTCTGCTTAGATGAGATTTTCCACCCTTATTGGAGATTAATATGGGGAGGGAAATCAAATCCTGTTAGGAATTGATAAAGAGAGTTCTTGTGCTCTGAACAGTGTTTGCTTTAATTATAGTTTTGTAACCAAATCCTTTTATTCCCTACCTGTGAAAAGGACTCATATAGTTCTGAAAATTAATTCAGAATTTTTCAGCCTATAATCATTTTTAGGTTAATTAAGTTTCTCCAATTTAATTTAGATTTCAGAAGATGCTTATTGTGTGTTAAATAAATGCCATCTGCCTCTAAAAAACACATTGATGCAGAGTTAATTGTTATGTAACCAAATATGACTTTATTACATATTTCTTATAACTCAATCAATATGTTCTTAATAACCTCTAGTTACTTGCTTCTTAAATAACACACAGTGGATAGCCTGTTAAATCTAAAATTTCATAACAGAGTTATCATATGTTAAATAAAGAGTGATTTTCCAGGAAAAAAAAGTCCTTTGGGTTTTCAAATCTGTGTGCTCAGTATTACTGAAGAGATTTAAAGAGACAGCCTCAAATACTTTGAGTCCAATTCCTTGTTAAAATGAGATTCCCACTGCTAACGGACACAGCAATGTTGCCGTGACCATTTAAAAATGTCACTGAAACATATAAATGACCCTGTCTAAAACATGCCCAAATTTTTGATCTGCTAATCAAAACAAGGATGATAGTATTATTCTAGTGACTAATCCTGGAAAAGCCCACGTGCTGAACTTCCAGAACCGCTGTGTCCAGCACTGCTCGGTCAGAGACTCATGCCTGTATCAATTTGTGAAATTGGGTCACTGTGCAAGACAAGTAGGAGGTAAAATTGGCCAAGTATAATCTTATCTGTGTGTGGGAATACTGTAAATCTTTGCAGATATTTTTACACAAAGTGAACACCATTGGCCCAAATTTTACTTGCCTCACTTGAATGAATAAACTCATTCACTTCAATGGGACTATTCATGTAAAAAACAGAAGACTGATACTCAGCTGCTGAGTGCCTTGGGCCTGGTTTCTAATGCACAGAGGCCCCTTCCTTGCTGTTTTGACAGTGTAAAAGAGCCTTCAAAGGATGAATGGCTCTGGCTACATTAGCAAGTGTTGTGGCCCAATAGAAGTAGATCTCCAGCGCAAAACAGTTGTTAATGAAGACCTGACGTCAACACCGCAGGGGCTGGGGGCTCACGGTGCTCCCACAGGAGCACATCAGGTGTGGTCCTGCAGCACACCTCCACTCTGGTTCCTGGTAAAACTGGGTCCAGCTTCTCTGCTCCAGGACTGTTCTGAGTGCTGGAAGCAGGGAACAGGGGGAATTTCACTCCCAGAGCTCACTCCTGATCCCAATTATGATGCTGCTGTGGGCGTGCTCAGCGTAACTCAAGTTCCTTTTATGTCTCTTTTATTCTCCAGAGCTGTGCACAGGCAGTGACCTCTGCTTAATGAAAGTCAGGGAGGGAAAATTTAGCCTTCTGTTTAAAAACGTAGCACTGGGCTAGCTGTGTCTGTGGGAGGTCCTGACAGGTTGAAGGGAGATGAGGCATGGAAAGTAAAGACTGTGTGTCTGTTCCCTGCTTAGATACAACTCTGTCGTAGGTGAATTAGATGCTTTCCTCGTAGGGTCTTCAAATTACCTGATTACTTATGTGGATTTAGGGGCAGAGAGCAATGTTAACTCCTAGTTCCTGTAAATTTGGGGGTGGCTCTCCTGTGTTCTCCCAATTTAGCAAAAGTAGACACAAGAGTTTTGCCCAGGAGTAAAATCTTCTTCCTGGTGGACCCCTCTGGCCTCTTCAGAGTGTTCTATTGATATTTGCTCTCTCACTCTAAAAAGTCACTTACCTGCATGTAAATTTGTCAGGATGCTTTGACCCTAAGCTCCAGCAACTGGTTGGGCTCCCAGACATCCCTAATAATCAAATATATCAAGAACCAGCATTTCTTCTTGTAGCTCCTGTCCACAGGATTGGAATCCTTCCCGTTCTTCATCCTCCCTTTGAAAAAAGCATGAAAAAATGCACACACAATAACATGTAATAATAAAATAACAATAAAGCAAAAGAAACAAGTCAAAACAAGCCAGAAAAAGAGAAGTCCCTTCATTTCCTGACTGCACCCATTGGATATGTTCATCTGCTGTCTCTGAACATCCATTCATGCACCTCCTGTCTGAGATGCGTGGGCAGATGTAAACAGTTATTGTCATGGGGCTCTGCAGCAAATTCAGGCAGAAATCTTTGAATGCATCTTTCTTCAAGTTTTCATTGAGGTGACAGCATTAATTTCCATGAATCTGATTCTATCTCATTCTTAACAAGCAAATATTTTGGTCAGTGTGGTGTCCCAGAGATGGCTGGGCTTGATAATCGCTCTGTTAAACCTTGCTGGAAAGTTTCAGCGCCTGACAGGGGAGAAGACCAATCCTGAATTTCAAGTATAGCAGCTCAAATTTAGTCTGTAAACAGGCACTCTTTACCCAAAGGAATGACAGATTTTTAGTGATTTTGAGTTGCCTACTGAACTGGTGCTGGCCCTGAAGGAAATGGTCTGTTTTTCGCTAGTAATCTTTAGATTTTGAACCCACTTCACTGAAATGTCATGCTGTAGGAGTGAATTCCTCCTGTGCTCTGAACTTCATAAGCTGGAATTTCCCCAGTACTTGGCCTATTAGAAAACAGAGAAGTCTAGATTTTCCATTAGCCTGTACTTTGGGCAGTCATGTGCCGCCATGTATAAGGTGGCAGATATGGCTATCATTCCAATTAATAGTGGTTTTTGAACCAATTTATGCTCTTTTTTTTTTCTTGTTGTCTATGGCTTCATAAGGTATAAGGACCTGGCTTAGGTTTTCATAAGCCTGTAAATGCAATTCCATAATTAGGTTTGACATTCATGGCTCTTTATAGGATTTGTGTGCAAGAGTCTGCAGACCAAAAACTCTAACCCAGGAGTCATCCCCTGTGTAAGTCCTTTCAGCCAGTGGAGTTACATCAGGGTTGAGTTTGGCTCCCAGACTGGAAAAGTAAAAAGAGAAAGTTTGCTCATAGCCTTTCCCACATGATGCTCCTTGTGATTTCTCTCTTACCTCCAAGTCCTCACTGGTAAAAGGAAATGTTTGTCCATAAGCCTACAGTTTTTTTCCACCATGGCAGCCTGTGATGAAATTGTATAGCTGCTAATTTGAGTAAAAAGCAGTCCTAATTGTGGAAACTTGGCTTCCAGAGCCCTCTCCTCATCCAGGACCAAGTGCTAATGCAGGAGTCTCTTTGTAGAGAAACTGAAGGATTATTATTGCAGGACTTCTATCCTGACTGGTCGTGGAAGTGTCTGAAGAACAACTGCAGAACAATAATTCTACATTTTGATTTCTCAGGGCCATTTATTCAGGTCTTTTGATTTTTTAAGAAATTTTGGTTTTGCATGTATTATTCAGGCAAGCTGAGTCAGACACCTAAACCTCTGCTAAATAGGCAGCTGAGAAATGAAACAGGGAGGCAGTATCTTGCCAGTGGTGCAGGTGGGTGAAGTGAGACACGAAGGGAAGTTGCTCACAACATGCCCACATTTTTTCATTACCAGTGTTGCAGACCATGAAAGAAAGTGAGGGCCGCCTTCTTCTCTCTCTTCTTTATTCTGCCCCATTGCCATGTTGTATTTTTCAGGTGTTTTCAGTAGGTGCATCCCCTCCTGAACTGCACAGGTTCAGCCAGTTACTGTCTCTTTCAGGGTGGCTCAGCCACTGAGGATCCCAAATAACCTCTGCCTGAGGATCACAGTCCTCTCTTCACAGCAGTGCTAAAATAAATCATGCAGTGGTGGTAATGATGGTTAAAATTAGCATAGCTGATTATAATAGTTGATATGAATTATTTAATAATTTACTCAAGCCATTCTTACTAGAGTAGCACAGAGAGTACACTGTGTTACACACAAATTGTTTGCCTAAAACTTCTGTCCTTTCCGGTGCATTTGATCATTAGGATAATTAATTTTTAACTTTCCATTTCAGCAGAAAGTGTTCCTTAAAGCAGAACAATTAATTCTGAATAGTAAGCAGCTTACTGGGGTAAATAACCATGTACTTTGAGTCATACAGAGTTCCAGATTTGTGACCCCAAGGAACATAGGGCTGAACTGTATGAATTGCATCCTCAGCTGATAGAAATCATCTTAACCTTATGGAGGATATTAGAGTTACTCCAGTCTACATCAACTTAAACCCCGATCTTGTGAATTTGTTAGCAAAACTATTTAAACTGACTAAGGGTAGTTTTGGATTAGATGTTAGGAAGAAATTACTCCCTGTGGGAGTGGTGAGGCCCTGGCACAGGGTGCCCAGAGCAGCTGTGGCTGCCCCTGGATCCCTGGCAGTGCCCACAGCCAGGCTGGAGAGGGCTTGGAGTCAGCCTGGGACAGTGGGAGGTGTCCCTGCCATGGCAGGGGATGGAATGAGATGAGCTTTAAGTCCTTTCCAACCCAAACCAGTTTGTGATTTGTGAATTGGTGTTTAACCCCTGCTCAGCCAATCTTGTTGGTAAGACAATCCTAAAGATATTACAAGTTCAAGCAATAAATAAATCCATGGTGAGAGCAGAAATAGATCTGAAAACACCTGAGGCAAATTTCTCTGCTCTAACCCCTAAGCAATGCATGTTTTCTTTTGTCATAGTTTGGTCCAGTACGGGAGGGGGAAATATAGGTGAACGTGACTTCCCAATTTGCTGTCATTTTGTGTTGGATAGAGCACTCAAAAATGCTTTCTACACAGGCTCTTGACTTAAATCTACAGAAGGTCAGCATCAGAAAACACTTTTGTCAGTGTCTTGAGAAAAGGGGGTTAAGTGGACCTGAATTCTAAATCTTATTGCTTTTAATATAGTTGAATAAGCAGCTCATTCAGCTGTTACTAAGTTGGTGTGTTTTCCTGTTTTCCTGGCCTCCTAGAGAAGTGGGATCAGCATGTGATCTGTGTGCAGAAGGAAGAGTCCTGGTGCAGTACGCCTTCAGTGCCTCTTCTCCCATGCCCTGCGATCCCTCGGGACACTGGAGCCCACGGGAGGCAGAAGGTGAGTCACAGGGATGGGAACAAACACATGGTGGGAGAGAAGGTGGGACAGGGCAAAGGGAGAGCCACAAAGACAGTGGGAAAATCTGGGAATGGTCTGTTATATCTGCATGTAACCTGGACAGAGCTAGCAGGCAGAGGAACGCTGTGCCCTGAAGGAATGCCACTGGCTCAAATGCCTGTGTTTTGGCCCCTGAGTCCTGCCCCTGCCCATGAATTAAGTGAATTCCAGGAGCTGAACATGAATTTCACAAAGCAGCAGAGTGCCAAGAAATTCTGACCATTCACATCTGCCAGACGAATTCCTCAGGGGAGCTGTTTTCTCCCTCTACTCCAACTCCAAAAGTGAGGAGCTGTTATTTATTTGGGCCTGATTTGTGCTGCCTTCACTTGTGGTGAATAACAGCGGGCTGCAGCAGCAGCCAGGCTGGAAGGAGGTTGCTCTTTGGGCAAGTGCCCTGCAGCAGGAATGCAGGTGACCACGTCAAGCCCTCTTGTTCAGGGTGTTTTGCAAGTCATTCTCTTGGAGCCTGTTGCAGGGAGAATGGTCTGCAGGGCTGGTTGTGCAGTGCCATTAGATCTCCATCATTAACTCCTCCACACGTCCCTTCCGTTACGTCCCTGGGTGTATGTGGTGGAGCATATTTAAGATTGTACCAGGCAAAGGTCAGTTATCCCAAATCACACTTTGGAAAGAGTAGAGTATTATTTCAGCCTGTGCCTCATGAACTTTTCCTTCCGGAGCAGCCACCCTTCACCATGCGCACACAGGTGAGCTCACTGAGCCCCAAGGACAATCCTGGATTTTGCAAACTCATTATACAAGTACCTTCCTATGTTAAGGGTTTATTTGTCCTGCAACTAAAGCATGTGGGAGGTATTCTGCAAGGAATATTATTTGGGCAGGAGCTCTCCCTTGTCCTAAGGTCAGCATGTGGAATGAGCTGTGCCCCTGCTGCTTAATGGGACAGTGATCAGTGTCCTCTGCCCCACACACACGTGTCCCAGGGTGGGAGCCCAGCAGAGGTTGTGTTTCACTCTGACTCACCCCCTAAATTTAGAACAGGTTGCCCAGAGCAGCTGTGGCTTCCCCATTCCTGGAAGTGTCCAAGGACAGGTGGGATGGGTCTTGGAGGAACCTGGGATAGTGGAAGATGTCCCTGCCCATGGCAGGGGTGGAACTTTAAGGTCTTTTCCAAAGCAAACCATTCCATGGTTTCAGGACATCCAAGGCTGCTGGGCACAGCTCAGAGCACACCTGGCCTGTGGGTGGAAGCTCCATCCTGGGAAGCTGCGCTCTGGGTTTGAGGATGATTGGATCACCCAGTAAACATCATTAGCAAAGTTTGGATCACTTGCAGAAGCAGTTCAGGGTAGAAGGTGGAATTTCCACTTAGCCAAGGATCGCAAGACTTTGAAACCTGTTTTCATTTGGAACAAAACTTGAAACTTTTGAAATTCTCCATGAAGGAAAATTAAAAGCAAAAAGTGTTTGAGGCCAGCCAAAATGTTTTGTTTAGCTCGTATGGACTTTGGTTAAATTATGACAGTCGAAAATATACCCTTAGTATAGAATCTAGGGCAAAAGCAACTTTGAATATCAAAATGGAAAGTGTTTCAAGATGCAAAAGTGAAAAGGTTTCTCACAAAAATGTCAAAACACAATGTTCCAATAGTTAAAATAGTTCCAATAGTTAAAAATTTCTTGCTATTTTCCCTTCCAGGACAAAATTTTGGCCAAATAAACCAAATTTTGCAAAGTGTTTTTATTTTGAAAGGACTGTGTATTCCATTGAAATATGCAGTTCCATTAAAATTTCTTCACTGAGCTTTGATTTGAAAACTTCTAGATCTTGCACGTCTTGCCAGAGGCATCATTCCTAGAGAAACTAAGCTACTCTAAGATTTATTACTCAGCAGCATTTTGCATTTAATTTCCTCTTCTTGCTGTGTGTGCCTGCATGTTCTTAACTATGAAGGCTGCAGTCTGATCCTTATCTGTCTCATTTAGTTGCTCCTGTGCCACTTCTATGGAACAGAAATTTGGTAATCATGTCCTCTTGATTAATGAGTTGTTGCCACTTTAGGGTAGAAAGTATACCAAGTGTATGGTGTTTGTTGCTCCATGATTTTCTGTCTCCACTACCACACTCCCTGACACTCAGACCCTCTGCCTATTTGCACTTGCTCTGAGTTACAAATAGAAGTTAGATCATTGTTTGGCTTCTTTAATTGTCTATCTGTGACTACTCAAGCCGTCAAGCTTTAAATTCACTTTCTGCAGGGGTTTTTGTGTGTAAATCTCCACTGCTTGAATGTCCATGGAAAATGAAGACAAAAGAGGCACAAGCACCGCCAAAATTAACTTGTTTTAAAATCTGAGATGACACTCATTGAAAATGTTCCGTAGGACTCATTCAGCTTCTGAGCAGAAAACCACACTCCTCACATGTCTCTGGAGCAGCTCTGGTTGGTCTGATCTTTTTCCTGAGGTCTCCTACCCCAGGCAGCTGCACCAGCAGTGGTCTGGGCTGTGTGGGAGCTGTACCCATTGCAAAACCCTGCTGTGGGCAGTGTCCTTCCTAATTCCCTGCTCATTCCTGAGCATGGTGGAATCCAACATCAAGGCTGAGGCATCTTGTGGTTCTTTCTCAGCCAGTTGTGGCCCCTGAACGAGGGGCTCCTTGTTCCTTGGCGGAGGTTGTTAGAAGGCTCATGAGATCAGGCAGCTCTGATTTACTCTTTATCTTCACTGTAGAGACAGAAGGCTCTAGCCTACCTGGATTCTCACCAGCAGCACCAGCTAGGTCAACAAACCTTACAGCACCTCCATAACTCTGTCAAAGGGGGGTTTTATGTAAGAAAGGTGATTTTGGCTCAAGCCCAGTGGGTACCTTTGCTTGCTGTGCAATATGTGCATATATCAGTCAGTTCCTCCTGCCTGGCTCACTGCTGACTGAGAGAAGTGTGAGATTTTTTATAAAAATGTTGCTGCTGCCTTGTGCTGCTCTAGAGCTCAGCCTTTTCTTGGGTCTAATATTTCCCTCAAGAGCAATTCCTTCTGTATCTTAATAGTCCCAGCTGGACACTGGAGAATTGGGTTGTTCCTTTATCTTGACCACCTAAGAAATAAGGCAGGTGAGTTGCAGTTGAGGAAGAGGTCTACTCCTGATGTGAGATGGCCTCTGAGGCTCTGTCCCTGTGCTGGGGAATTCATCCCAGGGACTGCACTTAACTGCACAATGATGGATCCACACACCAGGCTGTAGGACAGCATTTCAGGGAAAGGCACCCTCCTAACTCCAACCCTGCTCTCAAACCAGGACATGGGGTTTGGCTCTTCCTCACAAAACTCACATTCCTGTTTTGTGTTAGGCAAGACGTGATGTTGCATGAGATGCTGTTCTCTGTCTGATCTGTCTCATAAGGCAAAGGATTTTCAAAATCCGAGTACGGAGGGAAGAATAGCTTCTATACTTTTTCTTTTAACATAAAAATATTTGTAATTTTCAGAGTATTTACCTATCTCTAGAAGTCCAGTTATATGAAATAAGGTTTTCGTCCTCTTCCATAATCAAATGAATCTTTCTCACCCGGGTCTAAATGTTTCATAATATTTAAGAAAGAGTATCTTTATCTCAATTTCATTGAGGTTTTTAGTTTATGAATGACTAAAATCTGCCACCTATTTTGGGGTAATGCTCTGTGTGCTGAGCTCCCTGGAGGCTGAGTCCAATTCATGCCTCTCCAGAGATTGCACACTGATGTACCCAAACATGCAGGTTTGTTTGGAATTTAAGTCTTACTGAGCCTTGAACTGACAGAGGTGAATTTGCAGGATCCCAGGTGGGGACGTACTGGGCTGTGAGCCATTAGCTCCATTTTCTTTTCTGCGAGAGGGCAGTGGTAAAATTCACACATCTTTCCAAAAGCCCTCTGAGATACTGGAGTTAAAAAAGACCTTAGGGCTGCAGTCAGGAGTTTGCTGTGGGTCTGAGGAAGTCGTCAGAGGGCTCAGCCAAGCACACCCAGCTGCCAATGAGGGTGAGATAACGTGAGCTGAATGGGGTATTGCTGCTCACAGTGATTATCCACAGGGCTCGCACACTTGCCAGGGGGGAAACTCGAGCGTGTTAAATGGGCCTCTGGCTCTCTTCAAAACGTATCACTGTTGTGGTCTCTCCAGATGCTGGTCTTAGTGGCATTCCCGCTGCTTTCTGCCATGTGAGGAGGAGAGAGGGGCTCTGGGATATGGGAGGTGAAGGGGAAGCATGAAAAGTTGGGCATCTGCAGGACAATAACGTTGAATCGCAGGAAGGCTGCCAGGAAATCTATTCTGCATCTGGGTTCATTTGGTATGAACAGGAGAATTCCCTGAGCTGTTTATCCTTGACAAAAGAGACACATTTCTAACACTTCATTGAATCACTGACAATCAGAATAACCTTCACACGTTGCCCTTTTCTCTTTAAATTAGTAGTGATGTCCTGTTTGTCCATGTATGCCCAATAGTTTATCTTGCTTTTTCCTCAGTTGCAAACAACTGTGCTGTCCTTTTTTTCCCCTCTGCCTTCTGCATTTCTCTCCTCTCATTACCTTTCTTTATCTTCTTTTCTGTACTTTGCCTTCTCCCTGTCATGCTTGCCTCCCTTTTTGTGTGATTATTTGGGTAGGAAAAGGGAATTTATAGCTCTCACTGGATTCTGTTACCAACTGTTCCACCCGTCTGACCCCTCTGGATCTTGCAGTCCATGACTCCACGCCAAGTTGTAATGTTACCATAGTATTTGGGAACCCAGCAAGCATTGTGGCTTTCATTATTTTTTAGTACTACCTCCCATGTAGTTGAACACAGCCAATGGTGAGAAGAGTAAAAGCACAAGTGCCTGTTGTTTCATCACAATGAGAGCAAAGAGACAGCTCAGACCTGTGCTCCATGTGCCTCCAAAAAAGGGGCCTTGCACAACATGCTAGATCAACCTGTAAATGCCACAGGAGTTGCCCCTGAACAGCACAACTGCTTCTTGGAACAAACAAAGGCTCTTTTCTTGTCTTTGTTAAAGGGAAAAAGATTGTATTTTTCAATGAGAGGCAAGGGAATAAGTAGGAGGTGAACTGGAGGCAAAGTGACTCTGTTTATCAGGTAAATTACCAAGTGGAAGAAGTAGAAAATACTATAGTTTGGCACAGGGCAAAACACTAGAAATAGGAAATACAGGCCCAGCTGCACTGGCACAGAGTCTGTTGTGTGGCGTCCAGTTCAGCTGGGCACTTAAACTGGGTTTGTGTCTCCCACCTGGCCAGGAGACACTGGTGTTCTGTTCCTCCTCCCCGTGCTGGCCCTGCCTGTTTTGATTAAGTAAATAATTGGTTTCCTGGACAGATATGTTCTCCTGCTACCAGTCTGTCTTTAAACTGATGCCAATGAAAACTCATGTTCTCTAACTTCTACTTCTTCTGTGCCCTCTCTTTGCCTCCTTCTTCCTTCCCAGGGCACCCTGACGTTGAGCAGCCCTGTAAATCCAGTGTCAGGACATGGAGTCCCAACTCGGCTGTCAACCAACACACGGTGCCCCCAGCCTGCCCCGAGCCCCAGGGCTGCTACCTGCAGCTGGAATTTCGCTACCCCCTGACTCCAGAGTCCCTCACAATCTGGGTGACATTTGTTTCCCCAGACTGGGACTCCAGTGGAGCAGTGAATGACATCAAGCTGCTCACTGTCAGCGGGAAGAACATTTCGCTCGGGCCACAGAATGTCTTCTGTGACATCCCACTGACCATAAAGCTGGATGTGGGACAAGTGGGAGAGGAGGTGTATGGGATCCAGATCTACACCTTGGATGAGCACCTGGAAATCGACGCTGCCATGCTGAGCTCTGTCCCCCACAGCACCCTGTGCTCAGGCTGCAAACCCATCCAGTACAAAGTGGTGCGGGACCCCCCTTTCCAGTCTGGATCTCCAGTGGTCATCTCAAACCTCAGTAGGAGATTTGTGGACACGTAAGTAGCTGCTTTCCAGACAGCTAGATAGATCAAAACAATGCCCTGTTCTTCTCACCCTTCTAATGTCCAGCACTACAAGTGATTGTTGAGGTGTTGAATTAGACAGACATGACAAGAATTACCAAGTCAGGATATCTGCATAGTTTGTCCCTGAAACCAGGAGCATTAAACCCAAATGAGATAACCTGAGATTTCATTGAGAGTTTTTGAGAAATTTCTGGGCTGTCTGTACAGAGATGTGTCATTCAGACTTTCTTTAACTAGAAAGGATAATGCAGTCTACGTAAGGTATGATAAATTAAATGTTCAGGCTAACCTAAATGAGGACCTCTGGAATAACATGCTCACCATTTCCTTGGCAATCTTTTGAAAATAATGTTTTTGGTGGAGAAGGAGAAAGCAGGGCTTTCAGTGCTGGAGCACCAATTAACTGCTCAAAAAAGTGTGTAAAGAAATACACATGCATGTTCAAGTGTATAGATGTGTTTCACCTACTTCCATTTTCTGCTTTCATGGGTCACTAAACCAATTGTGTTGGTGTGAGATTGTTCTGAAATGAGAAACATGGCAAATGCACTAGTTTGTTGTAGAAACTGAGTGTCATCCCAGATACAGTTACAGTCATCTAGTAAAAGGATGCATTACTGTTGAGGAAAGTTCAAAATATTTACTAATTTCAAGGAGATCCGTGATCTACCCATAAGCATTTGCCAGGAACTAAAATATCTTTTGCATAACATGATTCCCTGGAAATGATTCACTCATCTGTGGGAGCAACATGAAGCTCTTTTGAAAAATGAACACCAGATAAAAGGAAACCTGCTAAGAAAACTGCACTCTAATTTAGAAAAGATGATCTAATTAGTACAGCTAATATCAAGGAAGCATACATCATTACGGTCTTCTAAAGCATATTTAAATAGAATAAAAATGATTAATTAACAATTCAGTAGTCATGAGCTACCATCCCTTTTCATGGCCCAATTATGCATCTCAGAAGATGCAAATTGTCCCTACAGATTTAAAAAATTAAGGTAACTAACAATAGTGAATCTAAAAACAAAATGCAGGACATCACTAAGATTACTCATGTGCTGAAAGTTAAGCATGTGCTTAAGTGCTTTCTTGGGTTGTAGCCTTTTTCAGACAATTGCTGGCACTTAGCATGAGATGGATATTGGCATATTGGAAATGTGGAAAGTAGTGAATTTTCCCAAGATTTTGCTGTGAAAGCATCTTTGCCTGAAACCTAGCCCACTCTCACTGGAAAATGGGACTGGTTTGGTTTGAAATATTTGCATACCTTAGCACAAGTTCCCACACAAACAGGTCCAGTTTTGACTCATAACACAATATGAAAGAAAAAAGAGAAACCCAAAACATAATTTGTATTCTGAATTCTATTTCTACGTCTTTTGTTGAAGTTCCCACAGAAACAGGTCCAGTTTTGACTTCATAACACAATGTGAAAGAAAAAAGAGAAACCCAAAACATAATTTGTATTCTGAATTCTATTTCTACGCCTTTTGTTATGATTTTGTGGGTCACTTCAAGCTTACAGATAGCTCAGGTGGAGAAGTGCTCTAAGAATTAACTCAGCCAGGAATTAATGACAGTTTTGCTGAGGGCCATTGATTAAATCACATTGGGTAACAGCACTATCCCTGTCTGTATGTCTCGGGTAGTTACACAGCCAACTAAGAATCAGACAGAACACTTAATTTAGTCTTTCTGGGCTCCACCTGTGATCAGTGGACAGAAATGAATGCTCCTGGAAGCTGGCACAGCCAACCTCACAACCAAATCCCATCCAAACCCTCCAGGCCAGCTGGGCTCACTTCCTCTGTGTCTTACCGGGTACCAGAGGGAAAATCCTGCCAGTGAGCTCTGGCAGGACACTTGGGAAGAGAAATTTTAGTCACTGGGTGAGGAGATATGCAGATTCTTCAGCAATCATAGATGGCTTTGTGACTGTTTTGGCTGAATGAGGATGGGCAGGCCCTGGCACAGGGTGTCCAGAGAAGCTGTGGCTGCCCCTGGATCCCTGGAAGTGTCCAAGGCCAAGTTGGACAGGGCTTGGAGTGGTCTGGGATAATGGAAAGGGTCCCTGCCCATGGCAGAGGGTTTGGAGCAAGATGATCTTTAAACCAGTCTGTGATTGTGTGATTCAAGACTTCTGAATGTGTTTGAACTTTTGAGAAGTGAGATTAATTTTTATCATGTCATCCAGGCACAGCACTGCTCTGTATCCCCTGGTGATGGGGAGATCCAGAGGCTGCTGCTGGACCATTCCTTGAAACACAACAAACTCCTTGAAACTTTGCATGGGGTTGTGGTTTTCTGTAGAGGCAAAAGCATTATGAATTTCCATTGGAACCCTGTGCAAAGACTAGCCAGAGTCTTTGCACTCCCTAAGCAGGAAGGAAAGGACAAGGGAATTCAGGGACAGGGGCATTGGGCCATGCTCCTACTTATGAATGTGTATAGAGGTAAATACTGTCTCTCTCCCCTGTTCACATCTGCCTGTTTACTTCATTCTGCACCACTGGAATTCAGCATATTTGTGCATCCAGACATTGCAGCCTCTTTATCTCCCTGTGAGCCCCAAGCCAGTTGCCCCTCCTTGGTGCCCTTGCATGTTTTCCATATTAAATAAAACAACACCCCCACATGTTCTGTGGAAGGCTATTTTGAAGGCAGTCACATATCTTTATTCTTGCCTCCTCTGACCTTGATCTTTACTTTCTCTTTTTCTCCCAAAGAAAATATTTGCTTGCACTGTTATCTGTAAGCAAGATCCTTTCCCCAGGTGTGGCGATGTTGAAAGAAAAATTAATTTCTTCTACCTTCTTCCTGTCAGAGAGAGGGAACTTCCTTTTAAGCTGAGAGGAGAGACAACCTTTAATGGATAGCCCTTGCCTAGTCAGCACTGGGTGCTCCGCAGAGGAGAGTAAATAACTAGAACAGTGGAAACATTTTATTAAGAAATGCAAAATAATGCCAGACCTTCTGTTCTCAAGCTGAATTTTGATCTCAAGTCTTGGCTCAAGCTGAGGCTTAAACATTCATTTCTGAGGGACAGGACCTTATTCAGGACCTTATCCTTGGACTTTACAGAAACCAGGCAAGATACACTCAATTCCACTGTGTGTGATCAGCCAGAATTGCTGGTATCTGGCATACAAAATGAGAGTTAGATCCTAGGAGAAGAGAAGAAACCTAAATAAATCAGTGGGGGGAAAAAGAGGTCAGGCCAGGTGCAGCATAGAAGTGCTGAGTCTTCACACCACAGCAACTGATAAAGAAGGAGCCTCATCTGCAAGTCTCAAAGTCTCAGCTCACAATTTAATCCAGTGTGTGGGTTGTGCACATGCTCAGAGGCTGTTCTCTAGAAATACTGTGTGACATGGTCACAATGGCAATTGAGGTAGTGGCTTTTTGCCCTTACTGGATTTTTTTACGCTCCCATTTTTGTGTTGGAGTGTAATCATTGCTGTTTTCTTAAGAGCTCAGTGAGCAGGCAGTGCCCAGAGCTCTCTGGATGGTGTCAGTCCCCCCAGGGCAGTCTGGGGTGGGCAGTCCATGTTCCCCATGGCACTCCCAGTATCCCACTTTGTGAGCAGTGAGGAGCTGAGTACACTTACAAGACCTGTGTGCTCTCCTCTGGCAGTCCAAGCCAAGAGACACAGAGGTTGGTTTTGGAAAGTCGTCAGATTAACTGAAAAAGTTTCAGAGTTGGAAATTTTCCCAAGTTTTCTGCCACAAACTTTGTAAGAAGCCTCAAAGTGTGGTGGACAGCACTGGATCAGGTTGTCTTTGTGGTGTTAACCAGTAGGGTTTTTTCAAGACAAAGGCATTGACTGAAATAACCTGAGAAAGAATCTCAGCACGAAGCCTTGGTACAAAGTTTGGGTTTGCAGAATTGAGCTTCACTGAGAAGCCAGTTTGCAGTCCTGTGATATGTTATTCTGAGCCATTCCTTCCAGAACTTTGGTACCGAGCTGACACATAGAGATCCTGCATTCAGACTTCAAAAAAGAAACACTGAGAGAGAAGCTTGCATTTTCTTGTACAGGGAATAGGTTTTTCTTCTCAATTTTGGCTATTTTGCACTGACATTCTATGGCTAAACCTTTTCTGTTGCTTGATAATAGTTGGAGGGGACTGATCATCATCTGTGTAAACAGCAGTTCTTGTTCAAGTAAGTGCAATATTTTAAAGTATGTTGTTAGGATCAGGACTTCCATTCAGTGCTGAACTTATAAAATCCATGTCATTTCTTGGGCTTTAAGCCTGTTTTAACACCTCAAGGTGGTGGACTAAGATCTCACTCTGGCTTCCTGGAGTGTTTGCAGAATGACAGAGAAATTGCCACCCTCAGGATGGCAGATGGCTAGAGGGCTCCTGTGGCACTCTTTGTGGGTCCTCAGGGTTTCATTGCTCATGGGTCCTTAGCAGTTCACAAGCTTTAGCCCTCTACATCATCCAACACAATAATTTGTTTCCAAATTTGCCTTATTGATTCATATAGCGTTTGTTACTGGTCCCCAGTTGGAAGGGGCATATGGTCAGTGACTCGTCAGAAATCCCAGATGAGGAAAAATTGAGACAAATGGAAAGTGACTCTTCAGTCTGAAGGGTCCTACAAATATGAACAAGCAGAGAGGCTGGAGAATCAGCAGTAGCTGTTCATAATGAGCAAGACAAAAGATTTTCTTTTTCCATTGACAAATCTATTTTGAGCTTTCTTAAGAAGTAAATACCTTTCTATCCCACCTGTAATTTCCTTACAGTCACTTATTGGTGTGCCTTTCAGCCCCTGAAATCAAGAAGAAGAGTGCATTTACCTGACCCTGGCCCAGCTGAATGGGACTGGGAGATTATGAATATCACATTGATGATATCCAAACCTAAGTCCCTGCAAAATGTAACACCAAAACTTCACAGTGGCATCTGTCCTTATTATGGCATTCCTTCCTTCACCTCAAAGATCTATTTCTCTTTTTTTTCCTGAAGGTCTACCAGCCAGAGGAATGTATGATCTAAAGCAACTAAAATGAATTGCCAAATCTATCTGTCATGAAGATAATTAACACCATATTTCCATCCAAACAAGATACAGATCACTGGGTGGTTTTTTCCCTTACACCAAAAGCTGAAGCCCATATTATCACCCATCTTCTGCTCATCCCACCTCCACAGTTATTACGCCAAACCTCTCTCAATACGCCAGGAAATACTGGGGATTATCTAAGATAGGACTAAAATATTAAGAAAACACTTTGAATGCCCAGATTTATCTGCAAGGTTGTCCATGAGATACTGGTGTGCTACACATCTGGATTCTCAGCTGGCTTTAGAATTGTAGATGGCATTCCAGCTGTCCTTGTGCTTCAACACTTACCCAGCTACCCTGGAAAGGCCTTGCCTTGATATGTGCAAGAGCCTCCTATGCTTTTTCATCCCCCTGATGGTTCATAGTTGTCTTACAATTGAATAAATCATAGAATCCACAGAAACATGGGAGGGTTTGTATTGAAAGGGACCTTGAAGATCATCTCATTCCAACCCCTGCCATGTTCAGAACACCTTTCACTAGACCAGGTTGCTCAGACCTCCGTCCAGCCTGGCTTTCCAATTAGCTCTTTTCCCCTGTCACTTACAATAAAGATTTTCCAGTTTATGCAGACTTTCCTGGTCCTAACATGTGTAATATTATCTTATACCAACATATGGACCATTTCAAGATATCCAAACCCGTAAGTTATTCATTTCTGCATTATACCTCCATCCTTCTCTGCATTGAGCCTATTTACCAATTGTGTATGTCTCTGAATACTGGAACTTTTGGGTTTCTGATTTTTTTTAACTGAATGAAAAAATTCCATTTTCATTCAAACTTATCTTTATATCCAGCCTATTGCTGCTACTAGATGTAAATGAAAACAATGTGTCTGTTGTTGAGTCACTGAGTATTTAATGCCCATTCTCACATCACACACTACCAGGGAACTGCTGTTATTGAAAGCATTTTTCACTAGTTCCAACTAGGAGGTTTCTTTCTCAAAATTGCACAATTCTCCATATTATTTTTCTTTAGTAATAGGTTAGAGATCCCTGGCTATATCCATATGACATTTTACAGCTCCTATCCAGTAGAAACACTTTTACCAAGCTTCGGCATGAACAGATTTACTCTTATTCACACTTTCTTGCTAATTTCTAAGAGCTTCCCTATCATCAGCTTTCCATTGACAAAGCTATTTTGAGCTTTCCCAAGAAGCAAACACCTTTCTGTCCCACCAGGTTTCTCCTACCCCTGTAATTTCCAGGGTCAGGTTGAAGAACTTGCCTAGTTCTTCATCGAAACTCCTTTTGTTAAGAAGTAAATGTTTCATTATTCCCAGCAGGAATAGTGGCCGTGCTGTCACTGCACAAAAACCTTGTCAGTAAAGAGTTTTGGGTATGTTGGAGCTGCCTGTGGTCAGTGTTGGCAAAGTTATGATGCTTGATATGCAGCTGGTGTAGGACACTGTATCAGTCCTGGTGCTCAGCAAGGGGCTGGCATTGTCCCTGTGCTGCCCTGAGGCCATACCTGGCCTTGGCTGTGTCATCAACTCCTTCCTCATGCAGCCAATATAGATTGTTGTTCCTGTTTAATGAATGTGGAAATCCCCTATGATGCAAGAGCAGAACAATACGGGACAACTGCCTGTCCCACACCTTCCCTCCCAGCATCAGGAAACTGCTCATGGGTTCACCTGTCCCTAGCAGAGGTGACGTGCTCTGGGAAGGAGACTCCTCCACGCAGTAGCAACTGCACTGCCAACACCCCTTGGGGAAATTCTTTCCTTTCCCAGCAGTGGGGCCTCACCTGTGGCTTGCACGGGTCTGGACAGGGAGGCACAGGGGTGACTGATGCTGCTCCCTGTGCCAGGTAGGGGAACACAGCCCTGCTCTGCACTGAGGGCTCAGTGAGCCACAAAGAGGAAAAAGATGAAAACTGCTTCTATTCCACCTCCTGTTCCTGCCTCTCTCCTTCACATGCCGTGCTGTTAAATCCCGTGGTAGTGGTTGTTATTATTTATAGCTGCCAGTGGTGTGCTGGGTGTTTCACAGAGGAAATACACAGAGTGTCTCCATCCAAAGAGCTCCCAGTGAAGTGTTGGGGGCCAGTGGCGCTGCTGCTCTCAGGGGTGATGCATCTCCACTTGGCTGATGTGATTTGACAGCTGGAAGCCACATTCTGATGGCTTTCCTTCTTCCCTGCTTTCTTCATTAAAGGTGCCAGGTTATCTCTGCAAAAGAAGAAAACGTACTTCCTGACCTCACACACAGAGCAGATAAAGCAATTTTTTCCCTTACCACCCTCTGCCAAATTGCCTTAACCCTGCCCTGAAGAGGAGAAAGAACAATTTGACACTCTTTGCCCATTCAGGAGGCAGCTTTTCCGCTAAGCCTGTGCAGAGAGGCTGTTTGGTGCCAGCTGTAGTGATAGATTTGTGGTTCCTCGCTGTTGCGGTTTCTTATGTAACGCTGTAACTAAAGCTGGCACTTGACAGAATCCGTAGCTCCTGTTCTGGCTCGGCTGCACATGATGCAAGAATAAAGGTAGTAAGGGCGGGTTGATATCTTTATGGTTTTGTGATCCCAAGACAAGGCATCCCAGAGGAATTTTTTCAGGCTGGGTCTACTTCTGAAGGATGGGATTGCTCTAAATGCCCCACAGCCACCACTCCTAAATAAATTATTTCAGGAGAGAGGGACTGCCCCATCTGGGGAGTGACACTTGGCTTTGGGATCAACTCTGTTCCAGCTAGGGACTCCCCAAGGACTGCTGCTACATTGGATTCCCATCTCCAAAGTACCTCTTGGGCTGTACTTAGAGGCTGTAGAAAGATCAGCCTGTAGACTACAACTTAACCATGTGCAAGTGTCCCTAAAAAAGTTAACATTAACAGCTGTCCTATTATTATCCAAATAGATACTATTAGAAATTGATATATTTAATCACTCCCAGCCAGGGTGGAATTTGAACTCATGACCTAGAAGTAGTAGCAGAGTTTTTAGCTGCAGGAGAAAAAAAAAAATAGAAGGTCAAACAGGACTTTTCCTGCTGGGTAAAATAATTTATTGCAGGTGAAACAGTCTCAGATATGTGGTAAATTAGGCTGTGCATTATCTCATGGATAATAACTTCTCTCTGATGTTTGGCTTCTTGTGTGCATCTTTATTTTGGGCTGTAAATAAGATAAGAAGCACCAGAAATCTCCCAGGAATAACAAATGCATTTTCTTTGCTTGATTGAGGAAATAAATATTGGACAGACGTGTTATGCAACAATTTAAAAATAACTCTCTTGTAAAACTTGGAGTGAGCCTCAAATACCGCAGAAGTAGCAGAAATGTGTTACCTACCTTTATATCAGTCAGCCAATACAGCTTTTCTCAGCTGCTTTTGCTGAACTATTGGCCTGATCATTTCCTGGGCATTTTATTTTAATATATTTTCCTAGGAAAGCCATTCCAAGTCTCTGTTAAATTTGAATCTACACTCAAGCAGGCAAGGATTTGGAAAGAATGCTGCAGTTAGACTGAAATATCTGTGCTGTCCTTTGTATCTTAGGAGCTGGTGACACACAAGACAAGACTGTGTCCAGGCTATGTTGGACAGGGCAATCTGGTCCTGCAGAAGGGTTGAAATCAGATGAGTTTTAAGGTCCCTTCCAACCCAAATTCTGGAATTCCATTATTTTAGATCTACCACTGCCTGGTGTACAGCTTGCTGATCCTGCTGCAGGCCCAAGGCACCCATCTTGTGATTGTTTCACCCAAACTTCTCTCAGTCTTTTTGGTCAGGATCTCTTTAAATGAATGGTGGCATTGGGCATCTCTGTGCTGATATCCCAATTCCAGCATTTTCCTGGTGCTTCTGCAATAGGAAGAGCAAGGTGGAAAGAAAGCTCCTTCTTCTTTTCAAATTGTACCTCAGAGACAGTGCCTGGAATTTGATACCCCAAATTATCAGTCCCTGAAAGCCCAGTGCAGTAAACCAGACCATGTATTCACAGTGGTACAGCATTTTTTTAAACTGTAAGACCAGTTGCAGATGTAATGACAATAGAGGAAATTAGCTCATGATGGGATTTTAGGAAGAGGCTAGTGGAAGTATGTTCAGTAATGTTCAGTTATTAAACCATTAGAGATCCCACTGGAGACCAGCCAGTAGGATTTCTCATAATCTGCAGTGGCTTACGGCAAAACACAGAACCCCTGAGGAGGGAAATGACAAAATGTTCCTCTGGAAGAGTTGCCTCATCTCCTCACCCATGTTTGTGCTCTACTCTGCTCTTGGTGTGACAGCTCATCCCTGTCTATTATCCCTCCCTCCTCCCGAAGAGGAGGATGGCCACAGCCCTCCTGCCTGGAACCCCCAAAATAGGTCTTGGTGAGGTGGGATGGTGGATGTGAAACCAGAGAACACTGCAAACATCTGTGTTCACTTGGGGGCCCAATCTAAGCTCTACTGAAAATGCACAAAATAACTTCCACTGGCTCCAGGAGCCTCCGGATCAGACACTGTGAGTGTTGTTCCCATGGCTCTGTTCACCATTTTGGTGGGATTACAGGGAAACAGGGGGGTATTGAGTACTGAAAATCAGGCCTGTTGAAAAGAAATCCAAGAAGTCAGGTCTGGATTCAGAGAAGGTGAAGAAGATTATTCTGCCAAGCTGACCACCCTAAACTGGGAAGAGATTTCTGCCCAAACCCAATGGACTGGCACAGGGCTGAGGGCAGCAGCTGAAGTGCTCCCAATAGTGATCCAAAAGTTGAGGCATGATGCAAAAGTTGGCTCCTTTTTAGTGATAAAAAAGTTGGCTCCCAGGGTGTGGTGGGCAGGGTGTGCATCAGGCACTTCTCCTGCACTGAGTGGAACCAGGCTGGCGCTGTTACACAGACACCGCGTCACAACTGGGACGTGGTTCAGGGTGTCAGGAACCAGGCAGTGCTCACAGAGAGGCATGATGCAACAGGCAGAGCTTCATCAGTGACAGTGATGGCCTTGACAGCTGTTGTCCTGTCCCAGCCTGCCTGCTGGCTGTGTTACTGTTTTCTCTCTGCTGCACTGGGACACCGAGCACTGTGCTCAGGTGGAGGATATTGGCATCATTCCCTCAAAATCAATGGAGAGCTGCTGGCTTCTGCCAGATGGAGATAGGGTTTTCTGCATTTCATGTCCCCAGTCTTTTCTTCCTCAGCTAAACCACACCAGCCTCCCCTCCTGCAGTGGCCACATCTGAGCCTCATGCTGAGAAGGGCTCCCATCTCGCTCAGGGTCTGAGTGAAGAAGTGAAGAAGAAAACACAACAGATTTTTTTTCCTTCCTCCATTCCCTGCTTCTAATAGCAACCAGGTGCTCTGACACTTAACCTGTGTGCTGCCATGAAATTGCCTGTCTAGTGCAAACACCCATGTGAGGCCCAGGGCCTTGAGGATTTACTTTATCCCAGGATTTGTAACCTAATCTCAGTGAGATTGTCCATTTATATCAGCTGCCTTAAAAATTCATATTTTTGTTGTTGTTAAACATGAGAGGAGAAAATCATCTCTTGACATTGTTTCTTTTTGGTTTTTTGTTTGTTTTTTTTTTAAATAACTATCTTTAAGGCCTTGGCTGTAAACTTTGTTTTTTTTATTCAATATGCTACTGTGTTTTAAACTGGCAGCAGGGCAAATGCTTGCTTATATCAAAGTCTGCGGGAGTTAATCAGTTGTGTACATATCTATAGATTTGCTACTTAGAAAACTTAACAGTCCTTGCATGAAAGACAGAGGAGAACAGTATGTGTAAAAAAAAAAAAAAAAAAAAAAAAAAAAAAAAAAAAAAAAGAAGTGTTCAAAATCAAGTGTGTTTAAGGTCTTAAACAGGACCTGAGTTTCAGAGTAGACATGTAATCCTGCCCCTGGGCATCTTGTGCAGGCATGGAGCTGCTCTGAGCAGCAAATGCACCTCAGAGGGACAGATGAACAGCTGAATTGCAGTGGTTTAAACCTGCAGTGTTTTGCTGAGCTACTTGAGATTTACACCAACGGAGGCGAGAGCAGTGCTGCAAACTCATTGCCTGGTTTGGATTTGTGGTGATTATGAGAGTTGGTGGTGGCTTTGGTTCCTAGAAATATTCCAAGGATCAAAGGATATTTTCCTTTTCTAATACATTCGATCCTTTAACCTCTGACTTTAGTCCCAAGCCCATGGATTATTGCATAAGTGGGTAAGGTGGCTGGTTTAGGTGTTAGTTAAACTTTCTGACACAGCCAGAAGCAAAAGTTGAGTCTGGGCTTCAGAAAGAACAGAGTCCTGCTGGTACAGAATGTACCCACCAAGTGCTCAGCTGAGATTATCTATTCAGGCCGTTGGCTGCTCCGTGGTTCTTCCTTGGAAACACACAGTTCAGGTTTGAGTTTGGGAGCAGAAATCCACCATACAGTGCCCAGTGACCCATCCACCTCTTGAGTTTTCATCTACTCTGTTTTGTAAACAAATCCTGTGCTTGCAAACAAATCATAAAAAAGCTGGAAGGCACAGAGCAAACATGTGGTCCCTGTTGGCACCTCTCTCCTCATAGAGACAGAGAGAAAAGCTTCTCCAAGGCTGTTTCCTTGGCATTGGTGTCTTCTGAGTCAGCTCAGTATCTGAGAGAGAGGCAAGAGAGTTGTTTTGAGGCCTTTGCATCTGCCATGTTGTTGGGCTTATCCAAACAGGGAGAGCTTGGACCACAGCTGAAATAACAGCCCAGTGCAAGAGCTTGGGATTTTTGACGTCCTTCTTGTGTTTACAGCATCCCACCCCTCCTCTCTCCTGACTGCAGAGCCAGGCAGGAATTCTCTTCATTATCTTCTGCCGTGCTTCTCATGCCATTTTTATTAAAAAAAGGCAGAGCAAGGGGGAGCATGTGTGAGAGAGAAGAAGAAGAAAACAGTTGTATTTGTGCAGTCAATGGCAATGAGGGGAAAAGAATGGAAGTTTGGGGAGCAGATCTGTTTGGACTGTCCTGAAGTGACCTTGTCCCCCTGGCTTACTCTTTATCAGCTACTTCTGGAGTACTTGAGGATAGTGAAACCTGTAAACACCATGGTGTTAGTGAGTATTTGGGGTAATTCAGGACCTCTGGAACTGGCACTTTCAGAGGCTGTGAGCAGCATGTGCGGGCAGACTGGACAGCTCCAGGCTGTGTCTGACAGGGCAAGGGATAGTGTAGACCTTCAGCTCTTCTGTTTGTGGTTGTAATCCTGTCCACCCTGGCAGCTGATCTAAAGCATTGCAACGAGGGAAGATGTGGCGTTGATGCTGTTTGCTGCCAGCAGATTTCCTGTTTTGCTCAGCAAGACTTCCTTGCTAGAGAAGAGCAAAGGTGACAGTGTTAGAGGGAAGCAGGGCTGTCACCAGCAGACCAGGGCTCTTTTCAGGGCTGCAGAGAGATGACAAGGAAATGTCATCTTTTGTCTCAAGTGTTTGGTGGCTGTTTAAGTTCAAAGACAAATGGGTCCTTCATGAGGACACTTCAGGTGTAGAATTTGCCTGTTTCACACAACACTGGCTGTGACAGCTGTAATTTAATTGGAGATGCTTAAGCCTGTGTCATCTTGTCCTTAAATGAGAGGAACACTGTCTGCTTTCACTGCTGTCTGACCATTTGTCTTTTCATAGGGCAGAAGCTGGGCTCAGCCTTAAGGATATTTTCAATTATGTTGGAAACAAGTCTTTGCTGTATAAGAAACCATCCTGCTGTTATTTGTAGTAGGAAAAACATATATGCCATGGTAAGAGGAAAAGAGGCATAGGATGTTTACTTTCCCTCAGTTCTTTCACTGCATCTTAAGTGTGTCCTCAGGTCCTGAAACCCTACAGCATGCGCGGGGCACATGTGGTTGGGGCAGTGTCAGCCTTTGCAGGTCTGCTGGAACCCAAGGACATGAGTGTTCTGTAAATTCAATGATCCTTTAAACCCACCTTGGTCTGAGTAAAAAACAACTTCCCACAGGTATAACTATTCCTGCTAAGTTTTCCAGGAACACCCAAACTGAGAGCAGAGGTCCCTTGCCTGGGGGAGAGAGAGAGCAAGATTAACTCCACCGCCCAGCCTCTCCAGTAAAAACAGGACAAGAATTAGAGGGTTCTATATTCCTGACCCTGGATCTGCCACTTGCCACAACAGACAGGAAAGTTGCCCTTGTGGTATTTCACACGGCACGTCCTAATTCCCCCTCTAAGCAGAGGGCTTGAGTCATTGCTTTTTAATAAGGCTGCCTCCCCACAGGCGGAAGATGCAGCGATCAATGCAGCTTACTCAGTTCTGGAAAAGGTCATTAAAAGACCATAGATATACATTTGAAGAGTGTTTGTTCACATCCTTGATGTTAAAGATGTTCTTTTCTCTCACTTCCTTAAGTTGCCTCTCACAGAGCCACCGTATGCTGGGTCCTGCCTGGCAGCAGAGTCTAAAGGGCCCCTTATTGTTGTCACTGTGCCACCAGCTCCCAAGGAAAGTGGCAGAGGAATTAAATGGTCAAAAATCACACTTTTGTCACCACTTGGAGCACAGCTTGTCTTGCTGACATCTCCAGATACAGTCTGAACTATCAACCTTGCTATCCTATATCTATAGAGAGGGAATAAACCCTTCCCCTTGCATTCCTTCCTCCCTCCTTCACTATGGGGCTGGATTACTGCCTGGGGTATTGCACATATCATCCCTTTAACAGCTATATTTCTCCAAAATGTGGGCACTGTGAAGGAATGCTGAAACTCTCAGTTGCAGCCAATATGACACATTTAACAGTTCAGGAGTATATAAGTATCTCACGTTCCAGTTGTTGAATCGTGAAATGCCACATGCATCTCAGTCAGCTTCTTGTCACTCGTTGTGTCAGGCCAAGGTTAGTTGAAACCATGATGGCTTCAGTTTTGAGTTTCTGAGGTGTTTTTTTGATGTTCCAGTCCAACCACATCTCCAGCTCTGTGTGTGGTGCTGAAGAGTCCCTCTGGAGCAGACATCCCATTTCCGAGCTCCTCTGGGCACAGCTGGTTCATTGGTGCTGCCCTGGATGTCACACCCTGGGGCTCCCCTGCTGTTCCCCAGTGCAGGGAAGACTGTGGAGCTTCAGGTTGCTCAGAAGGGGATTTGGGATGTGGATGGGGAGGACCGGCCTCTCTGGAGACCTGCCATTACTCTACAGGGACCACATATCCCCAGGCATTTCTCTTTCCTTTCTTTGTATTTTAACCTAAGACAAAGATATTGGGGTATCATGACCATAAATAACTAAATAGCTCTTATTTTCTACCCAAACTGCAGAGGAGTAAGGGGAACCAGACTGTGCAAGTAATATGTAAGGAGGCAGAGATTCTGTTCACCTTCTTTTTGGAGAATAAATGGGTTAAGTTTTTTGGGTTTTGGAGGGGGTTTTTTGTTTTTTGGGTTTTTTTTTGTTTAGGGTTTTTTTTGTGTTACTAAATTTGGAGGGTCATTTGCCTATCACAACACAAAGTTCCACGAGCATTCCATCTTTGAGCAGGTTGCAGTTGGATATCTCCCCTCCCTGATGTGCAGCAGGTGACACGGTTAGAGCACAGCCAGCAGCCAATGTACTCCAAACAAAGTTCTCCATTCTTAATCCATAAATAGGTCAGAGTTCTCCCCACCTAATAATTTTAATTTCCAATTTTCTGTCTTATTCATCCATGTACACATTCATCTCCAGCCACCTCATAATTCATAACCACCACATTCTCCTTGTGCTTGATTTGATTCTAGGTTTTCCTCCACTGTATTCTGAAAACTTCCAAACAAGTGTGAGCTTTTCCTGTTGTCCCTTTGCTTACATGTGCACACAAATACTTCCCTCCAGTAAAGGCCATGTGCAAGGGGCGCTCACTGCTCTTAGCCTGCCTCATCACCTGGAGGTATTGGTGGAAATCACACCAAAAATCAGAATCCGCAAACTCCTATTTCGCACTCAGGACTGCAATCTCAGTGCATCAGAAAGCAGGATGGCCTTATTCCTTATTTATTTTGCAGCTGCCCCAACTGTTCATTTGTTACCATTTTCAAAAATTGATTTTTTTTTTTTTGTGGTTAACAAATCCCCAGTGACAAAATCCACATTTCTGCAAGTGTACTTGCTAATCTTAAATATTTTACAAATGGTATTAAGATGGTTTTGAGACAGAACTTGAGAAATAATCAAAGCTTGGCTCTGTTTTGATTTCATCAGTATATATGAAAACCTCCCATCTTAGTAAGTGGATTTATCTGGGAGTGAAATCTAAAGGAAAACCCTCATTATTTTACTACAGTGTGTGTTTGGCCACTTTAGTTGCTTCCTATAATTTCTTTTTTCCCCCAGAAAAACAGTTGCTTTAAACAAGCCCCAAGGGGCAGAAGTTTGAAACTTTTCACTTTGATTGAATAAACAGTCTTACCAATATCTGGGTAGACATCTCCCCAGCCTGTAGGTGAATTAAGATACTGTTTGTGCTACATGAACTCTCAAATTTAGCTAATAGGAGCCATGGACTGTTGTTGACAGGAATCAGGTGCAGAAGGAATGAGAAAGCCAGTTCTGTTTTCCTTCCACTGAGTTGCACTCCCATTCCATTGCCATGTGCAGTAACAAAGAGTCAGATCCCAGTGCTCTTGGCCTGCAATTCATTCAATGCCAGTTTTTTTTTGCAGGCACAGTACCCATGAGAAACAGCTTTGTTGTAAAATATAATGTGGGATATTGGAGTTTAAGTCATGATTGTTAATTTAATGAATGTTGTAAGGAGATACTTATTTCATGAACCTGAAGACTTCAGTAACTCATTGATATCCACTTCAATGGCTTTGTTGCTCTGCGTAGTAGATTTATCTCCTCGTAGTACACACTTCATTAGTAGATGCTTTTTGACCAAGTTCCTGTGACAAAAAGCCATGTATATTGCTGTCAGTAATTGGGGCAATGTGAGCACAGTGAGCACAGGACTGGCGGGCTTAGGGAAGAGCTGGGTTGCCTTTCCTGCTCTGCAATTAACCTGATTGATGACTGAGCAAATAATTTTGCCTTGGCCACTCCATGTCTTTACAAATCGGCACAATGAAGACAACAAATGAGTTTCTTTGAGGAAGGTTTTGAGTCTTGATAGTGTAAAAGAGCCAAACATTTTTATTAGGATTATATTATTCCCATATTACATATGAAAAATATTCTTTCTCATTTACAGATGGACAGGTTTTAGGTAATTATGGCTTTGCATAAATATGTAACAGTTTGCTAATTCTTTCTGTAAATATTTCAATGCTAATACCCTGATCCTGTGCTGTGGTGTGGATCCTATTTTTTGCTCTGGAAGAAACCAACTTTTTAATTCTTCTGTTTTAATGTCCATATGTGATGTGGATAACTTATTCGTCCATCACTGAAACATCCTCAGCTTACACTAATCATCACATTCCCACTGGCTCCAGGTGCAGCTGGATTGAGCTCAGGGCTGCTCAGGAAATAATGAGTATTTATAATAATAATGAATAATAGGGTATTTTAAATTCCTTAAAT
Source organism: Passer montanus (assembly GCF_014805655.1). Lineage (NCBI taxonomy): Eukaryota > Metazoa > Chordata > Aves > Passeriformes > Passeridae > Passer > Passer montanus. Next base: position 3,314,376 of record NW_024369151.1, read on the forward strand.
TAACTGTGGTACAGACTTGCTGTCCCTGACATGGAACAGAAGTGTCCAAGTCTGAACACAGTGAGGAAGAGGGCTGGTTCTTCAGGTGTTGAAGTACTGTTGACTGTTGGTGATAATCTCAGTGTTTCCCACTACTCATGGTGAAGGTTGGCATTGCCACGGTGTCACTGCAATGCCATCTCTGCAGCAGGTGGAGATGAAAGCAGCAACTCACCGAAATAATTGTTTTCATCAGGAAATGGTGTAGCTGTCAGATGGTCAAGAACTGCACCTATATCAGAGTTGTGCATAAATCAAGCATAGACAAAGGTAGTGCTGATTGTGCTCACAAAAAAAAGGCACCCAACCCAGAATTAATCACGTCAAAACAAGGTAGGATCGCAGGGAGGAGCTGATCGAACTGTACCTTGCTTTTTTGGCAGCCAAACCCTGCTCCAGTCCCTCTTTCTCTGCCCTTTGCTGCTGCTGCCTTTGTTGTATGAATGACTGACTTTCCTTTTGTCTGGCAGGGAGCTGAGCGACGGGACCACGTACAGATACCAGGTGGTCATTGTGTCCGGGATGGAGGAGAGCGAGCCGTCCCCCGCCCTCGTTTACATCTCTGGGAGTGGATACTGCGGAGATGGGATTATCCAAATGTAAGTGAGCAAACAAATAAATCTGGGCACATCTCCTCAGCCAGAATCTGAGGCTAGGAAAGAATTGATGACCTCTGATGTCTCCTTAGGTTAGGCTGGCTCTCATCTGTAGATAATGACTCACGTGCTTGATGATTACTGGGATGATGACATTTAATTGTAACATAGGCCCTTCTCTCCTGGCACCAGGAGATACAGACAGAGATACAGATAATGGAGTCCAGACAGCAGGATCAATAGGCAAGGATGCTCTGTGCTGTTTATGCTGTTTGCCCATGTATCTGTATCTTTATACATGGATGTGACATTTCCTGCACAGACCTGGAGCAGGAAAAATTCACACAGCCTTCGATGCTGTCCCATGTGTGTGACAGCTGGGTAAAACCCTGCCACGTGTTGGGGCCAAGTTCCTGGTGCAACCCCTTGTTTGACTGACCACCAGAGCTGGGATGCATTTGGAAGTGATAGATTTGGCCTCGGAGGGAGAGTGCTGGGAATTGCATGTTCTCAATCAGCTCCCCTCTCACCAGTCCCCAGGCCACTGAAAATGTAAAACAATCCTTCACAAGTAAGTTAGAGTTTATTCCTTTACTATGTTGGCCCTTAAGGCTACTGCTTCAAAGCTTCCTGGCATTAGGTAATTTAATTATTTAAACTATGGAAGTAACAACAAGCAAGTGCTTAATCCAGCCAGTATTATTTGCTTGAAATAATGCTGATCAGCAATCACACAGCACAAGTCTGTCAGATGATATACCTGGCAGCAAATATTTGCAGGAAGAGGCCCAACAGGCAAGGAAAGCAAAGAAAACAATCAAACAACACATGAATCCAGGGCAATCCTGGAAAGAGAGGTGGAGAAAGACAGATTAATTTTGCTTTACATAACTTTTCTGCTACTGTTATGTTTGCACATTCCTCAAACATCACTTGTGGCTTTGCAGCAAGTGTCAAACAATAGCTGAGCTGCCTCAGGAGCGAGCAGGAACCAGACTGTGTCACAGCTTGGTTGGTTGTGGCCCCACTTGCAGCTGTGGCAGCCCCTTTCTCATCTGGTTCCCACTCTTCTCCCCACACGCTGCCTCAGCCGTGTGGGTTGGCACGAGGCAGGACCCATCCCCAACACCCCTTGCTCCCTGTTGACTGCTCTCCTCTGAGTTCTGCCACCTGGAATAACCACGCTCCAGGCTTTATGCCTTGTTATTCCCATGCTGGGGTCACAGCCTGGCCCTTCCAGATTTAATACAAAGAGTTTCTGAGATTCCTGTTCTCTTTTTCCCCACCTGCTGAGCTACAGCCACACCAGCTATGAAGGAAGTTGCTCATATCCTCATCAGAGGACAGCAAGTGGTATCCACATGTGCAGCAGGGAGCTGGCCAGGCAAGCCTGTGGATGAGGAATAATGAAAAGGATGAAGCCAGGAGGCTCCCTTAAGGAGGAAGGGAGAGGTATTTTAGGGGTTGGCCACACAAAGCTGCTGTACAAGATATGAGGGCTTTGGGGTTCTTCAGTGGGGTTACACAGACCATGAGGTTGATGTTACTTTGCCTGCTGACTGCTTTTTGCCTGCAGAGAACTGGGGGAAGAATGTGATGACATGAACAAGATAAACGGTGATGGCTGTTCCCTGTTCTGCCTGCAGGAGTTGTCCTTTAATTGCATCGGTAAGTCAGGCTCAGAGCCCTCAGACCCACGGTGGGCAGCAGCCCAACACAGAGTGCAAGGGAAAAAGCAGCAGTACTTTCAGCATTTCCAGCTGAAGAGTTGTCATGGGAGAGAGAAAAAAGGTGGAATTTGTAGGTTTGAAAGGTGAACATATCTTCCCAGCTTCTGGTCATTTTGATGGGAAATTGGTTCTGCTGGCTTTGAAACAGCCCAGGACTTAGGGCTAAGTCAGCCATTGTGGGACTGATCCAAAGCCCATTGAAGTCAGTGGGTGGTTTTCCACTGGCTTCAATAGGCTTTAGATCTGACTACGTGAGAAGACATGAACTGATTTTTTTTCTGGTAAACAGGAGGAGGAGTGAAAGGGGAAGGGACTGAGACCAGAAGCAAGTCCAGCTGAGGTCACACCTCCTTTGAGTTGCAAATCAATATCTGAGGATCAAAGGTCTGGCTAATCCCCTTTTTCAGAGGTGAAAACTACTTAATCAGATTTCATTTGCAAGCCTGGTTTGCTCTGATTAGCAAAACCTGTAAGCACAATGGCCGGAAGATGCTCGAGCTATCGGGACTGCAGTTTCGAGCTTTACATATTTATTAAACTCTCTAGGAATGCTGGGGACAGAGAAGGGAAATGGAGACCAATTTACACTGCACCTTCTGTGGAGTAGCCGCACGTTGTGGGGTTGCTTTTTCCACCCAGGGGTCTGTGAGGTCTGGGAAAGAACAAAACATGCAGTTTCAGGAACCAAAGTTAATGTTTATAAAGGGTCGGCTTTTTCTCAAGACATTTTATGAGATTCCTTATCTGGACTGCCCAAGCAAACACCCATGTAGTGATCCCATGCCTTCAGCTCAGGCCATCAGTCCTCAGCAGATACTGTAGTGTTTGCAAGTCTGAAATTTGCCTTTTTTTGGCAATTTGACCATTATCTCTTGTGCCTGGAGCAACGTAGAATGGACCTCACAGGCACCATGTTTCCTTTGGGTGGTAAACGGGACTGCTTGGCTCATCACAACAGCTACATTTTAACTTCAGCTTCCCACACTGTGAGTGAGACTTGAGGCCTGATTTGGTGATGTACTTATTTACATATGTAAATAGTTCTATTGAAATCAGGGAAATTTATGGTCAAGACTAATTGCGACAACTGGTGGTCTTGGAGTTACATTTGTGTTTCAAGTAACTTGCTGCCTTAGAGCCTCAAGCACTGCAAGATTTTAGTCATAATATTTTGAAAGTGGGATAAACACTTACGCAAATGTTTTGGGTTCCCCAGACATCAGGCGTGGTGTGAGGCCGGTTCCAGCAAGGATTTGGGCTGGTGCTGGATGGTTGTGTCTGTATCACCCTGCTCCACAGCAGGGCTGAATTCCTTGGTCCAGGTCTATGCTTTCACCACATCCCAGCATTACATTAGGATATGACCCAGGTCCTCCCCTGTGCCCATCAGTTTTCCAGGAAACCAGGTGATGTGGGCTGGGTGGGAGCTGCAAAATGCTCCAAATAAGTCCATGGACAGGAGTAAAAGTGGGGTGTCCCAAGCCTTGGACCGCACAGTGGTGTCCTAGCGGTATGCAACACTCTGCTTTATGCCTTTTTATATAAAATCATGAGATTGGTTTTGTTGGGAAAACCTTTAAGATCATGAGTCCAGTTGTGTCATCCACCTACCATCAACCAACCATCCATCCCTCATCCAACTCCAGGAGCAGCAACAGGGCTTCCTGAGAGTGTGGAACAAGGCTGCCTGACAGCAGTCTGCCTAAAAAATAAAGCAACTAAAACATACAGATTTTTCTACTCCATGACAGAGGAAGTGGGTTTTCAGATTTGCTTGTGTTGGAAAGGAGAGGGGAATTCCAGGGGCAAAAAAGTTGTTTGTTTGTCACGGGCTTTGGAAGGTTGTGGTTTGCACAGATCCTGGATTACAAAACAAATGATATCAAATTCCTTGTGAAATATTGAATATAGGGACTCAGATGAATCAAATTAGCTGAATCAAAGGGAAGGTGCAGGAACAGAGACCTTAAAAATGTTTGGTTGTGTGACTTCAAAAGTTGTTCTGATGTGACTGCTGTGGTGGTGATGGGCTCAGTGTTTCTGCAGGGTCTGTGAGGGAGCCCCACTGCTGTTCTCAGGCAAACACAGCCTTCAGGTCTCTAGGACATGTTCAGAGGAGCTAATACCTGTGAAACACATCCTCATGGCTCTTGTGGTAGCTGGACCACCATGAATTATGACCCCAAGAGCTAAGGAGACACTGCCAGTTTGTCTTTCAGACAAATGAACAGTGCTGATTTATATTCTGCTTGGTATATCAAGCATTAAAATCTCACCAGAAAATATAAAGATGTTGGGGAAGTGAGTGGCTGTACATATTACATAATAAATAATAGTAAAAAAGAGCAGACATTCAGCATTCTCCACAATCTAACAATATCACACCTAATCTTCTGCCTTAAGCTGAACAAAAATCTTCTTTGATATTGGTGGGGTATTTTTGTGGAAAATACAGAATTCTTGGGTCTCCGTTTCAGGAGCACAGAAAAATAAGTGTAATTTATTTCCATGTTTACAAGGCTAACACATGTTATAATCCTGTAGAACAACAAGCAGTTATTTCAGAGAGTGTTATTTTTTCAGTGATGTTCTTGTTGTATTATGTAGCTCTTCAGAGCCCCGGGAATCACTCCCCTTCACCAAAGAATTCAGTGAGCCTCAAACACATGTTCAGAGGCTTTGTTGAATCGGGGGCCTCAGGGTTTGATCTTGCAAATGCTTTCTTCCAGGCATGTTTCTGAACTACCACAAGGCATTCTTTAGACTTCAGCAAATCTAACCACAACAGTGAATGCAATGCTTGTCACAAATTGTCTGCAGGATTGGGTCCCACGTGGCTGGAAAGAACTGCTAAACATTTTGTTTGCTAAAGACGGGGCTGAAGGGGCGTCGTGGGCGGGTTCCAGAGGAGGAGGTTTGATGGCAAAGCCCAAGTGGGCTCCTGCCTCCTAAAGCAGAGACCACGCAAGTCACCTCACTTGGTAGGAGAAAAATACAACAGAGCCCGCAAGCACCACCAGGCTTTAGATTCAGAGACATGAATCACAGAATAATTTAGGTTCAGAGGAGTCTCTGGAGGTCTCTGGTCCAAGGAGGGCCAACTTCAAAGTTAGAACCAGCTTCAAAGTTGGAGCATGTTGCTCAGGGTCATGTTCAGCTGCGTTCTGGATATTTCCAGGGATGGAGGCAGCCTGTTTGCAGGTGTCCCTTTGCCTCTCTCACTCTCTTTGCTTTTTAGGATCATGGGGTTTATGGGCTTTTTTAATTGGTCCAACTTTCCTTTGACTAAATGGCACAAGGCTCTCAAGACACTTTCCACTAGTGCCTGTAATAAAATTACACTTATTTTTATTTTTAGTCTTGCTTTTGTTTTTCCTCCTTCTTTCCTCTCTAATCAGATAACAGTGGATCAATCTGCTCTGCCAGGGAGGAGGGGCGCGGGGGAAGGAAGGAGGGAGGCAGGGAAGAAAACTGTGTGGTCTCACTGTCAGGCTGTCCTGGCCTTCTCCAAGCACAAAGCTGAGCAACAGAAAAGAGAAAAGATTAATAGCATTTTCTTCCTGCAACATGCTGAAGAGCGACAGTGAGATTAATTAATTAATTAATGGAAGCATCTGGCAGTGCTCCGCTTTTTAAGTTCTGCAGCAGTCTCGTCCTTCCCCATCGTGAAATTTATCATCTCTACCTATTCTCCCCCCACCCACAGCCGCTTCCTGTAGTGGATTTTGCATATTTTTATCTTTTCTACACAGAATTTTGTCCCATGGGGAAAGTTTCACTTTGCCTTTTGATTAGTAGGAGACAGGTGATTCCAAGCCACGTCTGTGTGACTGATGCACCCCTCTCCTACCTCTGGGCTGCTTTCCTTTCACCTTGCTCCTGATCACTCTGGAGATAACAGATTTTTGTGGTTACCGCGGATCTCAGCCAAGTTCAACCTGACGTGTCCTGTGTAAAACAGACCCCATTTGTAAGAGTTATGATTCACAGTGGTGGGAACCTGGGGCTTAGCACTTGATCCATTCCCAGCAGAGTGCTGAGAAATGGGTGTCTGAGGCACAGCTGAGCACCTTGTCCTTGGCGTGCACTCTCCCACACACCAGCACTGCACACCCAGATATATGTGGGACATTGAAAAAGAGCCCAGCTTTCATTTGCATTCCTTTTGTGGAGTGGGATGTGCATTATGCATTGATTTAGCTCACCAGTGCTGAAGAAAGAGAAGGATATAATAAAAAAGATGCAGAGATCAATAAAAAGGGAGGGAGGGGGAGAGAAAGTAATATGAAAAGAGATGAGTAAAGACTGATAGACACATTGAAACACAGCTGGGAAGTAGCTCCAGAACTTCTATCTCCCCTTAAGTTTGCCAGGTAATTTATAGGGGTTTCAGTCACATCTTATTGGCGTTATTATTGCCATACTTTATCTCCTTTGCTTATAAGGGACTCTTGGCTAAAGCCTTTTTACAGCAAAACAGGGCAGCACTTGCACTGACTTCCAGATGGGAGTGGTCACCCTGAAGAATGGGAATGTTTCAGGTTAGACACACATCTCAGTGGTGTGTGGGATCAGGGCCTTAGGGATATAAAATACAAAGAAAAGACAGAGAGCAGAGGCAAAGAGAAAATAAATATATCTAGCTCTTGAATTTACCACCAATTTCTGGCATGCTTGAAACATTAGTCACCAGTGGTTGTTCAGGGAGAAGTATGATTTTAATTTGACAATGATCCTTAAACACCTTTTCTTTTGCTCCTGCTTGGCCCCAAATGTTTTTCTGCTACCTTACAAATCTGGATCTGTCTTCCTCCTCCTCAGAGGCCTCTCCCTCCAGCTGTGAGCCTTACCTTTGTGGGAGCTCTATCCTTTACCTCTCCCATTATCCATAAATTAAGCATAGCACTTTCCCCTAATCTTATTGTTTGGCGGGCTGCATTGCATTCAGGGAAATGATTAATATTCATGAGCTTGCTATCTGTGTTTGGTGCATAATCCTCTGGGGAAATTGCAGTGTTAAATGAGTGACACAAACCTAATTTTATATGTCTTTTCTTTCCTTTCTTTCTTTTTCCTTTTTTCCCTTTCTGACAGAGAAGTAATGTGCTTAAAATAAATTGATGGATGACCATCCATATTCATTGTGGGCATGCTTTGAGAGCTCTCCCATCCTCTCCCCCTCCCTTCCTCATACTACTGCACAGGAACACAGCGTTGGCTGCCCAAACCGTGGCCCCATGCAGCAGCTAATGGTGATTTTGCCTTCTTTCACCAGCATTAAATAGGCCTTGGCTGACCCTGCCGAGGGCTTTCAGTAGAACAACAGCATGGGAGAAACAGAGCCACCTTGCAAGAGAAACTCAGCATCTCCCAGGGCATCAATAAGGTGAAAGCATTGACCAAGGAGCTTGGGAAAGAGTGTGGCTGTTGTTAAAGCAGCTGAGGTTCTATAACAGAATTTCATGGCAAATAGTCATGAATTTACTGGCCGGGGTTATTCAGATGATATTTGTGTGACTCCTTCAGCTTAAGGCAAATACTTTGAAGCTGACTGTTTCCTGCAGCTCGCAGAAGTGTGGCTGCATGTTCTGAAATGTCTAAGCACTCATTTGGCAAGTTAGTAATCACAGAATCCTCGTAAAGTTTCTTAAAGTGCTTTTCAGACTGTCATCATTAATAGTGCAATCCTAGGAAGGCCAGCTGAGCCACAGAGCAGAGAGAGCAGACATCTCAGGCAGCAAAATACAAAGGACAGATGCTTTTTTGTGGGGGAGAATGTGGGCTGGAGTGGTATTTGCCTGCATTTTTCCCTAGGCCAGTGACTCCAACCCAGCTCAATCCAGCTTTAATTTTTAGGACACAGCTACAATGAGAGTCCAGCAGGAGAGCTACTCCTCTGCTTGTTGCATCCCTCACACATTACTCTCCATGGATCTGAGAGGCTTCCACAGCTGGTCAGACTCCCATCCTGAGAGCATCCTTTGTGACCCAAGAACAACTGTGCTGAGGATGAGGCTGAGCACAAGACTTTCCTTTGCAGTAACATCCAACTGCATGCACAAACAAGCACTTTGTTTTCCCTGGGGAATGGCACCTCTGGGTTTTTACTCTTGTGTTCCTCCTCCCAAACAAGTGTGCCAGGTGTCTCAAGGGGCCATGCTGCCCACCTTTCTCATGACCATGATGGTTACTCCCTTGTGTGACAGAAACCTCAAGACTTTCAGTTGAACAGTTTCCAAGTTAAGCTGATAAATCTGCATATCAAAATCTTCTTGGCACTGTTTTATCCAGCCATCCAGGGAGGGAAACAAGGTGAGGTAGGAAGAGAACATATGTGTTAGTGTTCTTACAACAATACTTGGTTGCCAGGGCTGGAGATGGATGTGTTGGGTCCTGTTGGCCATTCCCGGTTGCCAGGGTTAGGGAGGGCTGTGTTGGGTCCTGTTGGCCATGCCTGGTTGCCAGGATTGGAGTTGGCTGTGTTGGGTCCTGTTGGCCATTCATGGTTGCCAAGGTTGGAGATGGCTGTGTTGGGTCCTGTTGGCCATTCCTGATTGCCAGGGTTAGGGAGGGCTGTGTTGGGTCCTGTTGGCCATTCCTAGTTGCCAGGTAGAGATAGCTGTGCTGGGTCCTGTTGGCCATGCCTGATTGCCAGGGTTGGAGATGGCCACTTTGGCACTGATAGATCAGACAAGGTCTTGCTAACACTGCCAGCTATGGGAAATATCCTTTCTCTTAAGTGACAAAGACTCATGTTCTTGGAGGTGAAATATCAAATTTCAGTGCCAGGCTCTGCGAGGGAATTGTAATTGTATCTGTCTGCAGCAGGCAGATCAATTGCATAATTCTGGTGCTCCGACTGCTATATCATAGCGAGGAGCTGAGTCCCACCACACAAAGAAAGCCAGTCACGCCCAGGAATGCATTTCCACAAGCAGTTGAATTACCAGGGAGCCTCACTCTGCAAAGGCATTATCCCTGCCTGCTCTGCTCAGGAGATGCTCAGACATGATTGTCATATTCCACGGAAAAAAGCCTCCTGCGAGGCCCCTGGATGTTCCGCAGTAGATTGCAACACCCACGCTGCATTCATTTCCAAGGTGTCTGTTTTATTTCATTGAAGGAAGACGTCACCATTTATTGATATGTGACTTTATTCTGAAAGGTCTGCCCAAGCTCCATGTAATGGTTTTCCTCCTTTCAATCAGAACATCCAGGAAGGAAAGTAACTCTTGAATATTTTACTGTAGCAGGAAATATCTCTGTCTCTGCCTTCTTCAATATTAAAGAAGAGATTAGCAGATATCCTGGAAGCAGGCCATATTATTCACTCTCTTCCCACTGAAGCCAAAGGTGAAACTCCCATAGAAATAAATGGAGCAGGTTCTGCGGTCACTCAGCCGCTGAGTTCATGTGATCTGCAGTGGAATTATTTCCCTTTTTGTGATAGAAACCTCTGGATACATTTCTTCTCCTCTGTGTGAACATAAACACCAGTACTGGAGATGCCGATTAAGTGACGTGGTGGTAAAACCCTGCTTCTGCAGAAGCTGCTGACTTTAGTGAGCCTGAGGTTTGGCCTTTGCTGTGTCTGAAAGACTGCACACCTCTGGAGAGACCTTTCAGAGGTTAAAATGCAAATCTTGTTCCATTCCAAGAATTTGTTACTCTGAGACAATGCTTCTGCATTTTTGTCCCCCCCCTTTTTTTTTCTTTTTTTTTTTTCTGGACAAATAGTTATGTGGCATGAGGCTTGTTATAGTTGGAAACATCCCTAAGTAAACAGCTGAGCTTAAAAATACTTCTCTTTTTTTGTCTGGCCTTTTAAAAAAATGGTAGTTACTGCACAAAAGAAGACTATGCCGATGCCAATCACTGCGTCCTGACTGAAAACAGGAAACTGCCCCCAGTGTCTGTCCCCAGCACTTTGATGACCCTGCTTGGACATTCAAAGCCTTGTTTGAGGATGTGCCCTGTACTATGAATTGGATCTTTTTATCTCTCTTTTTTCTTTATTTCATGAGGTGGAAGGCTGCCTATCACAGATAAGTGTATATCCTGCCTGTCTGCTTGCTGGCCTCTATAAGTCTTCACTCATTTTGCTGATGATTTCCCAGCTTCTCCTCAAACTGGTAAAGGAGATGGGAAGCTACCTGCTTATCCAGACCTGCTCTGGTACATGCTTCCCAGTGCTCACTAAATCACCTGTGTTATCTCAGGCATCCTTTCATTTCTGCACTGCAGAGGAGGGATCTGTATTTTGGTACAAAAAACTGCCTCTTGCACTGTGCTCAGGCAGTTTAGGAAGCAAGGAGAGATGGAGTTTGCATAATTTTCTGGTGCAACACACAAGAGCCCCAAGACTATTTTGGATCTTAAGGCCTGACTTCAGGAGTTAGCAAAACAGGTCTTGCTAATTTGTTTCCTCAAGTCACACTTCTCCAGGTTGATGCTGCCACAGAACCTCCTTCAAGGTTTCCCCGATGTCACAGAAATCTTTGCTGAGCTGGAGACTGCCTTTTCCCAAAACAAGGGCAAGACAGGAGCTTTGGTTTCGCCCTAATGTTTTTCTGCCTTCAGTGAGAATTTTCTAAGGGAAAAGGAGCTTGGGCTGCCTAAATGAAAATGTGTCCCCGAGTTCAGCTCAGCATCCTCCATCATCTGTTGTTAATCCCTCTTTTCCCAAAACAAGGACAAGACAGGAGCTTTGGTTTAGCCCTAATGTTTTTCTGCCTTCAGTAAGAATTTTCTAAGGGAAAAGGAGCTTGGACTGCCTAAATGAAAATGTGTTCCCTGAGTTCAGCTCAGCATCCTCCATCATCTGTTGTTAATCCCCCAGAGATGCTCTCTCCTGCGGCCAGGTGCTATGCCTGCAGACATTTTACTGTTCTAGATTTCAGCTGGATTTCCAGGCAACTGCTTTTTAATTTTTTGAAGTAATTTATTCCTTGAGGACAAATCAGATATCCTTTGTGTTCCTTTCGTCCATATCTCCTTCAATCAGATTCATCTTAGGAGAGCAAAGTCCATAGTGTTGAACACAGTCCATGGTGCAGGTCATGCGTGATCAATCCCCAACCATCACCAGGTCTTGGAAGCCTCTGGACCTCTGTGGAGATAAAAATTAGCTCATGTTGCCAAGGCCATGGATGCATTTGGTGTCACAGTAGTCAAGAAGAAAACAGAAAAAGCATTTTGCATCATTATAAGAATAAAGCCATTAGCTACTTATTCCTAGAAATACACCACTCCTGACACTGTCCTCTCTGGCTCCGAGCCTGGAGGACTCTATGAATATTACTGAGCTCTGTTCCTATCACTGAAGAAAGGGAAAAAGCCTGTTAGTTTTTATTTTGTGAGGGCAGTTGTAGGAAGAAACAATCTGGTTGTTCTTTGCTTTGCTTATGAAAATGTAAAGCTCAACATGTAACCTGCCCATCATCCAAGACCACTGGAAGAATCTGCAGTCAGAGCTGGTGCTCAACACCTGAAGGAAGAACCTCTGCTAGTTTCTGGCAGCCCACACAGTGATGCACCACATTTGGCTGTTGAAGGTTGGTGCCCTCGTGTCTGAGAAGGATTTAATGACAATCCCCTGTTTGCCATCACTCAGAATTGGGAAGCCCACTGGCAGGAAAGGCCTTCCCCTGTTCTCACCGGCACTCCCCTCAGTGCAGAGTTCTGCACACTGTGTGATGAGTCAATAGTGAGAGCAGCAGATCTTCCCTAGAAGTAACCAGGGTTGTAAAACCAGCTTCCCTCATCATTTTTCAGAGCACACAAAGGCAAGTAGGTGCCTCGTCTCTCAGCTTCTGTGCATGGTGCTGTCCCATGGATGCAGTGGCACTCCAGGGCCAGCAGAGCTCCAGAGCTCATGACAGTGAGCAGTTCTGCAGTTCAGCAGGACTTGGTTAATCATTTAGGCAGCCCCCATTTAAATCAGACATCTCAGGCTCTCTGTTTGGTTCCTCCCTCGGGTTTTGCAGACTCTGAGCAGACAGATTTATTGGGGTCTTAGGCATAATCAGGAACAAATTAGCCTCTGTTAGGATCACACACTGTCCTGGATCACAGATATTCAAGGGCTGCTTTCCCCTCCACGTGAGTATGAATTAAGTCATCAGGCTGAAGTAGGCCCTGAGTATTCTTTTATCCCAAACACATGATCTTATCAGAAGCCCATTACGTTTATCATCGTATTAGGAGGGAGCATTTGGAGCCAGTGCAGGAGTGTGTTGCTCTATAAATGCTGTGCTTACTTCAGTGCCTGTCGTGAAAAGAAGTCAGTGCTTTGGGAAGGCCGGGAAACACTGTCTAAATGCATGTGCCTAAAATTAGGCTGTGAGTTTGTGGGTATGTGTTTCATGGGGGGTGGCTGAGTCGGGGATGTGTAAAGGGAGCGCCCGTGCGTTTGTGTGTCAGTGTTTCTGTCAGCGTGGGTGTGCAGCAGGGTGGTGATGTTTCACTGTATGTGTGCATATCTGACTGTGCATATGTTTATAGGCTGAAGGTCAGGTCTTTTTAACAGGATAGGTATTTTCCTTTCATCCCCCCCTCTTTTACAGAAATAAGCCTCTTTTCATAAAATGACAAAGTGCTTTTTTCAAAAAATACATATTTGCATCTGTTTGGCATTTGGTTCTGAGGAATTTTGATTGCTGATCTCAGTCTTTTTAGGGCTGAACATTTTTCAGAGATTTCTGTTGGGCCTCTCACTCAAACTGGGACATAGTGGGTAAGCTAATTAATTGTATCCTATTGTCCTGACACCTGACTTATGCCTGGATGTGGGAGAGGAGCAGAACACAAGATGCAAAAGAATAAGGTGAGGGAACCAAGAGTTTGTCTCCATGGCTATCACAGTGACATTCTCATTCCACCCGTTCCTTGAGCTGGCCAGACACAGGGCATGGCTCTCCCAGGGACGAATGAGCCCCATGGGGGTGGCACTGCTGGGTTGCCTTAGGGCCCATCAGCACATCCACCCAGACACCCCAGGAGCCATTGTCATCTCTTGTCTGGGAAACACTCCCCCAAGCCCTCCTCTGAGCTCTTTGAGGGATGGGATACATGTTTGGTGACTCCCAGACAAATTAAGATGTTAAGATGTGACATGTAAGGTCGAGAAATTTGGCCACCCTGGGAATATTCATTCAGGACTGCACTCATACAGCTGAAACACTTCCAGACTTGTGCTTCTTTTCACCAGCTTGGAGCTCTGGCCTGTCAAATGCACAGTTCCCTACATTTATCCATGTACACAAGTTGTCCGCAGAGGCTGTGATGAAATCAGATCATAATGCCATTTTTCCCTGATAGACTATTCTTTCAAAGCCACCCTCTCAAAGACCTGGAATCTTGCACAGGAGGAAAAGGAGTGAAAGTCATTAAATAATTGAATAGCAATAAACTGATGTTTTCTGGCTCATGATGGTATTTCACTGTGTAAACCAGGAGAAAAAATAAACAGGGGATTTAGTAGATTGGAAGTAGCTCAAAACTGAGCAGCCCTTGGATTTTCTGACACCTAGCTCATGATAGTCCAATGCTACCGACAGGATTTTCCTTAGGGATCCTTTCCATCAGTCCAGCTAGCAGCTCTGGCTAATTTCCTACCATTTTTTCAACAGGCTTATTTGCCAGACAAAAATACAACAGGCTGTCAGAACTGGATACCTCTGGGGACTGGCAATGATAATACAATACAAAATAGGATACCAACAGGTCAAAGGTTTCCATTTCACAGAGTACTCTAATGACTGAAAGTCATTATTGCTATGCAGTCTGTTTGAAAAGAGTAGATGGATCTCAGTTCAGTTTTTAATGGGCCAGTGTTACAGAAACAACCTCAAAAATTTGGCATCTTTGTTGGCAGTCTCATTAGAGAAGCCACAGAATAAATGGGCAAGGATAATAAAGTCTCCTGCTGCTTTTGATCCTTTCAGGTCAAATCTGAGTCATGTTGGTTGAAGTCGTGTGTTTATGAGGCAAACTCACCCTCACACTGTGTGTACTGTATCTGCCTTGGATAAACAGATCTGTTTGGCCCTTTGGTCACTACAACTGTGAACTTGGAAGTTTTCACCATCTCTACAGCCGCAGTTGCTGTTGTTGTTGATTTGCAGATATCTTTTAAAAACAAAAAGGGAAACATTTTAGACCAAACCCTCTGCTGGCATTTTTCCATTCCAGCTGGTGGAATTATGCCAACACCCACATTTGCCTCTCTATGTATTTTCTATCTCTGCTTTCTTCTATATCTTTTAAAAGGAGATAGATGAAAATAAGCAGAACCCCCCAAACATTAGGAAATATCTTCAGGGAATTGCCCAATACAAAAGTTGGCTATTGTTGCTTGGCTTTATTTAAATCACCTTGGTATGACCTAGAAGTGACCAATGCTTCCACCTCCCAGTGACCTGACACAGCAGATACACGACCACTGATGGTATCAGGTCCTAGGAACTACCCTGCAGACACATGTAGTTTGTTTTCTCTGTTTCCCCTGACAGATGAGCCCAGCAGGTGCTATTTCCACGACGGCGATGGAGTCTGTGAGGAATTTGAGCAAATGACCAGCATCAAAGACTGTGGCGTTTACACTCCCAAAGGCTTCCTGGATCAGTGGGCTTCCAACGTCTCTGTCTCACACCACAGTGACCAGCAGTGCCCAGGGTGGGTGGTCATTGGTCAGCCAGCTGCAACCCAGGTAAGGACAGCATGTTCCTCTTCCTCTCCTGCAAATCCAGCAAGGAGAAATGCTCTCAGGTGGAGCTCAGTGGTCAACGTTCAGGGGTGCTGTTACCCCTGCCTGCTTCACCAAGGATGGCCCCTGGCAGCAACTTCTCTCTTTCTGAGCCTGATTAGTAGTGATGAGTTGAAATTCAGTCCCAGTCACCCAACTGGAACTGGCTGAAGTTGTGGCTGGGTTGATTCAATGAGCTGTGCAGGAGTCACCTCTCCCAACCATCATCACCTCAGAGATAGACGGGCTCTTCACAGCAAGCACAGGGAATGAGCTTGTGGCAATGAGTTCTGAAGGCTAATGCCGAATAATACAAAAGAGTGTTCTTTCTTTTTTAATAGTTTTGTGTTTTCTGCCTCCCAGTTCCATAAAAGCACCCTATTGTTCTATTCTGAGAAAGGTCCTGTCCATTCCCAAAGCCATTCATTAGCTTTAACCCCCTTCTCCTATGTCTCCTTTGTAACATAAATAGCTCCAGTTACCATAACTTTACCTTTTGTCTCTTTGAGAGAATTAGATCCAAATGAGTTCAAAAAAACATTAGATAGATGCCTGGAAAACAGAGCTGTACATGATGCAGATGCAGCAGTTCAGATGCAACCTGATTTGGGAAAGTCTGCATTGCTTGTTGATGATTTTTAGAAGGAAAGGCTCTTCATATATAAGAGCTGCTTTGTATATTCCTCCTTCAGCCCCCACTGCTCTCTCTTATTAGAGATAGAGAATTTATCACACTAATCAACTTTGGCTGACTTCTGGTTGGATGCAGAAAAGTTTTTCTAAGAATCTAATTATCCAAGAGGTGTCCTGAGTGGGCAGTGCAGAGAGGAGTGCCGTGTCACAGATATGACAAGCAGATCTCTCTGTGAATAGCAAATGTTAAGCATTTCCAGTTGGCTTGCAAGAGAAAACATCTTTATGCAAGAGACTTGGCCTTGCTCACATTGCACAAGTCTGTAACAAATTAATGACCAGGTCAGTTCTAAATGCACAAAGCGTGGTTAGCTGGCAGAGAATCAAGACAGAATCCCGAGCCCAGTATTGACTTTTTGTCATTGTTTCATTTGTTATTTCACGCTGTAAAAGGAACTTTCCTCTGGACCCTTGCTTGTGCCTTCACAACTTCCTCCTCATTCATGTTCCCTGTGCAAACCAAAGGCCAGTGGCTCCAGTTCAGGTGCTGCTTTTTGGGCATGTCCCCAGGCATTCTGTCCCCTGCAGCTGCTCCAGAGCTGCCCTGATTTTCTCTGAAGCACTGGAAGGAACTCAGCCACACCACACAGTAGGTAACATATGGTCCTGTGGTGGAAAAACCACCACGCACACACACAACACAAAACCCTGCTGTGTAGACACAACTCAGGCGTGTTTGTTGTACCCAGATGAGATGAAGTTGTCACAGCCTTGTTTGGGGAAAAAAAAAAAAGGCAAAAAAAGCTGTTGTATTTATAGGCAGAGCAGTGGCATATCACACACTGGCAGAGTGAATGGGAACATGCCTCCTGTTATTGCCTGGCCCCTGGGGAGATAACAGTGTGCTATTTACTTCCAGCAAAAAGAATTTTTGCTTTAGCTCAGCTGGTTCTATTACACCAGTTTGAGTGCATGGGGTTCATTGACCTTTTTAATCATATAGATGATGGGAAAGTTTTTGTTTCCCCCAGGAACAAGACAGTTGTCTTGGGAAAGCACCTGACTTGTCACTCTGAAGAGGTTAGATGGGGCAGCAGGTCATCAGTCTGTTAGCTTGTGGAGATGAAAATTAACCTAAGATCTCCTCTAATCGCTGCATGTAATGATCACTGGTGTGTAAACATGTTTGGCTTCATTATCTGCACAAGCACTGAGCCTTAGGGGTTTTCTGTATTGATGAAAAGAGCACCTTTCCTCACCCAGATACCTTTCAGAGTAGGTTGTGTGCTTGTTGGTCTTGTGCAAACTTTTCGTGTTGTTGCTGGGTAGCTTCCTGATTAATCAGAGTGGTATTTATGTTGGCTTCTCATCAGGAATGCCATGAAAGATATGTTTGAGTGCAGTGCCCAGCAATATACAGAATACATAAGCTGCCTGTTTGTCAGCCATCCCCACCTCTCATCCTTGCCCCAGTGTTCTCAAGGCGCTTTAAAACATTTTAAGCATGTCCTGACTTAAAATGTTTCTCATCCTTGGATATCTTAATGCCAGGTTCTCTGCATGGCTGTCATAGTTCTGTCAAGGCTTTTTTTGAGGAGTTTGCATCCCAAGTTGGTTGGTTGTTGTGGTATCTCTCAGCAGTATCTGCCCACGTGCCTTGTTTACCTGTTGGGGGATTGCTGATAAGCACAAGCTCGAGAGCACTTTCTTGTTATTGTCGGGCTGTTTCTGTGACCTCTTTGCTCAGTTCACTGCAGACATTGCCCATGTCTACAGCTGGCTTTTCCTTAGATACTTAGTTATTAGTTTGAGATGGCTCTTACATCACTTGTTAGTGTGAGGCTGCCGACTGGCAACATAGTAAGGGAGATAAAAAAGCAAGTTCCCAGTATAAGATTTGTTTTGAACAATAAAACGCTTACAAAGAATGACACAGTCTTGGCGAAGAGATACAGATTTGAAAAATGGAAAGGTCAAACAGCCCCCCCTTTAAACAATCGCCCTTTCTGCAGAAGCAAGACTGAGAGACAGCCACTTCTACTTTCCTGGCAGCCACCCTTCAGTGCTGATTAAGAAATATTCTCAGTACTGACAGCATCATATTCAGAGCCAAAGAGGGCCAGTCAGCAATATTGCACCAGCACAGAAATGCAAACACCAGTGCAGGGTAGTTTTGCAGTTTGATTTCTAATCTTGTGTCTTCCACAGACTTGGAAGCAGACGCTGCTCACTACCTGTTGTCAGCTGCAGGAGGAATTCAGCAATAATGGCTTTCCTCACTCTTGAGCTGGCTTTTCCCCACCTCCTGCTTCTGCTATAAGTTTGCAAACAGCCTCTCCTTGCACATTAGTTTTCTTTTGCCACAGTTTATGCTGGTTGAGTGCCTTAGCTCCTGTTAGTCTCTCTTGCTGGAGTCAGTTGTACTGAGCAGGGGGGATTTGGATATTTTGCTAAGGCCTCTGACAGGCCTATTCTGGGAGGGATGCTCCAGCTGGGGTGAGCAGAGCACAGGCAGACAAGTGCAGCCTGATCACAGGGCACTGGAGATGCCATTTCTCCTTTCCTCTTGCTGGTGGCACTCCTGCTTTTGGAGAAGTGATTGACCTGAAGCTTCCCTTGGGGCCTTTACAACAGAGAATTATAAAAATGGACTAATGGGTCTTTAGGTGGCTGATTCCTGACCCTGTTACTCCTGTCACAGCCAAGTGTGCTCAAGAATTGGCTGTTGGTGTGGGTTGGTGATTTTGAGGGACAGTCCCCCAGGAACTGCCTTTTGTTGCATTTCCTCCCAGCTATGCAGAAGTTGTTTAGACCAAGTAACCATACGTGTATACATATATATATAAAACTCTTTTTTTTTTGCCCTATGCCATTGTTTGAGCTTGGTTTTACAGTGTATGGAAAAAGCCACACAGCTCAGGCACAGTTAACAGAACAGGGACTCTTTCCCAAGGCTGCTGGGCACAGACAGATCCTGGGATTCGTTTTCATTCCCGGACTAAAGAACACACCCTGTTCTCCTCTGGGTACCCCACGGGGGCTTCTATGGAGTAAGAAGTTGTGGAAGAGGATTCTTATTACATCTTTCCCACAAACAGAGGCCCCCTCCTGCCCCATTACCATTCCCACAATTGCACTCATCCAGACTTGCTGCAGCAAGCCTTCCACCAGCAGCAAAGATGTCTAGAATTGCAGTATGTCTGGAATAGCCCACAAAAGGAGAAGACAGGAGCACAAAAATATCCTGACTACTAAAAGAAATAACATGGTAGAGCAAGGGCTCCAAGAGTGGTAAGAAAATACCATAAGAAAATTAAAGAGAAATATGATGAAGTTCTCTGCCATGCAGTTTTATTCTGTCTAATAAATATAATGCTGCAGAAAATTCCCCAGAGATCCAGCAGAGCCAGCAAATAGAGTAATCTTGAACAGGAGTGGAAAGAGACGAAACCTGCAACTTTTAATGGAGAAGCCATTCCTTTCCTTTGGGGTGATCTTGCTGAGAAGAGGGAGGGTGTCTGTCTGTCGGCTCTGCAAGTGGCCCTTTTTGAACTTCCCAATTCACAGCCAAGTCCTGTTGCTCTTCAACGGTAAGAGTTTTGTTGTGGTTAGAGGGATAAAAATTCCCCATTTTTAATAAGATGATTTGCTTTGCAAATGTCTTTGTTATTTATAGCCAAGCCAGACTTTGAACCACTAAGCTCTGGAGGATGAGGGCAGAATCCCACTAAGCAAAACCATTAATGGAGGAACCATGAGTGATCAGAGACCAGTTCTGGAAAAAGATGAACTGGACACTGTGCACAGGCTGTCACAGGAGGAATGTAGGTTTGCTGTACGTGGCTGAGCTCATTTCCAGTACTGGCTGATCCACTGAAGGCCTTCAGCTTAGGTTACACAGTCTCCCAGTCTAAAGTTAGTTCCAGGGGTCCAAAATTTTGTCTTCATTTCCCCTGGAAACTACAGACCAGCCAATTTGGTCCTTTGCCTGAGGCTGGAGAGCTGCGTCATGAGCCTGGCCCTGACTGTCAGGCAAATTCAGGCTGGAATGCTCCTTCCTTGGATGAAGTCATGATATTTTTCTTTCTTTTTCTTTTTTTTTTTTTTTTTTTTTTTTTTGTGCAGTTCTTTATTAAGCCTTATCACAGCCACATTGCTTCATTTCTGTTCCGTTTAATAGAGGTGGAAATGGGAGCACAGAAAGGTAAAGCTACTGTTTGAGGATTAGAACTCAAAATCCTTCAGAGACATTGCAGGCACTGGGCATTACTGAGCCTAAACCTCCCAAGGACTAGGAAGTTCAGGATGTCTTGAAAGGGAAATGTTCCTATCTTGGATAAAAAGAAAACTGTTCAGGGCTTGCTGAGAGTTGCTGCCTGGGAGCAGAGCCCTGGAGGGGTTTGAGGTCATTAAATCTGCATTTTAGCTCTGTCAGCCCCCTCACATCATCCTGGTTGTGAATTAATCAGTCTTGATCCTAGCACAGTTTGGCTGTTCACTCCCAGTACAAAAGGACTGGAAAACTGTCCCACCATCTCCTTGCTTTAATGACTGGAAATGGTGCTTCCCACCTGACTTGCTGGGAAAGCTGGATTCTGCAAACTTTCTGCAAAAGAACTCCACTGCTCCTTATTTGCACGTTTGCTTTGCTGCTCTGCCCCATTGGAGGAGGTCGTCCATGCCAAGGGTCCGAGGTGAGGGATGCTACAAGGATGTGTCATATGCCACCAGTGCCATGACTCAGGAATGATCTCAGCATTCTGGGGAGCTGAATGAAATGAGAAATGGGATTTCTAGGTAAGCTGGCTTGGAAAAGGCTCATTTGCAAGGAGTTGGCTGAGGAAGAGCATTACCCTGAAAGTCAGTTCAGAGCTGCTGGAGGATGCTGCGCCTCACCTGGCTGCTTGCTCCCAGCCAGGACAGACAGGGATCCCCTGCACCCCCATGGCTTCCAGTGCTCCTCTGCTCCTGGCTGGAGTAAACCTCAGACCCCATGGCTGATGTTGTAGCCTCTGGCTGATTTGTATAAGGGGAGGATGGAGAGAACACAATGCGATGTCAGAGGAGATTCCAAGCAATTTTGACAAACACTCAAGGGATATATTTTTTTTTTCTTTCCACTCCCTTCCCCCCCTTGGTTTTTAGAATAATTTTTCAAGAGCACATATGCAAGTCATCTAAGGGAAACAGAACAGTGAGTACCAGGGGCTGGTACACTGTGTTCCCTTTGTGTACTGTAGAGAAAATAGATAAAAGAAACAAAGAATGATGCAGAGAGCAAAGCAGCCAACCGTACTCTCAGAGAGGTTCAATCCGACTTTTTCAGAGATGAAGGTCAAACCAAAAATCCTCAGGTGCCGGAAATTGGTCCCATCTTCCTAGAACCAAGAGAGATTTACCACTAATGAAACATGAGCAGAATTCCATGGCATTTGTTGTTTCTAGAAGCAAGAAGAAAGGCAAGAAAGGAATATTGTCTTGGGCAGCAATAGGGATTATGTGCCTCTTTAGGAAGTAAATTACCATTTTATGATCATATCTGCTGTACACCCAGCCACCCACCCAGATTAGAGGCATCAATAGAGAACAGCTTGGACCCCCCTGGCATCAGCAAGCCAGGCAGCCAGACCCCCTGACAGAGGCACTGCTCATTAATATGCACTCCTCTGAAAGGAGACCCCCCCCTCCTCGGCCCTTGCCCCTCAACCTGCCACTCTCCCCGTCTGCTGCTGCTGCTCACAAGCCTTGGGATGCAGAGCATGTCCAGCCGTGAGCGTGGGATAGCTCCCCTGCATCCCATCCGGGTTGTTTGTCTTGGGTCCCTCTCCATTCACAGCAGAATGAATTTTGCATAAATGCATCGACACGTCTGCTTTGTTCATGCACGAAGGGTTCTCGGCATTTCTCATCCCACCCCCGCCCCGCCGTCTTCTCCCTCCTGCCTGGCATGTGGCTTCACCAGCTTTTCCATGATTTCCCTGTGCACCAGCAAATAAACCTGCCTGAAGAAGTGCCAGGCGACCCAGCACAGTTAAAAATGCCCAGATAGATCTAAACCAAGCAATGGGAGAAGGGGATGGAAAAGGGTGCAAGAGCAAAGCCATAATGGCTTTTACACTGTAATTTGGTTTCATGTTCTGCACAAGGAAACATGTCAAATATGTAAACAGAGCTCTCCAGGGTTGTAATGTAGCTACAAAACCACGGATGTACAGGCAGGCAGGGTGCTGCTCTCCAGCAGATTGGAATGCCATCCCCAAAACCACACGGTCATTTCTTTAAGCTGAAAGTAAACTTTCTCATGCCAGGAGCAAAGAATTTCTTTTTTTTTTTTTTTGTAAATGAGGGATTGTCTGCACCACTTGTTTGGAGTACCGTGGGCATTTTAGCCCACATTGTCATAAGACACCTCGTATTTTGAATGCCAATGAATTTCAGGGTGTTCATCTTAAGATGTCTCTAAAAGGCATGGTTTTGGAGGATGGTGTTTACCCAGTACTGTCCTGAAAGTATCTTGAGTCAATCCCTCTGTCCCTACCTGAAAATAAGAAACAGCTTTAATAATAATAATAATAATAATAATAATAATAATAATAATAATAATAATAAACAACATATTAGGAGAAAACCCAAACCAACAAATAACAAAGTGGGAACCATTTGGATTCCCTGTTGAGCTGCTCCAAGTCTCTTCTGAGCAGCTCCTTAGTTGGAACTGTAACTGTGGAGGAACCCCACATCTGTGCTCAGTTTTGGAAGAGCTGCCGGCAAAGCTGGAGGACCGCTCTTTCCTCTGAGGTCATTTCAGTGGGGAATCTGATAAGAAGACATGATTCACCCTGGTAATTCAAATTCACATCTGGTAAGTGGCCCAGCTCCCCCGTGCTATCAGCAGGAGTCTCCTGGGGACTGGGTTTCCACTGTCGTCTCAGGGTCTGGCTCCAAGCTGTCACATGTGCCAGGAAATGGTTATTTGCAGGATCAGTGCTATTATCTGTCCCCACATGTACCTCCTCTCTGGGAGAAGCCCTCAGCTCAGGAGAACATCAAGTTCTGCTCAGCCATTTTGGTAACTGGGCCAAAATCCCTACACTTAACACTGCTGGGAGTGAATGTAATTTTTCCTCTTTTTTTTTTTTTTTTTGTAATTAACCCTTGCATCACCATGCTCACAGGAGACAAGTCACTCTTCAGAGAGGGGAAGGTGAAGCACAGGGTAGGGATGACCTTCTTCGTACCTTTCTCCATTCAAATCCCTTTGAAACATTTGGCCTTCCAGCAGAGTTGCTGTGTATGCACAGTGAGCTGGACCAGCTAGAGAGGGAAAGCCACACTCTGTGGAAATTTACCTGTTTCCCAGAGGTTGTTCCTGGTGAGAAAGGCTGAGCCTTGGCAGCTGGGTATTCCTCCATCCCCTCTGCTGCCAGTCCATCTTCTCAGAGCCTGCTCCTGGAAGGCAGTGAGGCTGAAGAAGCTGAGCTTCCTCTTTCACACAATCCTTTAATTCTTCCAGTAATTTCTTCTGGGAGCAGTTGGGAGCTCCTCTGCACTCCCCTACAAACCTGGGACATTAAGGACTAAATGCTCCAAGTATTTTGGCTTAATTTGTTGGAGTTTGAGGTTTATCAGAGCAACCAAGGTTGTTCCAAGGTGAGAAGGGAGTGACAGGCTTCCCCAGACAAGCTTTTTTTGGGTGGAGATGTGCACGGGGTGGAGGCAGCAGCTGCTCTTTGGATCTGCCTGGATGGTCCAGCACATTCGGAGGAATTTGTTTGCAGCATGGTGGTTTCATTACTCTGCAGTTTCAGTGGGAAAAGCCCAGTGAAGCAAGAGGGAACATTTTGATTTTCATACCGCAAGCCATGTCTTCAGGTATTGAAAAACAAACCAGAGGGTTTAAATCTCGATTAATACCCATTGATGGAGGGCTGATAGCTGGATGGGAACTGAAAGGTTTTGCCAGCTGAGGTGTGACTGCTCCCTGGAGCACGGGGCAGTCCTCCAATCCCCCTTCCACATTCCCCTGGTGCCTCTCTGCAGCCTCCCTTTTCCTATTAAATTCAGGGCCTCTTCCCAATGCATCATCTCCCTGGATGTATCCAATTAAGGCCTGTTGACAGCCCAGAGCAGACTTACACCCTTAGGATTAGAGGCATGTGTACGTCTTCATATAGGGAAGGACAACAACAGGGTGTCTGGCTGGCTCCCTGGGAGCACAGTGGGGAAAGCTGAGCAGCCTGGAGAGGGAAAAGGAGCCAGGGAGAGGGAGATTTGCACCCCCAACTATCCCTGCCTGTGGAAACGCTGTGTGCTGAGTGTAGTGTGTGGTTTACACAGCGTGTTTACATGGGCCATAACCCTAAACAAAGCTGAAAAGCACGGCTCTAACTCTGGAAATAAAAGTACTGGAAACCCCTGGTTTTCTGCACATGAGAAAGTTTTGTTCTTTAAACACACAGATGTTTTTAAATGAAAAATCACTCTTTTGACCTTTTCTGAGTGTGATCATGTGGTCGGGGCTGACATTAACCACTGCACGGCTGTTTGCCTCAGGCACAGGCAAAGCTTAGTGAGGGGTCTGCAGGGCTCAGGCTGGCACCTGCCTTGGCTCACATCTCTGGGAAGTGGCTCCTGTGCCCTCTGAGCACTCAGGGTGGTGCAGGGAGTTGGGGTGAGGTATGGAAATATTTAGGGCTTGCTCCTACTATACTGGAAACAAAAGCAGCAGGATTTTTTTCCTGCTTGAGAGCTGAAAAATTTGTGGCTTAATGTCTTTCTTTTGTATCTCTCTTTTTATTAGTGTCATTGTCCATGTGCTTCTAAGAATCTCTGTCCACCTCAGCCAGTGTATTATCCGATGGAGAACTCAAGCTCTTAAGGGATTTGTTGTTGTTGCTTTTGTGTTTTTTCTACCTAGCTCTGTGTTTTCTTCATCCAAACAAATGTATGGCACCAGCTCTGGGAAGGAAGGAGGGAATGTTACCAAGTGGATTGTACCAACCCCACTTTGCCTTACAGGAGCTGCAAAAGTACAATGAATCTAGTGAGCCAGAACTATGAATATAATAACAAAAATATATTTAAGATCCTCCTAAAGTGTGGCACACATCCTGCCTTTGACAGTTTGATTTTCTGGTGCCAGCTGCTCCCGAATGAAATGCTCCAGTCAAAGGAAAAACAAAAAAAAAGAATTTGCTTTTGCTCTGCTCCTCGGTGATGAAAGCTGATGGGATGGGATTGTTTTGCTTTGCTGCAGCACCCCACGGCCAGCCTTGGCCCGCAGCTCCACGAAGCTGTGCTGCAGTGGACCTGGCCCGCTCGAGTCAGAGACGGGCAGCTCGGGAACCCGAGCGCTCAGCCAACAATAATGTTCTGGCTCCTGTATTTGTTTAACCTTGCTCTCCAGTGGATGGATATACAGTCTGCTAAAGCACTTATCAGTCTATAATGCCTTCACACTTCTGTGAGCAGTAATGTGGAAGTTGTAGACAGGAGCTTGTGCTGCAGTTTGAGAATGTCTTTTAGTTTTAATGAGGCTGATACTCACAGAACTGAAGGCATAAGTTCTTGTTTGGGTGCTGCTGCCTGTTCCTGAGGTGGAATCCCAGCAGTGCTGTTTTTTGAGAGCAGCATCTTTGTGTCCTACTGCCAAGATGAAAAAATAGCAGAGGACTGACAGGAATAAACAGGAGCACATTTCAAATTGCTAGATTGCACTTTCATGTGCTGCACAGGAGACTGTGTTGTGCACTCAGAACTATCTCTTGATTCTGCATCTCTTCAGTTTGCATCTCTGAATGGTAAGAGAAGCAGAGCCATGTGCAAATTGCACCCAGGAGCTCCAGATGCTGGGGTTTGCTTGTGGGCTGCCGTAAAAGATGAGTTGATTTTTAAATCCCATTAGTGCAATTATTTCTCCTTTTTCTCCATCTATTTCTGTAGTTTCTGGCCTTGGC
This sequence comes from Passer montanus, assembly GCF_014805655.1. Lineage (NCBI taxonomy): Eukaryota > Metazoa > Chordata > Aves > Passeriformes > Passeridae > Passer > Passer montanus. Next base: position 3,340,075 of record NW_024369151.1, read on the forward strand.
TTAACTGACATCCACGTGGTGATCCTTTGAACCGTGCAAAAATCATCTGGTTAGGGTTTTGTTGGAAAATCAAAACTCCATATTGTTTTTTTTCCATGAGTCCAGCAAGCATCCTATATATTTGATTACACCTGGCTGGCTGTCAAAGCCCATGTGAGTTTGGGATAGGGCCAGTCAGAACTGATTTACAGTTTTTTCAGGTATGCCATGTGAAGTTTATGGTTTGATGTGATTTTGATTTGAGCTCACTCGTTTTAAATGAAGTTTGCTTTGAATCTGGAGATAACAGAAATTCAAAGGGAAGCTCAAAGAATGCAGGTCTGCACGATTTAAAAATGGAAATATATTGTTCATACCAGCTCTTTGGAAGTGAAATAACTGCATTTCTGAGAAAGCTAAAGTTAATAACACACCTTGAATACACATGCAATCTGGGCCATCATCTAATGGAAATCCCTGTAGCTCCTTTTCACTTGCCTCAAACTAAACCAACTTATATGACAAAATGAAATAGCCCTTGCATCTCCCACTCATTTCTGAATCACAGCCCTGTGTTACATCCAAAACTCTGAGGAAATTTCCCTTTGGAGATGAACACTATTGTTGTAAAGTAGAGGAATTTATCATCATGTCACATTGCAGGCAAAATATTGGTGCCCTGTCCGTGGTGTTTTCACAGAAAGGTCACTTTCCAATTACTAAAAAATCCAGCCAAATCTTCAACTGAAAATCGTGGCTCTGTGCTGAGGAAGCTGTAATATCTTGCTAATGGATACTGAGTCTGTGAGGTCCAGACACATCAGCTGCTCCAGGTTCAAAGTGGACGTGGCTGTGCTGAGACTGGACATAGGGACTGGCAGCGGGGCTTTATTTCATCCTGCAGGAGATGTAAGCTGCTTCCCAATGCCACAGCCAAATCCTGTTCTTCATTACACAGGGAAAATTAACAGATGAGATTTCCTCTGACTTCTGAGCCAACTGAATCTGGGAGTAATATAGCATCAGCGTGTTACCCCAGGAGTTTCATCAGCTTCCAGTTGATAAAGCTTTTCTGTGGATCACCTGCCCACAGGACTTTGTCCTGGAGCAGGACACGCAGCAGTTTTTGATTTTTTGCCATCAGACCTTTAGGGACCCCAATGAAAACTGGCAAAAACAGACAAAGAGCATGAAACAGTAAAACTGTGTTATCAGACACAGAGGACAAGGAGAGTTTTGGGGGAGAAGCTGCAGTTGATGAGCATCAGAGATGAAGGGAAGTTGCTGCTGTGGAAGTAGGAGTAGACTGTAGGGGAAGGTGGCTGTTGAAAGAGAGAGACTCAGGTTTCTTCCCCCATTTTATGTTTAGACCCCCTGCTGCTGAATCTCAGATTTGGTTTTAGTTTTTTATTTTCTGCAACAGAAACACATTGTTAGTGCACATAAAATTAAATATATGTCCCAGTTTGGGAAAAGTAGCTTTGAATGGTTTCCTTAAATTTTTGAGGCCATCATAGAATGACCCAAGGCTGGGCAGGCAACTCTGGACTCAGATTTCTGATGGGATAAGTCCACTGACAAAGACATCTGATAATGACACTTGTCCAAAAGCACTTCTGACCAGAATCTAGAAGAAAACCCAGAGCAAAATTCCTTGTACTGCTGTGGGTACAATTTCCATTTGAGCTCTGTAGGCTCCTGAGGTTTGGAATGATCACAGAAATTGGCTGGGGTTTGAGGTGTTTGTTGGAGGCCTTTTAATGGTTCGGTGCTCACTTGTGGGCAACTTCATTTTTCCCTAATTCCAACCCAATTCCCAGCCTAAATGAGAAAAGCAGTGCAACAGCTTTGAGAACAGATTGGAGGTCTGTGCTGCAGTCGGCAAACTGGGTGGTGTCCATGTGGCAGTCAAGCTGCCTTACAATATTGGGCAATAATAAAGCAGGAACCTTTCTGATATTTAGCAACTGCACCATAGTTTCTCCTCCTTGGGTAAGATTAACCTCAGGTCAGCAAGAACAATAACATATTTAAGAATAAAAAGGCTGGGTGACTGCCAGCACCCTGGTCTGGCAAGGGAGGGAGAAAGTTTTCAGCTGCAAGGGATGTGTTAAAATGCTGCTTATGTCATGCTTGGGATCCTCTGGCATGTGTTGAGTTAAATACAAATAGCATTCTGCATAGCAAACAGATAAATATTGTAGATTACTGTAGAACACTGTAGGTCTCAGTATTATGGCTGAAATCTGTTCTTTAGCTGGACTATCAAACAAGAGAAGATGTTCAGCTTGTGCCTCCATGGGTTTTGTATCAGTCTGTGAGTTTTTCTGTGCATTTCTGCAGCCTCACTGAGGATGTTTTGTGCTCAATAAATAGCTGCTACTGTGGGTTTTCCCAAAAGATCTTGTTCCTGCCTGCTCCACAGTTGCAGTTTTGCCAACAGGACAGGGTACAGCCTGTTTCATCCCAGAAATGCTCTGAGTTGTCTGTCTGGGTGCAGAAGTGTCAGCAGCACAGTCCCTTGTAGAAAGGAGTGGGGAGAGGAAGTTTTTGTAGCACAATTTCCACTTCCACTCCCCTCTCCAGAAGGAGGATGCTTGCTACTGCCTGACCAAGTGCCCATGATGCCCCTCACAGCCAGACAGAGCTCGAGGACACGGTCTGGAGGAGGCCCTGCCACGGCTCACCAGATGGGATTTTGGGAGCAGACAGATCTGTGCACTGGAAGTTTGCTCTGTTTCCAGCCGCCCCTGGGCATGCAGACAGGCACGTCCACTCCAACCACGGTGCCAGGGCTGAGTAGGGCAGCATCCGAGCTTAAATAGCAGCTTTTCTGTCTGCATTTAGAATTATTTTGATGTTATAGTGCTGAGAATCACCAGTGTGTGCAAAGCCTGTGGTGTCTGGCTGTGCTTGCTCAGTGGGAAGGTCAGAGTGGGGTGGGATCTGTGTTTAGCCCACTCCTGTGTGTGCTCTCAGTGACATCTGAGCATCTTTGTGTGGCTCATAGCTCATGGATTTCATCCTCAGCATGCCTGTGTGGTGTGGGGGAACATCATCTTCATCTTTCAAACAGAGAGCTCAGGCTTGGAGAAGCCAAGTGCTGCCCAGAAGGTCGTACTGGGACCATGCACTGCCACAGTTGGGCTGGGATCTAGTCCAGTGCCCAGTCCAGGGGATTTGGGATCCTTAACATGTAGTTCAGCTGCAACAGGAACCCATCAATGCAAATTCACATTGCCTGCAGTCACGGGATGGCTGGGAATCATTCACAAGGGTGCCTTCCAAAATTTGCTCTTCAGCAAATTTTCCCATATTACTTTGAAGGAAATGGAGTTGATTGCAATAGTAAATGTGTTTTTGATGTGGCAAAAAGCTAAGTGCTCCCAATATATCACTTTTCCCTTTCTGCTGACACATTCCTCGGTCCCCCTGAGTAAGAGAAGGAAAACAGGAGAGGCGGTTTGAAGAACATGTTGTGCCTTTGATTGACAAGAGGTTGTATAAATCAGTCAAAGGGAATCCTCCAGGCATTCCCTCTTGTGGGAAGATCCCACAGTGCTCCCTGGCCTTGATCGTTCTGTCTGCCGATGTTTGTGTACAAAATGTGTGGGTGGGAGACGAGCTGGATTTGAACCTCCGAGAGGAACAGACATCAGCTCTTCTAATTGAAAGCAGCTTCCTCGGGAGGGGGATGACATGGGCTTCCAGTAACTAGACACAAATAGTCACTGCATACTTTGGAGCACATACTAAGCTCCTGTGGATATCCCACTTGCTGTGTGGGTCTGAGAGTCTGGATAAGCCCCAGTGAGTGAAGTTTGGAGCAGTGTGTGATGCTGTCTTTCTTCAAAGCAAATACTTCAGTGTTTGGTAACACCCTGAAATGAGAAGGCTATCGATGAACACATCTGCAGCTGTCAGGTGCCTTAGCTGCTGCTTTGCATCACTGTAGCAAACTCGAGGACGTTAGGATATAGTCTGTTTCTCATAAGTGTGAATTCCTATGAATAGCAATGACAAGAGATGATATTCTGTTTTCCAGGCCATTGGAACTTGTGCTTCTAGAAGTGTTGGTACTGCAGTAATCACATAATCATTTAGCTTAGAAAAGATCTCTAAGATCATTGAATCCAACAATTAATTAATTAATAGGGGTCTTTGGGCTGCTGCCACAGTCTGAGGATGCCTTAAAAGCAGAGGTGTGAAAGACTCCTCCAGCAGGTGATTCTCAGGCTTGGCAGGTGTGATGTGACATTTAGTGCATGTGCAGAATTGAAACAGGGATGGATTTACCGCATGTGTTGGAGCCTGGTGAGATGGTGTAGTCTATAGGTTGCAGGAGCTGTTTATCTAGCCCAATTGTTTCCAGAGAAACTTAAAGAACTTTGGTTTTGGTTTGTTGTTTTGTTTTTTTGTGGTTTTTTTGTTTTTGTTTTTGTTTTTTTTTTTGCCATTAGCTAAGTTTACTGGCCAGCAGCAAGTGGAGAAGAGGCTCTTGTAGCCATTCATCTCTCTTAGACTTTTCCCACTCTTCTCAATTAGACTGTTCAAAAAGAGCCTTTTACCCCAGGACCACTTTGAAACACTTGTCTGGGTAGCGATGGATCAGCCTCAGCAGGGGGAAGCTTATCTAACCTGCTCAAACCAGGCCAGTCTGGCAGCCCACGTGGCCTGAACACAGGCTCTTTATGCAATGCTCAGATTTTTGCTAATATTCTCCAGCAGAAGCAGAGAGTGCTAGGGTTCACACACACGCACAAATCAAACGAGGCATTTAAAAGTTATCAGAGATTTCCAGCCCACCTCAGCAGGGGTTTATTTTGGGTTAGAATCAAACTTTTGGTGAAGGTCTGGGTGATTTCTTAATACAAGTTTTCACTCATCCATTAAGTGGCACTTAAAAAGTACCAAAAGTCAGTGCTTGTGTTTCTTTCAGCCACCTTTTTGGACCAACAGAGCAGGAGGAGAAGTAAGAATAAGAACAAAATCATATAAAACTAATGAGACCTTTGTTCATGTCAAAGAGCTCTCTGACCATATATATTGCAGATGTGGGTGAGATAAATTCCCTAGCTGGAGAAGTATTAAAATAAAAACCATGCTCCCAACAAGAGACAGGCTGCTGAAAACGCAAGAAGGGAGAGTTGCGAAACGGTACATGTCGAATTGCTGGCCTGGATTTCAAATGCCAAAGATAGTTTATGTAAAGCCTTGCTCTGCTGTAAAATGTAACACTATCCACTGGCTAGCCTCAATGAAGCTTGGTCCCAGTTGTTTCAAAAAATAAATAAACTAAAAATCTTCTTCCAGCCCATTAAAGCTGATTTATGTTTTGCCTGTAAGATTCCTCTGTGCTGGATCTTGAGGGACTCAGATTTTAAAGGGGATTACCTCACTTTTAGCCAATCTGGTTTCTCATTCCCAGGCATCCCAGGCTCTCTTTGCAGTACCAGGACCAAGAGGGCATTTCTATGCAGAATTATCGAATGGGCATAGGATTTTGGATGGCTGCTAATTTTCTTGTTTCACTTCAGGGTTCTCTTTTTGGTTTAATAATGAAATTGCTGATGGGAACAGCTTTACTGACAGCACATCAGCACAAGGAATTCCATCTATTCCTATGGCAATGACAGTCAGTGAGCTCATCAAAGCTTGTGAATCCAACAGGTACCTTTCAGATGCTCCAGGAGCCTCAGCTATAAGCATCCTTCTAATGCATAGTAAATTTTTCCATGGTGGACATTCCCTTTTTTCTGTTTGCTGTGGAGGTGAAGGCTGCGGTGGTTCATGCTTCTTTTTTGAAGCAGCTTCACTGAGCAGTGTGTTTTCAGGGTAATTCTGACCATTTCTTGCAGCTTCATTTTCACATCTGACATACTGGTGGCACTCTGGTGTTTAGATTCTGGCTTTTTTTTAGCTTTTCATCATAACAGGACTTGGGAATCATGTACTTTATTGAAAAGAGCAGTTTACCTTCAATTTCACTGCTGCCTGCCATGGAAAGGTGTAGGAAGAAGGTGATTCCACTTGCAGAACTGGTTGGGGAAAGAAGAAACAAATTTGCTTAAATTGGGTTCCAGCAGCAGGACTTCCCTGGCTACACCTGGTTCTAAGTTTACAGGGCCATGTGTGGCTCCTCTGGGGTTACAGTAATATCAGATTTAAATAGGGTAGTGCTGGAGCACTGTGGAGGCAGCTCCACAGTGTCTGTGCTGGGAGCTGGAGTGTTCAGAAGTGATCCTGGTCCATTTGGGTGGGAGCAAAGTTGTTCTAAATGCTGTCAAAACCTGGTACCAAATTCAGAGGAGGTTGTTGGCTGCCACCCTGCTGCTGTGAGTCTTTAGCTCCTGTTCATGTTTCAGTTTTTCTTCCTGGGGTAGAAGACCTAGAAACTTAATTTTGAATAATGTCATGATATTTAGAAGCACAGTTATTGTGCATTACTTTATCCTAGGAGTGCATCTGTACTTTGTTTCCCCACTTCAAGCAGTCAGAACCCTTCCTTGCTGTCCTCTAGATCAGTTTTGGTGTTTCTTTTTTTCCTGCTGCAGATGTGCCGTACCAAGGTGATCGACTTGAACGATGGAGTGTCCCAGTATGCCTGGTATCCCTGCACGGCCAACTTCCAGTACTCCCACATGGCACAGACCATTTTCTGGCTGAAGGTAGGAAGTGCACACACCATTCAGAAGTTTCCTCTTTGACTGCCTCTACAAAGATTCTCCAGCAGGCAAAATATCGTGGGTCAGCCTTCCCAAGGCCAAGCTGCTCCTTTCTGAAGTATGTTTAGAGCAAAAGAGCAAAACAATGTCTTTGAGCACTGTCTAGAGAGTGAGTAGTGAAGTCCCCTTGTGTGTGACAAGGCTATTGAATTTCTGAGAGGGTTCAGCTTCAGGGCTGTTTGACTTGAGTTTATCTAGTTTGTGTAGGAGAGACTGGAAGAGAAGATTTCTGTGTGACCTGGGATGGGAATTCTTCTTTTAAAAGTCCTGGACTGACTCCTGGGGATTTTTTAAAGCCCACCACAGTTCTGCACCTCAGGCTTTGTGGGGTTTGTGTTTTCCCAGGCTTATTTTTCCCAGCCTATGGTGGCTGCAGCAGTCCTTGTTCACTTGGTCACAGATGGGACCTACTACCTGGACCAGAAGCAAGAGACCATTGGTGTGCAGCTGTTTGACACCAAAGAGCAAAGCCACGACCTTGGTAAGACTGTGTTGTGTTAAACTCCCTCTTTACTGCTTGCTTAGTGTGGTGATGCCCCCATTCACCAGTACTACTGCTCAGTTTTTTTCAGAATTAGACAAAAAAAGGTGCTTGCTCAATGCTCCAAGCCCTGAGTCTCACTACAGTTTGTTGAAAATTATGTGTTATTTTATACAGACATTACTCCATAGCTGTTCACTATCCATTCAGAGGTGATTAGCTCCTCTTCAGTCACTAAATTCAGCACTATCTCAATGCTTCCCACCCAGCAGTGCCCTGGAGAGACACTGATGGTGCTACAGGTGAACCCCTGGGAGCAGGGAGTGAGGCACCTGCACCAGCTGCTGCACAAAGGCTTCTGTTTCACAGGGAGTGCTGGGTGATCTCCAGTCCTGCTTGCAAGGAGGTCTCCAGAGCCACTTAATGACCAGAATTCCCCAGGTGAAATATTTCAGGGGGTGAAGGTCCAGCTCCAGGGCCTTGCCAGACTCCTGGCATGGCCTCAAGCAGATGTGCCTGACAGAGGCAGGACCTGCTCTTGTGCTGAAGTGCTGGCACAGACAGGTTTTGTCTCTACCCTTGGCACAGGCCCCTAAGCTGGGGACGTTGTGCCTGGTGAATTGACCCAGGCTGCATTTAAGCTGCAGAACCCAGGAGCTCTCTCTAGCTCCCAAATCTGTGTCAGGGTAGGACTTGCATAATCCCTTTCCAGATGTTCTCTGCCTTTTTTTTTTTCACTGAGGAGAAAGCTGGCCAGGTCACCTTGAGAGCAGTTTTTAAGGAAACATAACTCCCATCCCCCAGCTTTCTGTTTTACTATAGTATTTCAATTTTTACAAGCTGAAACTCAAATGAACTTAGTAGTGATGAGAAGAAGAGACACAGAGTGACACGTGTTGGATGAGCATCCAGGATAATACAGAATTAGGTGGGGTGTGGAGGAGAACAAAGGAAATACGTATGGTGTCGGTTGTCCAAGAACAAACTGAAATTTGTAGCAAGTTGTGCAGGTTGAGTCAGGATGGCTCCCAGTTTGCCAGAGCCCTTGAATTAATCTTACCCTCCTTTTGCAAAACAGTGGCACATAGCTCTATCCCTCTGAGAAATAAATGATGGAGCCACGAGCATGCCAGCAGTACTTAATGTGACATTTTATAGGGACAGACAGGCAGGCTGGGAGGGAAAGAGAACAAGAAAGAGGAGCAAAGAGGAAACGGACGGTTAGGTTTTGAAATCTTCAATGAAGTTGCAACATGAGTTTGGCATGGCTCAGCCTGATGTCTGGATGTCCTCCCAGCTGAAATGCTGCTTTCATCATGGAAAAGCCCCTTTGACCTTTCAGAAGAGGCTGCCTGGAGCAGAGGAGAGGTGTAGGTGGGCTACCCAGCAGCTCTCACTCAGGCAGAGCTCCCCACTGCTGTTCTGTCTGACTTCTGACAGGGACGTGAAGTCCTTTTCCTGGATATTGTGTTTCATGTGTTTGAATTATCACCATGGCAAGCTGGAAACTGCAGCTGAGATGCAAATGTTGGCATGCACTGGGGGCAGGACGGACTGAGACACTCAATGAGCCTTAAGCAGAAGTTCATAGCAAACTGAAAGTACATCCAAAAGGAAGTAGCAATAATTTAAATCTCAATCAGTCCCCCAGTGTGCTAAAGACACTGCCATGAGCAAAGAATAGCCTATCCAGACATGCAGTTTTCTGCCTCGATCAGAGCAAGTGGACTCCTAGAAAATAATGTGAAGCTTCTTCTAAGTGCTGGTAGAAAATTGAGAGGTTGGGATGCCAAACAGTTCCATGCTGTTGGTTCAAAGCCATCAGAGACACCAGGGTTCAGCTGCTGAACTGATGGGTACAGAGCCACAGAAACAGGGGTGATCCTGAGACAGCTCTGATTGCCCCCATGGGCACCTGTACCATCTTTATGGGTATTTCAGGGGAATTAAAAAACCTTCACCTGTCCAGCCACCGTTTTCCTGGTCAGAAATAACCAGCAGTGCAGCCCAGCTCTGAGGTTCTGCTCTGTTGCGGACACCACCTGAGTGCAAGGAATGAAATAGAAGTGAATAAACAGCCTCATACCATAAGGTCTTGGCTTTCCATCAGAGAATGCAGAAACTTCCAAGGAATTTGGGAACCCGGGATTTTGAGTATTAACTGCACCTGTTTGTAAGTGAGAAACGTGCACCGTTCCACAAGGAGCTGATATCAAAAGACTTCTGGGAGGCAAGTAGACAGGGAGGTTATTTCAGGGTCAGATGAAGACCAAAACAAAAAGAGACTTGCTTTTTATATATATATATATATTTATTTTTTTTTTTTTTTTATTACAGGAAGATTTTTTTAAGTAGAGGGTGGGAGATAGATGTTTAAAGAGCGTGTCTTAATTCACAGAAAATCACTTTCTAAGGAGAAAAATGAAAGCCTTTTTATTCCTTTCCTTTTGAGTCAAGAAATATGAACTGGGGGAAAAAAAATAATAACAGAAATCCCTGAGCCAGTTAAACATGCAAATAGAATTTATTTTATTTTCAAATTTGTAA